>NC_140090.1:78867914-79557339 GCF_964237585.1 Gallinula chloropus
CCCTCTGTTAAACACACCCAGGGATGGTGACTCAACCCCCTCCCTGGGCAGCCTGTTCCAGGATTTTGCTGACTTTCCCATTGTTTTGGTGAACAGTGCTGGTTTTCCTGGGCAACTTCATTTGCTAAAGCATTTCAGGAACTGGTGGGCTCACTCTTCTGTATACACTTTCTTAACACGTATTGTCCCAAAGCTTGTGAGATTTCTTCTGCATTCACTGAAGAAGTGGATGTTATGATTTACTGTCTGCTTGAAAACAGAAGCTTGGTGTCATGTCTTCACCTCTGTCAAAGTCTGTATTTCCAACCAAAGAGCCATGTAGCAATCAGCCAACTTTCTGGTTTTACCAGGTTTAAGGTATTTCAGCTAAAATCACTGTGTAACTCCACATTCAGTGGATATGGTGTACTCTAACCCAGGATAGCCCCTTTTGCTCTCTCAGACACTGTTTTCAGACTATCTGAACTGTTGATTGCAGTTCATAGAATCACAGACTGGTCTGGGTTGGAAGGGACCCCAAGGGTCACAGAGCTCCAACCCCCTGCCACAGGCAGGGACACCAACCTCCAGGCCTGGAGCTACACAAGGTTGCCCAGGGCCCCAGCCAACCTGGCCTGGAACACCTCCAGGGAGGGGGCATCCACCACCTTTCTGGGCAGCCTGTTCCAGCCCCTCACCACTCTCTGTAAAGAACTTCCCCCTAATATCTAGTCTAAGCCTTCCCTTCTTTAGCTTTAGTCCATTTCCCCTTGTCCTGCCATTGTCTACCATTGTTCCCCACACAACCAGCTTGTTCAAGGGGGGTATGTGACGTGCTTTTGACACTGTCACATGGGATTCACATGCAACTCGTTCTACAAATGCATCTCACAGCAGTGTCAGCTGGACTTTGCCTCTGCAGATGGCTGGGGATGATGGACAGTGCTCACACTCACATTCTGCTTAGTTTCCTTTATTTATGGTTTTACTATATATTGAGTAACTGCATTGACGTGGTGTTGAACTATTATATCAGTGACTGGGTAAGACAGTGTAATGCTGGATTTTGAATCACATTCTACTTTCCTATATCCAAGATAAACAAGTCTTTTAATGTGAATTTAACCATAGTGTAGCTGACACTTTGCATATTCATTTCCATAGCGGTTGGTCTACTTACTAGTGGGATAAATACATCCTCGTAGTTGGAAAAGCACTGTGATAAATATAAGTACTTTCTCAGTTAGAGATGAAAAAAAAATCACAGAGAAAACTTCAACTCTTGGTTACTGGAACTTGGTTTTGATGTGATTGACACAGCACTGTTATTTGGCCAAGCGCTGCGTTGAAGACTCATTAGTTGAGACAGTCCTGCAGTTCTGTTAATTGTAACCTTTGAGAGATGAATGCAGATAATTAAACACCAGTCAGATTTGGGTCTGACTGTAATACACAGAACCAAAAAAGATAACTGTCTCAGTAAAAAAGCAGGTGGTTTTCTACATCATCACAGTGAGGGGTTTGGATGAGCTCCCCAAGTAGCAGGGGAAGACTTCTCATTACACTGAGAGCTGTATGCACCAAATATTTGAAAGACATAAAATAATAGGGTTGCTTCTAACAGCAGGAGGCTGGACTTGATGGTCAGGAAGATATCTTTAAGTCCTGTAAACTTAAGATATGTGTATATGCATCTATCCACTATACATAAACATACAGTGTTGCATGAGGGGGACAGGAGAAGAGTTGTAGTATCAGAGGATGTCAGCTGGGAATCCACACAATCACCTGATATGTTAATCATTTAAGAAAAAGATTACATGAATGATCCCCAATGAGCTATTTCTTCAGATGAAGTGCTACAGTATCATAGGGGTAAGTATTTATTTATTTATTGATTGTTAGATTATTGTGTTTATATTCAGTTCCTATTATAGTTAAGGTTTTGAGAACCAGATTGATTTTAAACTAGATCCACTAAGTACTGGACCATCCAAGAACTACTGGAGTGGCTGGTCCAGTTAATGGTGTTGAGAACATCTGAAACACAGCGTGTCCTGGTTTTGCAGCAGGTTAATTTCCTTCTTTTTTGTGGTTTAATGCTACAGCTTGATGTTAGCTACTTCTGCTGATCACCTGGATCACAGAATCATAGGGGTTGGAAGGGACCTCCAGAGCCGATGGGGTCCAACCCTCTGCCCAAGCAGGGTCCCTAGGACAGGGCACACTGGTCGGTGTCCAGACGGGGCTGGAATCTCTCCAGAGAAGGAGACTCCACACCCCCTGGGCAGCCTGTCCCAGGGGTCCCTCACCCTCACTGGGTAAAAGTTCTTCTTCTTGGTGCAGAACTTCCTGTGCTCCAACTTGCAGCCATTGCCCCTTGTCCTGTCCCCACAGACACTGAAAAGGGGCTGCCCATTTCCCCCTGCATCCCACACTTCAGATACTTATAAACATTAATAAGGTCCCCCCTTAGTCTTCTTTTCTCCAGGCTGAACAGCCCCAGCTTGCTCAGCCTTTCCTCTTAGGGGAAAATGAGATCACAAGGTGCTTTGTCAGTTGCCAGAGATCTGGGTGTCCATCCAGCTTTGCACTGGGCTGCAGGCGGAGGACGTTGTCACGCCGTCAACGGATGATTGATGTTGGCTCTCGTGTAGGTATTTTATCTCTGCATTTTGCAGAGGTGGCAGCATTGACCCAAACATGAAGAGGTTCATCTTTTATACCTATGCTTGCCCTGCACCGAGAGATTTCTGAATCTTTTGGGCAAAAGAGTGATGCTGCTTAATGGAAACATTTGCCTGAGAGGACCGTGTCAATGTCATGGGTTCAGAAGAGTGGAGAACTGTGAAAATGACTGAAAAACAAGGGAATGGATAAACTCCTGCTAATATTATAGCAATAAGTAGAATAACCTCTAAGACTTTATGGTAGAGATGCTTTCACTGTAGGAGCTTTGTAATTAGTTCTCTCCTCTTCAGCTATATTTAATTAATGGGGAAATAACGACTCCTTAATAGGGAACAGGGTAACTTTCTCATTAGTAGTTGGTGCAGGATGTCCCAGGGAACATTCCTTGCCTACAATTGTACTGGTTTAGGTTTAGTAAAAGTATATTTTGTTTTATTAGCAGGCTGCCACGAAACAGGAAAGAGGCAGGATTGCCTGGGTTTGGTTTCATAGCACAGAGACACACAAATATGCATTAGCAAACAAAATGGGGCATATTTAGTAATGGCTCAGTAAATATTAGCAAATGGATGGTATAATTTAATCAACGTGGTTGCAGTTG
Organism: Gallinula chloropus; assembly: GCF_964237585.1. Taxonomy (NCBI): domain Eukaryota; kingdom Metazoa; phylum Chordata; class Aves; order Gruiformes; family Rallidae; genus Gallinula; species Gallinula chloropus. The sequence goes on from NC_140090.1 coordinate 78,871,186, forward strand.
ATAAGGTGTTGGAAAACTCGGATCACGGCTGCTGGGAGGCGAAACGGAAAGCTGAAGATTCAGAGATAAGGATTGATGGATATAATGTCATTCTAATGGAGAACAGCAGAGAACCTAGAGCACTGAGAAATTAAATTGATGACCTATAAAACAAGCTTAGATTAATTAAGAAAAAAAAAATAATCAGATTGATAGAGGCTTCTGCAGGATGCTGGCAGAGCAAGGGGCGAGAGAAGATGGGGTCTGTGTTGGGTAAGCTTAAGTTTTGTCTAACAGTTTTCCTAAAGATAGGCAGGATAATATGTGTTATGTCTTAATGGGGTAGGTGTCACTCCAAACTTGCAAACTGTGAGGTAGAATTCAGTCCTGTCTTTCTTTTATAGAAGTGGAACAGGCTGCCCAGGGGGTGTGGAGTTTCCTTCTCTGGAGAGATTCAAGACCCATCTGGATGCCGACCCGTGTGCCCTGTCCTAGGGACCCTGCTTTGGCAGGGGGTTGGACCCAATGAGCTCTGGAGGTCCCTTCCAACCCCTACAGCTCTGTGAATCTGTGAATTGAAGGTGAGGCTGGGCTTTTCTCCTCCCCTTACAAATCCCCTTTCTCCCCAGAGCCGTCTTGTTTGGGAGCTGGGCGTTGTGCTGAGATTCTTTGTCCTTCAGCTCCCATCACTCTGCTCCCAACATTAGCCTAAGCATTTTCTTACTCCCAGCAGCAATCTGGGTGGAGGGAGAGGAGCCACTTGGTCATCTTTGGAGGATGTGAACTGTGAAATGGATGCCTGTAGCAATGTCCCAGCTCCAGAGAGCAGGCTGGAGCAGAGCACCATCATTATTTATTGGGTATTACTGTCTCAGCCATCCTTACATTACCAGAGTTTCTGTCTTAATAGCTTTAACGATGTTGGCTATTTGTTATACTAGTAATTTGATGGCTGAGGTGCTTGTAATTATATGCTTTTTATTATGGAATGTAGGTATAAAGCTGTACAATACAAGATGCTATCCATGCTTATGGTTTGATGCTTTTTCAACAAAAAGGAGGAAGTTATTTACCTGGAAGGGCAGTTCTCTGGGAGGCATCACCCCAGGACATGTTCTGGGTGCTGCTGTGGGTGAACATGCCTTGGGAGCTGAGGTTTGGAAAACTTTCTATTCAGCAGGAGAGGCTGAGGGGCATTTGTCTTGACTTTTTTTCATGCCACTTCCAGAGTATAAAGGGCAGAAATGGTTTTTGTTCCTCAAAAGGCAAGAGGCTTTGAAGAGGAAGAGCAAGACACAGGATAGCATCTCTCCAAGAACTGCTCTGCACTGGGAAATAAATAACCTTTTTTCTTTAAGCTGTTCCCCATTTTCTTCTCACACTGTGGATGACTTTGGGCTGCTAGAGGAGGTGAATATCAATGGGCAAACTGTCAAATCCAACACATTCTCTGGAACTTCCTTGCAGCCACAGCAGTTTTTATTGTAGCATTTCTGTGTCCTCAATACTTGGAAGACACACATTCTGTAGGAGAGGCATTGAGGTTGCTTGGTGTCTGGTGATGATGATGATGGTGGTGGTCTCCTTATCACTAACAGAATTGCTGAACCAATTTTGTATCTGTTTTTTTAAGAATTCCAACATTCCTGTGATGACATTGACACCCAGGACAGAGATTGTTACAGCTCTTGATTTCCACTCTGGCTACTTCCTGGAGTTCTATGGTGAACTGGGTCCTTATTTTGCATTGTGGAGGGTTTGCAGCTGTACCTGTTCTAAAGGAGTCAGATGGTGAGTATGTTTACGTGGGTGAGTTTCTGATAGCACTAACTGAGCCCTCAGGGAGACTTTATCCACACAAAACCTGATTGAAGTGATCTGATTAGAAGTTGGTGCTGGGAGAAGTACTGGCCTTGCATTAATAAAGTTCTTTGGGCAGAGGGACTGAAGTGGTGAAATAAGAGGTGAGAAAGGTTAAGTTATAATTTCCAGCAGCAACCAGAACTCCTGCTGGAAAAAGTGTTTTAGTTACAGCCTCTAGAAGCTCCAGTACAGGGGAATGTGAACAGTCAGTGATCATCCAGTGTTCAGGTCCTTCTTCATGGAATGAAGAGACAAGGTCTCAGGGTGCTTCAGTAGCCTAGAAAAGTGAAAGTTGTAGGAAAAGAGAAAACTGAAATGTGAGCTTAGTGAAAGTGTAATTCAGCTATTCCAATCAATCCACTGAATTATCTTTCCTGGATTTTATGGTGCTTCTGGATGTTATTAGTGTATCACTGAGGGTGAGGACCTTCATGGCAGAAACTACTGACAGAGGAGGAAATAAAAAGGAAAGGAGGAGGAAGAGGAGAGATTCCTTGGAGAGGCTTGGATAAGATCTCCATTTGTAATCACCTTTAGATTTGGGATTGGTTTAACTGTTAACAAGAAAAGAAAGGTCTGGGAAGAGAATTGTGTCCCAGCAAAATCTGTGCTGCTGTACTCTGGAGTTGGAAGCTGACACTGGGAATTACTCAAGTAGCAAATCTGGAATTTGGCTTTATACTCTGGCCTGGCATAAAATGAGCTGTACCCACAGTGAACTTGTAGGGACCTGGGGCTCCCTTTGCTTGCTGTAATACCAAGTGTTGCCCATCTGAGCCAGGCATGGTGCTGCCCTGGGAATGACTTGAATCCTCCTGCCTTGGAAAAAGAAAGATAATGTTCAAAAGACAGGCCTGGCTGAAATAAGAAGGGAAAAAGGAGGTCATTCTGCCTGAGGATTTAGAGGGAATTGGCTAAGGGAGACATAAGTCTATCAAAAGGACAACAGAGCACAAAAGGATACAACAAAAAGGAGGAATGAATGAGAGAAAAAGCCCCCCAAATGCTAAAGAGGGAACATGTAAAGGAAGGATGTGCTGGATGAGGAAGGGCCAAGATTGCACAGGCTGTCTGGAAGAGAACAGAAGAGCAAAGTGTGTGAATATGCTGGTTGCAGGGGCACACATATGCACTGGTCTCTGAGCTCCCTGCGGCTGGCAGCACGTGCACAGCCCCAGGTGATGGGTAAGGATGCCTACCCACGCTCCACAGTGGAAATGCAAGCTTCAGAAGGTTAACACCCCCCCCAAATCGTATTAAAGCTCTTGTCCTGTAGATTGTTAAACATTCTTATTGAATGTTTAAGAACATTGTAGTGTTGTGTAGTCTCTCTGCTATAGTAAATCCAGAGGATTCTCTGTCTTCAGAGCTGTTACTTTTCTTTATGTTAGTAATTTAAGGTAATAGATTGAAAATAATTGGAAAAAGAACAGGCAAAAATTTAGCCAAAATACATTTTTAAGGAAAAAAATCATAAACACTGAATATATTTCTCATACAATCCTAATGCACTTCAAAATTATGCTAGTGCTAAACCCTGAGTTTGAGTCATTTTTGCAGCTGTTCCTGACCCGTGTTTTTATATCCATAGGCAAGCCTCATGCAGACTACTTGGGCATTACCTAGAAATTCTTTCAGACCATCTGTTTGATGCTGTTTCCATGTTGGCAGGCTTCACTTCATGCCAAAATCAAAGGAATGGTTTCTGTACCCATCTCCCAACTGGGTGTTGCATCCTGGTGTGGGCTGGGAGTAGCAAGGGGGGTATTGAAATACTTTGGTACTTTGTGCTTTGCTAAAACTTTTTTGTCTGTAATTTAATCCCAGTCACCAGAAGCACTAGTTGGATGGGTGTGGGATGTAGATTATACTTTTCAAACAGGATTTAGGCTTTTTGTGTCAATATGTCCCTCTCTGCTCTGCCCTTGGGAGGCCCCAGCTGGAGTCCTGTGTCCAGAGCTGGGGCCCCAACACAAGGAAGATGTGGGACTGTTGGAGAGGGTTCAGAGGAGCCACAAAGATGCTCAGAGGGCTGGAGCAGCTCCCCTACGGAGAGAGGCTGAGGGAGCTGGGCTGGGTCAGCCTGGAGAAGAGAAGGCTGTGGGGGGACCTCACTGCAGCCTGCCAGACCCTGAAGGGAGCAGAGGAACAGGAGGGGAATCAGCTTGCTAAAAGGGCAGACAATGGCAGGATAAGGGAGAATGTATGGAAGCTGAAGGAGGGAAGGGTTAGATGAGATATTGGGGGAATTTCTTTACAGAGTGAGTGGTGAGGGGCTGGAACAGGCTGCCCAGAGAGGTGGTGGATGCCCCATCCCTGGGGGTGTTCAAGGCCAGGTTGGATGGGGCAACCAAGGGGAAACCTTGTGTAGCTCCAGGCCTGGAGGTTGGTGTCCCTGCCTGTGGCAGGGGGTTGGGGCTTTATGATCCTTGGGGTCCCTTCCAACCCAGACCATTCAATGATTCCCCAGATCCTCCTTCTGGTGCTTCTTTGAAGAGGCTCTCAAAATACACCGTGACATTCAAGAAAGTCTTGCTACTCTGGCAATTGATAGCTCTTAAAACAAATCTAGAAATACTAAAAAAGTGAGAGATTTGATGGGGAGAAAGAGGTTAAATTTGCAATTTTCTTTTTTTGTTTACTGCATATTTATTCATTTTCTTTGATGGCATTTTGTGCTTACTGTTCTATTGATTAGCATAATAGCAGCATTGTCATGCAGTGCTTCAGGGAGAGCACACTCTGTTCCTGCCTTGCCTCTGGAAAGGGGATTTGTCTATACCAGTGGCTCATGTTGAGTAGGGTAGGAGGCTGAAATATGTGCATGGCAGAAGATAGAAAGGAAGGGCAAGCATCAGCATGGGCTGCTCAGGAGATCTCTCTCACAGAGAAATTGAACTCTAAAGAAATGAGGATTTAAAGGGTGATGTATCAATTTTTAAAGATGATTTAAAAGTTAAAGCTCCCTGAGCATAGAGATAGATGAATATATTATGACAGGGCTTAAAGCCTGTGCTGACAGCACTTTGAAACCAGATTCTATGGGGCCATACACTGAGCTGATACCATGTAGCAGTGTATGTTGAATTTCACATCTTCTTGTTTCCTGTGCTGATTTGTTTGCTTACACTGTTCTTAAGAATGGAAAAACCATTCATCTGGTTTTTCACAATGGAATTTTATGTGACATCTGCATGTCTAATCATAAAGACATTAATGTGGCATGAAAGGAATCACCCAGCCAGCTACTCCTCACATCCTGGGGAAAAGAAATGCACTGAAACAAAAGCAGCATTTGATTGCTTGTTTGGGGTTTTTTTCTCCCCCCCCCCCCCCCCCCCCCCTCCCCCCCCCCCCCCTAAAAGCTCCAGATCTTTTTCTGCCTGTAGTATTTTCCATCTGAATATGTATAACTGTATTTGCATATCTGCTAATTGGAAGAATTCCAGATTACATGACTGTTGTATACATTTCACTACCTGGTCAGCTTTGCTATGAGAAAAAAAACAGCTTGTAAGTACAGCAGTAGCTGCCCTGTGTTGGTTGTGAGCGATGGCAGTCATCTTCCCAGGATGTTTGGGAGGGTTTGCCCTTGTTCCAGATAGGGAATTATGGGTTGGTTTGTTTTTCCAAATGGGTAGAGATCTTTAGCTATGTCTAACATAAGGGTTGTAATTTCTTTTAAGGAATATGTACATGTAATCCTGCACTCTTACCTGTGAAACTGCATCCCATGTCACTGGCTCCACCTCCTTTGGCTGCTTCCTTTAGGAGAGTGCTAATAGTTCATAACTTTCACAGCCACTTTTCTGTTTGGTGGTTAGTTCAGAGCTTGCTTAAATGTTGTTTTCCCATATTGTGCACTCTTCCTCTGGGTGAAAGGCAGTAAAGGGTATTACATTAACCATGCCCCATTGCCTCTGGCCTCTGCTGCTCAGCTGCAGAAGCCACGGATGACCTCACGCCTCATCCACGAGGAGAACTGGACATTCTCACTCTTCCACTGGCTGATGTGATACCAGACAGTACGTGTTGATGCTTGTGCTGTTTTTCAGCTCAGGACCATATGAAGAGCCAGTTATGGGCACTATTACAGAACCACAAGGTTGGAAAAGACCCTTAAGATCATCGAGTCCAACCGCTCCTGTCCTGTGCTAAACCAGATCCCTGAGCACCTCATCCAGGGAAGGTGACTCAACCCCCTCCCTGGGCAGCCTGTTCCATATCCCCACAACTCTTTCTGATAGTATGGGGCTCTTTAAGGGATACAAACTAGTGAGTAAGACCACCCAGGTGTTTTAATCTAAAAACTCTGCCATGCTGGTGCTGGGAACACCTATCAGCCTGTGTGTTGTTTCACTGGGGGTGGGGAGAGACACTCACCTGTATGTCCAACAGGTTCTCAGCATCACCTGAGAAATATTCCAGCTTCAGTGTCCTTGGGGCCGCAGGTCTGTGGGCTGCTCTGGACCCAGTCAGTGCTGGTGAGAGGGCTGCTGGCTGTCACAGGGCTATGACTGGATATTTCTATACTTGTAAGGCTGCAATAGGTGGGTCACATTTATTTTATACCTAAAGTTTACTGTAAAGGTTTAGGTTTATACCTGTGCTCAGTCTTACCTAAGCTGGCGCCAGGAAATTCGGATGTCAGAAGTGCTGATGCAGGCAGATATTATTACAGAGGTTTTCACCATGTAATTTCACCACCTTCTCTCACTCCTTACAATTTCATCCTGTGATTTTCAGCAGTTACTAGAAACAATTTGATGTAACACAATGACTTATTCTAAAACCAGGAGTATTCAAACAAGCGAATTGTGATCGTGTCTCTGCTTCAGGCAGAGATGCCCCCTCCCTCAACCCCCCCAGTAGATATAAAGCTGCCAGTGACAGGAAAAAAGTTCATGTTTTAAGTACAAAATAGCTAAAATACATAAAAGCCATCATTTTGGCTTCAGCTGCGTTGCCAAGCTGGTAAGTTAGCATCCTCCTGTCATAGTAATTCTTCTTACATAAAGCACTGTTATTGCTACTGGGATTGCTTTAAGAATTTAAATGCTTTTGTGAAGCATTTACTTGTGGTTTATTTTGCTTTTCAGTAGCAAAGTAAACCGTGGGTTATTTTGGTTTATTTGGTTTATGCATAAACACAAGCCCTGTGTTGCTATAGTGGGGAATAACAGGAAAAATTAAACACCATGACACTGAAATAAGATCCAAATTTCTATCAAGGCTTTTATTTTTGCTTAAAGAAACAAAACCTGCAAGCAATGAGGAATCTAACCTATATAAGGCAATAGTTCCTTCTCCAACTGACTATCTGAAGACGTTTTATTACAGCATAGGTGAAACCACTGCATTCAGCAGTGCTACTGAGAAGGTAGAGATCAGATGTAATGATACCACAGAGTACAGAGATGAATTTCCCCCCCTGCCCCTCTTCCAAAGTCTTAGGATAACCAAAGTCTATGTGTTAAAATATGCAGTTTTGATTTGAAAATTAAGAAACCCAGATCAATAGTTTAAAAGTTAAATACACAACAGTAGTAAATATGCAAAATATGGTGGATAAGCAGAGCGATGAGGCAAAAGAGTAAGTATAATAGTGGATTCTTAGCACGTAACTCTTTGTAATGCTTGGCTTCCCCCCACCCCCTGCGTCAATCTAAACAGGACAGCTATGCAAGGCAGTGAGATGGTACTACTGCCTTACACAGTGTAGTTGAATTCAAATACCAGAGCATCGAAAAGGTAACGACACGGGGAGCCCTGATATCTGCACTGATATGTACTAACCAGGCTGTGTTGGAGGAAAATGAGGTTTTTAAAAAAAAATAAAATACAGTTTTATGATATACAGTACTTCTTCTTCAGTAAGAGAACTTGTCCAAAGGGAATCCATCCTCTTTCAGCACAGATTTCTCAGCGATTTCCAACAGTAATGTGAAAACTGAAATGCCAGTGCAGCTGCTAACACTGAGTGAGACCTTGGTTCAATACATATGCTGCTCATCTGTGTGCAGATATCGGGCGTTTCACCATGTTCCAGAAGAGATTTTTCCTTTCTTTACCCTGACATATTTGCTCAAAAGGTTTGTTATGAGTTGGTTATACATTTGGTTTCTCCATGAGGATCAGCACTCCTTACAGAACAGGTCACAACTACAAATACTCTACAGAGGACCGACAGAGCAGAATTATTCAAGTTCTATGAAATATTACAAAAAAAAAAAGGCTTCCTTCTTAGGAAAATGCAGCTATGGTAAAAATATCTACTACAGTGCACTGCACTGTAATAAATATTCAACATAAATTAATAAGTTACAAGTACCTGAGCAAGTATACAGAGCACCATAGCACAGCACAGCACCAAAGGCAGTAGCTCAGAATTCTTAAAAATAATGCTGTTTTAAACATTAAAAAAATTCTAAGTATTGTCATTAAAAAAAACCGAACTCCAGCTGGAGTTTAAAGATAGTGCAAACTTCTGTCTTCACTTTTTAAAACAAAGGTGTCAGGTTTTCCTTGTCATTTCACATCAGCAGTGTTGCTGGACCTGGATACCTGCGGTGGATGCTTAGGAGCAGGTCTGCCAGAAAGAAAGGAAAGAGCAAATTGTTAGTTAAACTTGAAACTAAACTTTGTTAGTTCCCACTGCCAGCCTCGTGCTTGAGGCACAGAGATGAATGGCAGAGCCTCAGGGTGTGCAAGGAAAGGCTGGGTGAGGTATTCAGGGACAGGGGTTAGTGAGTGATGCAGGTGGTAGGGGGGTGGTTGGACTGGATGACCTTGGAGGTCTTTCCCAACCTTAATGATTCTGTGATTTAGAGTTACCCCAGTGAACTTCAGACACATAGTGTGGGACTATCATACTGGGAGGAGATCAGACATGTTACTACAAACACAAGTCTCATCCAGAAGTGTAAATGGGACCAGCACACTTCTCTTTTTTCAGTTCATGGCCTAATTTCCTGCCTGGCCAGGGGGATGAGCTAGCTCAGTGTTTCAGGTGTTGTTCTTTTAACTCTTTATTTCTTTGGCTGCTCATCAATTTTGCACTTGTTATAAAAAAAAAAAGAGCTACTTACTGCTGGAGAGGAGCAGTTGGTTTTAAAAAGTTGTAGTAGTCAGCTTGAAATACTATTATTTTCAGAATATCTTGCTCAAACAGGCAGCCAGAAGCTTAACCAAAGCTCACTCTTGTGGCCTTTTTGCTACAAGTATTTGGAAACTAACTTGATTTAATTTTTCTAAGCAATGTTAGCTGCCTTACTAGTGGAACTCCTGTACCTTAAAATACTACTTTTATCTTCCTTGGTGCTCACTTTGCATTCATAGGAAAATGAAGGCTACTGGGTAAGTAAATACCATTGACTATGCTCATTAGCATCAGGCATAGTTATTTAACTTCCAGATTATTTTTTTCATCCTCCTTTTTATTTTTTAAGTGTGCAATTTCTGTGCTCTCTGAACATTTTTTACCTTATTTTCATATGACAGAAACTCATGTTCCATGGTGAAATGTGTGAATGGAAAGTTGCTCTTATAGGTGGCTGCTTTTAACAGCATTCAGTTCTCAGCCTAATTCTTCAGTAGGAAACTTGTTTTTCAGGGAGATCTCTGTTTCTCCTGAAATTGGTGCTTATTAATGCCTTTCTTTTGCAAAAAAATGTATTTATTGGGCAGCTTTTGTAATTATACAGTCAGCTGCTTATGGCCAAACTTTCACATGTAGTATCACAGAATCCCAGACTGGTCTGGGCTGGAAGGGACCCCAAGGATCAGAGAGTTCCAATCCCCCTGCCACAGGCAGGGACACCAACCTCCAGGCCTGGAGCTACACAAGGTTGCCCAGGGCCCCAGCCAACCTGGCCTTGAACACCCCCAGGGATGGGGCATCCACCACCTCTCTGGGCAGCCTGTTGCAGCCCTTCACCACTCTCTCTGTAAAAAACTTCCCCTTAATATCTCATCTAAAACTTCCCCCCTTCAGCTTCACTCCATCCCCCTTGTCCTGCCATTATCTATCCTTTAACAAGCTGATTCCCCTCCTGTTTCTCTGCTCCCTTCAGGGACTAGCAGGCTGCAGTGAGGTCCCCCCACAGCCTTCTCTTCTCCAGGCTGAACAAGCTCAGTTCCCTCAGCATCTCCTGTGGAAGTCAGTGCAGTTGTGCTGATTGTCCCAGTGAGAACTGGTCTGAGGGCTTTTATGTGAGCAAATAGGAAGTGTCTGTTGAGTCGCTCTCCACAGTAGTTTCAGTGGAGCATAGTTACTCACAGCATAGCAGACCTGCTCACAGAGGTCTCAGACCTGCTGCTGAATGAAGAGGTAGGTATAAAAGAAGCCCTGTGGATGAGAACTGACCTTACAGGAGTAACGTGAGGCAGAGCTTTGGTGGACGCGCTGTTGTAGCGCGCTTTGGTCAGAGGGTCAGCTGGTAGAGGCTTCCGAGGAGGGTTTGGTTTGTGGTGTTCCTATTAGGAGACACAAGGTCATATTAGTCATTGGAGCAGACAGAACATACATAAGGTAGCAACAACTGAGGTAAATCGAAGGTACGTTCGGAGTAGTAGTGACTACAAGTAGTAACTAGTAGATGTATTTAAATAAGTAACCCATAACTTATTTTTCATTAACAGACACTTCTATTTGAAAACAAAGGTTTAATACTGTATTTTAATGTTTTGATTCTTTACCCTGGAAGTACAGGGTGCATCCATCCTGGAGTTGACAATTAATTGGTGGCAAGTGAAAACAACACAGATTAAATACACAGCATTGTAAAAGTAGTTATATAGAAGGATGGAAATAGTAGGAGTGACTTTAAAATGCAAATTCACACCACCACAAAAGCAAACTGCTCAAGTCCAGTTTGAATTGGTAGCATCTGTGGGGTTTTTTTTAGAGATGCTGCTGTGCTTTCATTCTGGGGAATTAAATGATTCATTAATAAAGACCAGAAGTCATCTGCTGTCAGGCATGAGCTAATGGCTCTTCTGTGTGGTCCTTGAAACCCTGCAAACATGGTAACGCATTTATTTGTGGTCTTCGTTAGGAAGAACTGGGGTAGATTAAGTGACTAACTCAGGGCACACAAAAACTCTTAATATATATCCAAACCCTCACTTCAGATCTTCTCCTGTTTGAGCTGCATAGCCATGCTTTTGCTGAGCAATTTTAATCTTTATTTCTTAAGTTTCCCACAACTATCATTAGTAAAGTTGACCAAAACAAAGTAAGAAGAGTTTGCAAGGATAATCTGGTTAAAGATCCCCTGAAAGATGCAATCAGAACCATCCTTCGGGGCCTGAATTACTCATGAATAAAGAGTGCATCTTTTCATTACTCATTTTGAGCATCCCTTTGTTTTCCTGCTTTTCATGGCCAAGGAAGGAAGGAAATGCAGGCAGACTATCAGTAGGCATTTTGATAAGGAAAAAATATGGATGTTTAAGTAAATCTCATATATAGTCATTTCAAATTAACCAGAAGCAGCATTTTAAAGCTGTATATAATGTCCCTCTTCTTTTCCACTCTCTGCATAACATGTACTAGTTCTTGAGTGAATTGGAAATAGCAACATGAAAAGAAATTTCTTCTTTTAACTGATTGTTATAGCCAAATCTCATCTTCAGTATAAAAGTTAGTGCTGACTGTCATCCAAAGAACTTCCAGTATAAACCAAGACAAACATATCTTGCTATGAGAATGGGACCTGGTGTGGTGAGAGGTGTCCCTGCCCATGGCAGGGGGTTGGGACGTGATGATCTGTAAGGTCCCTTCCAGCCCTGACCATTCTGTGACTCTGAAGTTTGTCTGTGAGCTCTGTCTTTGGGAGTAAAAATAATTGCAAATATTCCTGAAATAATCAAGCCTGGGAAAGGATAAAATAATAGCCAGCCTGCTTGTAAATACTCCATGTAGCTTTCTCTCACAGGGTTATCCTGCTGAAAGGCACAGAATTGAATTAAACACTAGCAAAGGAAGTTCTTCAAAACATCATCATTTCCCACAATACAGAACTAGAACCTTGAGAGTGCCAAGAGAATAAATTGTACTGTCCAGGCTCCTTAACAAAAGTTTACTCAGTGCACTACATTTCTTACACAATGAAACCCTAATGTGCATGTTTGGAAGTGAAACATACCCCTTTGGAACAAGTTAGATCACGGCAGTCACAGATACTTTCTAAATAACCAAGTTATCTCTACAGTAAAATAGGAATTTAAGTTGTTTCTCTAATAATTTTGTTAAAATTCATAATGCTGATTAGATGTGAGAGTATGTGCATCATCACCTCGAGTGTGCTGCAACTTGAAACAAGCCTTGTCACAAACAGGCAGACATTAGCATTATAAAGACAGCAAACAACAAATGCATCTTTGAACACCACAAAGCCTTGAATCCCTTGACTGCCTTCACAGAAGTGCCCTTTTCCCTCAAGTACTTTTACATGATTAATCACATGAATTAGGCCGATCACCCGAGTATTCAGCTCTTTGCTTGATCAGTCCCTAATTGTTATTGCACGATGAGTATTTACTCTTCAACTGGCAGAAGGCTTAGGTACTGTAATTAGGAAGAAGAACCCATCCAGGCTGAGCAGTCTGGAGAAACAAAGGTCTGAAGAGCTTAAGATCTGGTAGGGATGGGTGAACAAAGAGAGAGCAGAACTGTCCTTGTTGACTTGTTTGTGTTTATTAGCTGTGTCCTATGTCTAATCACCACCTGTGACACCAGACAGTAGGGCAAGGGTGGCTTTCTGAGAAGTTCAGAGCAGCATTTACTAATGGGATCCTACCAGTTGCCTTCTTTCCCCCTGTCTTTGTAGGAGAAGCTGGCTGAAATGGCAAATCCATACGTGCTGATCTAGAGCAGCTCTTCACCCCTGGAGTGAGCATCTTTCTCATGGCTGAGCATTAAGGTGCTCTCTGATGCCTAAGCCAAACTAATTCTTTAGACCCTCTAATTCCAGAAGAAACCTCCCTGTGAGGAAGCATGTTGAAATGGCAATCAGACCATAATTCTGATGGGGACACAAGTCCAACACCTCATTTTGTGGTAATTTTTTTGCCCCTAGAGCTTGTAAAACTGCTGCCCTTGAGTGAATATCCTTAAGGAGGAAGCAGCAAAGTGACTTGGCAGAAAGTGTAATGTGGCAAGCTGGTAAGAAAGGGTAAAAGACAGAAAAAAAGGAAGCAGGGAACTCAGATGGAAATGGAGTTGGAGAATGTGTAATGGCTGAGATAAAGCAAAACAGAGGAACCCTTCATAGAAAGATGTCAGCACTGGAAGATGCCAAAAATAGTTGAAGAAATAAATCCCCTTCCCCTGGCTGATTACAGGACCATCTTTTGTATTTTTTTTATGTGCCACAGGAGAATCCAATTTGATCCAGCTTTGTATGTTAACATGTGAGGAAACTTCTTCTAGCCTTTGATGACCTGTCAAGTCCCTGGCACAGCACATAGTACCAGAGTGGCTGTGCTTCCCTGTTTCATCTCTCTCTCCCTTTTCCCAGGCCATTTTTTTTTCCCCTAGACATCTTCAGCTGTTCAACAGAAAGGGTTTTTGGATGGATTTCTTAGTCTGGTTTTATATCAACAACCTAGGATGTGATGCCTTCAGTCTCTGCCTGTATTTAGGGAAGTATTATTTTAACTATTGTCATGATTTCTTTTTACAGCTCTGCTAGGAAGAAAAAGATAGGTCTCACCTTGAGCAGCTACAGAGGCAGCAGGTACGTGAAGCTTTACTTTTTGCCACCAATTTTTAAACAAGCTGCTGCAAGAAGGTTCTTGCCTGAAATGCCCTGGGTGAGAAGGGGTGTCTTCCTCAATTTATTTAAATGGGAACTTAATTTGTGTTAGCTGCCCGTGTCTAAAGCCAGTCTGAGGAGTCATAGGAGAGGTGTTCACAGGAATGACTGCAGCAGAGTGAGCAGAAGGTGAGCCTGGCTTAGTTTTACTAGGGGAAAGTAAAGAACACAAGGCTCTCTTGCCTGTAATAAGGATGACCTGTAAAACACGAGATATATTTTGGTAATAAGATGATGACAGAAGCAGAGTCAGCCACTGAATGCTAACAGAACCAACACCAAGTGGAAGTGATTGAATCAGAGTGCATGGTTAGGATAAACCGGCACCGCTGCCTTGACTTCACTGGTGCTGGGCTGATTTATACTGGCTGTGACTCTGGCCTGTAAATAAAGTATGTTTGCCTTGTGAGAGCATCTGAAAGTAGAAGAAGCTGTTTATCAGACACAGGGTTGTTAAATATTAAACTTGGCAACAGTTCAATTGATGTCTTTTTTGGGGGGTGTGTGTGTGGTTTTTTGTTCTTGTTGTTTGTGGGTTTTTTCCTACTATTTTACTTGCATCCAAAAGGAAATTTTACAGCAAAATAATAATCCATTCACTGCTGTCTCAACAGGCACTAGAGGGGGAAAAGAGTTGTCTTAGACTCTACTTAGTGTGTTGTGCCTTTGTGAGCTGCTCCTCCAAGCCCAGAGGAAGCAGGAAAGTAGCTCGTGCTTGAATATACCTCTCAGAAGGGAGAAGCAGGAGGAGGCAGCTGTGAAGCCATAGAAACCGCGAGCGGTTTCGGATACTCCTCCTCAGCACTGTACTGCAGCACCCAGCATCTGGATGACATTATGAATGTAGCAATGATTTTTCAAGTGCTTCCTTCTTGATGACCTGATGGATGCACTTCCAAGGGAGTGCTGAAGCGATACATTCAGTAGTATCTATATAAACTAGACCAAAACTATTCTCAAGTTAATTTACTTCTGCCAGGCTTTGAGGCAGTAACGTTGTTAACTTCAGAAGAAAAGATTTTTCTTCCCATACAGTGTTTTCTCTGTCCCTAGGATATAAAAAGTAACTATTTCTGACAATCCTGAATTGAGGTTACGGACATAAATTTGAAATAAGCCACTCTTTTGTATTCACTTGCCTTGAGTTGATTCCCTGTTTGTCCTACTTCTGTTTCAAGCAGCCACTGAACATTGAAAACAGTGGTATTTTGCTTGATGGAGTAACCGTCACAATTAATTTGGGCTGCCAAACTGAAAAGCTTTTTTGGCAGTTTCAGATCTGTCAGTCTTTGCTAATGATAGCACTGGAGATGGTGCATTCTACCTTCTGCCTTCTGTGGGATTTGAAGGAGGGGGGAACTTAGGAACATGACTGGCAGTGGTGCATTGGGCGGCTTTGATGCATGGTGACAGGCTGGGGCACATACAGCTGCACCATCGCCATGAGAAATGGTTCCTTTCCCTTGGATAGCCTTTGCTCCATCTGTCTTTCACTGTCAGCAGACAGCATAAGCTTATTAATTGCTATATAAGAAGAAATAAAAGAATTTTACATTCTTTTATTAATGGGACCATTTGATTAAGAAACAGACAAGAACTTGCACTTAAAATGTTAACTTGAGCTACTGTGAAATCTGTAGAATGCTCTAAGTAAAGCAAGAAAAGAAACGATGAAACCACTGAAGCTAAAGAGAAAAGCAACACAAACCAATACTACATCCTATAAAACTGATTTTAGAAAGAATCAGTATTTCCCATTCTCCTGTAAAGGAAAATAAGGGACTAGCAAGCTGGAAAAGGGAAGAAGAAAAACCTTAAGTCCTTTGAAAGCAATTAATAAAGTGTCCACAGTTAGAAAGGTGGGTCTAACCTGAGTTATTCAATGTTCAGACTTAGACAAAATCTACACCAGAGAGCAGAAAAAAGTGTAACATATCACATAAGCACACTGCCACGGCAGCTCAGCACTGTCTCATCCCCTTTTTGTTTCCCTGTGATCTTTGCAACTGCTTTTCCAAGCCCTGCACTTCAGCAGCAGGTTCTCATAGCCAACCCCCCTATAAATCACTGGGAAAGCATCTCAGGGTAGCTCTGAGGTTGCCATGGGAAGAAGGTGCTCCATCCTTGGACATCCTCACTAGGTTCAAATAGGCACAGTCACCCAGGACACAGCTATCCAAGTACAGATTTGCACTATGTGCATCCAAATCGATGTGATGCTCATTTAAGATAGCTTGGTGATAACAACATGTACTTCATTTTAATCTTGTACTATATTGAGAACGGCACCGTGTCTACAAAACCAAAAGAGGTGGGTGTCTGATTCTTTTGCTTAGACACAGTCACGCTACAAATGCAACCAGAAGAGAGAAACCAGTGACAAGAAAAGGGACAATTTAATATAGAAAACTGCACAGGCAGCTTAATCTACCCTGAATATCGCCTTGAGATGCATCTTATTACCCCCCAAAAAAAGGGTTCCTAGCTCTGTTTAAGCATGGCAATGAAAGGTACATCTACATGAAATAGTGTGGGCAATTACAAATTTGCTTTTCAGATCTGTGCTCTGGGAGAAAAACCCAAACAATTGCTGTCCCCCTTGGCAGAACAGAAGCACATCAAGCTAATATACCTTTTCCTCTTGCACAAGACATCTGCAGCTTGACTTCCTGAGCTACATCACTGTACTTGGCACCTTGCTAACAATAAACTGTAGCGTTTCCCCTGCGGTTGGGCAGCTGGCAAGATGAGCCTGCTTTTGCCTGTAATATGGAGCTTGTTTATTCCATTGTGACTTTCAAGTGGTGAAAAGAGAGTTCAGGATCCTAAATTTTAGAATCACAGCCCTGGCTGGCTCAAGCCAGCATACCTACATCACATTTCTAAACCCATACAAAGCATAAAGGCAATACCATGGAAAAAGGCCAATATGAAAGATGAGAAAACACTTCATTCTCCTTCACCACACCCAGCTACTCACACACTATGTATTAAATAAAAGAAAACCGATGGTTACCTGGGCAAACCTCAGCGAAGGGTTGGCTGGCAAGGGTCTTTCAGGCACAGCTTGGTGACATGGTGGCTGGGGAAGGGGTGGTAGGACTCGCTGTGGTGTTTTAGGTTGTGGTAGATCATGTGTCTTCACAGGGTTACTGATGTCAATGATCTGATATGGCAGTGGTCTTCGTGGACCGTCTCTCTATAAAAACAACCCCAACCAAAAGTTATAAATGTCAGGAGTTGACATCATAAGCATTGCTGGCTTATGGTCTGTATTATTTGCTTGCTTGTCTACTCTGCTTTCGTCCACCTTCAACCTCTCTGCAACCAGAGAAGCAAGTCAAGCACTAACCCCTCACTGTTCAGATGTGGTGTGCTGTGGTGTAAGCTAGTTGGCTCTATCCTGGAGACTAAACTTCACCTGACATCTCCACCTGTCTAAAACTTGGGAGCTGTAAGGGTATTCTGAAGCCTACACCAACTGCTGTTCTGCATATTGATAGTTCTGCATGATATCACATAAGAAATGTCTTCTAATAAATAAATTAAATGGCATTCAAAGTACACAATATACTTTTTTTAATCTTTAAAGAATATTTAGGGACTTACTTTCTGTATGTATGTGTTGTGTGGCTTCATGACCAGGTTTTTACTGAGGGATGTGGTATGAACGTAATTAGGCTCTGACGAACTGGAAGACCTCGCCGGGCTCACAGACCTGCAATACAAACATCTATTTACTGAACGCAGCGTTCTGCTTTATAGCAGTTCTTTAACCAGCAGCCTCTTTGCAGAATGAGATTTTGCAAGGACTTTCTGACTTTTTATAGTAAACAAGGAAAGTAAAAATTGTCTGGCGCTCCTGCAAGAATAAAAATAAATATTGATTTTTTGGAAACCAGTAGTCTGTTAAATTAGCTTCTGCAATCTGTGGCAATGCAGCTTTGCAACACCCAAGAGACTATTCTAATGAATCTAGCATTTAAACAGTAATGACCTCAAATATGAAAGTTTCAGCTCACTTGACTTGGTTTAGATAAAAGGCCACACCACATAATGAAACCATTGCAAGGAAATGAAAATAAAGGCAATACTTCCTTTGCTGCTTAATTTTTTTTATCCAAAAAGAGTTCTGTAAGTCAAACCAAAAGCTACATTATTTACTGGCAGTTAGTAAAGTTAAACTAAACACTAGATAACACAGTACTGGTGTATATTTTTGTTCAGGCTGGCTCTAACATATTCACACCAGTTTGTATAAATGGCAAGATGAGAGCTGCCCCATTACCTTCTACTAATATTGATTAGAGTATAATTAGGGACCAAACATACCTTAGTTTCTCTATTGTTGTCTTCTTACTTGTAAACAACCATCTCATGAAAGTCTTCCTTTTCAGATACATGATTGATCCAGCAACGATAAGGCACAGGATGGTTATCAACACTCCTATGGTTACACTCTTATTATCTGCAACAGAACACATAGAGTGGACTTCTGTCAAGAGCCATCTTCATTGAAACGTGCTATGTGTGTGGAGCAGGACGCTGCTGCCTGGCTGGGTTTCTAACTGCAATGAAGGTGAAGTGAATTGAATATGAATTAAAGACTAATAAGCGGTCGGGTATCTGAACACGAACATCTACGTGTGCTCTGCACTGGTGTTCAGGTCCTGCCTGTCACTTATAAATGGGACCACAGGTTGTACAGGCTGTCGGGGGGTCACCCAGAAAGTGATGGCTGTAGTAGTGCCAACTGGCACCTTCTTCATGGGCTGTGGGAGGGAGACTGAGGCTGTGAGAGGGAGGAAAAGGGATGGGAATGCCTAGATCATGGCGTGGGGGAAGTGGAAACCTTTAAATATTCTGTCCCCCAAACATAAGCAGTAACTCTGGCTCCTGCCTATCCAGATTCTAAGGGTTTCATTGTGCCTTAACACTAGGCAAACAGTCTGAGATCTGGACTACTGTGGTCCAGCCCAGATGGCTGTCAAGTTGAATCTGGAGGCCGGAGAGGAGCTGAAGAAATGCCTTCGGCTACAGGCCGTGTGGTCTCAGAGGGATGCTCTGCTTAGCAAGGGGCTTCAGCCTTCTGTACTTGTTCCCATTTTCAGAGTGCTTTAAGCTGCTGTAAAAGTGCCTTCCTGGGACCTAGGTGAGGCACAATGGTGAGATAAACCCTGGCTAGGCAACTTGCAGCTGAAAGCAAGCCTTATTTTTTGGAAGAGGTAAAGCAGCAGCTCTCGTCGTTACGGATATGTGATATGATCATTGCCTGGAGGAGAGGATGTTGTGATTCTTCAGGACTGCTGACCTAAAAAAATAAACCACACTCCCACAGCAGGAGAAACATCTTTAATCTTTGCTCTGGTAACCTATCAGCACTGTCTCAGTCTTATCTGGGTGGATTTTCAGCCAGCCAGCTCTCATCTGCTGACCTGAGCTCCCTTGGCCGCCAGTGAACGCACAGCAACATGGGCTGAACAAACCCCACGTGGGACACGAAGTGCTACTACGCTTTTACACCTTATAGCACAGCAGAAGAGTAAGTCCCTTGCCATCTCTAAAAGATTAATAAAATTAACGAGCTAAGATTATGCATTTTAAATTAATTAACATCTCTCTACCTAACAATTAAATATTTAAGGCTTCTTTGCAAGAAAAACACAGTGTCAAACACGTAGGTTTGTTCAAAGTCAGCTGGGTAAAATCAGTTACTAAACACTAATGAGAGCATGTGCCTTGTTTGACTAAGATGGAAGTATTTTATTGAGCTAATCCTCCTCTAATTTGATTTAGAGATGTGCAAACTACTCAGATCATAATCCAAACCACCCCATCGAGTCTTCATCTTTAAATCCAAGTGTCAGCAACAGAAAATTAGGTCCTCTAGCAATCTCTGTATTTGTTTATTCCTGGTATTACTGGATGCAGCACTGTCTTTGGAGAAAAATGCTGAAGCTACAGTAATTAAACTATTGTTAAAAACAATTTTCTATTAAAATGAAGTGTTGGCTTCCAAAGCACAAAATACAAGAACGATGAAATATGTCCTGTATTTGTCTTCCCCGGTTAGTGCTGTCTATGCAGCACAGAATTATAATGCATCTTGTAGCTCCCAATATACTGAGCTTTCAGGTAAGCTGAAATCTAATGCTTCAGAGCCAATCTTAAAGGAAAACATTTAACACCCCAGTAATCACACTGGTTTGGTGCCTGAGCATGGCTTCTTTGCTATCTTACCAACTCGTAGGTATTATAAAAGAAAAAAGATCTTTCAGCACTGAAATCATAATGTGAGGCTTTGTCATGGAAATGACTGTGATGTCATAAATCTAGTTTTATGATTCACTGACATGTAGAGCATCTGATCCATTTTGGTTCTGAGTAGTAATATTCATATGAAAACATGCAGATCATTTTGCAGCAAGCTTGATTTTATATACATATATGCGAGTAGGCTGCTTGTCCTATGTCACTTCGACATAAATCAGAAACCCCTCTGTGGAAGTCACCAAAGTTACAGTACTCTGGGGAAAAACAGGGATGTGATGATTATCAAATCCCATAAAAGTTCACAATGTGTAGAAGTAATTCCTTCTGAGGCTGGTTAAAGGTGAAGCAAGATGCTATAGCCAACATGCTGCAGACTGAACAAGGGGAACTGAAATATGAGTTACAGAAAATCCTTGTCTCCTGCTACTGCCATGTGTCAGGGCAAGTTCTGGTAAATGTTTGGAAGGTATCCAAAAAATGTAGTCTGAATCTGAGATGGTCAGATACACAGGTCCACAGTACAAAAGATCCTCCTCAGAAGCACAATGTAAAATATTTGACTTTTGGCTATTCCACGAATTTGCATTTGTAATGACTGCAATATCCACTCTTCATTAGCCATTCAACTGCAGAAGCAGGCTGTGTGTACAGTAAAGTTGTGCTGTCCTGACACACTCAGCAGAGAACGCTGGGGCTTGGCATATCTCAAGGTGAATCCAAGAGTACTGCAACGTTCATCTACCATGGCAACAGGATTAGCTCAAGTGTAGGAGTTAGCTCCTCGGTCTCAGCTTAAATCAATACCATTTCCTACTTATTGCAGTGAGCTACACAACTTGACCACATATCTTGAAAAAAAAACCCCAGAAAGGCAAAGAAAAGAACCCACCATACTGCTGTGCCTTCAGTTATGCAAGAATATGGGTGTCCTTAGCTGGCCTTGGTTTTGCTTCATGAAATTTTCAGGTTGGTGCCAATGGGTTTGGATGAAGCTGTTTGATTTACTGACTTCCCAATCTTGCAAGACTGTTGCTTACAAGATGACACTTTGTATTTCCACTCTTTATCATGGAAACACCACATGAAGCATGAATTGGGAGACAAAGGGAAGTGGCCAGCCTCTTTTCAATGGTCTGTGGGGACAGGACAAGGGGTGATGGCCTCAAGTTGGAGCACAGGAAGTTCCACACCAATCTGGGGAAGAACTTCTTCCCGTTTAGGGTGAGGGAGCCCTGGGACAGGCTGCCCAGGGGGTGTGGAGTCTCCTTCTCTGGAGAGATTCCAGCCCCGCCTGGACACCGCCCTGTGTGCCCTGTCCTAGTGACCCTGCTTTGGCAGGGGGTTGGACCTGATGATGTCTGGAGGTCCCTTCCAACCCCTACAATTCCATGAACCTGTGAAGTACTACTGACCTGCTTGCCTAATGGGCCCACTGTCCACGCTGCCACCAAACCCTGGCTTGTCACAGTATGGGGGTGCCCAGTCCGCCTCGCAGTGACAGTTCTTTTTATTGTTGCAGACCTGCAAAACAAGACAAATGACTTGGCATGGAAAGGATCACTGTACACACTGGTGAGCAGCTCTGGCTGATAAGGCCTCCTAATCAGATAGAGACACATCTGACAGGACTAAAACTTGGGGAAGAAAAGATGTGTGTGGGTATCTGCCTCCTGGCACAACTAAGGGGGCACGGAGCCACTCTGCATGCAAGACATCATGCAGTAATGCAGGGGGGCTAAAAAGGCACTTGTGATTTGGCAGGTAATCGCTGCACCAGCTGACAACTTCAATAACAAGGATAATCAGACACCTCTTAAGTCTTATTCTCTCTTTGCCTCCAGCAGCAATGTTCCCCTGTTTCCAACTTTTCTCCTCCTGCCTTCACAGAAGCAGGAGTCTCTCCACAGTGTTAGTGCTGCACAGCTTTCTCAGCCCACTTGGACACTCCTATCCATCGTGGACTGGACTCACACTAGCCTGCATACTGATTGTTCCACTGCTCCAGTCCCCCAGCTCGAAGATGAACCAGTTGCTGGAAGAATGTGTTAAACTGAGGCTGAGGAAACTCCCCCATTGATATCACACCTGCACTGTCTGTAAAGATAGTCCTCAGATCAACACTTCCATGGAGTTAAGGCTCAACTACTGAGACCCGATTTAGCAAAGACTCCCTGCAGAACAAGCGAGCTCCAAAAGACCATCACGACCTCAGCATGTTTCCACAGCACAGAGCAGAAGGAGCTCCTAGACTCATGGTTTTACCTTCAGGAGGTTCCCAAGGACCCAAACACCTTTTTGCTTCCAGCCAAGTAGTGGCTTCATGGCTAATAACAGAGGCTAAAGCTCCACGCCGTATCAACAGAACAGATGAACTGAACAGGACAAAGATGTTCTTGCACAGGACAGAGGTGGCACAGTCACACATAGCTGCACAAAGTGATTTTTAAATAAAGACCTTGGGTTTAGGTCTAGTCATCAATATGGTTCCTAGAGACTGTGCTAATGCTGGTCATCACTGATCTGTTACCACCACAGAGAAACTACTCAGTGGATTAACGGACGTGTTTCTCAGTAAGTCACCAGATACTTCACAAGAATTTGCAAATACACATTTTTCTGGCAAGCTCTGCTGGCAGGCTGTCAGAAAGACAGCACTGGCCAGGTCTGTAGAGTATTAAAGTATCATTCACATAGCTGAGACTGGCTGTGGTCATGTAGAATGCAAATAAAAACCCCAACCAACTTTCCTTTTCATAGACAGCAAGATAATTAAAACTGTCATTTGTTAAGCGTTGGGGGTTTTTTTTACACTCAAGTGCTACAGGAGTTCCCATCTACAATCCCAACAGGTAATTTCTTGCTACTCAGGAGTCACCAGACATTCTCCATCATACAGACATGAAGATGCTTGTCTCAGCTGATGCTCATTCCAGCACAATGATAACATGCAGCACTGTTACTGCTGCCTGGTTTTTCAAGTATGGGATGATAAAATAAATAAATCAAATGAAAATGCCTTCCCAGGAGAGGATAGAGAGTTTCCTATGTCTCTTCCAATGTGGTTGCCACAGTTTCTCACAGAAACAAACAGATCATTAGCAAATCAGGGTTAATAAAGCATAGCTTGGCATTATTATAATTTTCATAATATAAACCAGGTTTCAAAACAGGTTTCAAAACACTTTGATATTGTTACCTGATGTAATCAAATGCACCACTTCCACAGCATGAAACTCACCAATAAGTCTTGCTTTATTTTAATGCTTTTGGAAACACTATTCTATTTGAATCTCAAGTCAAATTCATTTTTTAACTTCTCTGTATCCCCCTTTTTTTTAAATGTTAATGGGAATTCTTCATGAAGGAAGGCTAGACTGAAAATGGCTTTGAAGGTGACAAAATTCCTTTTTATCACAGACTGCTAATTAAGAACAAGACAATTGTTACCTGATAAATATTTCTTTGTTAAAGAAAAATAATTTCATTTCTTGCAGTTCATATAATGGGCACTGAAAATGGAAAGGCATAATAAGAAAGTATTGCCATGACTTTGACTGATACATTACAAACAGCCACAGATCCCAAAGCTATCACATCAAAGGCTTTCTTGACCAGTGCCTACTGACTGACTGTGAAAGAAGTGGTCCTAGAATGCTTACTCCACGTCCATGGCACTTTGTTGCACATTTATGCACACCAAAAACACTCGTGTTCTGGCACCGGCGATTAAGGCAAATCTGCAAAAGAAGAGAAAAAGGAGTTTCACTAGGGACAGAGGTGCTCACAAGGAATCACATCTCTCTTTAGACATCCAGTGACCCATCGATGGTTCTTTTAGCAGTGATGGATTTCCCAACACACGCGCTGTATTGACACCGTTACGTTGGCAAAAAGAGGAGGACATCAGAACTACGTGTCATCTGCTGCTGCCTTTCTAAGCCTTTTAGGTTCTAATCTGGAGAAGCTAATGCTGCTTTTGATTGGCATCCTGGCCCATGCTGAATTTCAGACATACTTCATAGTGGGTTGATATGCTGAGCTTGTGTAAATAAACACTCACAGTTTTACTGAAGTGGAACTAGTGGTGAGCCTCTGGGGTTTCTTCCTTTTTAATAAAAAAATAAAAGCAATTTTAAACCCAGTAATTTGCATTTTTTCAGGACTAGGAATGCTTTGAGCAGAATTCCTTCATGAACCTGATCTGGCTGCATTCATGTCTTCCCAGCGGCAGATGATTCCTCAAGGAAAAGTTCAGCCCCGTCCTGGTGTAAATTAGCAGAGATCTGTTTATATTAATAACACAACTCTTCTTGGTGCTGGTAGAGAACTTACTTGGACCCAGGGCAGCCTGACTATTTAGCTGAGATCATTGGTGTAGAAGGGCTCATAGTTGCTCTTCAGCACAACGGAGGCATTGCTAGTTTTCCCACTCTAAACAATTTTGTGGTGTCAAATATAAACCAAGCATATTTGAAGTGTAATGATAATCTTATAGGGAATGGAGGAAAATAGAAAATCATATGCAGAGTAATCAAATTAATTAATTTTTGTTGTTGCTTTCTAGTTGTCACGGGTAAACTTCACTCTGCCAATATAGCTGAAAATTGAGGCAAATCAAGGTTAGTACCATCTAATAATGCCATCCAACAATCAAATGACTGATTAGGATGTCAGTAATGATAATCTATCTTAAAACTGAGAGGAGAAGAAGAAATTAGGACTGGAGTAACTGTTACTATGCAATGTTGACCAAAACCCAAAAAAACCTCCAAAAAACCCCAACCAAAATCACTGCACAATTTTGCTCATGTTTAACTGCAGTTCAGTAGTACTAAAAGTCAGTCACAATAATTAGCATTAAGCAGGGAATAGTGTTGAAGGAGACGACAGGGATGCTTAATCAGGGCACTTATCCCCTGGGGAGAGGGAAAAATGGAAAGGAAATTAGAGTGAATTGGCATCAACATGCACGCATGGAGAGAATATGGTCTGATTACAGCGGTATTCACAATTCAAATATTCATAGTGCAGCAGCTCACAGAATTTTGATCACATTAAAATGGCTGCATTTCAAATTGTGTATCTTCAGCTTAGAAAGCTCAAGAATATTTAAATTCATATTCTTAATCCATAATACAAACGCACTAATGTCCTCAAAGTAAAACATACAATTTCATAAGTATTAGCCTGTGTATTCTATAGTGTGTATGTGTATGATTAGATAGATTAGAAAGATCAAATACTCATTAGTAAAACATAATGGGGGTGCTTCCCAGCCTTGAATTTTCTTTGAAAAGACATTTTATAACAGACTGACTTAGTAACGTTGTTTTTCTGTAGCAGAACTGTAGTGTCACCAGGGACGTATTTTAAACCTGTTCCCAATGCAGCGTGATAATCCAACGTAACTCCAAAAGCATTCAGAACTTCAGAGGCTTATTTGAATTTACCACAAATAATCAAAGCTTTTTTTTTTTTTTTAATTTCCTTTCTTCTTTCTTTCCCCTCTTTGCAAATAATCCACTGAAGGTTATGGAAACCTTCTTCATTTCACTCCTTCTTGGACTCCTTCCCATTGTGCTTCCCCCACCCCCCACCCCCATAAAATCACAGCTGCCTCCCGCCTTTCCCTGTTCCTTTCCTCACACAAGAAAACCTAAGAATAAGACAGCCCTGTGACAGTTGTATTACATTCACACTGGATAATTCACAATGTTTGCAAAAGATGATTGCCAAAAAAAAATCAGTTTTGGTGGCTGAACATCAATGGGTTTTGATTTTTCTAATTGAGCGTATAGAGATAGCTTTTCCTGCAAGAAAAAGAAGGGGAGGGAGTCAGAATCAGCAGGTAGAATAAAATTTGAAGCCTAAAGTGAAGTTAATGACAATCTTGCAATGCCATAGATACTGGGAAAGTGAATATATTGAACTCCTCAGGGATTCATTAACAAGCCCATAATGTGTTTTGCTCCACTTAGTTTGGTGAAAATCTCTAACCTGCATGGGCAGATACTTGGGGCTATCCTCAAAAAATCAGTTATCAAATTAAGCAACTTGCATTGCACCTGCAAGTCTGTAATCCAGAAGAATAAGGGAGTAGTAAATATAACTCAGTCTGAGCATCAGAAACAATTCTTTTGTTAAAAGTGGAAAAAAATAACCCCCAAAGCAAACCCCAGGCAGTTTAGTACGACGTATTTTGTGGCACGAGGGTAGCAATAGCCTTCCTGGTTTGGAGTACTTCAGAAACTTACTTTTCCATCTTCACACTTGGTTCCTGACAGCACAAGACCAGGATCAGGCATATCATCACCCAAATACACGTGGGTACCACGACACAGAATCTTGCCACCTTCCTGAAGTGGGATATTAGTTTCTATGGAAACA
Organism: Gallinula chloropus; assembly: GCF_964237585.1. NCBI lineage: Eukaryota > Metazoa > Chordata > Aves > Gruiformes > Rallidae > Gallinula > Gallinula chloropus. The sequence continues at coordinate 78,897,507 of NC_140090.1, forward strand.
GCGTTGGTACCGATTACAGGTCGATTTGCTCCTCCTTGACACTGAATTTTTCCACACTTAGCATCTCTGAGGGAAATAAACAAAACCAAAGATTAGTTGCATAGTTTTACATGTCACAAGCCCTCTCCCACCACCATGCATCTGCTCCTGTGATTGTAGGGGGAGACCCTACCTGGGTTCACATTTAGCAAAGGAGCTCCTGGAGTCTTTGCCACAGTTGCCGTAAGGATCACCTGCAGAATTGACTCTCTCAAAGCAGATCCCAGGAGCAGGTTTCGCACCTGAAACAAAACCTAATCAGAACTTTCATCTCATACAAGGTGTTTTTAATAATTTTTCTTTGAGCTCCACTGATGCTTTAGGGGAAGGTGGGATGTGATCTGCATATTGATGAAGCGCAACAAAACAGTTGCGCAAGGACCAGCATGCTAATTGAAGAGCCTGAATGTGAGGGTTTTCCACTGTTATTTGTCTCTCTTGGCAGTGCTGAGCAATAGACAATGCAGAACTCATTCTCTTTCAGAATTTCTCTAGATGATATCCCTCTTGTGAATCCTCCTAGGACACAAAAACCTTTAGGAAATGCCAAACCTAGTTTGGTGAAGAAAGACAAAGGCCAGCTGGTAAGTTAACTCCCTTCTTTTTACAGGAGTCCACGTGATTTTTGCAAAAGTCCACGAGCTGAAGCCAAAGAAAATATTTTCAAGAATGGTCTTTTGAAGTGCAATACAGAGCAAGAAGAAACCAGAAAAAATCCAGTTGCAAACTGGAGTGCTTGTAACTGTAAACACACAAACACATGAAGGGGTGAAGAGAATACACTGTGGTTAGCTCAAGCTAATGTACTGGGGAGAGAACTCATCCCCACTTTAATCCTCAGTAAATTCACTCCTGAGAGGAAAGACTGACTTGAAAGAAGGGTCATTTCTACCATGCTGGCAGAAACAGGAATCTGGGAAGACTGGCAGCATCTGGTTCTTATCTACCACAGCCTTTTATGATGGAGGCATATCCTAACAGCAAAGGAACTTCCCTGATGGGAGTAGTACTGGAAATGTTTGTGTGGAGAGATTACTCATCCCTAAGTTTCAGAAGTTCAAAGATACTATTAAACCATCTATTCCAATGTCTTATGCAGACAATGTCTTGTCCACTGTTTTCCAGACTATGGCAAATATTGAATATCTTCTAGGAGAAGACACCTGAGTTCATCTGAAATGTTTAACAAGTGGACGACAGACAAACCAGTCCCTGGTTTGACTGTTGCAATGACTAATTAGTCCATGTATGTGAATTTTATCCCTTTGCTCTGGTGTGAAGTGTGGCTTTTATTTCCAGCCAATAATCACTGCTCTTTGTAAGATCAAGAGGCCCTTTGCTAGGGCCATTTACTGCCCCATAGGGGTTTTTTCCAGGGAGATAATTAATAGCACAATCAAGTCACTGCCAACATTTCAACTATTCCAGTAGAGGAGGATGTAAAGAGATACACTCACTAAAACTCCTAACAGGTATCTGCTAGATACATTTTTGTACTTTTGACAGATCAGCCAAGCTAAACCAAAAAGAACTGGCAACAAATGATGTGATGGCCTAAAGGCTGAGAATATACCATTTCTGTAGTGTTGCCTGATCTTTAACAGAGACAGAATACCTGACTTAATGTTACTTTTGTTTTCTTCCAAATGTTTTGAGCCACTTCCAAGTGCATATGCTTCTAACCGTGGGCAAAACCTATCACTTATTTCAACCATCCTGAAGATTTAATTTGAAACCTTCAGAGAGGAAGGAGGTTGTTTTGTTGTGTTTTGTTTTGTTTTTATATATATATATATTTTTAAAAGGGTTCACATTCCTGGAGAATAAAATACAAGTATGATTGTAAAACTTCCCGTTAGTGTGAATCTTTTCACTAATAGCTCCAAGATTAAAGCCTCAATTAATTATCTGCATTTCATAGTCAGAGGCTTGACTAACAGTATATACTGCTGAACAGCAATCTAAATGCTATTAAGGACAAAATATTAAAAACTTGGAGAGGCTTAAGGCTCTCTTCCTTCTAACGTTTTTAAGTACTGAGGCTGGAAAACTCAGAAAGAAAGGCACAGAAGGAACAGAATATGAGCCACTGGTTCCCTGGAGAGCAGGACAAGAGCTTGAAATTCTTTGGAAGATTACGATCAAGCTTGCTGAGTTCAGAATATTTCTCAAATCTGGAACTATTAAAAGGGACCCCGCACAGGATTCTTTCACTTCTTTTCATTAAACCACAAGCAATAATCAAAAAATCAACAAAAGCATTCAGACAAGGCACTGTGCAAAAAGCAAAAGGAACATTTCCATTTTCAGCACATAGATTCCTCCTCCCCTCTTTCCAGGGCAGGCACATGAACATGTGCATATACTATGCCAGATTTTGAAGGGGAGGAAAAAACCCCATGCTGTAAGCAAGAGGCCAAGTAAAACTCCTTTTTTCTCCTACATCTGCAAAGACTGACACACTCAGACCTATATCACCAAGGGAATAAGCCCTCCTACCCACCTACTGTGACCATATGCAATTGCTATGAGTCTCGTTTGGGTTTTTTGGCTGGGAGCCTTGTGTCCCAAGCAGTTCAGCTGATGGCATATCATTGGAAGGATGGAGGCTTCCTTGGAGATGTGTCAGCAGCACCCTAGACCTCAGCCATGCTTCCCCCAGAGAGGTGTGTGGCTCAAAAAGGTGCCATGTCCTTTGTAAGTGAAATATCAAAGATTTATTTTAAAAAATGGTGCTGAAAAGAGAAAGGGCTCACTGAAATACTAAGAGATTTTGAGGTATTTATTGTCCTCTTTCTCCTGGTGAAACTTTTTTGGTTGTGTTGGGGTTTTTTTTTGAACGCAGAAGTCGAGTGTGCTACCCATGATGGAAAGCAGCCTGCAGGAAGAAAAACACATCTGCAGCATCCTTGCAGGGCTCAGGCAGTGAGCTTTAACTCCAACCACTAGTACTTGACAAGAAAAAAGATCTCATGGAGTACAAAAAATGCTCCCCTGCCAGGCTCGGAGCAGCCTGTGTATGAAAACACCTGGTACCCAGTGATCATCTGTGGCTTGGAAACTAAAACCCAGCTTCAGTTTCTGGTATCAAACCAAAACACGGTTGCTGCTTCGGATTCAGATGGTTGTTCCCCTCTCCTGACTGGTTTCTCACAATATTTGGACTTTTTTATAGATGAAAACATATTAGAGTGTATGAAGCTGAACAGATGGAGCTACCAAGTTAAAAGGAGGCTTTCAGAGGATGCTTAAGGAAGAGAATTGTAATGCTGTGTTTCTGGAGGAAACCCATTTATCATGATTCCACCACATAAACTGAAGCAGAAACTCCCGTCTTTCTCTATTCTTCTACCTCTAGAGGCAAAGACAAAATGATTTGTGAAAGATTTCCAGTGGTTATTAAGGGCTTTGAGCTGGATGAGCAGAGTTTATTTCATATTGCTATCGATAATTATAGTATCATGACCCTGTAATTAAGGTCCCATCAGCCTTTCCACGCCAAGCCTCATTCGAGGGATTAAATCAGAGGTTTGAAACTGCAGAAGGTCAAAGCTCACCACTGCAGTTGTCAGCCTGGAGAGGGTTTCTCTCCCCCACACCTCCAAATGTGTATATTCATGAGCCTCTTTCTTTCCCTCTACAGTTCAAAAAAAAAAGGGAGAAAAGAGATGTTCTGCTCTTTCAGAAGCGATACAGAACTGCTGTGTCATTCCACATCAGCACAACCCCTGCTGCAATGAGAAAACACCCTGGTGCTTTCCCCAAAGTGAAGAGAGGAATTTCTGACCATGGTGCTGATTCCAAGAGGAGAGAAGCACCCGCTGTCGGGCCAACAGGTATTTCAATTCAGCTCCCAACATTGCCTCAAGATATATTAAAATAAAGAAAATACACTGCTTGTGGGTGTGGAGGAAAAAAGCCCAAAACAAGCAACCCTGAGTAAAAGGCTGGAGTTACTCAAAATATACCAACAAGCACTACGAACAACTGTGTAAACAAATATAAGCATAAAAATACAGTTCTCTCTCATATGAATTGTCTCCTTCTCTGGAGATATTCCAGACCCATCTGTATGTTGACCTCTGTGACCTGTCCTAGGGGCCCTGCTTTGGCAGGGGGGTTGGAGTCAATGATCTCTGGAGGTCCCTTCCAACCCCTACAGTTCTGTGATTCTGTGATTTGGATTTTCTCTCTCATTAAGTCTGTTTTACTGCACTGATGATGCAAAGCAAACTTTCCACAAGCTCCCTCTCCAGCCTGGTGATCCCTGTCAAGTTGTTGGGTTTTGTGTTTAAGGAGAATGCTCTGAAAATATGGCTTCACACCCTTTGCATGTCCAAAAGGCCTGGGCAGAAATCTGTGGTGACTAAAATGATCTGATTTTACTGGGTTCAAATCTTTACAGTGCTTGGATAAATTCGCAGCTTTGCAAAAATCAGTTAGTGATGGTTTGGTCAGCTAATGTAGAAGGGAAACCTGTCTATTTTGCCTGAAGGTTTGTACCTGGAAACAACAGCAAAGCTCTTATATCAGTGACAGGCCTTTGGAACAAACACTGACATTATAAATAAGATTGTTCCTGCCTAAGCAAATGGCCATGTCTATGCCACAAATTTAGTGTGTTCTAACTATGAAGTCAATGCCTGACATTGGGTCCCCCAAATCATTGCTCTTTTTCCCCTCTTGGGGAGAAGCTGGGAAAACGCACTGACAAACATCTCCTTTCCTTTTCTGAATCACAGAATCACAAGGTTGGAAAAGACCTTTAAGATCATCGAGTCCAACCGTTCCTGTCCTGTGCTAAACCAGATCCCTGAGCACCTCATCTCCCCTCTGTTAAACACACCCAGGGGTGGGGACTCAACCCCCTCCCTGGGCAGCCTGTTCCACTTCCCAACAACTCTGCCAGGGAAGAACTTTTCCCTCCCATCTGAGCTGACCCTGCCCTGGTGCAGCTTGAGCCCATTGCCCCTTGTCCCATCTCCTGTCCCCTGGCTGAAGAGACCATCGCCCACCCCTCTGCACCCTCCTGGCAGGGCAGGGGAGGTGGTGAGAAGGTCTCCCCTCAGCCTCCTCTTCTCCAGGCTGAACACCCCCAGCTCCCTCAGCCACTCCTCATGGGATTTGTCCTCCAGCCCCTTCCCCAGCCTGGTTGCCCTTCTCTGGACTCACTCCAAGACCTCAATGTCCTTCTGATGGTGAGGAGCCCAGAACCAGACCCAGCACTCGAGGTGCAGCCTCACCAGTGCCCAGTCCAGGGGCACAATCCCCTCCCCAGACCTACTGGCCACACTATTTCTGACACAAGCCAGGATGCCATTGGCCTTCCTGGCCACCTGGGCACACTGCTGACTCATATTCAGGAAGGATCATTTTCTTGTCAATGTAGAAAAAAACCCCACGAGTCTGAAGCTGAGAACCTTCTGTTCCTTGGTAATCAATAAATTTTCTCTCTTAAAGAGCTTTGTCTGTGCATCTAGTTGCTCCCAGGAAATGTCAATGGAGTACCAGGCATTACACGAACGCATTACTCCTGATGGATCTTTCCATCACACTGCTGTCCGTAGGTCAGAGCAGTGCAATTGGAGATTTTTGAATATGAAACCAAAAAGGTCACAAGCAATTCACACATACTGCTCATTAAAGAGAAAAATGACATGAATTAAGGTCGGGTAGTAGAGAAATTCGTGCGTTCCGGGAATGACCTTGGTCATTAAGGGGGATTTTTGGCTGTTTCCAGAGACTTTCCCCCCAATAGCAAAAAGTGTTCCTCCCCTTGATTTAAATATATATGTGAAAAGTAACAAGGAACTCAAGGAGAGGCCAGTACTTCTTTCTGGAAACAGATTCCTGTTGCTCAGCCGAATGTAAACAAGCTCTGACAGCGCTCATCATTTTTCTTTGACTAGATCTAAAAATATGAAGAATGACATTTATCATTGGGCTACTGGACATCTGTGATCTGATGAATAAAGAAAGATAGACAAAAGAAGACAGTGATAAGGAATTCAATATACTGGGCATTATTTTAGGAGAAGTTATTGTATTTTGTTCTGTATGGCTTTCTCCTACTGGGAAGAAGATGAAAGGAATTAATGCAAATGAACTATGAGCTGTGATCTCCTTATGGTCCATACCACAAACTCACAGAACTACTCCTTCAATCTACCTCAACACACACAATTGATTAAAACAATTTTAATTGATTGCAAGTGTCTGGGAAAAGGCTCACATATCTTTTTGACACAAAGTCCAGAGACAACACCTTAGAACGTCACGTCTCTCCTGCTGCTGCAACAAGGCTAGAAGGGATCTATTAAAACCGGTCCCATGATACTTTCCCCAGTGCATGGCCCACCTAGCCCTCTCTCAATACCAGCCCTCATCTCATACTCCATACTCTAACCAGCTGTGCTTGAGTGGTAGATACTCACATCCCTGGTCATTAAACCCTGAACAGGCCTTGGTTTTGGCTTGAACCCTACCTGCTATACTGCTTGGTGGTTTACTTTACCAGCATTATTGCTAATTTATACTTCCAACAGTGTGATCAGAAACCAGCCTTCCAGTTCAGGTTTGGCAATGCCCCGTTCACCCTTGCAAAATCTTTATCCTTGAGTTTTCCCAAGACAAGGAGTGTATTCCAGTTAAAATCTGTTTCAGCTTTGCTTTTAACAGAGTCATCTTTCTCCTAAGCAGACCCCCACAGCCTTGACCACTGGAGACTCCATGTGCAGCAGAAGGAAGACCAGATAGAGTTAGGGGATCCTGGGGGGTTTGGAGGACATGCTGTGTTAAGAAACAGACCTGGCAAGGGAGCTGCAGCAATTCAGTTCTCTGACCTTTAGCTGAAGTTTTCTCTGCGACTGAAGTTATTAACAGTCCAGCCAAGTAACTTTCCATGGCATGGGAAACTGGTTCATGAGGAGATTTTTGCTTTATAGGAGAGAGAATGTTTCTGTATCCAGGGGATTGAAAATCCCAGTATGACTAAGACTGGAGGCTATAACTGTACGTGCCTATATGAGCTCATGTTAACTCTACGACGCAAGTGGGATTTGGAAGAGTATATCAGGTGCATGGTTTCTTCCATGTGGGGAGTTTAATTCTGAACTGTAACTCATCTAACATGTTCTTATACCTGCATGAGCAAGCTAACCTGCTATCTGCATCACTGGCATCGTTACTCGAGGTGCTTTATAACCTGCTATCTGCATCAGTGGTGCCATTTCTTGAGATGTGTTAATGCTCTTTGAAACATAAATTGTGAACGGTCCAAGTCCCTGTGAAGATAACAGAGAAACCCTTCAAGAGACTTCTGATGAGGGTTCAGACCCAGGAAGCATCTGTCTGTCATTATATCCATACACAAATTTTAAAACAGAGTTGAAGGCAGAGAGTTACTGACTCAAAGAGGCTAAGGGAGCTGAAAAATGTTAAAAGAAATAAATCAATCTAGCCTTAAACAATGCTTCACTTCAGGTGAGATAGAAGTGGTTTTCCCATTTGAGACAGGGGTGAGATGCTGATGGGGACACGGCTCATCCCCAGCAGTGCAGGAGGTAATAGCCAAATGCTGAGTTAGCACCTGTATTTCAGAGGAAGAGCCACAGGACATTAGAGAGAGGTGAATGGCTTTCCTAGGATATCATGTATGGGATAAATCCAAGAACTGATGCTATCAGATTTTTACAAAGAGTAAATTCCCATGTGAGAAATAAAACTCTCCTTCTGCCTGAGTGTGCACTGTGCTGAGCAGGATCAGGAGGGAGGCTTACAGGGTGACAGCAATTAATCAAATAGCCACCACGATGTGAGAATCTTATGTTAATGTCAAATACTGAACTCTGCTCTGGGATGTAGACAGACAAAGCAGGGCACAGAAGGAAGCTCACATATGCTTCTGAAAAAAGATGTGATTTCAACCTGTCAAGAGCATTCATCACTTTGTGGGATGACATATGGCCACATCAAAGTCAGTATTAAATGATTTGTCCGAGATCCCCCAGCCATTTGCAGCAGTGCTGCAGAATGAACCTAGTGACTGCTGCTTTCTACCTCCTGCTGCAAGAAATGAACATGATGGCAAATCAAGGATAAAATGAATCACAAAATGATTCCCTCATTATTCGGTTCTCCATTTCCTAAAAAGAATAGGCACAGATTGGTACTGCATAAAACGCCTCCAAATTCATCTACATTCACAACACTCTTTTCCCAAGTCATTCTCCTGGCTCCCAAACTCACCTTGGCCCCAGAGGGTGATGCACTGCTGCTCGTGGGTCTGGCATATGCCGTTGTAGCAATAACCATCCACCCTGTGGCACGCGTGCCCGTCGTGCAGGTACACGTTGGCTGGGCAGTGAGGGCTGGCTCCCGTGCAAAACTCTGGCAGATCACAGGAGTTACTGGACTCTCTGCAAGAAATCCCTGCTGGTTTTAACTGCAAAACAAACAAACCCCCCACTTAACTGCCGTAATTGCAATCAGTAAGAGTTATGCAGCAGCAGAACCCATGCAGTGCATGGACAGCTTTTTCCACTGGCTCTGCACCAACTGGCCGCAGAGGACACTGTAAAGGATTACGCAGCTCTTTAAATACATTTATCTGACACATGTGGTGAAGGGTTTGGCAGGAAGGGGGGCCAAAGGGAAGCTGCAGCTGCAAACATGGCTCAGGTCAGAAGGTAAACCCAGCCTTTTGGTTGTTTTCAAGTGTGAACTGAAGTTCTGAGATGAAGCCTAAACACACAGGGGTGGAAACACCCTGGGCTGTACTGCAAAGGATGCTCCGTAGCACTCACCAGAAGTCAGGCTAAAAACTTCTTCATCTGCATAGCTTCAATAGCACTGCAGTGACCAGCAGCCTGCTGATGATGCAACATATATAGTTATGTTATACTACATAAACTCATGAAGCCACCAGCCACCTTGCTCTGCAGGCAGCAGCCTGACAGCTTCATCAGCTGGAGATGCATTTCCACATGGAAACGCCCCTCCGTTACGGGCATTGAGATCTCCTTTGACTTCATTATACAACTAGCCCATGTAACCACTCCTGTCCTGTCCTGATTTCCCTGGATAACAACAGGTTTTTTCCAGAGCTGAAGGCACCCAGCAGGCAGTGGTGGAACGTGCCAAGCTGAATATCCATTTATCGACACCAGCCACCAAAGGTGGGTGTGCTCTGGGAGCATCGCCACCCTGCCTCTTGGAAAAAAAGCAAAAAGACCTGAAGATTGATTCTGCTAAAAAGCATTTGCTGGCCGTTTTGATAGCTTCCTGCTACTGAGCTTTTAGGCAGATGGTTGCCACAGACACAATGGAAACTCCCTGAATGCTTTATTAGCCCATATGCAAGAGATGGCCTGAAAATTCAAGAGGGTAAATGCCTGCAGCAAACTGGCTTTTTTACAACACGTTAGCAGCCCAGAAGAGCTGCTGATCTGCCATTAAAAATAAATATGTCGTTGACAGAATTAATATTTTAAGAGTCTTCCCATAAAAATAAGGCCCAGCAATTAATGACAGCCTGCCAGAGCACAACATCCACATAATCCTGGAAATAAAAACAAATCAAAGCATGCAGAAGGCCATAAAAAGAGGTTTTGCATGAGGAAATGAGGTGGCTACACGTAGCATGGACACACTGTTGATCCGCTCCTCCAGGAACTGCTACAGCCTGAGACTCTTCTCAACTGCTCACATGAAATGCAAGTGTCTTGGTGCTTAACGATACCGATCTGCTTGTTCTCCATCCTTGCTGGCTGCTTTGTGGCTGGGATGGCTGTGGAATTCTGCCCTGCCCATGCAGTTAAGAAATGCTTCTGTTGGCTCACCTGGCAGTCTTCACAGCAAAGTCCGTGCGCGCAGACGGCTCCGGGTTTCAGCGCACAGGTAGTAGCGTTGCAGCACCGGTTCGTACACTCCTAGGGGGAAGAGAAATTCAGAGCAGACAACTTTCGTCACAATGAGCTGTAAATCAAGAGGCTGCCAATAGCTCTGCCAAGAAAAGCCAGGCATGAAGTAATGAATTATGCATGAAATCCTACATTTTTTGATCCAAACTGTCTTGTCTGTCCTCAGATTCAACAAGCTCAATAATTGTAGGAAACCCAGAGAAGCTATTGAGGATGGATGATTTATTCTAGCTATGGGTCTAGTCCCAAATATCACAACTCAAGTATGCTGATCCAGCCCCAGTACAGTAGTACAGCACTTTGTTTCCACAAAACCCAGTGAGGATCCAGGTCCTGTGTTGCACTTAACTGGGGGTTGGAACTACATGCGGGGGTTGGAGCAAGATGAGTTGGACCTAGATGATCTTTAAGGTCCCTTCCAAGCCAAAGCATTCTGCGAGCCCATGATTCTGTGACTGCAGCTCTCTATTTTGTGCTAGTCACTCGCCAGACTTCTGTATTACATGGAGACTGGTGGCTGCCACGAAGAGAGATGATGACACCATTCCATGTAATCTCTTATCAGGCTATGCCAGTAATAGAGATGAAACGAGTATGAATTGCATTCTTGCTAACTGATACATCCCAATTTCACACTTAGGGATTAGCTGGTGGTATGTGTGGGCTTCTGCAAACTTCACTGTCAGTAGAATGAGCTACTAAGAAGTTTCAGAAAATAATGGATTTGTTTTTCTCCAAGATTATGCTCTCAAGCTGCAAGTTACATCAGCTGCGCTGGAATCTCAGCCCTCCAACAAAAATAGCAGCAGATAAAATTGCTCTTCAGCTGTGTTAAGTCAGTTTGACTTAACAAGGGATCACTAACAATATAGGGAACACAGGGAAAATAAGTGGGTTAGAATGATGTTCACAGCCTCTTGTTACTTTATTGGCTTTTGCAAAGCTTTCCAACTGGAAGATGGGGCTACCACTGCACTCACAAATAAAGAGCAAAGCAGTTCTCAGTGTTTCACTGTTTTCTTAGATAATATCTGCCTGAATATACAAAGCCAACTGTGCTACTTCAGAGCAGCAGAACAACTTCCCACCCCTACTTCTGATCTTGCCGGAAGGCAGCAGGCTACTCCAATCTTTCTGTGCAGCTGCTGTATTTAAGAAGAAACGTTCCTCTGCACAAACCCACATTTTATAAATTCATTTGGATAGCAACCTAAAAAAGCAGAGTGGAGGAAAGCAATGTCAGGCCAATTAAGCCACTCCTGAAAGAGTCAGCTCCTATACCCCATCGCCTAGCCCTACCCAAGCCAGCCACGGCAAGCAATTGGCATTCCATGGGCAGACTGGGATAAAGATACAGCTCTTTGAATGATGTTACTGCAGCCTCTGAAATTTCCAATTCCTCAGTCACTTATTACTCATTGCAGGGAATGAGCTTAGTAAATAGTTTTTGTGCCTAGGCTATTAAATTGTCAAGAATGGTTTTTAACATAAACAGGCAAGCAAAGAGAAAAGGTTCATGAGCCTTCTGGAGGCTGGAGGCTGCCACCCAAAACTACTGCTGTGTTGTAGTTTATTATTATTATTAGTTATTAGTAATGACAGCAATGATGGGAGTTGGGTTTCTCGGTGTAAGGCTCATCAGAGAGCATCTCAAACAGACTAAGGCGACCACAATTCTAGCATCACCTACGTGTGTTGCATATTGTAGACAGAGGACACCTTGTTCTCACCCCTCCTTCTCTATGAATGCAAGACAGACCACACTGGGTCAGCCCACAGCCCCTTCTAGCCCTGTGTGCCCCTGACAGCAGCCAGCAGGAGATGCTTAAGGATGCAGACATGACACCTATTTAGCATCCTGGCTGTCCCTTGGCTCCACGGGTGTTTTTAGCACCTGTAACACTCAGTGGAAAGAACTCACAAATAATGGACACAGTCTGGGGAGCAGCTGCTTCTGCTCATTTGAAACCTGCCATTTTTCTAACGTTGTTTGTGCAGTTCTTGTTGGGGGGGGGAGGGAGAAACCTGCTCCTTACTCGCTCTTTTCCCATTTCACTCACGATTCGATCAACTTCCCTCGCATCCTCCTTCATTTTCTTCTTAGCCAGCCAGAGCTCCTCCAAAACTTTGAACCACCTTATTGCTTTTCTTTCAACCTTTTCTCATTCTGCTTTCTCCTTCCTGACATCAGGGAGGGGTAGGAAAAAACCTGCACATGCAGTTTGAGCTGCAGGATGCTGCAGATTTATACAGACCTACCGGTGCTTTGTTTTGTTTCGCTATTTGTTCCCTAGTAATTTCTAACAGCCTATTTACCTTTTAGACGACTCTTGAGCACTGAGCTGACATTTTCATGAGACTATTTATTGCAATATGAAGTCTTGTTCCTCCACGGTCAGAGTCAGCTCAGAGTCCATCATCTTATATGTGATGTTTGGAATGTGCATCACTCCGAACTGAATCCCATTTGTCATCTTAATGCCCCGTCCAGCTGTCTCAGAAGGTTCCTCTGCAGTTCTTCACAGCCAGCCTTCATCTCTACCACCCTAACTAATGCCATCAGCAAATTCAAGACTGTTCCTCATCCCAGGGTGTTTATGAATATGCCAAGTTGTGAAGTCCCATCTCATGGATACATCACAGCAGATCTCCTTCCACTGTATAACATGAATGATTAATACCTGGCTGTATTTTGTATCTTTTAACCCAATTTTTGCCCATGCAATATTCTCTCCTCCCACAGCCACATAGCCTCCTGAAGGGGCTTTGGCAAAAGGCTTTGGTCTGAAGCTCGCCTGAACCCCCAAACAGGCTGCAAGAACAGCATCCTCCCTCTCCATCCGCTTGCTAAGTCCTTCGGAGCACCGCCATAGGTTTGTAAGACAAGCTTTCCTGGCACGAAATCTGTGTTGACTCGTCCCTGGCATGTCACAGCTGTTCAGGCACTAGCTCTTAATTACATTTGGAAGTAATTTGTCTGACTTCTGATTTACCCATTTGTAGTTTTCTGATTCCCCTCGCAGCCCGTTATACAATGAGCCACGTTTGTCACAGTTCTCAGGGATCAAGGATTAATTTTTTCCCCTCTTATCTTTCCATGTGGAATCTACTTTAACTTTCCTTCCATAGACACTTAAGCACATCAGATGACTTTGGTAATACAATCCAAAATGAAGTTGAAGCTTAATGGCAGTGTCATCCTTGGTCTTACACCCTTGCCTTGGTGGTGGGCATGCCACCTGTTAGGCTCAAGAAGATGACCAGTACTGGATGCACACAACATCATGGTGCCTCCATCACTCTAAGTATCAGAGAATTATCCCTATGAACCACCTACATCTACGTATTCAGACTGATATATTTAATTCCAATCACTGATAAAATACAAGTAGCATACATCACTGCACATCTTTCCACACCATAAAATACTACACCACTATTGACAAAACTCAGCTGGTATAAAGGGCTGGGTAGTGAATTATTAACTAATCTAACAGGGTTTCTGGTACCGCTCAGATTATAGCAGTAAATTTCAAATTAAGTTAATTGGGCCCGAGCTGCAGTTTTTCAATACAATTAAAAAGAAAAAAAAAAAGGTGGAAAGAAGAGGCAAATCAAGTCAGTGCTTGCTGACGTTAAGTGGCTTTGACTTGAGAAGGTATTGCTAACATTCAAAAGTGAAAATGAGAAAGATAACTGGGTTAGAAAGACATTTGCAAGCTGCTTGCACTCTATTGACTTTAAACAAGAAGATAAGCCTGCTTCCTCCAACCTTGTTACCCTGAAGAATGAGTGAACTGTCAGGAAATCCTTATGGCTTGTGTAAATCCAATACACGGTATAGACAGGATACAGCAATATCTCCCCGTTTTAACTGCTCTGATCTATTTTGTCTGCAGAACCATATTTATCACAGGAAACAAATCCCTCATCTGCTGATGTATTTAATTTGGACAGTAGTTCAGTACAGCCAATGAGCATGGGAAGCCAAAAGGATAAGGATGTTGGCTGGGATATTATTTGACCCCCAGGTTTTGTGTATCTTCTCCTAATCTGAGCAGCCCTCTGACACACTCACTACAAACAGAATGATCTTTGAAGTCGTGGCAATCTTTCTGGGAGGCTGTAAAGGGTCTCTCCATTAGCAAGGTAATTGGCTAACGATGAGGAAAAATCTCATAGTGAAGGAGGGAAAGGTCTTGCATCTAAAAACTGAAGTCAGCTGCCATGAAAAAATACCTAGGCAATACTAATAATTATAAAATGATTTCTATTTATACAGCTACTTATATAACTATTTATATTTGTATTTATAATACGTGTGGCTTCTCATATATGGAAACAAACCTTCACTTAACGCGTGCTATCGGAAAATGGGAGCGATGTTAACAGGTTCATTTTGAGTTTAACTTATTAGCTAGCACTTCAAGGAATTTCTGCTGTGAGGAACATGAGGGTTAGTCACGGCTAGTCTGTTGGACAAGCCATGAGAGGGTTTCTTCTCTAATGGAGAATCAACCACATTCCTAACTAAAGCCCTGTGTGAACTTTAGCAACTCAACTGCAAGACAAGCAGAAACTCATTCCTGAGGACTCTAAGGTTTAAGCTGATAAGATAGAAGCAATGGAGGGAGAGTTTTGGGTTACACCAAGTAGGATTAAAAATGCCAAACCAATTCTGATTCGTCTTAGCTGTGAAAACCTGCAGACAGGAGGTGAGCAGTAGTTCTCAGGCGGTGTCTTACATCAGGCTCCCCGCAGTCACACTCCTCTCCATCTTCCACATAGCCATTCCCACACTTCTGCCCACCAAAGGACTCCTTGACTTCAGGCAAGTTAAACAGACACATTCCCACTCCTTTTTCCAGGCTGTTTTCCAGGTCCTTTCTACTGCAGCTACTGAATACCATGGGAAATGGATAGCTAGAAGAAAAATACACAGAGACAGAAAAAAAGAAATAGTATTATCAAATGAAAACATCTCTTCCCTGTCATGCTGGTGACCTTTTAGCATGTTCATTTTTTTTAACCCTTTAACATAAGGCTGAGAAACAGCAATTGAAGTTCTACCAAAACCACTTAATAATTTATGACTGTAAGTACATGAATTTCCATCATTTTCACTTAACTTTGTAGCTGCTGTTAAGGATTGGAAGGGTTCACATTTGGAATTCCCTCACACTCTTTTGCATATGTAGTTATGGAGCAAATTCTGATCATGAGCCTAAAGAAATACTGGGCTTGCAAGGAGAATTCCCACATTTACAGGACTGCAAAACATCCTAATCCTTCTTGGAAAATTCAGCCTCAAATGGCAAATTCATTCATCTTGCTCTGCAGTATGGTGAACTTCCTGCTCTTTTCCAGAAAAAAATCCAACAAAAACCAGAGAAAAACACTGAGTTACTTGATAAGAGCCTGCTTCAGCAATTCATCAAAGTCCAGCTTGGGAACTGCAGGATTAAAGCAAACACAATTCTCATTTTAAATCAGGATGACTGTAAAGACACTACTGAAAACAACTATAACCTGAGTTCACACTGCTGAGAGCAGGATTTGGCCTTTGATTTCTTTTGGAAGACACATGGATGATGTGATTAAAATCAGTGCAGTGCAAATATCAGCAGAGAATTCATGTTTTTCTGTTGGAGGACTGAATTCCATTTTTCACTTGTGAACGTCTGCAGTTGGGTTCACAAAGTGGCACCTAGGTCTGGCCATCAGAGTCATATCCTAAAGTCCACCATGCCCTTTCTCCACTTGGTCATGTTGAATCTGGCTCACAACCAAGTGGCAAAACAGCATCTCCCCTAAGACCTGGTACCTTCATCACTGCTGCTCCGTGGTCCAGCAGTAATTCAATGTTATGGCAGCACAGGGAGCAACCTGATAATGATTGGGCTTTATTCACTAAATGCTTTGTATCACTCATATGTTATTAGGGCATAATCTTTGCAGACAAGCGAGATAATAGATGGAAGTTCTGCACTGCTGAACCTCAGACTTCGATTACTCTACTGTTGTTTCTAATATCCTGACATGAAAAGCTTGTTTTTGTGAGTGATGATGCCTACAGGTATCAGAAAGGGATCATTTCTATTAAAAAGAGGAAATGTTTGACAATTACAAATGCAATAGAGCTTCCTCTGCTGATATAAGGAGGTTAATTAAGATCTTCTAGAAAGGTTACAGGTACCTTACAAAACAGGATTTATTTTCTGACTATTAAAAATTACCTTTTTTTACAGATTTTTTGGGCAATAAACCAGCCAGCTCACTGGAAAAGAACATAAATATGATTCTTAAGAAGAAAATTTTTGTGCATCACTATACAGGGTTTGTCTAGTAAACTAAACAGTTCTGTGATTCACTGGCATATAACTTGGAGAAGTTAATAGGCTTCTCCACTTTAAAAGCTGTTTTCTGGAAAATATCGACATTAAGGCAAAATGACAGAGTCTAAGATAAATAAAGGAATTTCAGAATGAGGTGGGAGTCAGGCTGGTAGCTGCAGCTCCCGGCCCCGAGGGAAAACAGGGAAGGTACTTGGAGTAATGGAACAGAAAATAAAGGCACTTGGGAAACCTCCTTCTAACCATTTCACATCAAGAATTGGAGACGTCCTCACCAGGACAGCACAAACTCCTATCCTACTCTTAGTTGGACTGGAAAAGGAACCCACAACATTTTGTGTGCGTGACTGCAAACGAGGAGCGGGATGTACGTGGTTTATCAAACCCCAGGAAAAACTGAAGAAACCCAGGTACACCTGACAGATAAATCAAATATACAATGTACACAAGTGTGTGATCAGACATGATCCTCGGATCAAAGTGTGAATACATGAATACTGCATCATCCAGGCAAGATCCTCCACTTCAGTGACACATTGACTTTGATACCCACTGAGATGAACACGAGGAGACATACATACCTTACACAGACTGAAATCAAGTTAGGAACACAAATGATGCATTTTTCCCTGTGCTGTATGTCTCAGCCACACACGGACCATAAGAACAGCTCACCAGTCAAACCTATCGATATCTTAGGGCTGTTCCTTTGTATCCATGAATGCTGAACATCTTTTGCCTCAATGTGAGATGTGTCTGCCCATCACCAGGAGAACAGAATCCTTACTCTGTTCCAGAGGTGAAATAATGTCATTGTTAATGAATGAGGGTTTTGTTTCCCCCCAGAGGAACTTCAAGCTGTTTCCTATTTTGAACTAAGAGATCCATTCATCTTCTGGCTTTTCCTGCTCTTGACGCCGATTTCCTCAGCTGACATCAGTGCAGCACATGTTATTTAATTAAATTTTCTGAAAATAATTTTCTTTACCAAGTAAGCCCAAAATAAAGCAATACAAAACCAGAGATGAACCCAACAAGTGGAAACAGAGAGCAACCAAAGGATAACCACACCATGCAAGAGAAGATCCCACATCAGCTGATGCTAGTTGGTATTTCACTGGGAACATAATTGATTTTTAATACTGATATTCTGACACACAACCATTCTTCATTTTTTTTGTCAAAAAAAATTCCCATGTAACAGCCACAGCATTTGATCACGGGGATTTAAGGCCACATTTCATCTGTCTTTACAATTTTTAAGCTGTTTCATCAGAAGCATGACATCTCTGGCTGATGGGAAGGGAAGCAGGAGCTATCAGATGTCAGTAGGCGCAATGTTTAAGTGAATCTGGAGCTTGTGAAAAGCAACAAAGCAATAGCCACATGAAAGAAACTCATCCTTGAACAAATGTTAAGCAAAACTCTTCACACCACCCTGCTAAGAGGCTTCAGACTTCACCTGGGAAGGATGACCTTTGGGTGGGAGATGTAGTGGGGTCTCTGCAGTGAAGTCAGTCCTTGATGTGTCTAGAGGATTTCAGTTACATGTCAAACAGGGGTATTTGTACTTGCTATGGCACCCCAGATGCTCATAGAAAAAATGCTCAGCTACCAGCTCATATAGGCCTTTGGAGAACCTTACAACGGTAAAAAACATCATTGGCAATGAGTATATTCCATTATCCTTCACTGAAGACATTCTCTTACTTCTCTGATCCTTTCTGATCCTTCTGATCCTCTCTTTTTCAGATCCTTATTCTTCTGCATTTGAGAAGGGAAAATGTAACAGCAGTCTAGTCCAACCCAATTCCTGTTCTACGACGCTGAATAGCTCACACATTTTCTGTGCTTTTTGAATCTGTACATTTAATAGACAAAGGATTGTTCTGCCAGACCTTTCTGGCTGCAGGTACAACTCTACAGAACTCAAAATTGTGCCCAGCACTACATCAGACTCTTCAGTGAGTTTACAGCAAGGAAAATAATTTCAGTCTTTTCTACTCCTCTTGAAGCCGCAGCATTCCTCAGTGTCTCCTTGGTGCTTAAAAGATGTACTTAATGTCAAACAACGAATATCCTAGTTCCCAGCAAAAATAGCCTTGACTGTTCCCGCAAATGAGAGCTCCACAGTACTAAGAGGATGCCTGGTAATTGATTCCTTTAGAAACAGAGTCTGGTCTTGTCCCATTCATCTATATTTCAAGCACTCAAGGCATTCAAATGCCAGTTTCCTCTATGTAGTTTTGCATTTAGCCTGTATTAGATGGCTCCTTTCATTAAATAAGTGAAGTGGCATCATCACTGTGTCAAGTCCCTTTAAAGAATAGAGAATTCTTTGTATAAGCACCGTGTTGCCCAGCTTAGCCTTTTTTTTTGCACAAACTATAAAAGTTCATCTCCATCATCTCCATTTCAGAGGCATTTCCCCTCCTAATGGGCTGAATAACAAGACAGTACAAGCACAGAAACAGAAAGAGTCACCGCCCCAGAAAATTATAGTCTTACGAGATCAGACAGCCAAAGCATTCAGGAGAGACAGAGTGGCTACTGACTGACGCAGGGTAGCACAGCACATCTGCTACAGAGCTACCACCGATGCCACTGCAGAAGCTGTGTGCCATCTTTCCCATTGCTACAGCTGGAAAATGCCTGGAGGGACACTGACTGCAGGAGATCTTTGTTCCAACCTACAGAATCACTAGTTTGGAAAAGACCTTTGAGATCATCGAGTCCAACCATACCTGTCCTCTA
The DNA here is from genome assembly GCF_964237585.1 of Gallinula chloropus. Classification (NCBI taxonomy): domain Eukaryota; kingdom Metazoa; phylum Chordata; class Aves; order Gruiformes; family Rallidae; genus Gallinula; species Gallinula chloropus. The sequence continues at coordinate 78,916,573 of NC_140090.1, forward strand.
CTAAACCATATCCTCAAGCACCTCATCTACCCATCTTTTAAATTCATCCAGGGTCGGTGACTCAAGCCCCTCTCTGGGCAGCCTGTTCCACAGCCCCACGACTCTTTCCGTGAAGAATTTTTTCCTAACATCTGATCTGACCCTGCCCTGATGCCACTTAGTGCCATTTCCCCTCATCCTATCACCTGGTGCTTGGGCAAAGAGACCAACATCCACCTCTCTGCACCCTCCTGTCAGGTAACTGTAGGTGGGGATAAGATCTCCCCTCAGCCTCCTCTTCTCCAGGCTGAACACCCCCAGCTCCCTCAGCCGCTCCTCCTAAGGTTTGCTCTCCAGCCCCTACCACTGCATTTTAGCCATACCCTGGGAAAGCCACCTGGGATCAAACTTCCTTGATTCCCCCAAACTTCTAGATGTCTATATACATCTTTAGATATCAAAATAATGCTACCTTGGATCTACCTCCTCCATGTTCCTCCACCATCAAGCACAACATACTTTGCTGTCTCTTCAGAAGCGCCGCTGAAGCGGTAACACCATCGGTGCTTCTGGCATTTCTCTGTGTATTGCACAGGAGGATAAACTGCTGGTTCACAGCATTTACAAAACTAACAGTTTGATTATGGGGATTATTGCCATGCAATCTCAGGTTTATTTTTTCTCATTCAAGAACTTTAGACTTTGTAAAAGTAAATGCCTTGTAGTCTCCCAAATGCTGTTACATATATACACACGTTCCTTATATGTACATATATCTATTTATAAGGTTCATTTATTCCAGTTCATATCGCAACCTGATCATTCAACGTTACAGCAATGTTTATACAGAGCCTTTTACCAAAAGGCCCTGAAGTGTTTTACAATTATTCACTCAATTAAAATGCACAACAGCCCCAAAGAGCTCTATTAAGTACCACCAGACCTTCCTCCCTGAGGTAATATGATAATTGGAGATTACATTAATTTTAAAAGGGCATTTTGATTTTCCAGAGTGTACTTACCGAAGCAACTGCTGACTAGCTAACTTCCAAAGGTGCAGAAAAGTCCAGAATGCTCAAAAAAAATACCAAGGCTGAGAGTCCATACCTGGAAATAGCTCAGGCATCAGCAGGGCTTTTTAAGAGCATGAAGGTGCTCAAAGGCAAGAAGGGTGCTGAGCCCTAGCCCTCTGAGTCAGAAACTTCACTAGTTGAGCACCTGAACTTCCAACACTTCCCATGACAACAGCTTGTCTGAACTGAACATCGTGGCATTGTGTCTGCCTCAACCCTAGGACCCTTTGAGATTCACAAATATAAATACTCACTCTCCTTAGTCTCCAAAATTCTTCATTTTTGGCTGCATGGTGACTCACAACTGGAGAGGAGGAGAGCAACTCAGATCCCTTTTTGGAGACAGCAGATGTGAGCTTGAACTGCCTCTTGTTCAGACTCTATGGAATGACTTAAGCACAAATATTTAAGTTTTGCTGTTGCAAATCCCAGCCTTACACAGGAACCCAAAAACCAGGGAGGCTGTAACCTAAAAATAAAGTCAGCTGCTTTTGTTACTTCAGGCATAAGTGATTTTTTCCGTGGGAAAAATGTCAGCGGTAAAGAGAATAGCAAGACACAGGAATAACACTCTAGAAGGCAGAAGCTCAGGCTACATGAATGTTTCTAGACACACCAAGGTGTTGATTTCGAGGAATGATGGCAAAGTTCCAGCCTCATCTAACTCCCGAGCTAATTGACATAATTGTTTCCCACTAAAAAGCATCACCCTTGGTTTTAACATAGACATTGTTACTGATCTCCACCTCTTGAAAACAGCTTTTTATTGTCTCTTAAGACATATAACCCTACCAGAATAAAACTGAATTTGCTATTAGACGACATTTTTTGACATCTCAGCTATTCTGTACAGCATGTATGTTAATGAATTAGTAAGCACAAAGAACCTCACAGAATTAGGTATTAATAAGGAGCAAAAAAACCCAGTTTCCTTTGATATTGAAATAGGTGCTCAAATACTACAGAAACCCTTGTGTATAAAGTTCTGTCATTATGTATTATTTCACACTCCTCATGTTTTAATAGCAAATGTTGAAAATTAGACAAGTGCCATAATATGGAAGGGCTTCCTAATCTATTATTTAAATGACGTCTTCATTTGTAAGTACTTTTGAGGGAGAAAGACATAAACAACAGTTTTAAAGTAGATCCCATGAGCACAATAAAGGAAAGGGAGACCCTAACTACAGATTCTCTCCCACCTTGAGCTTTTGCAAGAGACAAACACCCGGGGCAATTGGATGGAGGGGATGAACTGGAGGATTCTTTGGGCTCCTGGAAGATGTGTAGGTCTTTGGCAGCAGGACATGATCGAGTTTTGTACAAGACACCAGTCCCAGAACTGATGTGGTGTGCCTTTTTAGGTAGCGTTGACAGGATTTAGCTAAAAATTTAGAGTGTTTATATATATATATATATGAAGTATTGAAATGGGAGGTTTCCTTCAAAAGGCAGCAGACATCTGACAACTCATACTTATTTTTCTAGCCTATTTTTCACTCTCTCGTTCCTCTTTTATAGTTTTAATCCCTAGAGCATCAATAAAGTAGAGCACGGAATTGGGCCATGTAGTTATGCATGACATCAAAGCTCTTGCTGTCTGAGTTCATGGTCAGTGATTTAAAAACAGGCCTAGATTTCTCCTACAGCTTTTGTCATGTTCACTACATGGTAGCTTTTACACTTCCAATAAATAACTGTGAATATGTCTCACTAGCAGTTAATTTAATTGACGTGTAGTGGCAACGGCTTGATGTACTACAAGGAAATTTCCAGGGTTATTGAAAAGAAAGTCTTTCCAAGTAAATGTTTAAACTTCATTTTAATTTGGCCCCAGGGATGATAATGCTGATTCCAGAAATGCATTCAAGTTTTCTCACCTCGGGTGTCTAGATCGGATTGTCATAGCCCCAGCTGAGACTTGACCTCTCCCATTAAACTGAAGGGGAAAATTTAACTACCTGAAATATTCAAAAAGGCAGATTATAATACTGAATGTGAGACTTCGGGGCAGAGAGCAGCGATGAAACAAACTGGCTGGGCAGTTCAGAGCAATACTTTCCGCAAAGGACCGACACTTAATGGCTTCATACAGTATATACGCTGTCACGGCGTGACATTTCTGCAGTCACAAAACTGCCAAATAAAACATTATTAGCAGTTAACTTTTACTTTGACAAACGTACGGTCAGAGGCCTATTGTGACTTTCCTTTCTGCGTTTTGAGGGTGAAGCAATACCGAATCAGTTTATCAATCCTGACAGCATTCTGACTCTGTGCTGGAGTTATCTGCATTGCAAAAGCTCCGTGGGAATTGAACTCAGACAACTGTTCTTCCTGTTGGAAACCACACAGCCAAGGAAAGTAGCTGTAATCAGTTTGAATTTGCCTCTGGCTCATCTTTTGCTCTGTTTCCTTTTAGACCACTACCTCATTAATAAAAATTTGCTGGATTGCTGAGAGTTCAGCTTTCACAATCTACTACTTAGAATTTGAGGTTAATCCAATGCTGACTACAGTAAAAGTTAAAAAGCAACAAATAGCAGAGGGAGGGATGAAAAGGCCAGGTCAGGCCTGGTCCCCGGCTAAAGAAAAGCAGGCCGCAGGCGCACGCTGCCTGCCAGAAGTTGCCGGCAATGAAGGAAACTGTAGATAAGAAGCACAACCAGGATGGTTTGTGTTTAAATTTGTCACACGAAACACAACATCCTCAGCAGGTGACAAGCAAATAAAGACAACCGGTCCATCCCATCGCTCAAAATACCTTGCTGAAGATCGGCTTCCTTCTGATTTCTGGTTAGATAAAAGGCATTGTTTGACCAGGCCTGAAGTGCTAGGGCTGCTGTGCCACATTGTCATCACTCTTCAGTTAGTTCCCAACATGATTTTAAAATTAGCTTTTGTTTTGGGTATTTATGTTCAGATTTTCTCCCTTGAAAAACTTTGGAATTGTTTTTTAAATGGGTCAGGAGCAGATTGGAAGGGAAAAAAAAAAAAAGGCTGCCTGACTTTGGGAATTCAGTTTTGAGAAGACCACTTTATAGAGAGCATGTTTGGGTGAGGGAGAACAACAAAATCATTTTTCATAAAACAAAGCAGAATGAAAAAAAAAAGGAACACCAAGCCCAAATCATAAGAGAGAAAAATGTACCCATGATATTTATTTTTGGACATTTCCCCCTGTCACTGGTACAAGCTCCTGCGTGTGTGTATCCTAAGCACAAGACATGATATAGTGCACCCTAAAGAATGGTAGAAGCACACAGGGCTGTTGTGCCAGCTGATGTGATCACTGTGACCAGCTTGATTTAAAGACCTGCTGCATTGTAGGTCCTTGGCCTCAGCAGATGGATTTGGGCAAGGATGAGCCTGTACATCAGGTGAGCAGAGCAAACGACAGCAAGTTAAGGGAAGAGGACTCTGAGGAAGAATAAACACCGCGGGGAGGAACCCGGGTCAGGGAGATGGGATTTGGGAAGCAACCATCCAGACAAAGCCGTGAAGAGGCTGCCCACTGGGAAGAGCAGTTGGGGAAGCACTAAGGGAATGAAGTTTACGGAGATGCCGGTCAGCAAGACCTGGGTGTTAGGGAAGAACGTGTGAGCCCTGCAAAAAGCTGGAAATAATATATACCTGGAGGACAGGCTCATATTGATTTCACTTAACATCTGTACTACCTGGTCTCTTAATAAATCAGGACTTCAAGACAGGAGTATCTGACTTGCAAGCAGCATGGCTCTATTTCCTTTTCCTTTAGAAGATTCAAAGGAAAGAGAAGTGAGGCATAACAGTGCCAGAAATCAGACTGCATTCCCCCAGCACTTCCACCTTCCTGGTGTGCATACTACAACACAGACACTGAGAAAAAAAACAGTTTTTCCCATAGCACCTAGATCACCTCAGAAAACTGAAGTCCATTAAAAAAAAAAAATCCTAAATATAAAATAAGAATGAATCATTTTTTTTTCTTGCTTCCCTTTCCTTTTTTTTACAAAGCTTTGAAATAAAAATCCCAAACTAATTAGTATTGACATTGCATATAATCATTATTTCAAGCTGTGAGAACAGAATGGATCCATCCACAATCTGAGACGTAGGGATCCTTAAAGCGAGCAAATGAAAGCTTTCACTCACAGGAGCGAAAGGCTCCTGAGAAATCTAAAGGAATCCATAGGTATCATGATCAAATCCTGGCCTCACTTAAGTCCATAGGAGCTTTTCTATCAAATTTGAGGCAGCCTGGATTTCATGTCTAATGCTGGTCGGCTGTCAGGGGAACATCAATGACAAAGATGAACGCAATTTCCATGCCATGTTAGAAGCCAGAAAGGCTCTCTAGGACACCAAAGTTATTTTACCTCTTTATTTTCAGTGACTTAGCACTCAAATAGGTGGCTGCTTATCTTCATCTCACCACTGGGTTAAGTCTACCTCCATTTCTGCCGCAAGAATCCTACAGTAAATGCGTCCAGGAGTTTGTAATAGGCTTTGACATTAGAAAAGAAAAAGAATGACTTTGCAGGAAGCAATTGTTGGGGTAAAATGGACATCTTCCTCTCTCTGAATTTTAAACATTTTGCACATCTATCCCAGGCACAAAAGACTCTGTGATTCCCATGACAACTGTGGCAAATGCAGCTGTAGGCATCATTTAATTACAGTGATTCAGCCTCCCAAGTCAACATCAATTCCTTAAAGTGCTTCAGGGCATACAACACATGTTCCAAGAAGAGTGTTCATGTGACCTTAAGCATGTGCCCTTTAAGGTATGTTTCCATTTATACTGTGGGAATTTGGAATTCATTAACACCAATTAAAACTGGACATCGTGCGCTTAATGCTCCATGCACCGCACTACGGGTTTATCCCTGCAGGTTGAGAAGTGTTTTTTTGATGAAACAGAAAGCTAAGATAAAGGGAAATGTCCTTATGTGATTTATTCTCATGGGTCATGGCAACAGCAGTACTGCAGGAGAAAAATGTCCCTTACAGAGCTATATTTTCTATGGATATTACACAGACAAGACAAAACGCAGCTGAGCTCTCACATACCAGCATCCAAGCCAGTAAAACTGTACCCATTCTGGATACATCACATAGTAGAAAACACGGCTTGTCCTTTAAGTATCTGCTATAAATAATCACACCAGAAGTAAAATGTGTTTTCATTTGAGGAGTAACCTCTCTCCTTGTCAGCTTCACTTACAGAAAATGCATGCTGTAAATCTGTACGAGTTCTCCTCTAGAACACACCAAAAAAAAGCCACGTATTTTCCCTCCTAACAGCACATCTACTGAAACACAAAAGAAATCAACTAAATAAAAACCAGTGCCTTTTGTCTGAAGACCTGCCCTGTAGCTCTGCGTGCTAATTGTTAAGAGCCACCCGCTCCTGGGCGACTGGGAAACGTGCAACGTATTTCAACCATCATCCTGAATTCTTCAATGCATAGCTTATTTACCACATCAATTAAATGTAGCTGTAATGTATGGAAATTATTAACAAAAGGGAATGCCAAATGCACTGCAGACATGGAGCTACTTGGAGTTAAGTGAGAGACTGACATAAATCTTTTCTGTAATCTTGTGGCTGTTTCCTACTAAAGGAAGGACCAGAATGCAATGTGCTAAATGACTAGGGCATAGGGATATGTTGCTTAAGTTTCTTTTTTTTTAAAAAAAAAAAAAAGCAGTTGCACTGCTGGCACAACAGACCTAGCTCTGTCACAAGCAATTTATTACATCAGTATATCAACTTTATTGAAAAAAGGAAAAGACAACGAAGAAGTCTGCCTTTGTGCAGAGCTCAGCTCAGGCTGGCTGGAAACATAAACAGCTTCAGAGTTTAATTAGAAACTGTTTATGTCTTAGAGATAATTTCATTTTCTTCAAATTGTAACAGAGGTAATTCCAGATAGTTCTGCTGACTCCACAGTTTAATGTCTCTAAGCTGCCAGACTGAAAAATGCAAAGTGAGGTCTGCACAACTGGAACCAAATGGAGAGGGGTCAGGGAATACTGCGTTAACTAATAACAGTGTGATTATCTAATGTTTAACAGCTCTGCAGCTACAAGATGCTGCAAGATGTCTACAAAGAACAACAGAGAACCAGTCAGTAAATTAAAATGTCCTTTCCCACACTGTATTTCTGATTTCTGTCCCGTTTCTAGCATGACCTTTTGCCCTTCTTTTTTCTTTTTTTAGCTTTTAAAAGATATTTTTTACCTTGTCAAGTGTTGCAAGAAGTGGTTCCCACTTCATGGTGATTTGGTACCCAAGCCCAGATGTTGCTTTCATGGCATACCTGACTGTGTCCTGAAGCTCATGTGCTGGGAATCTCTGGAGGGTGCAGGTTTGCATAGCCTGGTTCTGTAGACTCCAGTTCAGAGTTCGAAAAACCAAAATCAAGGTGATCCTATATCCTGCTTCCTTGAGATCATTTGTCAATAAGAAGAAATGTGATTGACACCAATTACTTAGAATCATAGAATCACCTGGGTTGGAAGAGACCCTTTAGATCTTTGAGTCCAACCACAGCCTAACCCTGCCCAGCCCACCTCTAGATCATGTCCTCAAGCACAACACCTTTTAAACCCCTCCAGGGATGGTGACTCTACCACCTCCCTGGGCAGCCTGTTCCAATGTTTGACAACTTTTCAGTAAAGAAATTCCCCCTGATATCTGACCTAAATCTGCCCCTGGTGCAATTCCAATTCCAAACCATTCCTCCTTATCCTATTGCTTGTCACCCAAGAGAAGAGACTGACCCCAACATCTCTGCATTACTTAATACAGTAAATGACATGTCTGATTAGTACTTTCCTAACTTGTCCTTAATAGTTTTTAACTTTGTTTTATTTAGTTAACCACATGGTTAAAATCCAGTTAAATACATTCCTTGTATGGCAGCTTAAAAAAAACAAATCAAACAACATCAGATGACAGAAGTTAACAAGGCTACCCACAAAAGCCTTTGAGAGTCAACACTACTGAGCAAAACAGTTTTCCAGGAGGCATCAGCCACCCATCTATCATGCAAATGTCTATTTATGCATTATAAAATCAGCATTACTGTTACTAGCCTTCTTTTGATGTGCAGTCCTAAATCTCATTAATGGGAATGGGTGATACACCAGGGAAGAACAGACCTTCAGCACCATCGAAGGACATCGGTTGTGTAACAATGTGGAACGGGTGCCGCTCCCCTAGACACTGCCCTTGGTGGTGAAGGCAGAGGAAGAAGTTGCTGAGCATCTCCTTGCCCTGCTCCAATCCTGCTGTTTGCAGTTATCCCAGCAGGATAACCCCGTGCCTGAACTGCCAGAGAGCACTAAATAATCCCCATCAGGATACATTCTGCCCAAGCCTTGTTTTTAACTTGGATGATCTCCATCATCTGGATTACCATGTAGCCCCACCAAACGCTACTCCAGTTCACTGGAGGTGGAAGTAAAGAGCAGCACAGGAGCAAATTGGGTTGGGGTTTAGACCCACAGGACAATTTCTCTGCCCAAACCTGTATCTCATGGTGTGATGTGGTCATTAGAAATGGATTTTGGATAGAGACATTATACACGAATTCTGGAATTCATATGCCTACAAGGTACTGTTTAATTTTACTCAAACAGGGACAACAAGCTGACTTTGACAGTCCTTCCTATCTTTAATTTCCCCCTTTTCTCCTCAGTAGTAGAAACTGTATCAATTAGTTTAATTTGGGACTGTCACTCAGCTGATCTGTAAGAAATGATATTTTGCTCTCACTCTCCTTCACAAACACACAGTTTCCCATTGGCTGTTTTAATTCTAACATAAAGGTTTCAATTTTACTTAAAAAAACATGCTGATAACAGCGGGTGTTTTTCAGATTGATTAAAAAGAAGTCTTCACATTTCAGCAGTAAATGAACCAGTATTTTTCTGCAGACTTTGTCCGATTTCTACTATGTGCTCTTTCGGTGTTCATAATTGTTCTCCTCCCCCAAACCCTGCCTCCAAAAACTCAATAATTAAAGTGAAACTGTGTACTGAAAGGCAATTACTCAAAATTAGCTGCTATTCTCTACTGAGAGGCACAGTTCCATAAAAATCCTCTAAAATGAAGATCAATAGCTGAGAGGTTAAAGAATTGATCTCAGTTCCATTTCTCCTTTCTCTTCCCCAATGACCGCTGCACAAAACCCAGTTCCCTGGCTGGAGCAGAGCCTCAAGCAAAAAATGGGCACTTCCACCAACACGAAGTCAAGAGTGTCACAGTCCAACCTCTGCTTCCCTCTAACATATGCCATCATATTTATCTGTCTAAACTGAATTTAAAAACCCGAGTGAATCAGAAAGATACACTGAAATGCTGTGAAAATGGAAATGGCCACACAAGACCCAAGGTATTAGCTCCTGGCATAGATGGAGTCAATTTATTCTTTGACTTTTCCAAAGGAACATCACTCTCAAAGGAACATGCCAAAGCGATGGTGTTGTATGGATAATTTATCATAGAGAAGCTGCTTTCTTGTCTACATTCATAGAATCATAGATTGTGTTAGGTTGGAAGGGACCTTTAGAGCCCATCTAGTCCAACCCTCTGCAGTGAGCAGGGACATCTTCACTAGATCAGGTTGCTCAGAGCCCCATCCAGCCTGACCTTGAATGTCTCCAGCGATGGGGCCTCCACCACCTCTCTGGACAACCTGTGCCAGTGATTCACCACCCTCAGAGTGAAGAACTTTTTCCTAATATCCAACTTAAATCTCCCCTTTTCTAGTTTAAAGCCAGCCCTTAGATCATGGTTGTGGCCCTTCTCTGGACATGCTCCAACAGGTCCATGTCCTTCTTGTGTTGAGAGCTCCAAAGCTGGACACAGTACTCCAGGTGAGATCTTCCCAGAGCAGAGCAGAGGGGCAGAATCCCCTCTCTGGGTCTGCTGGCCACACTTTTGATGCAGCCCAGGATGGAGCTGGCCTTCTGGGTTCCAGATGCACATTGGTGGCTCATGTCCAGCTTCTAATCCATGAGTACTCCCAAGTCCTTTTCCTCAGGCTGCTTTCAAGCACATCAACTCCTAAACTGTATGGATAACAGGGATTGTCCCAAGCCAGACCTTCCTGCATGGTACCACATGGCTTTCTGTCCCTAATGCCTCATGCCATCACTGGGATGCAAACCAGGATACACCCTGGTTTTTGCACTTTCTAAAAATATGCCACTTGTATTGTGTCTTGAAATAACCCCCCAGACAGTAATTTTCTTTTCCTAAGGATTTACTATTTCTAATTCTTTTGCATTTCTTCCATCTTTCCTTCATCATGGTCTTTGAGGAGAAGCAACTTACAGCTAAAGTAAAAATAAGAGTGACATGACTGGCTGCCAGGCTGTGCTTGATGAGTGGCAGGATTTAGTGACGAGTTCAAGGGCATCTGAAGGTATGGCCTTGCAGACACAGTGATGGGTCCTCAGCAATAAACCCAGCCTGCCTTCCCACTATGGTACTTGTGTGCTGGAACTAACTCCCAGGTGGTTTTCATTTTCCATCTGTATTGTCCATGCAGCGGGGTAACTGGGGTCTGCTGATGGGTGTGTAAAAGACCCCCCATGATTATAGCTTTAAAGACAGCCCTCTACTTTGCCCTGGTCAGGCCCCACCTAGAGTATTGTGTTCAGTTCTGGGCTCCCTGGTACAAAAGAGACAGGGATCTCCTGGAAGGAGTCCAGAGGAGGCTACAAAAATGATTAAAGGCCTGAAGCATCTCCCCTGTGAGGAAAGAGCTGGGGCTGTTCAGCCTTGAGGAAAGAAGACTGAGAGGGGGTCTGATCAATGTTTATCAATATCTGAAGTGTGGGACAGAGGGGGAAATGGCCAGCCCCTTTTCATTGTCTGTGGGGACAAGGGGCGATGGCCTCAAGTTGGAGCACAGGGAGTTCCACACCAATATGCAGAAGAACATCTTCCCCATGAGGGTGAGGGAGCCCTGGGACAGGCTGCCCAGGGGGTGTGGAGTCTCCTTCTCTGGAGATATTCCAGCCCTGTCTGGACACCGACCTGTGTGCCCTGTCCTAGGGACCCTGCTTTGGCGGGTGGTTGGACTTGATGATCTCTGGAGGTCCCTTCCAACCCCTGTGATTCTGTGATTCTGTGAAAAGCATGCACCCTTCCAGGAGAAAATATCATTCCTGTAGCCAGGTGCAAGTGAGACTGTAGGAGAGACTACAGAGCAGCACTTTCCCTGTCATCCTCTTTGTATCAGCATGGTGAAAACCTGCTCCTGTCTACAGATGTGCAAAGAAAGATGAAACAAATGGCTCTGTCCTAGGAGCCTGCCTGGCATTTCAATTAGCCATGGCTGGGATGATTCAGCAACAAGAACTGATCCCAGGGAAGAGCAAGACACTGCTGTGCAATGGCAAAGAAGGAGGTTTCCTTAGAGCAAGGGATGGGAGAGACTACAGTAGGATCAGCATCTGAAGGGAGGGGAATGGAGAGGCATCAAGGAGTGCTTTCTGTTAGAGGGCAGGAAGAACATGTTTACTGTATACTCAACTTCCCATGCTATTTAAGTCACCTATATATAAGCCAGAAGAGCATGCCATTGGCAAGGACACAGGCATGTGGGCGAGGGGAAGTATAAGGCCTTGGGTTTACAGGAGGGAAGAAGACACTAAAAATATTTAAGGCTGGCAAGAAATTTCAAGCATATATTAACACTTAAGCTTCCCCTTATTTTGGGAGAACATACCTGGTTTCAATCCCCATGGAGATACCTAGGCTCAATCTTGATGGAGCACATAAAAGTACATTCCCAAAATTGCTAAATAAACAAGCATTTCCAATCAGCATAATTTTGCTCCACACTTTGTGCTAAATTCTGCTCTTAGTTGCAGAAGTATAAATCTAGACTGATGCCTTGGGTTTGGGCTTCACAAGAACTCTTCTTTCTTTAGCTGTCTGTCGGGAAGAATTTTTTCACTCCTAAGGGTGGAAACTTCAGGGAAACTTGGAAAACAAGTGGAATACTGAAATGTCTTCACTGAGTCAGCCTAGTCCTTTAGTTTTCAGATACTGCAATCTCAGTAAAAAGATTTGCAAATCTCTTTAAGACTCCTTATATCCTCCTTCTTCACTTGGAACAGTCATTGGTCAAAACAACAAAAGGAACAGAAGGAATAACATTAAAACATATGCTTAAAAAAGGGAACAATGTGTTAGCACTAAATATTTCCTGGTTGATAAGACTTTTATACCAAAAATACCACTTCTATAGTGGAATTTGTGTCATTTCCACAGCGGATATTTGAATCTCTAAAAGTCCAGGAGTGCCACAGATTTGGGGGTTTATGTGTTTATTTCCATGTTATACAAAATATATTTTGCCTACGTGTGAGGTCTTTAAGGCATTTTTAGCTCACACAGAAGTGGCACACATCTTGCTGGTATCTTTTAAGAGTGAAAGCTATAGGAAGCTCATTAAAGGATAGATCCAACAGAGTTTAAATTCCACACTAATCCCCGGAGATTTTTTTTTTCCACCAAGAGTTTTCAAGACCTCTTCAAAGTCTGAAACATAAGAACTGAAAGGAGATGGCACTAATTAATGAAACCACTTTTAAGTAAAAAACTTTCAACCATTCCTTTTTGCTGCACAACCACACGACCGACTCCAAAGTTAAGTTTACTGTGTTATAAATCGGATATTTCCTATCCTTTTTAGATATTCACTAAAGAGTCAGGGGCTTGTACTTCTCATGCTACCTTCAGACCAAAGATTTGTGGGTTTTTTTCCTTACACTTGTTAAATCTTCCTTAAACCAATGGAAATTAGAAGAGCACAGGGTGAGTGCAAATGACTATAGTGAGAGAGCAGGCTGTCTCTCTAAAAGCCTGTGGCTTTCCTGGGATACTCTTTGTTTAGATGCTTTTGCTATTCTAAGAACACATTTCAGGTAGGGAATATTAATTTGGCCTTCCCCTAACAGACACAACCTTCCAGAGCAGAAAACTCTTCGGTGGTACTTGAATAATGATGCTCATGGGAATGCTACTATTGGGCTGACGTTGGGTAAGTATTCAAACTGGGAAAATGCAGTTTGGCTTAAGGCATGAAGTATTCTCCCAGAATACATATTACAGATTGACAGCACTGTATGAAGGCAAAGCCTAAGGCTATAAGCCTGATGTCAAAATTTCCATTTATAAATCAATAATCACTGCAAACAAAGCAGCGTGCCCAGTTTTGTGGATGCCACAATTCTTCCTCAGGCACGAGGTGTATATAAACTTTGGTAAAATTCCAAAGAGAGCATGACAAAGCTGAAGGGGACCTGATGGTCCCCTCCCTGAACATCCAAACCTGCAAGGTGCTGGAGTTGGGCATGGTGTTGCTGAAGGAAGCACAGCCTTTATCTTGTCAGGTGCTACAGGAACCCAAGCATAAAGTGAGCTGGGCTGTGTGTAAGACACGAGGAAGTCACCAAGCAGGTATAGCCTTGGTCTGTCCACACCCTGAGCCAACCCGAGCCAAGTGTCTGGACTGGCACATCCAGCAGAGAGTACAGCTTCAGATATACCCAAAGGCCTCTGGTGCAGAAGACAGAACCAGGGAAGAGCCTTCTGATCTCACATTAGAGACACCTTCACAGGATGAGTTCAGAAAGTGTCTAGAAATTTCTGTCCTGAGAGGACAGAATCATAGAATTGTCTTGGTTAGAAGGGACCCTTCCAGCACATCAAGTCCAACCCATCAAGTCCAACCATCACCCTAATTTGCCAACCAGCACCAAACCACACACCTAAGCTCCACATCTTCATCTAAAAACCTCCAGGGATGGAGAATCCAGCACTTCCCTGAGCAGCCCGTTTCAATGTCTAACCACCTCCTCTGTGAGAAGAGCTCCAGTCCAGGGTCAGTATAGGATACCACAGCAGGGACGATGCCATATCAAAGTGATACTTGTAGTTCTGCTATTAACGCTCCTTCCAAGATGTCCTGACCCATACTTCAGCTGAGATGACTACAGCTTGTGTGCACCCTTCAGGAGCTCAGAGCTGTCTGCCTGCTGCTAACCAGCTATGGCACCACCTCCACTCTGCGCCCTGTTTCCAACTGCAGCTTGTTTCCTTTCACAGGCACATACAAGCCCTGACATGCTGCAGAACACAGTTGCACACAGATATTCACTACCTATTGGTTCAGAAGAGCCAAGCTATTCTTCTCTTCCAATCTGTAGAAATCACCCTCCTCCTTCTCCTTCACACAAACAACTGCAGTTTGTTTGCCTCTTAACTTGCTGTGCTTGGCCAATGGCCAGCATCCCCTTTTCTGCCTTGGAGGAGGGTAACAGCACGCCTTTGAAGAAATGCCAAGGCTGCTGTTGGGCTGACCAGCAGGGAGCAATCCTGTCCAACACTCCCTGGCCTCTCCCAGATTGCTCTCCTCCTTTCCCAGAAACAGGCAGTCTTAGAGAAGGCAGAGGCTGAGCTGATTACAACTCCCAGAAGAAGTTTTTAAGCAACAGATGAAGTTTAAGCACACATGGAGAATGTTGGAGCTGGAAGAGACAGTGGAAGATCATCTAGACCATTCTCTTGCCCCAAGGCAAATCCAGCTGTACCTACAAGACACTGCTGAGAGATATTTGTCTGACTGGTTCTTACCAGCTTCCAGTCACAGGCAGCAACATTTCTGCAAGGAGTCCAGTCTAGCACATCACTTACTGCCAGAAACCTTTGGTCCATCTACCCTCTTACTGCAATCTAATCCTAGCAGTTCTTGTCAGAATAGGGGCATGGACAACTCATTCATTCCATCAGAAAGTTTCTAACAGCTGCTTAAAACACAGAGAAGAAAGTTCTAGCTAGTTCCCTTGGTCATGGTGCCTGTACTTCTCGTGTCTAGAAAAACACGATGCTTCTCTGCTGACACAGTGCCTGTATCATCAGCACAGTAACAGCTCAGCAGTGACTCAGAGAGATCACCACAGGTTCACTGGCTTTATTCCCCATAGTGTCCTATATCTTTTCTTGGAACATCTCCCTCTGGGCACTGAACAGCCCTAACCCCACAGACTTCACAGGTTTAAGTTGCTCACATGCTAATACTGCTGCGTACTTGTAGGAAAGGATGAAATGTAAACGTTTGTGCAAAACCCAAAACCTTCTCTGCCCAAGACAAAGGCTTTACAGAGAGCCTAATAATGTATTATTTCCTGCATTACTTTATTTCCTACATGTTCATCTTAGTCTTGGCCTTGGGACACTGCTCAGTTCCTACTACGACTGCGCCACTCCGTTGGCAAGATGAGAGGAGGTGCAATTCAGATTCAACACTAGCAATGCAGGTTGGTGTGCTTCTCTTAAATTAACCAGTTGCTCAGGGCATCTCTGTGTCTCACACTGGTAGCAGGGAAATAGAAAGGTACAACGGTACATGTCCTCCGATAACCAGTCTAATTGTTTCAGCTCGAGGGGGATAACTGCATGAAGACTTGACAGGTGTTGAAAAATGGGTTTCTTTTTTCTCTTTAAATGCTCCTGAGACACAACATGAATCTAGAAACTTCCCATGATAACTGTTAAGCCACCAGTGCTTACCCTCACACTTACCCAGTAGAGGGGTTCATGATGCAACCCCCTTTATCGGTGGATGCTTTGCAGTTACAGCCCCTCTCCATTGTATCGTGATTCATTCCAAAGTTGTGTCCCAGTTCATGAGCCAGGGTGACTGCTGCACCAAGAGGGTTTTCTGAGTGATCCTTAAAAAAAAGAATGAGAACTAGTGAGGTCAATGTATAAAACCAATTTAAAATGCACATTCCCTCTCTAAGGTCCTACTGCCTCTCCTTCAAAAGGTTTTATAAACTTACTTATTGTGTTAAATATAAATGTTTTATAAACTTAAATTGTCATAATTTTAAATCCATCCACACATGCCAAGTGCAGACTGGGAGTTTCAGGGCAGAATATCTGTCCTGGCCACCCAGTTTTCCCATCACGTCAGATATTTGAGACCATTGGGCAGCTTTGAGCATCTGAACATCTCGTTAATGGCTCAGTAAATCCCCCCAACACCCAAGACATGGCTGTGGCAGAAAACAGTCACCCAGATGTGGAGTGCTGGCAAGGACAATCACTTATGGGTGAGGATGGGTGTGATGAGGGAAAAGTGGGCAGAGCCTTCATGCCAGGAGGTAAATGATAAATTACTAGACCACTTCCCTCAGTCTAGTTTATATTCTTCAGACTCTTTCTTTAATATCAGAAACTCCCAGGATTTCAACAGCCTCCTAAGAACAATGAAGTACCTTCAAAAACCTCCCGTTTAAAATGAAAGTCAAGATCTCTGATGGCCTCTTGTTAACAGCTATGAACATTCTAATAGTTGCCAGTGTCAAAACCGACTATTAACATTAATCCCTTGTCAAAATGCTGATTCCTGGGACAATTATTTCTGAGAAATTCACTGCCTGACGTGATTGCAGGCTGCTGATCAGACTGATGTTTTGGTCTAACCCAAGTAAGAGACTTTTCCACATTGATCATTTTCCTGGAGGAAGAAACGGGGTAGATTTCAGAGTTTCTCCTTTCATCTGTCTCTGAGAATACTTTTAGTGAACCAGACCTCAAACAGAAATCAAACTAAAAAAGAGAATACAGTCATTCTGAAAAACAAGAAACCATTCCTTCTGCATTTGGCATAAACTCAGAAGAATTTTATCTTTTAACAAAGCATCACTAGCTTTTCCTGAATTCTAACATTTTAATGTAAAAAATCTTCTGACTAACATAACAGTGTGCAGTTACATTCTAAGACGCCTGTTTGCTGAAAGAAGCTTGTACAACCTGTCCCAGTAAAAGAAACAACAGAGTAAGCCTATGCAGCACAACAATCTCTGATAAACAAGAAAATATATACTCCTACACCATGCCTACATATGGAGATGTCTTACCTAGATACTGGTCACAGACATATTGATTTATCTTTGTGCTCATAGTGCTTTATGAAATATTTAGAGGATTCGGGGTAATCTAACCTGATGTCATAAAAAAGAGCACAACTTCTCACTCAAGTTGAAAACAATCCAGGACTGAAGATTTAAGAGAACCACAGTATAATTCCATATAATTTAACAGCAGCACATGGGAGTGATGCCTTGAAATTTGGGCTATGTGACCGAGACAGAAATTCCTCTAACTCCAAGCTACCTAGGCAGACAAACTGAGCTCATTTTTCCTTCATTTTGCCAGTTTCTCTTACTGAATAGAGATTATATGTATTTGAATACCTCCAAAGCTGGCAATTAAAAATAAAACCCAAGAATTCACCCAGTCCACTCCAAAACTAGAGCAATAAATGATCTGAAATGTAATTTGGGTCTTGAATAGGCAAACAATTATTACAGCCCATGCGGTTCTCATTACTTGCTCAGATCCACTTGGAATACAATTTTATCAGTTTCTAGAGAGGGTTTTTAAGACAAGGAATGTGATGTCTCAGCAAAAGTGGTTATTTGAAGACAGCATAAATGAAGATTATCAAAACAAACAGTGACATGTCCCACTTGATACTGAGACCATTTAAGTATCACTGGGACTAAAGAAATGAATAGCAAATAGACTTTGATTTATTCCACCAAGGTCTTTTAAAGTTAACTTGAACAGTAAAAGTCATTACCAAACAGTTTCACAACCACTGAATAAGCAGCCATCTATTGTTAAGACATCATAAGCTGTTGCACAAAACATGCAGCTGCTTTCAGCTGAACTCTGCTCCACTCCACTGAGATTCCCATGGCGTTGTAACAATAAAACACTGTCACCTACAGCTAGAACAGGCTAATACCCCAGTCCTGGTCCTTCCACGCAGGTTCACTCAGTTGTAGGAATAGGTTTCCTAATGTGCTCCTTTATTTCATTTAAGCAATTGACTGAAATGTAAGAAGTGCCTCAGTTCCACACTTGTAGTTTAGCCTAACGTCTCACTAAGGTCAATAGAAATTTGATGTGAGTGAGAATACTACATTACATCGCAGCAGCCCAGCAGTATTTTACATTTAAATCCATTAATTTAGTGGGCAACCTTTTGAAACAGGAGAATGAAAACTGAATCATGTGTCAAAGACTTGCTTTAATGTCAACTTTTGTTTCTACAAGAGATTTCTCCCTACAACACAACACAATCCTCATGATAAAATAAAATTATGATGCTCGTGATGTGCCAAAAGCTTCTCACTCTGACTGGTCCTCCTAGTTTGAGTTTCTCTGCAGATTAGTAGGAGACAGAGCATCACCTACCACTAGAGAGAATTCAGCCCTGCAGAAGAGACGGGCAGGCTGTCAGGGAGGCATGACAGAGGAACTGAGATCATATACTACAGCTGACCACAGAATCACAGAATCGTAGGGGTTGGAAGGGACTTCAAGAGATCATCAAGTCCAACCCCCAAAACAGTCAGGAAAATCAGATCATACAAGGATGACACCAGATTTTGTATTCAGATGGTATTTCTCAGGCAACCTCTCTTTTGTCTCTTCTTTCAGAACAGTTTTGAGAGTGTGGGAGCTTTTTTGGTATTGAGTGTTTGGGGTGGGATGGGTAAGAGGTTGGCTGAATTAGAAGATGGCTAAATCTTCAGCTGACCAGTGTTGAGATGGATGAGCATTACAGCCTCCCAGGTCAACAGCTGCTAATTCTTTAGTTTGCATAGCTTCCAAATTTAGACCTTTCTTCTGTAGGTACCAGTGTGTATCTATCTGTCTGTCTGTCTATCTATCTATCTATCTATCTATCTATCTCTATCTATTTATAGATATATATATATATATGTAAAGTTTTGTATAGAATGGGTTTTGGCCTTTGTTAACTGGGGATGGGGGGAAGGTTGGGCAGCTGTCCAGTTGGGATTTGAGGGTGAGTGTTTGCTTGTTTGGGATTTAGCTCCCTTTTGAGGATTTGCTTACAGAGCTGGAGAACATTTTGAGTTTTGCTGCGCAAATCTGCACCTCAAAACTTTCTGTTCACCGAGGTGGGAGTCTCTGGGAAACATCATGTTACCCCAGCACAACTGAAGCTGCAGCCTGGCCCACAATTTACACACAGACTCTGGTTTCTCCTGGCCATATAAATCAGTCTCTCCTCTGTCAGAGCCCCAAGAGCACTGTAAAGAAATGCTGATTCTTGCTTTCTTGTTACTGGAATGAAATTTTCTGTTTGTTTGTTTCTGTTTAAAATGACAGTTGCCAGAGTGAAGAGGACTGACTTTGTAGCAAATGACACTGTGGCATATTTTAAACCTTATGCTAAAAATTAAAAGGAAGGGGGAAAAAAAGACATCATTAAGGGCATCTCTGACTGTAGATAAAGCCAAAACAGTGACTGCTGGCCTGAGGGTGACATGGATAAAACAGGGCTGTTTGCCTCATATACCCCCTTGCCAAGATTTGGAAGTGTACTGGGAAACTCCTACAGCTTTTTCTTCTTTTCCTCCTCGTCCTTCTGTACCTCTCCTCCAGGCACCCAGTGAAAAGCTGCAACATACATTTATTACAGACTCGGCTTCTAAAGCTACCAAGAGACTGAAGCCTTTGTCTTCTCTACAATTTTGACATGGCTTTTTCCAAATTACATGATTTGATTGTTCTTTCTCACTCTTTGCTATACCTCAGCTTCCCTGCTCACCTCGTAAATTCATCCTTTCACTCTGAACCATCTATACATCATCTTCCACAAATGCACGCATGGCCCCAGCTTGGCTTCTTTCCTGCTTGTCCAAGACACCACAAAGGAGCCCTGCAGCATGGACCAACCTCAGCCTGGACTCTAATTAAGTTGGAAAGTGATGCAGGAGCTTCTAGGGGCTGAATTTCTGGGATTACCCTGCTACATGGATTGTCTTGAGGCAAAACCCTTCATTGCCTGGTCTTGGTTAGCCCCATGAAGCTTTGAAGAACTGGGAGTTTTGGGACCATGCAAAGTGTTAGTGACTTCCAAGCTCTGGGAGTCCACATCTAACTTTATTTACAGTCTTTCATTGCAAAGCTTAGTTAACACTGTTCATAAGTTAAAAATACAAGAAAATACTCCAGAACTGCTGCCAGAAGTTGGCCAAGGTGTTTACATGTATGTTCATCATCCCCAGCATGCAACAGCAGCATTATCAGTAATACTCTTGGAGGGAGGCTGAGGTAGAATAAACACCAGTGTTTGTTCTTGTTTGGCAATGTAATAAAACCACTGTGCTGCAACGATGGAAAATAAGGTCTTACACAGAAAACTTTCTAAATACAGAATAAAATCAATATAATAAAAGATTCAGGGTAGACTGTTGTTGCCTGTAACACTAGTATACCCAAGTGCATAACAAATACATCTTCTGGTTCTCATCCTTCACAGCACCTCAACACCTGATTTAATGATAAATAGGAGTAGAGGATGCTTGAAAAGAGGCTATATTTTAAGTTTTTAAAGTATATTTTGATTTCTTTTTTCACTATGGAAACAATAATTTACAAGCAACGAGCATACATATCTATAGATCCTGGGACTGAAAACGGGACAAAGGGGGGCTGATGTTCTGGCTCAGAACACAGTACTACAAAACTTGACACCGTGTCGCACCAGTTGGGCCAGTTTCATGTCCTGTGCTTTTACCACTTACCATGACGACCCCTCCAGACTGCTCGGCAGTGCACATGCTCATTATGGGTGCCATGCCAATGGTAGTCCCTTGGAAGTACACCCCGCTGCAGGAGGGAGGGAAAGGAGAAGAATCACAGTATCACCACTCAGCGCCAAGGTACCGCCCCGTTACTTTCAGTCTTGTATTTCTGCCAATCCCAAACAAAGATCCCATTTCAAATGTGTCAGCTCCAGACATGTGCAGGTTTAAAACAATGAAATGCATGGATTAGTCATGCTGACTTGCTGAACTGACAGTGACAGCAACCCTGCTATGAAACAGATCCGTTTGATCACTGTCCTTTGGGTTTAATGCAGTAACAGGAGCCTCTCCTTTCTTTTTTTTCCCCCTGACTGAAGTTGGGAATAGAAATACAGAAACAAAAAATAATGTCTCTAGCTCCAAGAAGGGTTATATTGAAGCAGTGGAAAGTTTATATGCTACTTGTTATAACACACAGGCTAGAATGTGATCAAATCATTACAGTGTATTATTATACAGAGGGAGTAATCAAATATCTCATGAGAACAGTATGGAAGGGCTCATGCTATTCTTACACAGAAAATGTAGGAATATCTACATAACAAGAGCTCCTTTTAATGACTAAGATGTCAGGCATGTTTAGCTGTATAGAATAAAGAATGGTTCACTGATCAAAATGATACCTGGTTCCAGAAAGAGGTGCTTCTCTTGCTTGGTTTTTTTTTAAGACTGCTTTTACTTTGAGGATGTTTGCTCAATCACTTTAATCCAGGAAACAGGAGCAGGGGAAAAGATGGGTATGATTTAATTTTTCAGTCCCAAATGCAAATGACTTGTCCAATTTAGATTGCAGTTTAAATTTTACTGACGTTCTCCTGCTAACAAACAGACTCCACATAGTGCCCCATTAGCTCTACTTTTGGGGTGAGGGCAGGGCTGTCCTCTATCAAAGAGGTTAAACCACTGGTAAATTCATACCCTAAGTAATTACCAGCTTATTAATTGCTTATCTGTACTTCCACATGACCTGTATTGAGGAAAGGCCTACAAGCAACAGGGCTCTGCAAAACACTTTGATGTTTTCAGAGGGGAAAGACAAAAACCCTCAGGAGCACAGACGTTCCTCCCAACAGCTTAGCAACTGTGGAAGGAATCAGAACAGCTGTTCTCAAACCCCTGAAATCCCATCCAGTATTAAATACAGTGTCAGGTCTACCTTATCAGCTGTGCATTGTCATGGGGTTTACGAGGTAGTAGTTTTAGCTTCCTCCAGTCCAGAAACTCATGGAGGCTGGTGAAAGGGTCTTGAGAAATCGAGCACTTATCCATGTCATTCCATACTTCCACTCCGACCAGGGCTACTCGAATATTTAGTGGCCTATAGAACTAACAAGAAACAAAGAAAGAGAAATATGTCTCTCAAACCCATTTTAGATCACACTGGATTAAAATCTCTCACCAGAAGCATAATGTGCATATGGACCTTTCTTGCAGAGCCTTAAATGGTCTCTCCTCCAGGGCCTACACTCTTATCCCACTGGTAAATGCCACAGAGGGGAGCTGGAGCAGCATTAGCAACAGAGCAGAGATAACAATTCTAATGTGAGACTAATGTGAAGAAGGATTCAAGAATCGATCCAGTCCAGATTTGGCTGACAGTGTGAGAAAAGCATACACTAGATCTTCCTCTTGTTTGTATGCATTACAGCCAATCGGGTAACACTGGCGTTTGCTGAGCATAAATCGAGCATGAAACAAAAATGTGTAATAACATGCAAAATTACGTCTGAGCAGGTAACATATAAACACCCAGCTTCCAGTAATAAGTCAGCAAGACAATTATGGAAGAGGTAGAGGTGTCTTCAACAGCTTGTTTTTAATCAAGAAGGCTTCTCTTTGAGTTATTGCCCTTGAAGTGTCACTTGACAAGTTCTCAGCTAAATGAAGACTCCCTCTGTTATGATTTCACTACTGGGGTCCTATTTTTTTCTGGCCATACAGCATAACAAAAATAAACTTTAAATTGTTCCAAAAAAACCCCACTTTGCAGAGGGCTGTTAGCATTTATTGTTTATTGTCAAGAAATGACTTAAAATACAAAAAAATAAAGTGCCTATCTCTTTCTTATTGCTCTCAGCCATCAATTTCTGGTTCCTTAAGCACTGCATATCCTTAATTCTGCCATCTTCCTTGGACTATGTATCTTACTGGCCCTTTGTTGGCCTTACAATTGGACCATCCCTTACTGCTGCATAGGACATTGCTCTCCAAATTCCTCCTCAAAATAATACTTTTCCTATAGGCTGTTCCATATGTGATCAGTCACAACCTCTTCCCAAGTTAGTAAAAACCTAGGGCTAAATTGTGCTTCTCCTTAGGAACAGTGCTTCCACAGATAGATGCATCCCATCTAGAGCAGAGCAGAGCTCACAGCTTAGTAAGTAGAAGGGTGTATGAAAGGTATAAGTTTACTGGTTTGGTTTTACTGGTTGGAGAGAAAGAAGCATTGCTCTGAAACACTGCAACATTAGGAAAGCAGCAGGGTTAGCTCCTTGAAAAGGTGGGCGGATGAGGAGATGTGGCAAAGGTTATGAAAGCTGCTGATCTGAGCATGGCAGCTTGCTTAATTGACTAGTAAAGATACACAGATTTCACAGCAATGTCCTTCAGAAATTGTAGCAAGACTTGGCAAAGCGAAATAATGCTCATCTTCTTACCTTATCGACATAGTTTGCAATTTCTATCAGCCTCTGCTTAATTTTTTCCACATCCTTGCCTTGTCTCTGAAACTGGGAATTCAAAGGATTAATATACTAGCAGCAGAAATATCATTTTCCCCTCATCAGCCACCTTGCTCTGCCAGCACTGCCGGTGATGTCTGGGGATTACCCAGTGCAAGCAAAGCTACACCCTGTTGGCTTCATGGGACCAGGATCTGCCTCAGAATAAGCACAGGCTATGGGATACTTTTGACAAAAAGGCTTTCAAAGCCCTCTGTCTTACACAGTGATCTTTCTGTGACTGATGGTTTGTGAAAAGGAAAAGACTCTTCTGTTGGCTGTCGTTGCTCTTGCAGCAGAGTGGTTGTTATTCTCTAACTAGCAGTGATCAAGGAGACAAAACAAAAAGTCTAAGTAGCAAAATAATTCAAAACAAGATCTCTGGCTGCCAGTCAACTCATTGGAACATTTCTACAGCCAGTTCTGGTTGCTCATGTTGAAGCTGTCTCTGCAAACCGCCAGGAAGGCGGTCATCTTTCCTGCAAAGTGATGGTGAAATATCACTTCAAAAGCAAGTGTGGAACCTTATAGTGCCCTTCAAGCAGTGATAGTCCCACTGAGGGCACAGTCAGTAGCAATGAAGACCTAACTAGCTCAAGGAGAGCTAGCACTTACTAGCTCAAGGAGATTTGCCTATTCTTGAATTACTGCCAGATATCCCAATTCTTGGAGAATGCAATTCCTTATGAAGTATTGCAAGACACTTCTACAACCGTTGTTGTTGGCCTGTCACAATACTGCCTTCCATTGCCTAGCCCTGACAAGGGAAGAAGCTTTACTCTCTGGAGCAGATTACTGCGATACCATGGCAGCTGAACCGAACTACCCCTTTCCCACCCATGCTTCCCATAATGTTTTAGTTTCAAGTTTCTTACCTCACGATTATCTGCCACAATAACAAGCTCCACATACTTTGTTGTCTTGAGAGTCTCCCTCTTGTACTGCCAAAAGAGATGCAAACAGTATTTTGGTATTGCAATAAGTGATCCTTGGAACCAGCTCTCCCTCAATCCAAGAAACTGATTGTAAGAGGAGAGGCACAACATCTCAGATTTCCAAAGATTTCACTGCTTACTAATTTGTATTGTATTCCTTCTCCTCTTGGAAGTTTTCCTTTTATCTACCACAACAGAAATAGTCTACGTGGTACTTAAATAAAAAAAACCAACCCAGGATTTGATCACAGCAAACAGGAAAGTGGTGCAAAGTCTCTTTCAACCTTTCAGCTTTCTGCAGTTGAAATGTTCCGAGTTATCTTTCCTCGCAGGAGAATATCATCTCTAGCAAAAAAGACCTTTTGCTATTTCCAAGGCACAGTGAAAGAAATGATGAGATGACTTTTAGCAAACATTTCACACAATAGACAAACCAGCTACTAAGGAAAATGAGAGATAAAGGATATTGAGTGAAGCAGAGAAGAGGCCAAATGGTCAACTGATAAATTATGTAGGAAGAAAAAAAACCCCCAAGAACAAAAACTGGAATGAACTGTCAGTATTTGTGGAAGCAAACTCTAAGAACAGAAACCATACATTTCATTTTGTATCTGTAGATTCACATAAAACAGCCAGTCATGTTAGTCCCAATTCTTAACACAGGTCTAACAGAACCATACTATTTAGCTGCACAAAGATCGCTGAAGAAAATGAAATGGTTTTGCACTATAACTAATCAGAGTTCCTCCGCTACCCTAAATTTAAGTGACCTATTAATGCCTGTACAAGTTCTGTGATTTACAGCAGCTGAGGATTTCTTCTCTCATTTCTCCCTTGTTTCTGGAATAAGACAGTCAGGGAAAAGAGGTCTCAGCAGTGTGTCTGATCTTCATGCCAGAACCTAAGGAGCTTAAGCAGATGTATGACCTACGAATGACCATGATGCCTTGAACTAAACGAATGCTCCATAACATAACACATGACTAAAGCTTTCCAAAGCAAACTGTTCCAAGGCAAACTGTGTGATCCCCTAGGCTAAGTCAGCGCTGGACATCACCCGCCAGCCAAATTTCACAAGGTTTTCTTCATATTACTGTGATTCTGAAAGTTTTTCAGGAGGCATTGTGTTTAGAGGGAAGCGACAGCTCTGACTTCCAAACTCAGATTTAACAGTGGTACCCAGCCTTCAAACTACAGCAACTGGAAAGCAGGTAAGTCCCATTTGGACAGTATTTATGATCCAAGAAAGTAGAAGTTATCACTAATGAACTCAACATTAATGACATAAACACTTCACAGTGTTCACACACTTATTAGGGGGTCTGGCAAAAGAGCTTAAGGAGATGTTCCTACAACTTTCTCCTGCACTGTGGTTCTCTGTCACCTTCTTGGCAACTGTCACCACCACAGGGTCACAGTGCATGTATGGACTTGGTGCCTATGTCTTGTCTGCCACCTAGGTTGTGAGCAGTGCTTGGTGATATGCTGGCTGGGAACTACAACACCAAGGAGTCACTCTGTTCCTGCTTGTGGCTCCTGTAACAGCCACAGATTCAATAGGAAGGGGCTGCCATGTCAAAGTCGGCTTCAGCTGAGCCTCCAGTGCTTTAGCAGAGTTTGATTTGCTTCCCTGCAAAACATATCAGACAGGAGTGAGATGCCACGTAAGGCAAATGATGTGGGGTTTGTTTGTGATGGAGTTGATCTCTCAGACAATAAAGGTCTATCATGAACCTGAAATTTGTTACCAAGTCCTGACCAGATGCAGCCCCAAGGTGCCTCAAATCTTCTTCCAAATGAAGAGGAATAAAAGATGAGACATGAAAATCCAGGTATGTGAGTTCTGTTACAGTGGTCAGTTGAAACCATTTACTTCTTATCAAGAGTAAAACTCTTTGGACTGGATAGTTAGCCTGAGAGAAACAGGCTAGCAGGGTCCAACCGTGTAAGCCTCTGGTGACTGGCTTGCATAATGAATCCATTCCCGTGACTTGCCCAAAGGCTATGTGCATTCCTCAGATTTATTTATAGAATGTGCCTAATTATGACTTCTTTCAGCTTGTTTTCTGCAGCCAACTCCATCAATGCACAATCCACTGCCTGAGTTAATCCTTCAGAATGAAAACGAAGAGTCACGACAGATGCACGTGATGGGAGACAACACGCTCTGTTCCCCTGACCTCTGCCTTTCTCCCCTGCTTCCACCATCCCTGATCCTATCACAAAACCACTACCCCGTGCTGCTGTAGCCCTTCATCATGCTCCCCTGCCTGGCAATTGGCCTGGCTTGGATTCTCACTGCAATATTGCAGCTACTCTCTTTCTCCATGATCCACTTGCCCCAAACAGCCCCCCCACTCATCTGTGGCTCACCAGCTCACTGAAATGGTCATTTGGTGAGGCTACAGAGAGAAAGCCACAGTGTAGGGGCTGTCTTAAGCATCAGGCTTCCTTTCTGTAGGATCCTATCTCAATGGAGCTTGACTGGAAAACACACTCCCTGCTGCAATTTGAGGGACCACTGAGTTATGAAATGACCCAATATAACACAGACCCAGCTCCAGTGGGGCAAATCATGTCTGCATGCACCTCCTACATTATCTGGCTTGCTCTATTAAACCCAGTGTTCCGATCTGGGAAGCTGAATCTACTGTTTGTCTCATCATTTATCTGTATTTAAATCTAACCCAAAGGCTAGTCTGACTTTGTGATGTATCGATCCAGCTCTGCTCAATAAGCACTTAGTGTAGGGAGTTGAGTGAAGGGTCAGGGGGGAGAAAAAAAAGCAAGCCAACCAAAATCTCTCCCCAAACCTATCAAGAAACCCCAAAATTTTCACCCTGCCCTACACCTGAGGCTGGATTTCTGCTTTCTTCCACCACCCAGTGTAATGTGGAGCAGCCTTATGTCTCCATATTTTGCAGGTCATCTTTATTCAGTATGTCCTGACAGTCTGCTTAGCTGATGACAACGCTGAAGTGTGAAAACTTACTCCACACATTACATTTGGCATCTTTCAAGATTCATACATTAGAAGCGTATCCAACATACTCATTATTTATATTGCACCTATCCCTATGATGTGACTGTTGACAGTTTCTATAATTAAGTCCACTGAACCACAGCAAAAATATTTTTCAGATGTTTAAGGTGAATTCTGGCATAGAGTTGAAGCCATCAACAAAATGTGAGAACCATGAGGGTAATAGTAAAATTGCTTTGATTGTATCACCTAGTTGCATAGTCTTACATTGAATGCCTCAGTGAAATTCAGTCCAAAGTCATGAAGGCTTTGGGGCAACCTTAATAAAGTTGAGAAAAGCACTTTTCCAATGTTTTCAACTGACCCATATTTTCAGAAACACCCTTAGCCCAGAAAATGGCATATGCAAAGGCTAATGCATTAGATGTAACATTTAATATTCCTAAAATGTAAAGTGATTTCATTCCACTATGAAAACAGTATCTAGGGATGCTATTTAGGTTGCTTTCCTTAACAATTAACTTCATGCCAAGGCTTAGTAGTACATGTAAGTATAAAAATCAACGTGTGACATTTAATAAATGCTGAGGGTAAATTTGTATCATCGTATAAATTTGGAGCACCTAAACCAGTCTTCTCTACAATCCCCACCCAATATGTAAATGAAATTATTACAGTATTTCCTCCTCCTGATTTTCAGCTCCTTTAACTTTCTGCAGTTTCGATTAGCTGGATGCATTTCATCTGAACTGCATTTTTTCCTACATAGAAACAATTACAATAATACATCTGTAAAATAATATGGTGAGAATTTGTTCTGCCTGTGAAAGATAATTTCCTACTAGAATTTAAAAGTTTCTAAACCTAATATTAGCAAAGCTTCACAGCTATCATGTTCTCTTCCATCCTGGGTAGGCAAGAACTTTTCCAGACATTGCTCAGTGTCCTAATGGGTTCTTAAGTTCTTGTAATCATACATGAAACAAAATATGTTGCCATAATATGAAACCATAAACTTTTTTGTGCTTTCTCATTACCAGAAATAAAGTGAAAAGCAAGTTATGCATGTAGGATCCAGCAAAAGTCATAAAGCTTTAACAAATGATGTAAGTATATGCTTCATTTTAAGCATGTACTTAAGCACACAACATCAACAGAAGTCGATGGTTTAATGATTTGCTCTGCAGGGTCTCTTTCCAGCAGAGCCATGGTGGGCAGTAATGTGGAGATGCTACCAGACACACACTCAGCAAACCAGAAACTCATCAACCTACCCTGCCAGCCTGAGGGTTGTGTGACGTGCCATTGTCACCTGTTCTCATGGCAGAGATGTCCAGCTGGTGGCCGCAGGATCCTGGGGCTATTTTCAAATTCTCTGCTTGGTAGATCTTGTGTTCACTTGTAGCACCTTCTAATGGCTCCAGAATGTAGCTTTTGTTCTCAAATACAATAATTCCCCTGTTACAGAAGAGAACAGGGTAAGATGCATAGTTTCAAGAACTAATGTATGCTTGCCTACAACAAAGTTACAACAGGTTTTAATAATGATGGAGTACGAAAAAGCAAAGCACTGATTTATAATGGCACAGTCTGGTGGAGCAGGAAACTTCAAAGCTATATATTTGTCACTGCAGCACACTATACTTTAAAAGAACCAACGGCTCAAAGAAATTTCTCCCCTTCTGAAGTGCTGTACCACAGAGCAAAGTTTTATGTGTGTTTTATGTGTCTTCCAGCCTCCCTGTACTGCATTGCCATTGCTGAGCCGAGTCACGATGCCTGTGCTTCTTCTGAGGACCCATGGCAAACAGTAACAAACAAAATCGTGGTGAAGTGGTTTTGTAAGACCAGGTACAGAGTAAAAGTATTCATTGTGATCTGCAACATACCTTTTAAACCAAACACTGATGCAAGCAGCAATTCTGCCACATGTAAGATGTGTTGTGGTACCAAAATGGGTTATTAAATACTGCACGGTGGGGCAGCAGAATGAAGCTCAGGTACATTAACCAGTGGATTCCTGTTAAACAGATTTTACTACCCATAATAAGAATTTTTACAGCAATACTACCTACTCTCTGGGAATCTCAAAGCTTTTCCATCACTGAAAGCACTCTTGCTGCATTCCTGGCAGCTATGGTAGACGAAGAGGAAAGAGGAGGTTAGGAAGAGATACAACACCTTACTCCATGGGTTTATGGTATACCATAGGATGGGCAGCCAACTGCGGGCTTCGTGTGCTGCCTCCTGACCAAAACCTGCTCTCTCTGGATACTCCTGCCAACTCACCAAGTTGAAGCCCTGCTTGGGTTCTTCTTCTGTGTCCTGCTTAATTATTCTGACCTGCCTCAGTAAAGCAGCGTTGTAATGTTCTGTGCCAAACTTACAAGTGTCTAACTTGCATCCTGGGCACATACTGCCAATCACCCAGGCGGGCCCTAGGTAATTCCTGCAGCAAGCCAGACATCAGATTTTGCTGGGTAACTTGGTGACCCAAGACAGACACCCCTCAAAACCCCTCTCTCTCTTCTAAACAAGGGAGGTGCATTTGGTTATGGGGTATTGCGAGCATTCACCAATTAGACACTACACTGAACAGTGCACTGCATTACTAATTTCTTCCCTATCTTTAAATTACAAAGGCATTAATCCCTAAGCACCAGCAAAACACCAGCAGTAATAATTACCATCAACATACCTGGAATTCCTATGGAACTTTTAATTGGGCAGTTCCTCAATTCCTCCCCTAAACTGCTTTATATTATCTCTATATACTTTTATACAGCTGCCTTTTTGGTGTATAGGAAGTGTCAGCTTTTTTTCATTTCTGTCTGTATTGCAACAAAGGTAAGATGCTAGAGACTAACACATGTGCCTAGACAACTCTTTTAAAGAAAGCTAAAAAAAAAAGACAAGGAAAAAGAGGAAAGATCCAGACACAGGGTAAAGACACCATAAAGAGTGATTAAAAATAATAAGAAAAGTTATTAGGCAAAAGCTGTCCTAGTTATTCTATTCTTAGCAAGACACGATGAAGAAATTCAAAGTCTTTGGCCTCCTAACCAGTTAACTGAACTTTTCATTCCAAGCTGTTTTGCTAGAAAACATTATTAACATCAGTTCAACCAAGCCAACAGATGACCTTTTTACTCTTAACTGGAACAGCTAGAAGGCCAAGACAGAAAAAAACCCCAGCAACATAACAGAAAAACAGGCCTGGAAACCCATGACATTAAAATGGCTGTGGAACAGCGTGTTGCAGGAGCCTGCTTTGCTGAGCTGAACCAAGAATGGGGTCTGACAATCCATTTGTAGCTTCTTTAGCACCCCTGGCAAATCAGGTAAGATATATTATTTACCCATTGCACAGGCATGCTGTGTATGCTGGAGCACAGCTGGAAAAACAGGACTGATTTATCACAGCAACCCTTGGAGCTACAGCTAGGATAGACTATAGCATGCATGACACACGAGAGACCTCCGAGCAGGTCACCCCATGAGCTGAGTAACCTTACACCCAGCAGTTCGCAATTACTTTTAGATCTGCCTCCTTCCTTGAAGAATTTAGGAAACTAGGACAACATATTCCCTTTAGTCTGATAATCAGCAACTCTGTTATCAGGACAATCAAACAAGGGTTGTTGTCTTTCCCGTGTGCAATTAATCATTTAATTTTGGAGGCAGCTGGAAACCACCAGTGGAGGCAGAAGTCCATTAGTCATGGTTTGAAATGGGCCAGCCTGACCATCTCTCCCTGTACTGTCAAATAAAACCCAACAGAAAGCCCCTAAGGGTTTTATTTTTAATGTTAAACTTTATCCCATTTAGAACATTAACTTTAAAAAAAATACAGACTTAAATAATTTTCAAAGCCAACATCTTGGTGTCAAGAGTTCATAGCCAAAGCATGCCACATCAAAGCCAGGTTTCCAACCTACCCCTCATATATCCAGCTACTGTCTAAAGTAATTACATAACCATTTCTTTATACCTCATTTTCTTTAGCTGCAGAGGACAAATGATCAGACACCAGAGTGATTAATTTTGTCTCCTGCCAAGCACACCGGAACCAGGGCAGTCGATCCAACTTGCCACTGGGAAGCCAATCCCAACCAGCAGCCCGAGCCTCTACGAACAGTTCCACCATTATATATGTTAAAAAAGAAAAATCTGCAGATTCTGCATGAAGGAAACTATACATTTCATTTAATGCCCACTTATCCTTTGAGTACTGCCTACGGGATATCAGCACCTGGCCTGCCACCATCTGTAATAAGATAATGAATATCAAATATGAATTATCTTGGCCAAGTCTCTGGTTTTGACTAATTTTCTTTTTTTCTACAGCTTGCACTTTCCCCCCATCGATCAGTGCCAAGCACAGCACCTTAAAAATGTACCTAGTCAAAAGCTACAGTTTCTTTCCTTTCTTGGTGTGGATGAACAGTATCTACCAGTCATTCGGTGCAAAGAATTTGATGCAAATAAAATAAATCCAGAACTACCCTTCCCTTCCAAATTTTTTCAGGTGTTTCAAAGCACCATTTCTGTGTCTACCTCTTGACTGTGGTTCTCCCACACTCCTGAGTCAGCTCTGTGCTCCCCAAAGAACAAGATGGTGCAACTTTTCCATTTCTTGGGAAGCATTAACGTTAAATCATGCCATGCTTTTCCCTTATGGCACACGGGAGGTATGTGGGACTACTCATCCCCAACCACATATTATACAAGGAACCCAAAAGGGGTTTTGGTGACTCTGGGGGTGCTCAAGCAGTGGCTGCTCTTTAAGGACAACTTCTACTGTGGGATTTCTACCATTACCTCTATGAGGCAGAAGACTACCAGAATTCCCAAGTTTATTAATATTTGGGGAAAATACAATATAAATTACACTTTTTTTGGTCTTCAAGTATCTAATTCATGGCATCTGTCTTTCACCCAGTCCCAAATCATAGCGATGCTGGGAAGTCAGAAAGATGCTCTTGCAAAAGAGGTGGACAGGGAAGACCAGAGAGAATTCAACCCCTGTCTAAAACTATCAGACTGTCCTTTTCATCACTGGTAGCAGAGAGGGAGGGAATAAAAAATCTATACCATACAGCATGTCCAGACATCAGCTCACAGGCTCGAAGCCAACTGGAAGCAGCTTCACTGTGGTCTTGAGCCTGAGCTAATATTTTACTCTACCTCTCAACAGGGTTTGAACCCCACTCATGCCTGGTGGTCAGCACTAAATAAACCACATCCACATTGCTGCTAATCACCTCTAAATGAGAAAGGTATTTGCCTACTATATGCCATATGGACACACAGGGATATATGTGTGCATATGAGATGGCCTATGGTGGGACAACTTCCCCCACCCCAAAGCAAAAGTTATTAAAACATAATTTAAATAATTAATTTGTTATTAATTGCTGTTTAACTTGCCAGGAATCTCTCAATTAGGGAAGTGTAATTTGATGGAATAATTCCCCTATTTAAATAATTGATAAAGTAAAACACGATTATTTTTTCTCTTAAAAACCAAAACAATCCCTAATGCATGGCCAGTCATATTTCATAAATCAACAGGCTCTAGGAAATCTCAAAATATAAATGGGATTTTTCTTTTCCAACTTGTCAGCAGAAGCAAAGGCCCTGCCAACATAAACCATCAATGCATACTTGTCTGAGAAATTGTGATGC
Source organism: Gallinula chloropus (assembly GCF_964237585.1). Lineage (NCBI taxonomy): Eukaryota > Metazoa > Chordata > Aves > Gruiformes > Rallidae > Gallinula > Gallinula chloropus. Next base: position 78,949,658 of record NC_140090.1, read on the forward strand.
TGAAGCAAAACTTGGCTAGGACAGCATTATGTGAAACTGTGATATATTATTCTGCTGTACTATACGGGGAAAGTTAAGTAAATCAATAAATCTGATATCTGTGAATGCAATTAAACATTTGGTTTTAATGAAGCTCAAAGCTATACTTATTTCTAAACAATAATAATAAAAAGCTCTATTACCGCTGGAAAGGAATTTAGATGCTTTCAGTTTGTGAGAAATTAATTAGACTGCAGAGGGCTGTCATGTTTACACACCACATACATAAAGTCTGTCTCTGCCCACAGGCACGGGGAAAGGCTGCACAGTGCTCGTCTGCCACCTAAAAACCTACAGGACCTTGATTTTAGGATTAATGCTACACCTTCTAAAGTAAAGGGTCCGATCCCACAGCCATGGCAGTGATTTCAAGGGGAGTTTTAGGTGAATTGGTAACAGAATTGGAGCCTTGTGGCCCTGGGGTGTTGTTCTCAGGATGCTCAGGGTGAGGTACAGCCATTACTCACTGCAGTGCTCCTCAACATTCACGCCTGCAGAGACTGATCTCTAAAAGCAGTGTAGCATCTTTATTTTTCTTATCAGTTCTACCTTCTCAGGACTTTGTATAACAAATCCACAGGCAGGTAAGCAGGCAAACAAACAAAAGAGGAAAAATAATTAAGTACTTTAGTCTGCTTTAATTAGTTGCAGATTAATATTATTGGGATAAACAAACAAGATGATCCATGGATTATTTTTCCAATGGACTACGTGATCTTCAGATTTTTTGAAATGGTTTGGCCACCTTTAATAGACTGGGAAATTAAGACAATGGGAGCTGGACTCCAGAAAAAGAAGTACTCCTGTCTCCACCACTGCCAGCCTGGAACAGGCAATTCACCTCTTTCTGCGTTAGCTCCTTACCTGTAAAATGGGGCAAATTCTACTAACCACAGAGAATAATTATCTACCGATGAAGAGCATCACACAAGACCCAAGTTATGCTGCTATCCTACCATACCACACATCAGGATTCAATTAAATAACAAGCCTGACCCCAATCAACAACGGACAACATCTCAAAGGGAGGTTAAAGCAATAGCATTACTGGTTTAACATCCCGCTGCAGTGGTAGAGGTGTTCTCACACAGACACATCATTAGTCAAATACATTTTATTCCAGCCAGTGCCTTTCATTAACCTGAAAATATATTCTATAGCACAGCCTCTACAATGTTGGCATGCCCAGGGAGTACCGTAGCACACGCTTAATCCTTTCTCAGCTCAAGACACATTTGTCCAGAGTGAATCCATATTGGCCTGCAAATTTGATGCCTGGAATTTAAACAGGGAGTTTCTTGAATGGAAAGTGATAATGCAATTTCATGTTCAGCATTTGGGTCGCAAGGAACGGTAATTGTGTTAGCAGAGAAAGTGTCACATGTGAGCTCAGCTGGGAGGGTGACAAGACAGCCCAAGGAAAGCAGAGAAAAATGAGGAAGGAAAGAGACGTTGGCATCGGTGCTGATTTAGTGAGCGTGTTTGAAGCACTGTGCAGCAAATGGCTTAACAATAACAGGTGGCTTGATAGAAACTTGCACACCACATTAAGGCTCAGAGGATGTTTTCTTCAAGTCACCAAATGCATAAAAATGTTTTTAACTTTAGGTTTTCTGTTGGTTTTGGTGAGTTTTGGGGTTTGTTTGTTTGTTTTTAATGAAGTGCTGTCAGACACAGACTTGACAGAGAAGGGGCAGGCTCAGCCAGGTACAGATCATCCATCACACTTGTCCCAGCAGTAGCAGAGATGTTTGGGGGATTACAGTGTGTCCAGGACAGCGTGCACACAGTTGTCAAAGAACAGAGATAACATTCATCTCAGATCACAGAGGTGATCGTGATCTAGGAGCTGTTTGCCAATTGAACAGACAGAATACAGAAGCTATGAAACCCCTGGAAGCTGAATGCTTTCTAACGTTAAGCTCAAAAGCCTCCAGTAGTTTCATGGTCAGATAATTTACAAACCATGTGAAATGTTTATATGAACTAAAAGCTCTTCAGAAAGCAGGCAGAAAAAGCACACAGCCAAAGCGGTGCTTTTCGCAACTGGGATTTTCTCCTAACTTCTTTTTTGGATGAAATCTCCCCTTCAGTGGGGAAATCATGCTTGAGAAGCCATGAGGAATTTAATTTTTACTTTTTTTTTCTCACTGGTTTCCTACTCCCATTCCTTTTCTTAAATAGTTGATGTCTGGAGTGTTGTATTTAAATCCCCTCTTCAGCTGACTCTGTCTGGGGTGCAGTGAGCTCAGCCAGACTGGTTATAAAATGGATGGCCCTAGTGTTGCCATCCTCTTCTAGCATAACTATGTAATCCCAGTAAAAATGACTGTCTGTTCAGTTCTGGGACCTTATCCCCATCACTAGCATCCTGGAGACAGCATCTTTCAGTCACTGATGAGGTTGGACCACGACTGAATACTTTGGTACATGTGAATGGGCTTATTATCTAGCAGTTAGGTAACTCCAAGGGATTCCTGGGATTTCCAAAAGCACTTTGGTGTCTTAGACAGAAAGGGCTTCCTAGGAGATCTGTATCCTTAAACTACTGTGCCATTTCTGAGAGCACCTCTCGGGCTCCCCCCTGACAGAGAGGTCACTGCAGATGCCTCTGTAGCTGCATGTCCTCCCTGTCAGCATCCCCTGCCAGCCCCTGGACCATGGAGATCGTGCTCTTCTTCAGGCTGCATTTCTGTGTGCATTTGCTAGATCTGCACTTGCAGAGAAAGTAATAGGAGAAAAAAAATCACTGAAGTCTATAGGAACTTATCACAGAAGATGTGTGTGGTGGCTACAGGCCAAAGTTATCTGCTAAAAACTTGAAGAGCCTCCGAGCTAGATAAACAGAAGGGTATTTCCTGAGGACAGGAAGGAAACGACTTGACTTTGTCATACCTTCACCTTCCCACAAGCTTTGACAGTCTAATTGGCTTTCTTATCCAGATGGAAGTGCTGGAAATCCTGATTACCCATTGTTCCCATTTTGTGCATTCAGCATTTACCGTCTTCTCTCCACCACCAGCTCTTCCTCCTCCGGAGGAGCCAGCAGGATACAGATTATGGCATGATTATATTCTCCTCTAACCTGCATTTTAGGTACTTATCAGTGTCAGTCCAACTATTTATGCCATTGTAATCCTATGTGTGGCGAGGCACTCGAATGTTATGTCTGAGAGGACGTAACATAGCTGGAATACGTGAGCGTGTGAGAGCGCCAAATCTACTTCTCACTACATCTCACCCCCTCATAAACCAGTCAAACCTGTCTTAACTTCTGATTTCAAGCTTGATTCTTCCTGTAGCTCATTGTACTTGTATCGTGTTTACAAGCTAATAACTCACTTCAGATCATCAGCCACGTGGCTGCACTGTAAGCAAGAGCTTGATAGTTGCAGTACTTCAGAGCAAGGTCGCTCCAGCTCAGCACCTTGTCTCTGGCCCTGGTCAGCAGATGATACTTAGGTATAAGATTTAAGAACATAGCAAGAACACCTCAGTTGGTACCCCCAACTCTGACAGCATGATTGTTAGGGACATCTTTGGGTTTGACAGCCTGGGAGAGGCTCCCTCAGCTCCCCTTCCCAAATTGTCTCATCTTTTTTTGAAGCTACTTTTTCACATTGACACCCACCTGTGACAGGGAGTGCCACAGCTTGGTTATGCAGTGAATAAAAACCTCCTTTCTTTTGCTCTAAAGTTTCATTTGATGTCTTCTAATTTCAGGGTTATGAAAAATATTCAGTAAATGTCCCCTCTTTAGCATGACATTCAACCTCGTTTCATCATACCCCTTTTCTCCGTCATCTCCTTTCAAAAGTGACAAATCCTAGTCTATTTTCTCTCCTTGGATAAAAGCTGTTCCATACCTTTGATCATAATTTTTGCCCTTCTCTGTACCTTTTCAGGGTATAATGCTTCCCTTTTCTGAGATGGGGACGGGGATGGGAAAACAAGAACTGCATGCAGAATTCAAGATGTGAGTGCACTATGGATTTATAAAGTGGTAATGAGGGTTTTTTGTTCTATCCTCTATTTCTGTCTCAGTAATTCCTATGATCCTTTCCACTGCTTTGACTACCGCTGAGCACTCAGGCTTCAGAGCACGCTAAAATGTGGAACCTATTCTTTGTGGACTGGTTTCATGCCTTTTAATGAACTCTCCTAATCTGGGGGAAAAAGACACAGTCCCTACCTATCCACACGTGGAACAATGCCCGAGGTACCGAGGTCTAGTAGGAGTGGGAGGATATTAGTGCTCTGAGATTTCACTGAGCTAACAGCTTGCACTTCCTTTCATTAGATGTTTTTCAGGCACTTAAACTTTAGCCCCAACGCAACAGCCGCGTGAGGTAGGTAAGAATCATGAAATGAATTTAACAGATGGAGAAACTGAGACAGGGAGATTTGTCCGTTTCACTTAGAGACTGTCAGGAAGCCAGGAACAGACTGAGAGCGAGACCAGTCTTTCCTTTCGCCGGCTGCTGTAAGTGAAACGGCTGCCCCAGGGACTGTCCTCTCCAGGGCTCCATGGCCACATCATGTCTTACATCTTTAGTCCTGCAGCTTGCAGTCTTTATCATGCCATGGACAAACAAGAATCACCACTCCAACAAGTCGGTGGGCAAGTACACCATCCCATCCCTAACTATTATTTAAGGTCTAACACCAGTCAAGTTGCCAGCAAAGCCAGCCATGAAGTGGTTTTGAACTGTCCTATTTCTCCTCAGGTTATTTCAGACTGGATCACATGCAGTAAGTCACAGAATCCGAGAATGCTTTGGGTTGGAAAGGACCTTAGAAGGTCATAGAGTCCAACGACCTTCAGTGAGCAAGGACATCTTCAACTAGTTCAATCACCCAGATTCACGACAACAACATTCAGCTGGCAGAACTACAGTGACCAGTGGGCCTGATTCTGGAAGGTGCTTAGTGCTCTCAGGACCTCAGTGCAGTTACTTGGGATTTCCCCCTCCCTGACCCTTCACTCCTAACCAGTTTTAATGAGAAAGCCTGGAGGGTGCAAGGAGCTGACAGTGCATTATGAAACCTTTCAACCAGACGTCGCTAGATCAAGCACAGGCAATGACTGGGAGTTGTACGCCGTTGGCTGTCAGGCTGTGAAGTGAGTTTTGTGGAGTAAGTCAACAGGCACCCTTATCACACACTGCCCTCCTCATGGACACCCTCCTGACTGACCACAGCAGTGAACACAGCAGCTAAACAGGCATGGATTCTGAGATACAGCCTTAGCTGCTCTCCTGCTAGAGCAAAACACGTCGGCAGGGAAACTTAGGAACTTGTGCTGGAAAAGATGCTGCTACATTTTTCCTGTGGGGAAGGAGTGTAATACTGTCAGCTTGCACTTGGGGGATTTATCCATGATGGTGCCAGATGAGGGGAAAATGTCAGTGCTGGCATCTGTTGACTTGACACATCTGATTTCCTAAAACTGGGAAATTACACTGTGAGTACAACAACTGTAAAAGGGAGCACATTAGAGAAGGAAGAAAAGGCATTTAGTGTGCAGAAGATGAATTTATTTTGAGTCTTCTTCCATTCTGAGGTAGCTCTGGAACAGGACATGAGTGCAGACCCTGTGTCACCCTGCAGCCCCTGCAGCAATGCTTCAACTAAAACACCAACCACCCTGCCTTGTATTTTTACAGACTGTGGGGATGGCTGCGGAACTCAGGCTGCCACGATCCATGCGAGGAGTTAATTAAACTGTGGAAGGCAGCAGACACATACCAAAGCACCCATAAAACCCCTCTCCATGTGGGAATGAGCCACAGGAATCCAATCCTTGGAAGGAAAGGGGTCCCTCAGGCAGGGAGAGGGGTCCCAGTAGCAAAATGTTTGCTGCTGTCTGTCCCAGAGCTCCATCAGAAAAGCCTGGATAATACCCCGATTGCACAAAATGCAAAATCAAGGGAAAAAAGACTCCAGCTACTCATGCTGTTTGTAGATAAATTAAACAAACCCAGAAAAGGTTGAGACAGCTGGAAATTTGACAGGAAAACTGGGTTTTCCAGGGAGAACACCAGAGCCAATTTACAGTTAATTACTGTGATTTGGAACAGCTCTGTGAGTAAATACCAGCCTCTGATTGTCCAAGTAAGGAAGATAATTGTTTCCTGAACTGTGTCCACTGTGTATTTATATGTTGTCAGCCTGTTCCTTCCTCAAACTCAGAAGAGATTCAGTTTTCAGCAACATGGATGTGCTATTCTGTTAACAAGTAGCTACAATCCTAATGCTGAGCATCATACCTGCTGTGAACGCCATTCATAGGGCTCCTCAGCCACATTTACCTGTTTTATCCCACAAACTCTCCTAACAATGAGGCTGAGGGACGGTGCCCGAATTTGGAGCTGAAAAGCATCCTGCTATCACTTGGTGAACCAGCTTTGAGGACAAGGGGGACTGGAAGGTCACCAGGCACTGCCAGCCCAAAAATGTGCCAAGCACTGCACTGCTGTAAAAGGGTACAGACAAGGACAGGCAGCAAGAGAGAAGGGACATCATGGAAACCCTCCAAAGTGTATTATCTATTTCTTTTTTGGTTGGTTGTGGGTTTTGGGTTTTTTTTTTGTTTCAGAGCAACTAGATGGAAAATGTTTTGTAGAGAGATTGTACCAAGATGTGAAAAACAGGTATGGATACACTCATTAAAAGGCAAACCAAAAACTCAACTAGGATGGTTTCTTAAGGAGCTCAAATGTTACTGAAATATTGGCTCACCTGAGTCCAGAGCAGGTACTGAGACTGACTGAGGAGTCGGGGTACCCTTGCACATTGCCATGGTAATAGCAGTGACCCTGTGTGCAAAAAAAAAGAGAAAATATTTCAGAAGTCAGAAAGACTCTTTGCTCTCTAGTTTTCTCATGGTTTTGCATCCCCTTTATTTCAAAGCCATGGTCATTCTCAGGCCATGGCAGAGAACCCTTCGTGCCCCACTAAATATTCGCCGTACTTAACAGTTCCAATGGAAAATGGGAAGTCCAAGGGAGAACTTGGGTGCTTCTTAAACTCCAAAGCATGGGAGAGGGGTTTGGTTTGGGTTTTTTTGTTGTGTTGTGCTTTTTAAAGAGGGTCAGTGGTGTTTAAATTGCACGACTGACCACCTTTTCCTGTGGTATTTTATTTAAAGGTATAATATGGAATGTTTTATAAAATTAATCAGATGAACAACTCCACTGGCACATTTTACTACTTTCTATAAACCCACACTTTTATTTAAGGTCATTTACATCTATGTATGTCTGCAGGAAGTAGCGATGTATAAAAAGGCAGTATAAAAAAGCCAATTTCAACCCTACAGTTTGAAAAAAAATATTCACTGAGCAAATGAAGGGGAAGGGAAAGAGGTTGGAAAGGAAACCTTTTATTGAATTACCCAACCGAGTGGCTGCGTGTTATTAAGAACAACCAGGAATAAGAGGGTCTCCTATTTGGAGAGGCAACAATCCAATTTCATTTTGCGGCTGGGTTATTGTATTTCCTTAATAACCCACAACAGAGATACTTTCTCAGCCCATACGCATATCTGTCTGGAATCAAGGTTAATTTTATTGTTGACTAAAGGTTATATTACACTCCCAATTACGTTGACTGGCTGGAAAGTGCTGGTTGTGTCACGTCCAGCTCTTCTTCTCTCGTGGCTCCTTTGAATGCCACCTGGAAACTGAACACGCTGCTGCGAAAGGTTCCTCTCCTATTAGCACCAAGGAAAGTTATCACTCACGCTTCAACCTGTCATCTCACTGTGCCTTTTTATTGCTCGCTTCATTCCCATCCATCTAGCTGCATTAATTAACCTTTTCAGTGTTGGGGCATGGCTTTCACTTACAGAGCGTCACACAGCAGCCTGCTAAAGACCACCTTGATTCCGTTAAAGAGAGCGATAGCTATGAATATGCTGGGCAAGAAGGAGGAATTCAGGTATGAATTTTTGGGAAATGAGGTTATACCATGAAAAAATACTTGTTTAGAGCATTTGTATTTCCAACATGAGCAACTGAACCCAGAACAGCAACATCTAACTTTCTATACACAAACCTCAATAGCTTTCCTCGGTGACAGAAATGACAGAAACAGGGTAATAGCATTTTACTCTTGGATATTTTTATCATCAGTACTCATAAAGAATCACTAGCTCAATAACAAGGAAAAAGCCACAGTTAAAGGGAGGAAGCCACAGACTGAAGTCTGGGGGGATGATTGCTTCAGTCACAACTGCTATGGATGTCAATGTTTTCAGCACACTTGTACTATTTCACTTGATTTTAGTATTATCAGTTACATGGGTAAGACAGAAGAAAAGACAACACTCCTCCTCGGCACTGGCTCCTGACAGTGACCCTGAAACACTCTAAACCCAAAGATAAAGCAGGTTTATTCTTGTCAGTTAAAGTCTAAGGCAGAGGTGCAGTTCAGAGCTCTTAAGAGGCTGGTGGCCGGGGTTTAGCACCACCCGTGTTAAGCACAGTCCTCAGTGAAACAGGGAGGGCAAGCTGCTATCTCACCCCACACAGGCTGCTGCTCTTGCAGTCTTTATCAAAGAGCGATTTGTGGCAAAGGGCCTGATTTCTTTCCCTCTCCACACACAACTTGTCATTTTATTAACTTTGAGCTCCTTGTTGTGGCCCATTTCACAACTTCTCTGAGATCCCCACACTGTATGATGCCCAAGTTCAATACCGAAAATGTAAACTTATCAGACCATGGCCTGCACTTGGACTAGTAGAAAATTGATTTCTAGCTCAGTAACTCCACTGAACTGCAGGATTGTTATCTTTTTTTTTCTCCTATCCACTCTTCTTATTCCTGTAAATTAGTATATTAAATGGACGACCCCCTAAAAACAAATAATTACCGTGCCTGGTTTGTCACACTTGTAACAGCACTCTGTGCTTGCTTGAGGTCATTTAATAAATACCAGCTTTTGACAACCATGAATTATAAACCAGAAAACTAATTGGGCACTGACTCATGTGCTAGAGGAACTCCCTACGTGACAGCCCCACGAACCTGCCGCCTTGGTCTGACCTCTGAGCTGAATTTGACTAAGCAACTTCTCAACGGGAAATTGGATTTGGTTTTCCAACTGCAGGCTATATTGATGTCCCCAGTAAAGAAGAGACATAAGAATAATATCACAGAGACTTATCTCTTTTAAACCATATTGCAGTGTTTAATAAAAAATGAATTCACTGGTCTAAAAAAGAAATAATTTAGGCAGCAAAGTGTACTGTCAGTATTAATCATGACTTACTGCTGTTAGGAAAACTGATATATTTTTTCCTGCCTAGCTATCGTTAGCTGTACACATATTTATGTTAACATAGATTCATCTGTTGAAAACTTACGTGCTCCATTTCTTTCCTTTTACTTCCTTTTAGGAGTCTGCACAGCCATCCTGTTTCTAAAATAAATTACTATTTTCTACTAAGCAGATTTGGAAGGAGATAGAAGCATCCAGCAAGAAAAAAGAAAGCACTGAAAGTCTGCAAAATGATTGGGAAGTCTGGGGCTATAATGAAGATGCTTTTGCAGAAGTAAGATGTTATGCATGGAAATAATGCTGTTCCCTGATACCAACAAAGCCCTTTATGGAGAGGAACTCAAAGCACGATGCCTCTTCTGACAGCATCAATAAATAAGTAACGTAACATAACAAATACTTTATAGGACTTAGGGAGATAAAAGACAAACTTTGTAATTAAAATCGCTTGCTGCATTGTTTCTAATTAAGGCGTTCATACTGCCAGAGGACAAAAGCATTACTGGCTTAAAGCACATTTTATTTATAGAAGGCAGGTTTTAACTGCTGATTTTAATGAGGAGCATATTACCTGTAGTTATCTCTCTATATATAACCATAAATACATACACATGTGGAGGTGTTCAAGGCCAGGTTGGATGTGGCCCTGGGCAACCTTGTGTAGCTCCAGGGCTGGAGGTTGGTGTCCCTGCCTGTGGCAGGGGGGTTGGAACTATGTGACCCTTGGGGTCCCTTCCAACCCATGACATTCTATGATTCTATGATATGTGTGTGTGTGTATACGCATACATGTGTAGGTGTATGTGCGTATATATATATAAATATATGTGTGAAAGTATACCCATAAGAGTCTTACAGTCTGGTTTAAAAAATGAAAACCCAACCCAAATGAAAACTCTCCCAAGCCCCAGCCATGGCTTCCCCAACGCAGAAAGGCACCCAAGACTTCAAAACCTCTGACGTGGAGCTTCAGCACTATGGAAATCAGATATTTAGGGCTTTCTTCCTAACCAAACCAAGACTTTCTCCCATAAGTGATCACCAATAGCTGCATTTATTACAAAATTCTAATGGGTATATTTCCAATAAGCTGAATGCATCTCACAGATTTTAAAAGTCACCTAGTGAAAGCCCCACAGCTTGACTTTTAAAGTCTCTCTCTACAAATTCACGTGGAGGATCACAGCAGTCAAAAAGGTACCGAAGGCAACAATGAGAAAAGATCACACATCTAGCTGTTTCATCCCATGGCTCAGGGCCTGGCAGAGAGGACTCTGGGTTTTAATGATGAAACATCATCTACCCACGAAACGCCAACCTTACCGTGTAATTGCGTGCGAGAACCACATCAGTGCCGTCTCTCAAATAATGTGTCTCTGTGAAGCTGCTGGCTAATAGGCCCCTGAAAAATACAGAGCACATGGAATATTAAGGCCACATCACCTTGGCTTTGTCCTTTAGTGGTTTCGTGTAAGGCAGTGATCAAAGCTGAGCGCTAATGACACAGTGACTACTGGGACAAATAGACCTCCAAATACTGACGTGGCAGGACATGGACACGTCCTTTGTTAACTGTGAAAAGCCTGTGAGTTCCTATGCTGCTTTCTCTTCCAAATGAGGATGCCAGCACACCTCAGTATTGACTCCGCCGTGCAATTTTCAACAGATTTTACGTTAATCTGAAATCTTGGCAATTGGAAGAGCTCTAAGCAATGATGTGGTTTGCAAAAGGAAAAAAAAAAAAAAATCCCTCTGTTATTTATTTTATTATATAATGTGTTGCATTTGGCCAGGGAAGTGATGGTGCCCCTGTACTCGGCATTGGCGAGGCCCCACCTCGAGTGCTGTGTCCAGTTCTGGGCCCCTCACTACAAGGACATCGAGGCCCTGGAGCATGTCCAGAGAAGGACAACCAGGCTGGGGAAGGGGCTGGAGGGCAAATCCTCTGAGGAGCAGCTGAGGGAGCTGGGGGTGTTCAGCCTGGAGAAGAGGAGGCTGAGGGGAGACCTTATCATCACCTACACTGACCTGAAGGGAGGTTGTATAGAGGTGGGGGTTGGTTTCTTCACCCAAGCAACAGGTGATAGGATGAGAGGAAATGGCCTCAAGCTGCACCAGGGCAGGGTCAGATTAGACATTAGGAAAAAAGGTTCTTCACTGAAAGGGTTGTTGGGAAGTGGAACAGGCTGCCCAGGGAGGGGATTGAGTCACCGACCCTGGATGTGTTTAACAGACGGGTAGATGAGGTGCTCAGGGATCTGGTTTAGCACAGGACAGGAACGGTTGGACTCGATCTCAAAGGTCTTTTCCAACCTTGTGATGCTGTGATTCAACAGCAAGTGACCAACCAAAGACTAGTCTTGCTCTGATAAATGAGACAAAGTTCTTCCACTGACACTCAAGGAAAAGTTACAAGAACGTTACAGAAGTTAGAGTACTGGATTCATTCTGATCATCTGAAAAGAATATTCATGAACAGAAATGGAACAACTTGAAATGATGTATCAGAAGACAGAGAAGGATCATGTCTGTATTGCAACATTTTGTTCTCATTTGCTCCTGCTTTTACATAAAAAATTATGACTTACAATTACTGTTTTCTGGGAATATCCAGAGGGGCATAGTAAACTCAGAATACAGAAAATAGTATCTGCCTTTTTGAAGACGGAAATAAAGTCTTATATTGATCTGTTTTTCACCTCCTTATTTAAAGAACATTTCTAACAAGGCCAGAAGGATGAAGACATATTCACATTTACCCCTAACATAGGTATTAAGCTGCAGACCTCAATATAAACATGCTTGAGTTTTGACAAACACTCTAGTGAAATGTGAAAGCAGATGACAAGAAACCAAAGACAAATGCCACTGTCACCTCCAAAAAGTGGAGAGTTTGGACTATTGAAAATCCTAGGCACAATATTTCACCATTTTCTGCTCCACATCAAAGATGTGTTTCTCCCTTCAGGTGTTCATGTGAACAAATTGGGCCCTTTCTTTGGTTTAAAGCTGGCTAATGATTCACTCTTGCTTATGCAGTAGTATGAACTAATATACAGTCTGGGTGCACATCTCTTGCACTTTGTATAAACATTAAAACCAGAACATGAAAAAACAGATCTAATTTTCATGACTGCCTTATTTGCATCACATTAATATGCAGTCATTATCAGGACCTGGTTGCACTAGAAACTGTACATTAGAGAAAAAAACATCTTTAAGAGCTTCTATCTTAAGGTAGAATAAAAAAACCCCAACCAACCACTGAATGAAACAAGATTTTTAAAAAAAAGGGAAAGAAAAAACCTGAAGGAAATGGCACCATAAAAACTGGAGACAGCAAAGCCCCAATGCAAGGACTACTCAGGCATGGAGCAGGGATGCCCAGCCTATGGGATGCATTAGCATATTAATAGATACTGAATGTAAAACCTCTCTACAGCGTTTGCTGGGTTGTACTGGAACTGCTCTGCACCTCAGCCAAGCACCACACCTAGAGCAGGATTTGGCTGCTCAACCCAGCATCAGCACTGATTTAGATACTCTGTATATTCCACCAACCAGCCCCGTGAGCACACCTCAGACACCTTGGATGGCACTTACACCTATGTTTATCTCACTCCTTGTGCCTGCACCCTCTGGAAGGCCCAGCTGAAACAAAGCATGCTGTAGCTATGTACCCCACTCTCTCCATCCTTGGGGGTGTTCAAGGCCAGGTTGGATGGGGCCCTGGGCAACCTTGTGTAGCTCCAGGCCTGGAGGTTGGTGGCCCTGCCTGTGGCAGGGGGGTTGGAACTCTGTGATCCTTGGGGTCCCTTCCAACCCAGACCAGTCTATGATTCTATGATTATCACAAAGAGTACCTGCTTTCCTAATTATCTTTAGTATTTATATAAAACCACTGCCAAGTACTGAGCTTAGCAGGCGCTCACTATCTTTGGAAAGGCGAAAGGTAAGATCCCACAGCTCTTGAAGCTAACAGAGTTCTGCTGTGAGAATCTGGAGATGAGATTTCATATAGGATACCAGAGCGATTTTTATTTAATGAGACCAAATAGAGGCAAGGGATAGGGTAACAGATGCAGCATAAGGGCAAAGTGGTTGAGCAACATACTCTCTTTGTGCTCTGCTATTTCCAACGTGTTTGAGAGCAGCAATGATAAAGGTGACCTTTCTGCTTCTGCTCATTCTACCCTCAAGCACAGATTGAGAAAGGATTTCACAGATTCTCAGATTCTGATCCCAGAAGGGAGCACTGTGATCAGCAGCCTGACCTGCCACAACACATAGGTCACGAATTCATCTCCTGGTACATTGACTGTGATGGAACCAGACCCATTTTCTTATGGTATAGAGCCCTTGTCTGGATCTCCTGTCATGAAGAAGCTATCGCAGGCCTGGCAGGTTTTTATCAGTTAATTATGCTCAACATAAAGCCCCTGAATTTTGTGTCTAGCTTGACCATGTCATCAGGTTCCAACCACAGGATCTCATTCCCTTACATCAGTGCTTAATTTTCATTTGAGTCTCTCACGGGCAGCTCTACTTACTAAAGTGAGGAAGCATCCCAGGTAAACAAATTCCCAGTGTAGATGTCATCAATCCCCTATCAGGATGAAAGTTTGGATGTCTACCCTTGTGAAAATACCAGATAAACACAAGAATTCTCAATGTGAGCAGCAGTACCCAGGGACAGCAAGTCACATAAAGGTATTTCTTGAAAGACTATGAAAACAAAGTGTAACAAGCATTCCAATTCCACAACTTCCCTTGCCAGTTATGGCAATAATGTTTAACATACCAAACAATGAATAAAACATACGTATCTAGTTGGTAATTTAATTACCTCCCCCCCCAAAAAAAAGATATACAATGTAATGGGTTGACTTACATTCCTGTTTGTGACCTGCAGTAGGGGAGATTAATAGAGGAAAGTAAATTAATTTAGATGGCAAGCTACTTAACCTAATTGGATCAATGTAATTCTGAAAGAGCAGGGATCAAAATAACATTAATATATCATAGTGCAATTCATCACCATGTCTGGAGTTTCAACTGTTGTCAGCTGCAATGCTCAGCAGTACCAGATGATTATCAATTTTTGCACTGCTTGAAGAGGAAACAAATGCTGTAGAGAACTGCATCAACTGCTGGATATGATTTAAAAACATCAGCTGAAGTGACACCACAACTTTGTCACTTATTCTCTGAAGAGAATTGCAAAAGCGCGGTTCTTGAGTTAAATCACTTACGTACTTAGTCGCTGTGTTTGTCAGCCCTATGGATTTTTTTTCACATTTCCCAGAGCCAAATTAACAAGAAGAAGCTTTGATGGCCCAGAAGGATGAGTTTTATCCCTCCTGACCTATGACAGACACAGCTCAGGCTTCCTCATCCCTGCGAATCAGCAGGAAGCTCACCTGTCAGATTTGCTGAAACATTTTCAGGTGCTAAGCAGCTCCCACTAACCTAAGCCTCAGGGAATATGATGAACGTTATTTAAACTCCTAACCCTCACCTTCCCACCTCCCCCCCTTCCCTGCAGCGTGAAGTAAGGGTGAGGGAGCCCTGGGACAGGCTGCCCAGGGGGTGTGGAGTCTCCTTCTCTGGAGAGATTCCAGCCCCGTCTGGACACCGACCTGTGTGCCCTGTCCTAGGGACCCTGCTTTGGCAGGGGGTTGGACCTGATGATCTCTGGAGGTCCCTTCCAACCCCTAAGATTCTGTGATTGGTTGGGGGGATGTGTGGGGAAATGCCCTGTTTTAAAGACATCAGATTCTTAACTCAGCCCATTTAATGGCAGGGATGGTAATTTAACACACTGCCTCTCACTTGCAAATGAGACAATCCCTCTCCACTCTCCAGACACCAATATATTATTTCAAAAGGTTATAATGATATTTCATCACCCAGGGAGAGTCAGAAAGACAAGAGCTGCAGAAGTCAGAGGAGGAAAAAAAAATCCAGGGGATCATAGAGATGGCCTCCCTGGAAGCCAAGTATGCTGTAGATCAAATTAGGTTCTGTCTCACTGAGCTCCCAGTGTCAGAAGCAATGCTGAGCCCACCACTTTCTAAGGGAGATTACTTTGCATTCCAACAGATGTTACTGTCACCATGCATTTCCTGATATCCAGCCTTCGCTAGGTTTTCCTACTTACACATCCTTGGCTAGCTGAAACAATTGCTCTTCCTTCCTGGTACATGTATCATCATTCAGATAGGTACAGATTATTATCAAATTTCCCTTTAACTGTGCACTTGCCAAAGAATATCATATCAGACTATAAAACCCAACAAGAGAATCACAGACTGGTCTGGGTTGGAAGGGACCCCAAGGATCAGAGAGTTCCAACCCCCTTGGACTTTGCAGGCTGGTGCTACTCAGGAAAAAGCATTATCTGAGTAGGAGAAGACACCAGGGTTTCCCTTGGTGATACAGGAGAAACTGGTAGCCAAAAGCCTTGGGAGACAACCTCTAACAGCACACAGGCTTGTTTTTCAATCTGTCTTTTAGGATGAAATCTTGGCTGCCCTCCCTGTTCCAGTTCACCCCCTGCAATATGGATACAAGGAGGAAGACAATAACATTGCTACCCATCAAAATGCATCTACAAGTCTTTCCAAGCTGCTCTATGAGACTGATGAGACACTCAGCAACTGATATTCAACAGCCCTGCTTGAAAGCCAAACAATATGATGCCTGGATAACCTGTAGTGCATTTCTCCTACATCCTGGGTGGTGTGTGGGCAACTGTTCCACATCTCAGAAGGACCATGCCCTGCTCTGGCATGACATGGAGCATACAACTTGATCTTTGCTTTGGCAGGGAATCAAGGCTGGTGGAAGAGACCCAAGTTTTTACAATAACAAATCCCTGCTCCTGCCAGTGCTGTCTGATTGTTAGTGCTAGTGAGCAAGCAGGGACTGGGGCTTCTTCTCTTGGGCAAGGACTCTGTGGCACATGGCCCAAACCCAGCCAGCAGTCCCAGGGATGTAGCATGATCTTCCTATTGCCATCAAGCATTAACTAGGACTTTGAGACAGGGTAGCATAAAGCAGGAACATTAGACTGAGCTAAAATCCCAGGCCTGAAGTAGAAACACCATAAAGAGTTTCCAATATAGAATGGTCTGGGTTGGAAGGGACCCCAAGGATCACAGAGCTCCAACCCCCTGCCACAGGCAGGGCTACCAACCTCCAGGCCTGGAGCTACACAAGGTTGCCCAGGGCCCCATCCAACCTGGCCTTGAACACCCCCAGGGATGGGGCACCCACCCTCTCTCTGGGCAGCCTGTTCCAGCCCCTCACCACTCTCTCTGCAAAGAACTTCCCCCTAGTATCTCATCTAAACCTTCCTTCCTTTAGCTTTAATCCATCACCCTTGTCCTGCCATTGTCTATCCTTTGAACAAGCTGCTTCCCCTCCTGTTTCTCTCCTCCCTTCAGGTACTGGAAGGCTTCAGTGAGGTCCCCCCACAGCCTTCTCTTCTCCAGGCTGACCCAGCCCAGCTCCCTCAGCCTCTCTCCGTAGGGGAGCTGCTCCAGCCCTCTGATCATCTTCATGGCCTCCTCTGAACCCTCTCCAACAGCCCCACATCTTCCTTATACTGGGGCCCAACTCTGGACACAGGACTCCAGCTGGGGCCTCATGAGGGCAGAACAGAGAGGGACAATCCCCTCCTTGTCGCATAGTTGTAGGGGTTGGAAGGGACCTCCAGAGATCATTGGGTCCAACCCCCTGCCAAAGCAGGGTCCCTAGGACAGGTCACACAGGTCGGTGTCCAGATGGGGCTGGAATCTCTCCAGAGAAGGAGACTCCACACCCTCTGGGCAGCCTGTCCCAGGGCTCCCTCACCCTCACTGGGAAGTTCTTCCAAATATTGGTGCAGAACTTCCTACACTCCAACTTGAGCCCATCGCCCCTTGTCCTGTCCCCACAGACACTGAGAAGAGGCTGCCCATTTCCCCCTGTGTCCCACACTTCAGATATTGATAACCATTGATCAGATGCCCTCCCAGTCTTCTTTTCTCCAGGCTGAACAGCCCCAGTTCACTCAGCCTTTCCTCGTAGAGGAGATGCTTCAGCCCTTAATTTTCTTCGTAGCCCTCACTGGACTCTCTCTAGGAGTTCCCTGCCTTTTCTACACCAGGGAGCCCAGAACCGGATACAGCTGAACAATAGTTCCTATTGCTTCACTTGCTGTATTGCTGCACAGGGATATCCATAAGAATAAACAAGTCTGTTACGCCTTCTCTCTCTGCGATGGTGGTCTCAGTGCAGGTACCTCCTTGTATTCACAAAGGTGATATTCACAGGGGTGTTTTTCAATCCTTCTTTCTCATTACAATATAATAAATGAGCAAAGCACGGGTAATGAGTTTCCTGTGCTCAGACACCGAACATCATTCTTTTCACAGAACCACCACATCTTCTTTAAGCCACTTTCCTTCCCTTTTCTTAATTATCTTAAGTGATTGGAAATGCTTTTGGACATTTTCCCATTGAACGTCTCCACTTTATAATATCCTATCTACTACACTCCAGCGTGCTGCCATAGAGGGACTGCAATGTCATCATCGAAGAACCTGAGAGATTGAATTCACAGAGCTCAATTAGCACAACAATTCGGAGGGAAGGAGGGGAGCAAAACAAAACTATAACAGCCAGGAAATCAACCAAGCATCCAAAGCTTCAGTATTAACTCCGTGGTAGTAGCCTCTGGCCTATTTCACTGAGTCTGTAAATAGATGAATTGAGTTGATCTTAAGCTACTTTTGAAGAATATGTCTCTCTGCTTCTACCCATTTCATTTGGTGCAGAAATTCATTCAATCCCAAGTCACAGAATCAATCACACAGAATCACAGAACTGTAGGGCTTGTAAGGGACCTCCAGAGATCATCAAGTCCAATCCCCCTGCCAAAGCAGTTTCCTTAGGACAGGGCGCACAGGGAGGTCTTCAGACAGGTCTGGAATATCTCCAGAGAAGGAGACTCCACAAGCCCCCTGGGCAGCCTATTCTACTGGACTCCATGCTTAAAATCCACCCCCATCCCCTGGTATGAGTGGAACAGTATGCGGCACAAAGAGCAAAATTTCAGGAACACCAAAAGGAAGAGCCACACTCTGAGTTGTCCCTGGACAGTGTGTTGAAACACTGGCACTCTCGTTGATAGCCACTCTCTGGTACGGGTAGATAGGGAGGCAAGAGGAGCAAGTACACCTTTTAAAGCCTACAAGTATTCAGAACTAGTCATCTCATGAGGTTGCAGCATAGAGAAAACTGAAGAACAGAATAAGCAAGCAAAGCTAAACAACTAAGGGAGAATGCCCCCTCCCTAGCTGGCAATCACTGAACGATTGAGAGATTTCTCATTTCCTGACTGCTTGGAAAATAAACAACAAACCTCACGTCCCCAAACTTCAATAGAAGAAGACTGAAATGAAATCAAGCATGCCAAGCCAGCCTCCCATGCTGCTTCAGCCTCACACCCTGCTTCCATCACTCCTGGTAATGCTTACAGCAAACATTTACTTGCCAAAACTGTAGCTTTTTTTTTTTTTAATTCTTATTTTTCATTCCAATTCCAAAACATTAATGAAGAGACTACTGCCAACCAGTGCTGCGGTGAAAGAACCTTCTCCCTTGGAAGAAGATAAACAACACGTTTTCCCACCAAGCAGATAGGTAAAAACCAAGTTCTCTTTTTTTAAATGGCTTAAGCTTAGCCAAAACCCTCAGGGTAGTTGTAACAGGACAGCATTAGGTACCTTGCACCTCAGATGGTCCGTAAGGGAAGAAGCAACCCACAAGGCACGTGTGGGGGAATGAAAGACATACCAGCAAGGCTCGCTCTGTCTTTGCTGGGAGACATAGCAAAACTCCAGCAGAAGAAGGAATGGCATCACTGCTGTGAGGTTTGACTGAAACAGCTCATCTCTCACATGCCAAAAGTTAAATCCAGAGCTGGTTTCCCAGCATCCCACCCACGTTAACCACAATCGTGTTCTGACTTGGGTTTTCACCAGCCAACTCCAATATTCCAGGGCAGCATTTGACAGTTTTCAGCATCTCTCTCACAGAACAGTCCTAGGAGAGCTCCTTGTGAGGAATATTTTATACCACCTCCTTGAACTTCTCTGTGTAGTGGAATAATAGAAATCATGTTATCGGTTCAGCTGAGCAGCATGCCATGAAAAGCAAACACCTTCAGCACAGGCTCCAGAATAACACTGGCCACAAATTGGTTTTGGGTAGGGAGAGCCAGCAGTGCTTATGGGCTAACTGGGTTTTGTTGGAAAAACACAATTCTGCACATTCAGGCTGACTGCTTGAGAGACACTTTGCTGTGTGAGATACAGTAAGTAGTTTTAACTGAGAATAATGGAGGTGGTGGTGAAACCCTGAAACAACGTGCCAAAAGCTGATGTGTTATACTGGGAATCATAGAATGGTCTGGGTTGGAAGGGACCCCAAGGGTCACAGAGCTCCAACCCCCTGTCACAGGCAGGGACACCAACCTCCAGGCCTGGAGCTACACAAGGTTGCCCAGGGCCCCATCCAGCCTGTTCTTAAACACCCCCAGGGATGGGGCACCCACCCCCTCTCTGGGCAGCCTGTTCCAGCCCCTCACCACTCTCTCTGTAAAAAACTTCCCCCTGATATCTAATTTAAACCTTCTTTCCTTTAGCTTTAATCCTGGGCAACCAAGGGGCACTGGGCAACCTTGTGTAGCTCCAGGCCTGGAGGTTGGTGGCCCTGCTTGTGGCAGGGGGTTGTAACTGTGATCCTTGGGGTCCCTTCCAACCCAGAGCATTCTATGATTCTATAATTCTAAGAAAACATTGAGATGTTTCAGAAGCTAAGTACATATATCACAAGTGGCAGACATAATATTTTAATGCTTTCTTTTCCAACACTACAGCACTGCTTTTCATTAAACGAATTCTTTATAGTCCCTGTAACACTTCTAGGCTGGCATATTTTCATTAAATAGTAAGTTTGGAGATACTGGGCTGGAAAGCTGTCAAAGTCTGTTTGAAATGTTTCATTCAATTAAATAAGTCATTTGTAGTGGAGTAAAATTATGCTGCTGAACAGATATCAAATTGTCTAACTGTACTTTCATCTGAACGTTTCCAGACTTGTACAGAATTCCATTTAAAACATCCAAGGAAGCTTAGTCTTCACATGGAAAATGTATAAACATCAAAATTTAAGAAATCACAATGAAAAATCAGAACTTATTAAAATATAACTAGCAAAATGTAAATAGCACTGTGGGATTACCAGGGGTTATATGCAAGCATCTCCAATACTGTTTGAAAGCCAGGCTCTTACATTAAAGAAAAGGCACCGTGCCTTGGTTTATTCTAAGGCTCAATAACCAATAATCACATCCTCTCCCTATCTTATTCCTGCTTTTGAGCATGTGCCTGTAGGTTTGCCTTTGCATTTTTAAGTCAAATTAAGTTGTCCTGCCATTTCTGCCAGCTTGTTGAAACATAAAATAGTGGTTTTGTTTTATTGAAGCCACAATTCTTCCTTGCCACAAGAACGAGCCATTTGCTCTAAGTAGGCTGTACTCCTGTTTTACTTGCACAACACCATTGACTTTTATGCCTTTGTTTTGCCCTACACCTCACTGTCTCTCTCACAATCTGTTTTAAAATTCTGGATGAAGAGGGCAGAGATGTGTATGGACACTTGTGCAAAATCAGTGTTTAAGTCTCAAGCCTACAAATCAGTACAACACGCTCTGTTTAAAACTAAGCAGGTGAAAAGCCCTAAGACTGTCTGCAGGTTGTCAGGCCAAAGGTCCACCTGGTCCTATATCCTGTCTCCAACAGTGGCCAACACTACAGATATAACTCGTGGAGAGGAGAAACGTGATGTTTCCCTGAAATCCCGCTTCCCCTCTGCCTCCAAACCCTTTATAAGCCAGGGACAAATGCAGAGAGGAGACTGAGATTTAATGAGAGCTCTCAAGGGTGTTCTCCCTCTCCCCTGACACTCTTCCTTCCCAACTAACGCAGGGACTTCCATGAAGATTGTTAATTTGGTAACACAAGACTTACTTAGACAACACGTTCAGGCTAACAGCAGCAATCACAGCGTGGCGTGCTCGGAAGGCTGCTCCTGTGGAAGCCAAAGGGTAAGGCTTTGACACAGGTTTACTGGGACAGAAAGACAGGCAGTAAGACACCCAGTGTCTCAGTACCCCCTACGCTTCTGTTCGGAGGCTGACTGAACGCTCGCGTGGCTGGCAGGTGTGTAGGGTTACTCTTACTACCGTGAGCAAAGCTGAATGGGAACACTGACTCCTGTCAAGGTTCCTCTGATCCAGCAAAAATACAGTCACCCCCTGGTGTTGCCAACAGCATCATCTCTTACGTGAAGCTGGAACCACACACATTCTAAACCACTTCTGAAAGTAGCACATCACTCAGGGGCGAGGATGGTGGGCTGCTCCCACCCTGTGCAGACTGCCTCAGCCCCCGCCGCTGGCATACGGCACTTTGGGTGCCTTGGGAAGCTGGGAGGGATTTGCCCAGTACGTTAGTCTATACTCTCAAAGGATGATGGTTCATTTGCAAACTACCCCTGCTTCAACTTACGACTTGAAAATGGGATAGGGTGATTTGGGTGCTTGCAGAACATAAGCGTGGGCCTGAGGTATCAAGCAGTAAGAGAGTTTCCAGGATGGAGACATGAGAGAGAAAGGATGAGGCTTGAAATAAATATTCCTTCTTCCTTTCCTCTTTCTTACCTATTAATTACATTCCCACATTCCTTGCCTTTTACCTTAGCCATTCTTCATCATCCTTCCACTCCCTCTCCTTTTCCACACATTATCCATAGGTCTCCCTTCACCACCTCTACATACCCACGTTCACTATCACAGTGCTGACTAGAAGACACATTTTCCTTGGTAAGAAGACACAAAAAAAAGCAACACAACCACATCAATGCTCTTCTTCAACAAACCTTAGATCCAGGGGTACCACAACAGGGTGCATGAGGCTGGCGACTGCCAGGGTATCAGGATACCAGCTCCACAACATGACTTCAGTGAGGCCTCTAATGGACACAACACAGATCATCATCCCTGTTTGTCAGGTCAGGCTTTGTGCTCATGTGAAGTCAGGATGCTGGGGCAAGGGTAAACCAGATTTTTAGGGTTTTTTCACCCACCTCCCCACTGCACACTTCTACTATATCTACTTCCTTGACTCTGCCATGTGTCAGAACCTTTTTATGAAGGAACAAAACACATTAATTAAACAGAAGATGATGGCAGGAAAACATCAGCTTAATGCCTGTGGTTTTAGCTAGGTGGGCTGGCTTGCTGCAGGCTGTGAGCATGGCAGAGCTCATGACAGCTGTGGGAAGGAAGGGCAGGCAGTGGGGCTGGGGTAGGAGGATCCTCCTCCCTGCTCCAGTGGCAAGCCTCTGGTCAGAAACACGAGGAAGAATCCCACAACATCAGCCACTTCTGCTTTTACTTATTTATAGACATGATTAATGTCAGAAAGGGAGTCTGACTTCTTGCTACAGTAAGGGGTTTTGCTGGCCCAGGGGTCCAGAACTCACTTCTCACCCACGTCGAGGGCATCTCATCACACTGAAGTCACTGAAGATACACTGGTAAAGAGCTCGGGTTGGAAGGATCAGACACTGTCTTTTAGCAGTTAAGACACAAAATTGTAATTTTCTTTTCAATTCAAGGAAGTAATTAGTTTATAGTAACATTTAACATTTAGTTGCTGACAGAGATATGACACTTATCTTACATAAGTCATTTTAATTATTCCTAGTAACCAAGACCTCAAAAATATTGTGCAGTCTAAGCTAACAATGCCTTTCCAGATATTTTTGGTTCTGCTGTCATTTGAAAAATTGATGCCTAGAGCATCAGCATTTATCAAGCTCATTACAGATTTCATCCAAATGACTACAGATAATTAAAAGTATGCTTCATTTTTATTGTAATGTTTTCCCCCCTAACACTGCAAAGTAATTCTGTTGTTGCTCAGGGTTGTAGGAATTAATATCGACTCATCTGCCAGGAAATAAAGTTTCGTAGGATTATATACAAACTATTCATATATGCAGACATGAGTCACATGCAGAAAGGGTGTCTACACACAGACACAGACTTTGGGGCACGATATACATTTTCATGTAATAAAATAACCTTAAAAATGAATGGTTATTTCAGATGCACAGCTCCAGACACTTAGGTAACCATCCTTTTAAAATAAGTCTTTTCTGAGGCACTTGGTTAATTTAGACACAAAAAATCCCATTAGAAAACGTTTGCCATGCTTACATTTATACATGACCTGTATGAAATAGATGTGCCCAATGCCCTGTAATCTTACACTGCACAGAATTATTCACACTTAAATAAAGCACATACATGCTACTACTGCAGACAGGAGTGGAGAAATCTTGGCAGCATATTGCTGTATAGCTCTGTGTAGGTGTTACTGGCTTAGAAGATGCCCAGAGCGAAGAAACAAATCTTTTGAGAAACTATACAGCAGGACTCTGGAGAGTCATCCTTCCTGAGCTAAGATTTAAGTGATATATTCAAAGTTTTTCAGTGATGTAAAACCCATTAAGGACACTTCTGAGCTAAGTCAGCTTCCTCTGCATTGGGAACGATGTCATCCACAGACAAAATGCTGGGTAAACCCAGGGCACATATTCCCACACAGCACTGAATTCACATCAGGCTATGTCTGTCATACCTGGAACCGCTATGATAGTTGTTAAGAATCTTCATACATAACATATATATATATGTTTTTTATTTATTTTTTACTGTTTATGAGTTCAGAAGAATCAATACCACCCTGAGTCTGGCTGGTGTTAAGTATAGTACATTGTAGCTGGAAACCTGCTTCACTCTAGGATCCTTAACACTACTTCAAGGAAAGAACATACCATATGATGAATTTTCCTTGGCACACCTTTATCATCCAATGCTTTATGTTTTGACATGACTTTCCAGGTTACTTTGAAACCGAAATTACCCATAAATAGCAACGGCATTAAAAAGCAATTACAGGTACATGCCTTTTTAATGCCTCTATTATAACCCACGTTCTGCTAAGCCAGAGAGCGCCTGTTCAATGACACAGGCACAGAAGAAACTAATGATTTAGTACTAACACCCAGGTGAAGCACTGCTAGCGAGGGGCTGATGAGGTAGTTTCAGACTGAGGTAAGAAAGAGGGGGGGGGGGGGAAGAAATAATAACCTAATGAACAGAATCATAAATATTAGGAAATAGATGTATATTTTATAAAGGCCATTTTATGCAAGGCAGTTTAGGTTTCCTCCCACTCATGGAATGAATGCACACTGAGTAAAGCCCTGACTCATGAGAGTATTTCACATGCAGATTTTGGATTTTTCTGTAAATTATTTAAGTATGTTTTAGAAAATTTGAAAGGGATATAGAAATGATCCCCTGCCTTTGCCCATCAGTCAGGGAAATAGCAAGCATCACCAAGAAAAAGGGGAAAAGTTATGCCAAGAGGCTTGAGACTAGACTGTGGTATGGAAAAGATGAGACTGTATCATCCTATCCCTTAAATTTGCCTCCTCCTGACAACAGGAGTTGTCATAGAATGGGCTGTGCCAGAAGTACAAAAACCTCTGCCCAGGACAGCACATTGTAACTGGAGAAACCTAAATCTGGAGAATATGGAGACACAGGGTAATACCAGTCAATACCCAAAAGGAAAGTCTTGCAACCTTCACATCTGGAATATTAAAGATGAATTACAAGAAAGGATAAGATTTTTTTGCTTCATGTTCTGGTTACTTCCAAACCACTCAGAATTATCTTTATTTCATTTGAGCTACACTCAAGCCAGGACATGCTCCTCTCTGTTTTAGTGTGGGATCGTATCCAGTAAGGCAAGAGATTGGTTTTAACAACAGAGAACTAAAACGAGAAGCCCCTGGAGTGAGACCCTCCAGTTGAGCTCTCACAGGAGAGCTGCTGAGACACCACAAGAGGCTCGAGGTAATTAATGTATGATTTTTCCACCACACCACAAACACACCAAAAACCCCTATTTGTTTTCCTGCACATTGGTAAATTTTTACTCTTTAAATTTATCTATGTCCAAAAAATAAGCATACAATATTTTATTATCATACCCTATTGCAGATTGTCCCACCTAAAACAAAGGGTGGACTTTTACTTAAGCTGGGTTCTACTGTTAGGTCGCTACCAAGAGGGAAAGAATGAGGCTGGTTTAGTGGCTGAGAGATGCCATGCACGGTAGGAATTAGCTACAACGCTTCCATAGCAAAAAAAAGAGATAAAATTTAAAGAGATAAAGTTATAAAAGAGATAAAAAAGGAGATAAAACTTAAAGTTTCATCAGCACCCAAACAATGCAGCACCCGCTGAAGGTGGATGGGAGACTTTCCACCAGTTGTATGTCTGCCTGCTACCCGAAGCCAGACAAGCCTACGAGAGCGTCGCTGACAAAAGGTTAGAGAGAAAGCAGACATGACAGAAGAGATGCCAGGTTGTCAGGGAGATCTAGATAATACCGAACAAAAAAGCTCCTAACCCTGCTCAGTTAGGTGAGGGAACAGAAGACACAATCCCAGCTACTAACTAAATAGCAGGGAATTCAACAATTTGGGAAACGTGTAAGGGGATAGCAAGCCTTCCCCCTCCAGGCTTCTGGTTTTAATTAGATCCTTGTCCAGAATAATGGAAAGGTTTTTAGCAATTGATGGCTGATGTGTAGATGGCAAAAAATGAGCTGGTTTGAGATTAGGCTGTGATATCATAGTACAATGCACTCAATCTAGACACGTTCCCCTTCCCCCCCCCCCAATTCTGCCAACTGTCTGGGCAGGAAGGAGATACCTCAGAGATCCCCAACTATTCCCTTGTGATTAGGAGGCAGGAGGCAGAGCACGATGGAGGCAGGCAGAAGGGTGCAGTAAAACCAGCTTACGCATCCCGCGTGCAACGCTCAGCGATCCTGGGAATGTTAGTCCAGCATCTCAGGCAGCTAATTAATGCAATAAAAGGAACAAAGGGAAACCAGAAATGAACAGGAAAACCAAAGCAATGGCAACCAAAGAAATAGGTAGAATTTGTCCTTAATATTTGTAGGCTCTTTCCAGGTATCAGCAATGCTTTTGGGAAATTCCCCTGCTGCTTTGAATGCTTTTCTTGCCTCCATTCTGACTGTTTTTTTGTGGGAAATGGTTCTTTTCTCTTAATTTAATTTTCATTGCACCTTGCTTGTGTTCCCATTTTGGCCTGTTTTTCCACATGGCAGTCAAGTGAAATGATACCTACCTTGCCAGAGCTTTTAGGTAGTGTAGTAGTTGTTACACCAACCTCAGTTACCACTGCCCTATCATTTCTGGATGCCATTAATGCCATATACCTCTACTTGTTTCTCCCCTTTAAGGCCAGTCTGCTTGGTCCTGGATTTCCCCTCACTCTCTTCCAATTTGTCATGCTCCAGAGAGGACAAACAGCCCAGCTGTACTTTGGAAAGTCCAATGGCTTGTAATTCACATGACCTCCCAACACATGATGTTTCCCCATCCCGTAACACGCCAAGACAGATGAGTTTTGGTCTGTAGCCCAAAGTGCTGGGTTTTTTCACCAGCGAGAGCTATGAGGAAGTTTTCCTTGGAAGATGGTCCTCAGCACAGCAGTTAATTTCTTTACCTTGATCTGATAGAAAGATTTACTCTTAAAGAGCATATCAGCTGATGAATGTACATACTTGGTTCCACAAGCACATTTTGGACATACCTAGAAAGTGCACAGGAAGCAATATTTCATAAATATTAGTGCAGATCAGCAGAACCTCATTATCTCCTACTGAGCTATGGTGATTCATATCAGCTGAAAGAGATATGACAACAAAAAACAGAATTCAGAAGAGACTGGGTCCTTTGATTACAATCAGGCAGCAAACAAATGAGGCTGAGTTTTGAACTCAATGAAAGACAGTAATTGTAACTTATGAAAGAAGAAGAAAAAAAAACCCATCACAGCACTGAAATTCCAGAAATATGCTCTCTTAGGAGGAATTTTTTTCTTATCCTTTCTGATGGATGAGAGGCTCAAAGTACAGTGTCACTGAAACTGTAGCTACGGAGCCCCAAATCTGCCAAGATGCAGAGAACGCTGCCAAAAAGGCATTTTAAACTTTAACAAGACCTGACTGGAGACTATTTGGCTTGTCTCAGCTTCCTGATGGTTAAAAGCTGGAAAGGTAGCAGAACCTCAGCAAAAATACCTGGAAGGCCTAAGGGGGCAGAAAAATAGCCAGGAGTGTGTCTGGAAGGGGGAGGACACGGGAACACCAGTTTTTGGTTTGCTGATATCTACAGGGTTTTTAATATATCATTTATTTGAAAGCTTTCCTAATGCAGGCTTGATAATGCAACAGATCAGCTTGGCTTGGGTCTCTACACCTCAACAAACAGAAGGCAAAGCTTCCCCTGCCTGCCAAAATGCCCCTCCTCATCTCACTGAGCTTACTTTGCTTTATATGCCTTCATATATGTATATACATACACATATATGAAGGCATATATATATATGAAGGCATATAAACCATATATATATATATATATATATATGGGGTTTTTTTCTTTGATGGTCTAGAAGCAAGAAAGTCTTCAACCTTTTGTGATACAAAAGGTTCCAAGGCAAAAGCAACGACCAACCACCCAATGAAAGGATCAGCAAGAAGATGTTGACACTTTGCATCTTAGTTTGTATTTGAAGAGTCCCCATTGCCAATTACAGTTGGCTGCTGTCAGAGAACATTACCCCTAACAAGATCTCCAGAAACACACAACGAACATGATCTTGAAGTATCTAATACTCCTGATCAGTGGAAAGCTTGAGGACAGTGATATCATGCTGCCAACAGCTGTCACAAGTAGTACGGATTCATCTTGTCGCTGGCCTAACAACTGTCTTTTCCTTTTCTCTTTCATGCTTCAGCATATCTTCAGCTGTCATAAAGGATATGTCAAGCAATATTACTGTCCCAACAATATCAGTTCAAATTACTTCCCAGAATATTCCTCTCTGGCCTCTCAAAGGCATGAGTCTATTTTCTCAACTGCAGTCGGGGCAATAGTCGAACTAATTCACTCTGTATCAGTGCATCTGCTCCATAAAACAGCGAATTTGAGATGTCAAAGATTAATCCCAAAGGGAAATTCATGTAAACTTGCTAAATCACAGCGCTTACGTGCTGAGTTGCTATGGAAAACCTCCCAGCTAAAGGAAGAAAACCTTTTGCTTACAGCATCAATGCCAAGGTTACAGAAAGACACGTGCTGCTGTCCACACTGACCGACTACCCCCAAGCTCTTGTCCACCAGCAAAATTAGGAATGTGCAATGCTCTTTTTCAGCTGTGTTACTTCCAAATAGCTATCTGCTCCCAGAATCACAGACAGGAAAGAATATAGCATGCACAAAGACATCCTCAAGAAAACAATACCATTCCAGGGGTATAGATTTAAACATGTCTAAAAAAAAACTCCATCCAAGATGGGGGAGGAAGGGAACCTGTCATTCTAAGGGCTGCAAATTCAGGAAAAGCCCCCACACATTACATTTCATCCCCCACTCATGGATGCAGCTCTCAGTGGACTCTCCAGACCTTTCTTTTTTTGATCTATGCAACCATCAGCCTTTAGGAATCATGTTGTTCTGCTGTGGCAGAGCCTTGAACCTACTGTGTATTCACTGTCAGGTGTTAGCTGTGGGTAGCAGCGAAGAACGGCTGGCAAATGCTCTTTCTCACTGTATGTCTATACATTAAGGAAGCAGGTGTGCCATAGCATGAATATTTTATTTCCACTGAGAAATTACTTCCTCATTACGATGTGCTCACTGCTCTGCACAGCTGATTTCACACTTGGGTGGTGTGGGCGATGCTACAGGTCACGCAGTCGCTTTCTGACACACCAGATAAAAACCTGTCTGCTGGAGTCAAAACCCAAGCTGTCTTCATCAGTCAGTATTTCACTCAAATTATTGCAGCAAATATGGTTTCTCTGTAGGTAGAAGAAAGGACTCAGCAGACAGCATTCATTCTAAGACAGACATACAGAGACCTATCAGATAATACATAGGAGAGCTAAATCGTGTCTGTACAGAGGTAGACACGCATCAAGTATCCCAACAGTGAACTGCTGCCAAGGAAATGAAGTCTAGTCAATTCAAATTGCAGGGAAGAGTATTTTCAAGTTGTCTCTTTTCCCTTTATTTGCCTGCCAATTGTGTGTGTGTGGGTACAATTTCATTTTCCTGTTTTGAAAAACATCTCCTCCTCTTCCCAATGGGTAAAGCCTACCAGAACTAAATAGGAAACTGTGGAGTTGTGGCTGGGATCCAGCTGAGACTTCAGCACCCATTTAAGTAAAAACACATGCTTATTTCCAGCTCTCTTCAGAGAAGTCTTTAAGCACATGGTTGAAGCTTTTCAAGTGGTTTGTTGTGGGGTTTTTTAAAAACTGTTTGATAAAAGTAAATGTTAAGTAACCAAGCCCTTCAGAAGAGAAGCAGGACTCAAGTGTGTAGGTCTTAGCTGGGCTTGTATGGCACATAAGCTTTAGTTTGCTCATGACACTTTCTGCCAAGATGCTTCTGTGTCTGGAGAGCCAATATGTAGCAAACAGGAAGGGAAGAAATGAATTGTACTTCATCTCCTTTGTGCACAGTGACTGCTGAAAACATGCAGACAGAAGGATGACACTTAACTGTGGCCCATTTAACTAATAAAGAAATCATCCCTAAGATATACAGAACAACAGAGTACCAATGATCAGCATACCTGTGAAATGTGAGAGCATGATTCAGACTGCAGCAGCCTGTGTCCAGACAGGACAACTCTGGATCCTCTGAGCATGAAAGCAGATGAAACATGATGAGAGGAAAGCATGGCAAGTGCCACCCTTATCATCAAGGTATTCTGATGAGTTGGCAAAGTCATTCAGCAGGTACAGGCAAGGAAAAAAAAGTGTTTTCCTATCAAAATGCTTAAAAGAAAATTATAATCTGGCTTCTCTGTCCTTGGTACTTCACCTGTTCTCTCTCTCCAGCATCTTTGGCATCTGGTCTGAGTGGCAAGGAGACCAGCATCATCTGACTGCTTGGCTCCTGCATCCCAAAACCCAGGTAGACCCTGAGCTGCTGAATACCAGGCTGATGGTCACCAGCACAGCTTGGTTTCAATGGTCTTCATGCTGCTGTAGGATCTGTGCAGCACACGATGCGAGGCCAGCTTCTGCTTCTTTATGGTCATCCATAGGTATCAAAAGTTTTCTCTCTTGTATCTGATTAATTCCCATATGAGTTAGGAAAATGCTACAAAAATCCTCATTAAAATAAAAGAAGGGATAACTATAGAAAAGAGTCCTTTCAAAACCATCATGGTATTTACAGTTACAATATTAGGAATATCTCCAGGCAGAATGAAATCCAAGAAAATTGACTGGAGAAATTTCAATAAATAATGAGAGAAAGTGGAAGAGACAAGGAATATGGCTCTGAAAAACCATAACACTGCAGAAGCCTTAGTGGTAAAGCACAATTTATGATGTCCTTATGTTATCTGTAGCAGTTTTAAAGTATCTGGAGATTGTACCAGGAAACTGGTGAGTTGCTTCTACAGCTCCTCACTTGCCTGTCTTCTCCAGGAAAGTGGCTACTTCCTTCTACAGCTCCTGTCTTCTCCAGGTCAACACCTAAACTACTCTAGCAGTGTTCTCCAGTGTTCAGGCTCACCAGCATTTCAAGCCCAGCAGTGCAGAACAGCGACAGAAATCGTGGTGCTGTACAAGGAAGGATCATTATCCTATGCAAGTGGTCCAAGTGCTACTCTGGGGTGTCAGCGGTTACGTGACTTCCAGAATACAAGCACCTTTCCCATGGGGCCTCCAAGATGTTCATCACCAGTTCAGGCTGGCTTATTAAGCATGTGACTGCTGGTAGCTCATTATTTCCTCCCACTCTGTACTCAGGCTTCACTAATCCTGTGACAGAGCTAGACGTCTGTGTGGGTTTGTCAAATGCTGAGTCACCATAAACGGATTTAAAACACCGATAACAGAACAATGTGTGCATGGGAGAAGAAAGAATAAGAAGAGGCAAGAAAGGCCATTAGTCTAACTGCTATAGACTGGGGAGGGCGTGCATCCTGAGTAAAGGCTTTTGTGAAGGTATCGATCCATCATTATGAAATGAAGTCAATGGGTTAAAGCATAAAGAGGCACTGGCAGACTTTCATTTGTGGAATTGCACTGTGATTGTATCTCACCGCGTGAAGGTGAATGAGTTTTGCTGTTTTACAGGAAGACTGCTAAGGAAATTGAAGAGTGTGTCTTTTGGCATAGCTATCAGTCCCTGCTGGGGCTTGGTTATTCCTGGGAAGTGCCAGGATAGACTTAACCCTTCTATCCCTTACAAGAGTAACTATCCACCAGCCCTGAAATTCACACTGAAGCTTCCTTAATAGGATGATGAACAAAGGAAGGAAGAAAAGAAAAGATTACATCTGAAGCTTAAAGGTCAACTAAAAGAGAAACATCTGAAATAATACTTGAGAGCAGTCAGTAATGAGGGAGACAAAAGAGAAACATGAGCAGCAAGAATCCCTTGGGCCTACTCCCAACTCCTCTACAGAAGCACCTTCAGGATCTCTCTTCCTCTGTGCGGTTCCTCAGTTTCTTTAGTGAAAGGCAGTTACACCCTCATGCCCCAGCCCTGCAGACTAGGCAGTGGTGCCTGCAGATCTTCTCCACTTACATCCCATAGCCCTGTGGAGTCTGGTGCTAGGAAACAAGTAAGACCTGGGCTTACACAGTGTGGAGAGTCTCAAATCTAGCAGTATCAGACTTCTAGTGCAAGGCCTTAAATAAAATTCATAATTAAAACCTAAGCATTACTTCAAGAAAGGAATAATGAAAATACTACTAAAAAGTCACAGTGGAAGGGAGGGACTTTCATGCTCAGATGAGGACATCTGGGCAACCTTGTGTAGCTCCAGGCCTGGAGGTTGGTGGCCTTGCCTGTGGCAGGGGGTTGGAGCTCTGTGACCCCTGGGGTCCCTTCCAAACCATACTATTCTAGGGTTCTATGATTTGCACATCACAAAGAGGGTCGAAGAGGACCAATGGGCTGGTGCAGACAGCAGTGTCATGGGTATGATGAGGGAGTGCTCCAGTCATAGGGACACTGGTATTTGTACACGTCTGGGCTACAGCCATAGGCAAATCAGAACTGACCACACAACTTCACACGCTGCTCTGATGAGGGATAACTCTAGCCAAGTGGCTAGCCTGATTGCTTTTAATTAAGAACAGAAAACACATTATCACATCATCACTAGAGAAAGACTGGTTTTTAAGACTATTACATGATCAGCTCTTAAGAAGTCAGGAAGAGAACAGAACTGTATTAGGTAAGAGAGAAGATCCAGAAGAAGGGAAATGAGAACGCAAACATTACTCCTAAGTAATAATCCATCTTAAATACAAATTATTAATGTAATGAACTAAAAATACATTTACTCCTGTCTGTAAAAATGCTTACCTTGCCATTGTTAATTCATTTTAGAATTGCATCAATACCATTATCTTTACCTTTCCAATAAAACACTCCTGTAACCTCATTAGAAATGTCTCTTTAAACCACATACACTGTGGTGTTCTGCTGTCAGATATTCACATAGTAGCAGTTTTGGACTCCCTCTGGCACCTATGATTTATGCTATGATTAAAAATCTAAGAATACTAAAATAGTAAGAGTACTAAAATACTATTCTGCTAAAAAAAATTGCTTAGCCAGTAAGAAACTATGAGGATCAGTGTGAGCACAGGTGAAGAGCTGGCAGCCACTCAGACACAGCAAGTTTCCATACGCTCATCTAAAGGGGTTATTAGTACATGCAATTATCCATCACCCCTGTCCCATTTCATCAAAAGGCAAAGCCCAGACACACATAATGAGGTACAGGTAAATAACAACTACCACTTATTTGAAATGGAAAAAGTATTCTTACATAAAATATTTTTTAAAAGGTGATCTTGCAAAATAATTAATTTTGCAAAGCTGTGATCCCCAAACTGCTAGTTTTAACAACAGCTGGTTGGTTAAAGGAGAACCTAGAGAGGAACCTCAGCATTATCAACTAAAATGCATTAAAATTGTAACTCATCTTTCTTGCCTTAGCATTGTCTATGAACGTTTTTCATACATGTTTAAAATCACACCCGTTCTTCAGGAGGATGAGGCTTTCAAGTGCTTTGTAAGATGCAGAAGTGCACAATACAAAGGCAATACAAAGCAGCCAGACCTGGATTCTGGTATCCTTTAATGGCCCTTTCCCCAGCTCTAAATTCTGCAGTGATTCTATAGAAAGTGACTTTGCCTGTTCTTGCACTTACAGACTCAGCGATCTCACCGTCTTGGCTGCATCTTACTGAAGAGACCTCTTCAGCTTCCCATTATGCTCTCTGTCTCATAACTTCAGCCTTCTTTTTCCTCTCCTTGGCTGTATTCCAGCCTTTCTTCCACTCACCTGTTTCCTAATGAGTCTATCTGAATGGTACCCATTTGCCTCATCCGTTAGGACACTGAGATTTTAAAAGTGAATTTGTGATGGACATTCTGCCACCCCTACCAAAAGGCTCAGAGCTTGACCAACTGCTGTGTACACCTGACAACTCTGAACCGAGCCAGCAAGACACTGTTCAGCAGGCTAAAAGCTAATAATAATGGTAATAGTACAACTGGATTTCAAATCAAGACAGGAAAACATGTGAATGACTCTAATCCAACACTCAAGAGTGTATAATACTAAATCCAGGATGTTTGATATCTCAGCCTTCATTAATTTAAGAGCATTTCTTAAAGCAGCATCACAGAAAATTCCATGTGCTTAATTTTTATAGTGGTGCATTATTTCATACATCACATCACCCTTCCTTTCCTTTCTCCAGGTAACTTCAGAAGATGCTGAACTGAGAGTGACTTCAGTTCACCCAGCCCACTTCGTGGAGTGATATTATAACTTTATATAATAACATTACACCCGCAGGGGTTTCACTATGAGCTGCTCTCTCTACCAGGAATGGAAGAGCTTAACCTGAATTCTGTACAAAAAGCCACTGAACCAGCATTTTTAAAAAAAAACCCAAGACCTGTAAAACAATTATAAGCCAAAGTAAGTTTTGTAACTGAACCTTTGTCAGCATTGTTGGAGGAAAATAGGTCACGTCAAGCAAACCTAATCATTGATGTGATTACATGTTTGTTTTTATAAAGATGATTACATGGTTTAAACTGTTGTAAAGCATTTGACCTGCTATCATACAGTGTGCTGACTAAAGATCCGTGTACACGACGTGTGAAATGAAACAGGGATTAGTGAAGCAGGAAAATTCAAACAGTGAGTGTCAGCAAAGACAGCTCTGAGCTCCTGGTGGGATTCCCCCTGACTTTCCTAGCTGGCACTCTGCACCTCCATCAACAACTTTGATGTAAACATAAAATATGCAGCTTAAGCTTGGGAGGAAATTCATGCAATGGGACAGAAAGGACCTGGTTTTTAATTGGGGCAACTGAAGGAAAGTATCGATCACCACAGTAAAATGCAAAGACTTTGATCCACTAGAAACATCCCCACATCAGTGGTGGTCTTGATTTTCTTAAGCAAGTATGAATGGGGTGTATACCCACAGAACACTGAGAATGAAAGCAGCAACTGGAGAATAACGCAGGTTGTATGTAACTACATCAGCCACCCAGGGCTCTGGACGTGAGAAGTGGTCAAGTGAAAGAATGACCCAAAATTGAGAGAGTCAAGAGAAAAGCTCCAAAAAGCACAAGATGGAGACAATCTGGTGAGCGATTCAAAGGATAATTACAGAATCACAAGGTTGGAAAAGACTTTTAAGATCATCAAGTCCAACCGTTCCTGTCCTGTGCTAAACCATCTCATCTACCCATCTGTTAAACCCATCCAGGGAAGGTGACTCAACCCCCTCCCTGGGCAGCCTGTTCCACAGCCCCACAACTCTTTCAGAGAAGAATTTTTTCCTAACATTTGATCTGACCCTGCCCTGGTGCAGCTTGAGCCCATTGCCCCTTGTCCCATCTCCTGTTACTTGGCTGAAGAGACCATCGCCCACCTCTATACAACCTCCCTTCAGGTCATTGTAGGCAGTGATAAGGTCTCCCCTCAGCCTCCTCTTCTCCTCAGCTCTCTCAGGAGCCTTACGGGACCTTTAAGAATACAGCAGAGTAAGAGGCATCTTAACAGCTCTGAGGGCTTCTTAAAGGAAAAAAAAACAACAAGAAAAATGCTGAGGGATGTTTCTTCTGATCTAGACTGGGCCTCCCTGAAAGGTCTGGGTTAGCTCACCAGGCATGCCCAGGAGTTCTGTGGCAGCAGAGGGAGGTCTGTGCTGTGCTCCCAAGCAAAAAGCATGCTCCAGGTAGCTACATCTGCTGGCCCCTCCAGCATGGGCATAACCCAACTGCAACTGGTGCTCTGGAATGAATGAAAGGTCAGACTAGAGAGAAGACCAGGTGGACCTTGTGTTCTGCTCACATCTGTGTGTCAATATCCAACAGGGAGGCAGAAGGCAACGTTGTTAGTCTTGCAACCAAGAACAAAGAGATTAGATGCAAAAATATTTCAAGGAGAGCAAGGCTGCTGGGAATGCATCTCCCAGGGCAATGCAGCATGAATTAGGAATCCTGGATGTAGGACACTGTGGCCTTTTTAACTGTACCCGTGGAGGGCAAAGACAGCAACATATTAAGTGACTTGGAGAATATCAGGGTGCTTGTGATCCTAATAAGTACCACTGTTTTAAGATAAAGCTCATAATAATGAGATCTCAACCTTTGTGTCGTACCGGACCTTCTGAAAGCTCCATGATTCTTATACAGAGAACACAAAGATGAGGAGCACTCCTGGCAATATATCTGGTGACTGCTCCTCATCAGAAGCCGCTCTGAATTTGATGGAATCCTTCTCAACTGCTGTTGTACATGTTGCCTATAATTACTACACATCCATCAGGTTACTGAGATGCAAGTTAAAACATGCAACAAAATACATATGCATTTTTTAAAATTATACACAAATAACACAATTAGTCAGATATCTGAAAACACAATTAGTCAGCTAGTGCATGCACCAGCTTCCTATAAGGACTTTTTCTCAGAATTAATGTGAATTCTCCCCAAACACCACAGTTTTTCTTTGGCTAAACAAATGGGAGTTTGGTTTTCAGATGGATGAGAAGCAGATAACTGTTCAGAGTGGCTGCTGGCTGCCTGGGAATGCAAGGTATTCCTGTATCTTGAGAGATTGTGGGGCATGAGATTTGATATTTTTTTTAACAAAATTGCATTTCTCCTAGAGAAGTTTTTCAAGGTGAAATATGTAGAGCAGCCACAATTCACGTGAAGGAAATCTACCCTGATTCCCTGAACTGCTCACATCTATTTTATATTTGAAGTGTAATCTAAAAACATCTCACTTCCCTCTTTGCCCCCCATCCCCCTCAACCCTCCACAGTGGTGCTTTCAGGAAGAGGTCCATGAGAGCACTCCTGTTGCTCTGAGTTCACTTGTTATTGTTCAAGTCTGCTTATTTTGACAATGAGTTTCTTATCTGTTTTTTGCACTGTTTTAAAACCACTCAGCCATGTTCTGGTACACAACTCTTCACTGCAAAATTCACCAAGGAACACATTAAATAGAATTGAAAGAATATATCTATATATGCAATACAAAATAAGTAAGATACAACCACCAGCTCTTACTAAAACCAAGCTGACTCAATAGTTTAATTTACTTTCTTGGTATGTTACCCTCCCTCTTCCAAAATCCTTCCCAATGATCTCCCCTTTACCCCAACGTGGACTGGAAACTCTTGGACCATTGTTAAGTTTTGTCATAATTTAATGTGTCCTTTACAACAGACCTACTCTTCCTAAATGAACTCATTGAAAACATGATTTATTACCTCGCTTTTCATTTCATCAGCCAGTAATCAAATTCTTAATGTGATAATATTAATGCCAAATAGATTTCACGGGAAGAAACGGGAAAACAATTTCCATATGTTCAATTCTTCCTCTTTATTAGCTCTTACTAGGTGATAGGGCACAGGAAAAAAACCCAGAAGTCTGAAGGCAACATGCAGTGCTCATTTCAAAAGGTCTCAGAGGTGATGTAAGCAACAAAAACTAAGAAATCATCTCAGTTGTTTCTGGTTACCCTAAATATGAATGTTTAAATGTTACCAAGTGGGTAAACCAAGCTAGAGCCTGTGCTACACAAGGCTTCTGGAGGTGTATGTATACATTAACCACCTCTTTACAAGATACCTCTGCCTTCAAATCACAGATGCTCACTTCGGAAATGAATAGATCTCTACTTAAATAAGTGGAAAAAACCACAGGAAAATACAAAATACTGGTCAAAGGCACATTTGCTCACTGCTTGAAGATGTCATGTGAAACACGAGGCCAATAAATACATTTAACTCCCTGCTATACATCAGAGTAAGTAAAACTCGTCAGTAGGTTGGCCCAATAAAGTGTCAGAATGCAGAGAGGGGAGAACTAGGAACAGAGCTACAGGTGTTTAATAGAGGACTCTAAATTTAATATTGTTTCCTCTTTACTGGCAGGAAAAACATGAGGGTGGGCAGATGCAGACACTGTTTTCACTGGCTCTTGCAGTGAGACATTTGCCATCTGGTTTGTTGAGGTAAAGTGAGTTGAGAGTAAGAGCCAAGATCTCTCTTTGAATGTTAAATGAGTTGTTGCTGTTAGAGAGTAGATATTAAAACTTAAACTGCCTGGGTAGAGGGTTCTTTCCTCTTCCTTTAAACAACCATTCAGTCGTTAATACACTATTCAATTATAAGTAATGCAGCATATATGAGAAAATCTAATGACACTATAACATTTATAAGTTAAAAGCAAAAGCTTCATACGCTGACAATGAATTGCAATTTTTATCTCAAGGTATGTCTGCTTACCCTTTCCAATGCTCACTCTCAATTCTGTAAACTATCTTTTTACATTTCATGTATATTTATGAATACACTATTACTGCCAAATTCCTAGCTTAGCTATCCTTGCAGAGCTTAATACATATTCAAAAGTCACAGCTGTGACTAGGAGGAGATGAGTATTTTTGTGGAAACCAATTTTTCTCACATATCAAAATGTATTTCCTTAATTTATTGTCACATGCTTGTTAAACCATATTTTAGATTCTTTTCCTAATGCATACTTACACAGAATATGTATTGCAGTTTAGAAGACTCCTAGAATTGCAGTCCATACTTATTTAAAGAAAGATTTCCTTCAATTATGAAATACTGTGGGCAAAACACTGGCAGAGGCATTTGGTGCTTAACACGAGCGCTTGGAAAACTAACAAAACTCTAAAATTTTATTAACATGCAGAGTGTTGATGACTCTCCTATAATATCTGTGACAGTTATTATGGCTGCTCTCAGAAATTACTAATTAAGTAACTCAGTAATAAGGATAAAGGATGACAACTGAAATAGATTTAATTCACGATTCAAATCGCTCTGTATACTACAGAATACATTTGGGCTGTGTCAATGTTGGGAAAAGCCATCCCCTGAAAAGAAAACCGTGAAGTCTGCTGTTTATCATTCAGTCTTACCTGAACAAATGACTTTTTAAATCCGATTTCAGTGAAAAATGGGACTGTTGGGCTAGTTGTAAATGCCTGATAATACCGTTAATACTTAATACTGAGACAGTATTGCTCCCTTGGGCAATGATCCCATGTAAAAGGAAGGATTGGTGGAAGCCTATAAACAGTAGTTTTCTGGAATATAGAGATACTAATCTTCTCTAAATGATAAATCAGTAAAATCTAAGTTTGGATCTACAACAAAAAGGACATTTTCAAGCGGTCATTCCTATCACTGATGAACCTTCAGCCATGCAAAGGCTATAAGAGGAGTCAATGAGACTATTGAGGCCAGCAGAAGAGACTCACCTACCTAATTAGTGCCTAACCAATTTCTTTTCCAGGCAACAGAAACTCCCATTTATTCCCATGGGCATGGTTTTCCTGACCACAGCACAAGAGCCATGTTTTTGCAGTGTTACTAATACCATGCTTCAAACCCAAGCACAGCCAAACCAAGATGAGTTCTGTGTTACTCAGGCAAGATGAATAACCAAGAGAGAGCTGGTAGACAGATTAACCAGGTAGAACGTCTTCTTTCTGCAGCAGACAAGCATTTTGCTAGCGCATCTAAAAGACACATGTCCTCTCCTAGTCTGGACAAACTCAAAGAACAGTAATTGTTAAGTTCTAACAAGATATGCAAAGAATAAAACATCTGGCATTAAGATACAGTCTGTTCTGGAAAACAATATAGATGTAATGTTTTTGCATACTTTGCACATTTATAATGGAATGGCACTATCTCTAGAGCGTGGATTTTCCCAATATCATTTTCATCTGGCGAGCGAGCCAGAGTTTGTTAACCATCTGCATATGTGCAGTATAGGTTTTAAAAGTAATTATTTTTATAGCATTCCAAATTGCTATTGCATAAAATAGCCTATATTTTTCAGTTAAACAGCCAGAGGTTACATAACTCATAAAAAAAACCCATTTTGCATTCATTTTGGTTTAGCTGTTGTGCAACTAGAAGATTGTGTGTGTGTGTGTATATATATATAGACATATATACACACATATATATTGTCTTAAAGAAATGCAAACATTTCCAATGAATCCTTTCTTTGGTGACCAGTGGTAGAACCTGAGGGAATGGTATGAGGCTGCGACAGGGGAGGTTTAGCTTGGATATTAGGAAGAGGTTCTTCACTGAGAGGGTGTTTGGGCACTGGAACAGGCTCCCCAGGGAAGTGGTCACAGCATCAAGTTTGGCTGAGTTCCAGAAGCATCTGCATGATGCCCTCAGTCACTTGCTCTGACTTGGCTGGCCCTTTGTGGAGCCAGGAGTTGGACTGGGTGACCCTTATGGGTCCCTTCCAACTCATGGTATTCTAAGATTCTAAGATTCTAAGGTTTCAAGGTCCCTTGCTGGTGACAAGATTTGAAGGGAGAGGTTTTGGATGTTTCTTTTCATGTCTTTAGGGACATGGGATGACGTCTATCATGACCAAAGTCTGTAGAGCTTTAACTTTAATTTTTCAGGTGGGATTTGCAGGGGAAGGGGCTCCCCTCACACACATGACTCTCCTCTCTCTTTCTACTTTTTCCTCCTGAGTGAACAGCACTGAAACTCTGACTTAGGAAGGAAAAGCAATGTCTACAAAGACCCATTTAAGGCTAACTGTGGATTGTGGTTGTGCTGTTGTCTCTATTGTTTGGGAATGCTTTGGCTTTTTGAGGGAGAGGAGGAGTCAGTCTAAAGCTTTCTGCTGCATAATTTGTGAATTGAGTAATTAGAAATACCCCAGGATTCTGAAATATTTACAAACATAAATAAAACAGGGCTGAATTGCAGCTGACTAAAAATGACTTGGCTTCAAACTTTCAGCAGGCAGATTCATGGAGATGATACAATTAAATCTGTAGTTAAACCTTTGTAACAAAAACTTCCACTGAAACCAAAGTGAAGTCTAACAGGCATTTAAAATTTTCATGTACCCAAGGACAGAGCAATTTCTCTTCAAGATAGCCATCACACCCAAAATAGCTGCTAGCACAGTCCCAGCTGCACCTTCACTAGGACAAGCTGCTTCGAGAAGATCTCTAATTATCTGAAAGGTCAGAATGAGACTGAATACCTCTAAACCACTGAAGAAAATTACTGAAGGATCTTATTGTGTTGTAATTTTGCTTTCTTACAGAGAAGAGCATCGCTGGCAGTTAAATCCACAGAGTCACAGAATCACAGGGGTTGGAAGGGACCTCCAGAGCCCATGGGGTCCAACCCCCCCCTGCCAAAGCAGGGTCCCTAGGACAGGGCACACAAGTCAGTGTCCAGACGGGGCTGGAGTCTCTCCAGAGAAGGAGACTCCACACCCCCTGGGCAGCCTGTCCCAGGGCTCCCTCACCCTCACTGCCTAAAAGTTCTTCCCCATGTTGGTGTGGAACTCCCTGTGCTCCAACTTGCAGCCGTTGCCCCTTGTCCTGTCCCCACAGACACTGAAAAGGGGCTGCCCATTTCTCCCTGCATCCCATACTTAAGATATTTATAAGCATCAATAAGGTCCCCCCTTAGTCTTCTTTTCTCCAGGCTGAACAGCCCCAGCTCACTCAGCCTTTCCTCACTGGGGAGATGCTCCAGGCCCTTAATCACCTACGTAGCCTCCTCTGGACTCTCTCCAGAAGATCCCTGGCTTTGTTATACCAGGGAGCCCAGAACTGGACACAACACTCCAGGTGGGGCCTGACCAGGACAGAGCAGAGGGGGAGGATCCCCTCCTTGGACCTGCTGGCCACAGAATCCGTACAAAGTTAGGAGGCTTCTGATAAGAGAGTCATGCAAAATGCTATGCTCTTTTGGCCTCAGGTAAACATTTTTTTTCCTGCCAGATAAACAACAATATCACCCTACTAACACGTGTAAATTCTTTTCCTTCATGCACAAATTCCATAATTATTTTTCAGGCTTTGATAAATAGCATGAATTCTGTATTATGCATGGTCCTCCCTTGTAATGAATAAATTTGCTTTTAAAAGACTGCAGCCCTAATAACTAAATAGGAAATGAACAGGAAGAGCGAAAATAAAAACTGTTTCAACATGCTGGTTGCAAATAAAGTAAAAGGAAAAAAAAAAGAAAGAAAGAAAAAATTGCAAAACCCCTAAAGTGTATTCAAAGTTTGATAATGAGTTCCAAATGAGACTATTCTAAATGTAACACCTTCAGACAGCTGTAAATTTGATCTGCAACACTAACAACTGTAGCAGTGATTTCTGATCAGGAATTACTAGCCCTATCATGTCTGGTACACGTTTTATTCATAGCTTTCATGTTTCTCTTTTAGCATCCATTTAAACAGAGCTGCAGATTTTTTTGAAATACAAAGACAAAACTGCACCGTGGCTCAATTAATTCAAAGCAAATACAGAAATTAATATTTTTGCTTTGGAAATCATAGAATCACAGACTGGGCTGGGTTGGAATGGACCCCAAGGATCATAGAGCCCCAACCCCCCTGCCACAGGCAGGGACACCAACCTCCAGGCCTGGAGCTACACAAGGTTGCCCAGGGCCCCATCCAACCTGGCCTTGAACACCCCCAGGGATGGGGCATCCACCTACTCTCTGGGCAGCCTGTTCCAGCCCCTCACCACTCTCTCTGTAAAAAACTTCCCCCTAATATCTAATATAAACCTTCTTTCCTTTAGCTTTAATCCATCCTCCTTGTCCTGTCACTGTCTACCCTTTTGAACAGTTGATTCCCCTAATCAAAAAAGCCACAGCTTTTCCTTAGCAAAACTTATTCACCGGTGCCAAGAAAGTAGATTTCAGGTAGATTTCTATTCTAGGTGCCTGCTCTTTGATGCCCTCACCCAAAGACCTCGAAAGCAACTCAGTATTACAAAGAATAAATGTCTGCCTATATGATTCAGACCACAGAGCTTAAGAAATCAGATTAGGAATGAAATAATACATTGTATATTAAGCATACAGATACTTGTAGGCTGAACTCCTTGGAGCTTTCTCAGGGTGTCATCCACCCATTTGGTTGCTGAGGAGCACACATCCTTTTTGTTTTTTCTATTAGGCTTTCTATTTTTTCTATCACTATCTCCAACTAGACGCTCCTACTCAGAACTACAGCGTGTGAAAAGCACCACTCAAGCCAATTCTTCACATATTCAGGGTTTGCACAAGCTGCAGACTTGGATCAGGATATGACACTTTGGACTGGGAGAGAGTAAAATCCTTCTGCTCTGCAGAAATTTGTTTATGTTAGTCTACTATTACTAATTGTTACTTGGAAAATAAAGTCAATGACCTTGGGCTTCACGCGAAATAACTTTGCTAGGCGAACCAAACCCAAGTGTCCTAAGAGCTTTCAGTCTGTCTCTCTGAGCTTTTTTCCTTTATCCTAAAAGACTTCCATTAAAAACTAGTCCAGTTATAGACACAAAAGAGAACTTGGATGACATACTTCAAAAATAAAACGATTTAATTCCTTAAGAAGCCTTTAAGTGAATGAGCACTGTCATTCCCACCACTTGGGAACGCAAAGTGGCTTTGTGTACCTGCATCCTCTTTTCAATGACACAGCTATTACAAACCAACAAGTTTCTTTTACTCTGTAAACCCACCATTTTGCTTCAAAATTACGTGAGGGGATGGA
Organism: Gallinula chloropus; assembly: GCF_964237585.1. NCBI lineage: Eukaryota > Metazoa > Chordata > Aves > Gruiformes > Rallidae > Gallinula > Gallinula chloropus. The sequence goes on from NC_140090.1 coordinate 78,993,389, forward strand.
AACAACATGCAAACAGCTGCACTCAAAAGCTTTAGAAATATTATTGAAGAAGTTGATGTACTGCAGCGATCTAATCAAATTATCTTTTTTATCCAAATCTCTCTTTTTGTGCAAGATGTACCTGCTTATCTCTCTGAGAGCTGAGGTCTCTTTGTACTTTTCCTCTTCTGAAAAAGCAATGTAGACAAAAAAAAGCCAGGAAATAATAGTTAAAATGCTGGTGATTCCCACTTTGAGTGCTACTCCAATGTACCACCATGACCATGCAAGGTAGTGTCACCAGTAACAATATTTTATTAAACTGGGATTTTGTTTGATTCCAGCTGTTCCCCATATGAGCAGTTCACTTCACTGGAAAGGAAGGATTTCCCTCCTCATATGTTTAAGGCAGACCTTGTGTGCAGTATGGTTATTCAGCACTGTGAGATGACAGACAAAACTTCTGCTCAAGCAACCCCATAAATCTCTGCTCACATCACCCAGACTGACAGGATGAAATCTTAAAAAGCACTGCCTTTTGTTGTGCTGTCTTGATTTTACTCTCCTTCCTTAGTTTGCTGTTAGTTCTGGGATTTCTCTCTCTTGCTGCATAGTTGTACATGCATGAGAAAGAGAAAGGAAGGGTGAGGCAGTCTTGCATCGGTCCCTATGCTTCAAACATTCAAAGAGGTCAGAAAAAATTGCCAACTCTGACCTGCCATCTGAGTGGTTACATTCCCTCCATGCAGAAGATGACAACCCAGTTTTGAAGTCATTACATTCTGTACACAAACACACCTCTCTTTACCTTTGGACTGCCTGTTTTTGGATGCCCTTAGGGCACACCAGTGCTGAGAACCTAAATGAAGACATAATTACAAGGCTGCTCGTCGTTAAAATCACTCAAGCTGACAATTCTGCCTCAACACAGAGAAGAAAAACCAAGCCAGCAGTATGAAGTGCAAGAAATACTCCATGTCCCATCACCCAACATCAGGTGGGACATGCAAGAGCACCTGCCAAACGCTGCAGATCTTAGCACCAGAAACCCTGCATGTGAAATGGTCCTTTTGGTTTCCCCCCCCCAGCACAAGTATTCAGTCCTGAGGACAGTGGAAATCCCAGGTCCTCTCTGTCCTCTTGCAACCCAGATTATTTGCTCTCAGGGCTCAGTCCTTGGAGCAATTCCAGTGCAAGGAAGGGCAGGAGGCCCAACACCTTCAGTCACAGCTCCCTGCCCCAAACCAGGTGCTTTCCTTCTGCAAGCCACTTGCAAAATCAGCATCTTGTATACCACAGAGCACAAAGCTCCTCCTCGTCCCTGCAAGACCATCCATCAGAGCATATAAAATTGTTACAACTGACAGCCACTTATGTATGTGGAAACTGCATTCTTTTCCCAGTGTATTTTACTCTAGGAGCCAAAAACAATCCTATGAATGTCCAAGGGTATGACGATGACAGCAAATTAAGAGCACTTCGCACCTGAATGAAAGTCTCTGCTGAAAGGGAGGATGGTGTGAGTGGCATGGAGATATTTTCAGTTAGCCTGCATTAACTTTCTATTTCTGATTAATTCACTTTAACTTTCCAAGCTTCCCTGGATCAAGAAGTCCCCTGAGAGCTTCCAAGACTGTCATTCTCGCTGCTGTAGCAGCTCCTGTCACTGGAGGGCACACTGTTGCTGCTTTCCAGCCTTTCACAGGCTCATCACAAAAATTTTTGGACAGATAATCTTTTTTTTTAATATATATTTCTCCTTTGACAAAATATTTTATCTCCCTAAATTATTTGAATGCCCGAGTCTTCCTCTGACAGAGCTCTGAATGCTAAGCTGTGCAAAAAAACCCACCAAACCCCCCAAAAATTAAAAAAATCCAGAGTTTTTCTTCCCTGTGTAGCATTCCAGACAGTGTATTCATTAAAGCACACAGTTTAATATTCTGTTTTTCTTTTGGTCTCAGCTTTACATCCTGGAGTTCATTTCAGACCCAAACCAAATCCCTGGCTCTGATTCTACTCTTCATATTAGGAAATTCGGGCTTCCATCCATTTAGGCTGTTATGCTTATTCAGCATTTCCTCTAGATACTTGTGGAAAAACCTGACCCAGGTAAATCTCCTTCTTAAGGGTATGCACTGATCCACTGACCCCCAAAGAAAATCCCTTTTCATTATGCCTGTGCTCCTCTGGCAGAGCTCTCCCAGCTACTGAGGGCACAGACACTGGGAAACACTGAGCTGTGGTATAAATTACAGGAGAATTATGGGGTGGGAGAAGACTATTCCTAAATGATTAAGGCTCGTACAATAGAAATTGTAAAGCAGAGGATGCTCAGGAGCTACCTGCTGTTTACAACCCCTACACAACGTGCAGAACAGCCCCCCCTTTATTCCTGCCAGGTTCCTCCACATGATGCTTTCACTCCATCAGACCTGAAGAGGGAAACCCCAGAGCCAAATGTAGAAGCAGATTCTTCTGTGATGGGCTGTCCCTGCGGTTTATCCTTCCTGTCACTGCCTATGAGATGTAAATCTGAGCCACCCAGTGCCAGGACACACGTTGCTCTAAGCTGATGGACTCCTCAGTACTTTGGAAATCATATTATGACCCATGGGCTTGGAACAGTTGGACACAACTACTGGAGAAGCTTTTTGGAAAGCAATTTCATTAGCACAGATGATTGGCCTAACTCTGCCTGAAAAGTCAATGGTAAAGCTCCAAGTGATTTTAATGAGAGAAGTAGGTCAGTACTGGAAAATCTCATGCACAGGCTTTATACTCTGTCACTGATTCCTTGTGATCCCCGGAGAAAGAGGAATAATTCTGAGTCTCTACAAGCAAAACAGGAAAGTCAGTATTACTGCCCTGTCTGGGGTTCGTATGATCTGGAGAAAAGTCCTTGAGGGAATAAGAGTTTAAGTGTGACACTCTCAAATAAGCGGCAAATGCATCTCTACTGCCATCCCAGTCGTTCAGAGCATCTCACTGGAACAAGTTTTCTTCAAAAGAAATAATAGAGTTTTAGATCAAGATACTTCAGAGTGCAGAGTAACAAGTCTCACGTAGATACAAAAGCTGCTGGAGGACACGTACAAGTGTCAACAACTCAGTGTCAGTCCCTAAAAGGATCAATTCTTAATTCCCTGACCAAATCAGGTTATAACACAGCCTGCACCGTTCAGACTCGGAGGGTTTCTTAGCTCCACTTACAGCCTGCGTCTGCCTTTGCTTAGGACATGCCTTACTCCATCCTGCATACCTCCCAGCCCAGGCCCTGAATGCTTCATTTATTAATCTGATATTATTTCCTCTGTAGGCAAACGAAAGGATTCACAGCTGATGATTCGGCCTGGTTGCTAAACAGCTGGGGCTTCTTCCAAGCCTTTTTCACGCTCTGCCTTTTCACATGCTTGAGAGCTCAGCTACAGCTACGTTAGGAAAACTTCTCAGCTACAGGAACAAATTAAAACTCTGGATTCCAAACCACTTTAGATTGGCAAGCACACACAATCGCTGAATCTCCCTAAGCCGGAACACAACGGCTGTGGAGACCAGACCCTGATCTCCAAAGCCTTCATGGAAGTCTTTCCATTCTGGCCTGGCTCATCATCACATCACATCACATCACATCACATCACATCACATCACATCACATCACATCACATCACGTCACCCATGTCCTTCCAGTAACACCATACACCGAGGTCCCCACTCTAATAACAAACTTTTCTGGTGTACAGAGGGCCCAGCACTCCCTGCAAGGCTCTGACATAAGACAAACATGCTACACAGTACTTGCATAGGCTGTGTTCCCCACTCTGTCCCCACAGGGTCCCCAGGGAGGGGGTGGCCCTGCACTAAGGACAATTCCTCAGACCACTTGGTCAACCCCCAAAGAGGCCTTTGGAGAACGAGCGGGTGGACATACAACTGCAGCTCCAACCTCATAGGTCACATAAACCCCTGCCAGAACTGCATTTCCAAAGTATCAGCTTCCTACCAGTGAGGAATAGCACAACAGAACATTTTAAATTAGATAAACAAGGCCAATTATCAAGGGAATGATAATTGTGACAGTGAAATATGATGATCTACTAGGTCAAATACTTTCTTCAAAGAATTGTGCTTGAAAATCATATTGAAAGCTTGACTTAGACAGATTGCAGGGAGCTGATCCAACACCGTGTTCAAAGATATTTTTCCCCTGAAGAAATCATTCACTGCACTGCACAAGACTCGCACGGACACAAGCAGGAACACAAAAATAATTTAATATTTGTTCTGACTCATCTTTCTGTGTTAACATCATTAGCACTGATCCATACTGCAGTATCAATCAAATCCTGCATGCACGTTCCCTTGCAATCCAAGGTGAGGCCCTCAATGATGTTCTGATGAGTTAAGCTCAAGACAAGTTGAAAAAAAACCCAAGATGTCAACACTGACAGGATTTTTAAAGCACTGTCTGTGGATAATTTGCACCAGATGAAATGATATTTTCTACTCAGCAGATAATACCTCCTCATTACATATTAACAACGGATTGTAGCTTTGTTTTCAGGGAGCCTAAGACTTCATATGCTTAGATACCATTCATATTATATAGGCCACGAAAGTTTACCCAACTGAACTGATGTGAAGCTGTAAAGTTCACTCAACTGAGCTGATATAAAGAAAGGGTCCCTGATCTTTACATTTCCACTCTGAAATGCCTAAATTATCTTGTTGCTTGATAAAACCCCTACATAATAGTTTGCAAAAGAATCACAGGAACGTGGGACTAGAAGGAATCACCCGGTAACAAACGTTCACTTTGGAAAGGTATATGTAAGATCACTTCCATTCATCTCTGGTTGAGAAATTCCCAGCATCTCATAATAAAACAAAAGCCTTCAGAAAAGAAGCCCAGAAGCCATAAAACTCCGCTGTGCCACAGGAGGACAGCAGGAGAAATCAAAGGTATTGCCACTGTCTCAGATCCCCTCATCAGCAACAGATTTGCAAGCTGAAAACATAGATTATCTGGAGACATTTGTACTTACTCATCTACCTCTATATGATAGAGGAAATCCTACGTTGCTATGAAAATAAACATTCAAAAATAAGAAGCACTGCATTGAAACAATATTTCTACAGATGATCCTCTAGATATAATAGCAATCATAAATTAAGTACAGTCACATCCAGATAAATTACAGTTGCATCTCATTATCCCCATCCATCCAGATGTTCTGGAAATCATTCATTATAGTTACGTTCTGTAACTATAGAGATAGTTACATTGTGTAAACACCCCGTGATTTATTGTGGGTTTCATTGCTATAGGAATGAACCTAGATGCCTTGAGTGTATTTTACTGACCACGTCATGATGCAGAGGTCTTCACATGTGACCAGGTTAGTAGCCATAGACACTTGAAGAGAACAATCACACTGTGAGGAGTCAGTCAGGAGGCCACTGCATCTTATGGCTACAGACCATAAATGACATTATGGACATCTTTACACATCATGACTGCAAATTTATTAACAAAGATGAGCATTAGGTCAATTAATCATTAACAATGAACATTAGGTCATTACATCTACTCTACTATGGTTTTTTTCTACTACTTGTTGTACAAGATCACCATATACTGTAAATCAATCTGTCTCAGATAAATCGGGCCACTGATTTTATGTCAATGACAGATCTAATCCACCAGCTTCCTTGCTCTTGTTTTTCAGCTTTGCCTAACTTCTGCTACTTAACTTTGCCTGCCCCTGCCATGCCATCTCATACTCTAACACTGCCTCATTCTGGCAAGTGGAAGCATACATTAAAACACAAAAGAAGTAAAAAAGATGGAATTTGTTAAAAAAAAAAAAAGGTGCTGGCAGCTGCAAGATGTCAGCTGCATTTGTAATGATAAAGCACTCTTCTGGGGAGCACAAAAAACACAATTTTCAATAATTAATACAAAACCCAAGCTAAGTCAGTAATGCTAGCCAAGGGTGATAACATGAACGTATTTTATTAGCAGAACATCATCCATTTATTATTTTCTGGCATGCAACATTACTGCTTACATTCTATCATGGCATCTGAATTTGTATTATGGTCCTACATGCTACTCCACCCTCAGAGCACAAGAGCTTCTCTGTACATCATTAAATATCTATCTGTCCTTTTGGCATATTGAGCTTTCATATTGGATAATGGAGTTTTTTGGGGTTGGTTTTTTTTTTTTTTCCTTGTGCACTGAATTCTCACCTCAAAAGTGCCCATTTGGAGAAACCTTTTAAACCCATCAAGCAGCAAAGAGCGCTAAGAGAGTGTTCTACCCTTCTCTGCTTAGGGCGCGCTAAAATCCTGCTGAACCACTGATGACTGGAGGCTGCTCCAGGAAAAAAAAGAAAAAAGAAGGGGAAAAAAAAGGAAAAAAGTCTCTTATAAAAGATAAAGAAAACTGAGATTTCATATTAATATCAACAGACTTTGATCTAGCAATATATCTGCCAAGTGTTATTCCAGTATCACATTCTAAATCTTTGACTCTGAAATGATGTGGATTGTCAGAACTTCATACATAAATTTATAGGAGACCATCTTTAATTTCATGCAAATGACAGTCCTAAATGGCCCTAGTAAAATAGTCACTATCATAAATTTCAGACTTCTTTCACTTTTTCATGAACTCTGCACATTGAAAGACACTTTAACATTTCTCACAACGCATCGCTATGGCCTTGCGCTGCGCTGCGACGCTGAAACATTGTGACAACAAAAAAGTTGATATCAAGCAAAAGTTTTAGCAGTTCTGAAATAAAATTCTCACTAAAGCCAGGAAAGTAAATGTTGAAACATGCTCTAAGTGGCCCTCTTATTTCCTAGGTAAAACTCTGTGCCATATTCAGTTCAAACTCATTATTGTTTTGGACGCCCACACCTTGTACTTCAAGTAATTTGTTAGCTTGAGTAGTTGGTCCAGTTATCCTATTTTTGTTATACTAATGATACTATCTACCTCTATTTCTTGATTTGATGGCTAAATGTTTTCATAGAATCACAGACTGGTTTGGGTTGGAAGGCACCTCAAAGGCCATCAAGTTCCAACCCCCTGCCATGGGCAGGGAGACCTTCACTAGACAAGGTTACCCAAAGCCCCGTCCAACCTGGCCTTGAACACTGACAGGGATGGGGGCTTCCACAGCCTCTCTGGGCACCCTCTTTCAGGGCCTCACCACCCTCAGAGTAAAGAATTTCTTCCTAACATCTCACCTAACCCTGCCCTCCTTCAGCTTGAGCCGTAGCCCCTTGTCCTATCCCTGCACTCCCTAGTGAGCAGTCCTTCTCCCACCACATCATGTGGCCAGGATGTGGTGTGAACCTGTCAGGACCCAAGCATGGCCATAATTTGGAGGCCTCCTAACTAATGGACGAGTCTCAACGAGCCCATTTTGATGTCAAGTGTGTCTCAGGACTAAAAAAAAACAACCATCAGGTCACCAAGGGCAAGGCACTGGTTCTTGAAATGCATCTGGAACTGTGACATGCTCTAATGGTTGGGTCACAGGTATCAATAATTCCAATGATTTATCAGTATCAAGGTTCATTTACTACAGCTATGGGGAGAGATTCTACACCCAAGGCACCTGCAGAGCTTCTGTGGGCTTTTGGGACATGAATCAAACATGACAAAGATCTACAGGGACCTCACTGTCACCTTTCAGGGGTAAGAGCTCCAGAAATGAGCACCATGTAGCAGATAGAGACTTTCAGTTCATGAAAAATCAGTCTCAAATCTTTCCATAAAAACATTAGAGAGCTGGCCTTGGAAGTCACCATTACATAATTAGTACCTGCAATACAGACTAGAATTACTACAAGTATGGCTCAGGCTCCTATATGGACTCACATAGCAAATGCCCTGATGTCATGACAGTAATAAAATAAGAAATACCAAGATACCCAGAAGAGCATCTGCATCTGTTCTTAAAACCCAGTGATGAGTTTTCTGAAGGAGGAAACAAATCAGTGGCAGAGGCGAATGGGATTGGGATACCTTCCACATACAGCAGAACAGGAACAGAACAAATCAAACTCACTCCTGAGAGCATGAAAATGATAAACAAACCATGACTAAGGGATCACAAGAAACAAGGACTGGGGTTGAGCACGCTCCCTCTTTCCTATTTATCCACACAGAGATTAAAAAAAAGGGAAAAATTTCTTAACCACTGCTTGATGCCTTTATTTCAGAGTAAGGGTGTTATGGGTCCTTCTGAGTTTAGGATGCTGCTCCTCGAAATATACTCATGAGTGTAAAAATAAGGATCAGCCTTTAAAATCTTTCTTTTACGGTGATGATAGATGTATCACATGAAGTAGCTGTGTCCTAGCAACAACATAACTCTTGCTAAACTCAGGCAATTGGAAAATCAGTCAAATTCAGACACAATTAAGATTAAATGTCATAACTGACAAGGTATGAAAAATACTAGGCCTTTCCAATTTAACCTTTTTTTTTTTATTATTCTCATCTCCATATCTTTTGCAATGATTCATGCAATGACATTAGTAATACACAGAAATAAATTAAAATTGACTTTGGCTAAAAGATCTGAATAGTACATTAGCTCTTCTCTACGTGTGTCTGACTGGAGTTGCCTCTGAACCCAACACATGCAGCTGACACAAAACACCAGCGTACCCAAGCTCCAAATTGGGTTATTTTAGTATTTGATCTTTAATCACATCCTAAACTTCTTTCTCAGCTTGAAGGCTCCTAATTTTTCCTTGACTGGAAAGCAGTTCAACACCATTGCCAAGTCTTTTTTTCATTTGCTAGTCGATGCAACAAGTCCTGTCTATCCTCTATTTGAGAAAACCCCATGCTCCTGAATCCTACATTTCTATCCCTCCTCTATATAAGATTTTCTGTTTTTCTATATAAAATAGAGTTGCTGCTGCTTCTATACAAGCTTCAAGAGTCAAAAGCAGTTGGCCAGTTCTGGTATCATTAAAATTGTTTCTTCAGGATCCCAGACAGGATTAAAAACTACAGTTTATTATAGAATCAGCAGTTTTCAAGTCTCTGAAGTTTCATTTTACTTCACTGCTATGGCATATTTTCCACTAGTTCTTAATAGAAGTTCTGTAAAGCAAAGAATCTATCCTGTGACCAGCTCATTCTCTCCCATTGCTGCTTGTTGTCTTCCTCTCTAATCCTCTTCTTTTAAAACATAATTTTTGTTTCTGTAACTGAAAACAACGATGTGGAGAACAGGCAGGAATTGGTCATGGTTGACACTACTACAGCTTTACAAATTAAGATGACCTCAAATGAGTAATGTGTGCCCTTGACCTAACCTATTCTTCCTGTACAATTCTTAGTCAGGAATTACCATGTTGTGTCGGCTTCCTTATACCTCATTCCTGACATAATTTCCTAAGGGGAAAGACAGCTTCCCTATATCCTCTTCCAATACTAGCTGGGCACTCTACCTTGTACCTAGTGTGTAACTTCCAGGCTTAATTTGTATATTTGTGTCCTATTGATAGTTGTCCTGTCAATCACATGCTTTACCTTCTCCCTTTGCTTGAACTCAGGTATTATCTTAAATTTTCCTTATCTCCAGATTGCAAGGAGCCCTTCTTAATAAATCCTGCTCTCAGAATCCCTCCGGGAGTGAAAACCAAAACAGGTTTCAGGAGTCCAGCCGAGTGCATACGTGACCTCCTGACTTAGAGGGCTCACCACAGTGACTCCACTCCCGTGCAAGCCTGCTGTGCCAGAAAGGTTTTCCCTAGAAGATTCCTACACAAACAGCTTACCTGAGCCTCTCTTCGCTGCCACAAAACACACATCTGTCTCTCTAGTGCTCATCTGCCTGCTGTGAACAGTGAGAAGTGGTGTGCAGGATGGAGAACTATATGGCATATGTGCTGCATTACATAAGCCAGGTTGCAATCACAGCCTCCTCTCATGCCTTCCTGGGACCCACCTCACAGTGTGAGTTCTTGGATGTGAAAGCTGAGTGAGTTAATTCTGTGATCTCATGGCCTCACCAAACCCACCTGTGACTGAATCCCCCCAGATTCCTTACCCTCACTGTTATCAGACCGTTAATCACAACTTCTCTGCTACCTTTAGCTCTCTTTCACAAACCTTTTTTGTCTTTTTCCTTTTATCATATCAAATGTAGCAAGTTGTGGGTTGTTTTTTCCTACTGACCTCTTTACATTTCAGTGCTAAACCTTTAGCAAAGGGGTCTCCATTTCTCCCCTTTCCCCTAAATCAGCAGGGATGACACAAGTCCTACTGCTCCTTCCACAAAAGACTTGCCCATCTCAATTTTGCCTTCTGTCCACCTCCAGTTCCTCCCTCACTCTCTGTTGTCACTACCTCACCGTGTTGTTTCTCTACCTCTGCCTCTCTGCAACTGTTAAACAAAGAACACGACAGCCTCCTTTAATGAGTTTCTGCTCTGTGTCTGTTATTCCCACTTACTTTACTCACGTCAAATACACTTCTGCTAACAACACGGAGCGCTAGAAGGCCTAACTGGATCCTGATTCACCCCATGACTGAAGTGAATTATCGATTTACATCCAAATGGAGATGCATTTCTGTTCAGTTACCCATCCTACACATTTGCTTAAAAAAAACAGAGCTCTGACTCGTGTGTAACAGATGTACAAGTCCTGTCTTACATTCCTCCTCCGATGCTTCTAATAAAGCACCAGTGCTACCCTGTGTCTTACAGTCCCACAGCAGTGTCAGTGTACTGCTCAAGGCAACTGTCACGAGCAGTAGCAGGCTTATAGGTGATCCCTTTAGATCAAGCAAGGAGGAGGAAATTGCATCTGGCTGAAGTTTAAGATTCATTTCCATTTTAAGGTAAGGAAGAGCTCAAGCTGGAGATGGCAGTTACCTAAATGCGTGGATTTTGCCAAAAAAATAAACAATGCTGTGCAGTTATGGAATCTGCAGTGCTCTGAGATCTTAGTTATCACCAGCTGAACTTTCACAGGCATACCTGCCCTTGCATGGTCTTCAGGAAACCTGGCAAACTCCACAGAGCTGAGATCAGATCTCAGGATCCGAGTCTACGCTGCCGGTAGAATGCTCTTCCCATAGTCTACCTGCATGGAAGATCCGAACCTTCCATACCAAGAAGATTATGGGAAAACCAACAAAAGAAGGATTTTCTCCTTCTATATCTCCTACCAAAAATGGGAATGTTTTTCCTGCTGAACTGAACATAGGAAAGGATGCATCCCACTCTGTTTGACCTCTCGGACACTGACGGCCTGTTCAAAGCCTACTTGGTAAGGCCACGCAAGCGCAGGGGATACTATAGTTCTAGCTGATGTTGTGAATGGATATAATAACGAATTAATAAACATGCTGCACCTCTAATTGTGAGTAAATATTAGGAAAATGTCCAAATTTCATCTCAACCTGAGCAAAAACTGGCAATGGCAAAAGCCGGGCCTAGGGCTGTGGTTTTGGTACGCTACGGGGTCTTCCAAAGCACCTCTGCTCTTGAAGTGATTTTCACCCTGCTTGAACTTTGTAAGAAATGTGTGCACACAAAAGAAAAAGCAAAGGAGAACATCTGAGATGAGAAAAGCGACCACGTTATGATGAAATATGTATGGCAATGCTGGTGTCTCTTGTGGAGGTATACAAGCAAAGCAGCTGGCTATTAAGCCAAGAAACACAAGACAAGGCAACCACCTCTCTGCAGACTTCTAATATTGTAAGGACAGTTTCCAGGGAGAAAGCTAATATCACTGTAATACTTACATTTCTCAGTAAAATATATATGCTTTTGCAGAACAGGAATCACTTCTGAAGCTGTACCAACAAGTAAATTATTCATAACAGAAGAGATAAAAGACAGAACATTTCACAGAGTAAAACATTTAGACCCCCCCTAGCTCTGAGAGTGTGATCGTACTCATGCTAACTGGGCATACTGGGAATTTAAATGAACCTAAATTAAGTGGGTACAAGATATGCATATAAAATACTTCAAGTTGATCAAAAAAGAGAGCTCTCCTGTAGCTACATTTCATCTTTCATGTTGAACTAGTTCAAATAGAATTAAGCAAAGATGCAATTAATCGATGCTCTGACATTGTGCTACTTATCAATATGTGAGTGTAAAACCTGAATAAAATAGGCTGCTTAAAGGGCTGCTAAATGTATCAATATTCAATTAAATAATGTTAATAAAGCCATCAAAAGGGAATTAGCAAGGGTTTACATTGGAAGTATCCCTGTCTGACATTAGGTAGCTCTTTAAACATTTTCTAAAGAAATATTCTAAAAAGCTATTAAAATATTTATGCAATGCTTGCATTAGTTCTCTTTAACGGGCACCGTGGTAATAATATCAGCAGTTTAAAATGCCTCTCTTCTCAGCACCATGTGATTATCCACCAGTTAGGAGAGAGAAATAAAATTCCCAGTTTTAGAATTTTAATGCTTTTCATTATAAAGAAAAGATCTCCAAATCCTTCGTTAAGCTCATAGCTTCAACAAAATTGGATGCTTCCAACTATTTGTTGGGAAACTAATATTAACAGTATGCTGCAGAGGGAACCCGGGCTGGAGCTTGCCATCAGGGCTCTTGCTCATAGCATCACAAGGTTGGAAAAGACCTTTAAGATCATCGAGTCCAATCATACCTGTCCCCTACTAAACCATATCCTCAAGCACCTCATCTACCCATCTTTTAAACACAGCCAGGGATGGTGACTCAGCCCCCTCCCTGGGCAGCCTGTTCCACATCCCAACCACTTATTTGGTGAAGAACTTTTTCCTACCATCTAACAACGTTTTTCCTCAGCACCACTTCACCACGTCCCAAAGGAAATGTGGGTCTTGCCCCCAATCTTTGGTCCCTGTGAACTCAAGCCTTGCAGGCAAACCCTTCATGGAGGGCTTAGCAGGCAAGGAAGATTATTTCATTCAAAGAGATTGTGCTGGTGCAGCAGTTCTGGGCTTTGTGGCTCCTCCTCTATTACCGAGTAACAAAAGGCCTCCAAGGACTTGTTAAATTAGCCAATGTAATGAAGTCCAATTCTGTGTTATTTGCACAGGGACTGGAAAAGATTTTGTGTTTCCATGTACATAAACAAAACCTGGCTCAGCACACCAGGGACTTAAGAGGTTTATAAAATATAAAAGACATTCACATTAATCTGTTAAACAATTCATTCTCTACCCTGCCCTTTCCTACTAAGTGAATTCATTACTTATTAAAGATATATATTTGCTGCTGGCCCTTTTGCTGCTAGTGACTCACTGCTGGACCCCAACACCTTGGGTCTCAGTGGTGGGGGCCGTGATGGACATGTCCAGCCAGGGAGGGAGGTAGGAGACGATGATGCCAGCATAAGCACTGGAAGAAAACTGAAGATCCAAGTATATCACTTCCTATTATTACAAGGATTTTAGGTCCATCACAATGTCAGCCTTGCTGTAGCAAGGACAGAACGTCTTTGGGACCTCACCATGGATCTGAATTAAATTATAAAGGAGGTGTGAAATGCAACAAATTAATTCACCCCTTGGAAAACAGCAAAATAAAGCAGTCCCTGTGATGCTGCCTAGACAGTGGTGAGTATTTTTCTTCCAGGAATTGCTGAGCTAAAGGAAAATGCCTGTGTCTTGCAGAACACCTTGGGCAAACTGTGTCAAGATAAACCTACCTTTACATCCAAGTATCTATGTAGGACAAGAATGGTTGGACTTGATCTTAAAGGTCTTTTCTGACCTAGTGATTCTGTGATCTGTGTCTCTTCTCAAGGAACTGTTGGTTGCAATTTTGATGGATACTCCTCTAAATTTGTATTCAAAAATCCATATTTTTTTCTGAAAATAACAGCACTTCACATTAAAAAATATGGAGTGACACTAAACACAAATATGTTAACAATAACTTTGTTATGTTTTTTGTTTTTTGTTTTTTTAAAAAGGTCATTATACCAAATCATTACACCTCTGAGATCAAAGAAAGTCAAATGCATGCCCTATTTGAGCACTATCCCACAACAGTCCAGAAGGACACTGATTTGCCATAATTTACATCCATAAAAGAAAGTGATGAAGACTTTTAAAGATGATGCAAGTCCTTTACAAACAAAAACTGTGCTACTCTTGAAATCAAATGCAAGTGAAAAGAGTAGTTACTTGCTTTTGATTGCTTTATTCTCAGATTACACTAATAGCTACCTGCTTCTTTTACAAAACAAAAAAAATCATAGAATCATAGAATCATAGGGGTTGGAAGGGATCTTGAGAGATCATCAAGTCCCTATTACATTCTCTTCTCTGCTCCCCAAATACTTTTGTTTCAGAAACATTTACATTACAATCTTTTCTGGATTTTATGCTACGTAAGCACTATCACCCAGCTAATGTGACATTATCTACTTTGTACTGGGATTTTTTTTGCTGTTCATGTAGGGATAAGTGATATGTTCTACTTTCCATTTCTTGCGTAGCATTCAAAATCCCTGCTGTTTCATACATCAGAGTTTTATTTGTCCAACTAAAACCACACAAGCTATCCAATGGGTCTGCAGAACAAGTTAAACTGTTGTAGCTTCCACCAATCCAACCTCCAACTAGATTAGTTTCAGATCTGATCAAACCCACGATACACCTAACGGGCACTTGCCAGTCCATAATGGGTGATTTGCCCATTTTCCAGCCAAAAGCAGTGGGTCTGAACACTCTGATTTTCATGTTGGATCCTCTGCCAAGTTATCATACAGTCATCTTTCAACCAATGACTGCAAGTGTCTTTTTGAAAGCCCAAATCCAGCCAGGGGATGTATCTAATACAGGAAATGGTGTTGCACCGGACTTGACACGTACTGCAAGGAAACAAATGTGTACGTTGAATTTATGAGTCATCCCAATACATTTATTAAGCATTAAGTTGTGCTTTTACAACTGGTCTTCATCAAAGATATTTCATCTGTTAGCCAAAGCGTCATCTTTTCTAATGACTCATAATGAAGACTCATTCCATTTAGCTTGATTTTACTGGCTCATCAGCCTCTTGTTCTCAAGGGGCTAAGCTGTTCTTTTCAGCATGTTCAACCCACATATAAGTGGCCATTAACTATACTTTCTCATTATGTAAGAATCAGCTAATCAAGACTGACCAAGAAATAACTGATGTTGTGATTAAAGAAAGAGAGACATCTGCTTGGAATTATCCAGACCGCTGTTTCAAAACTGATAAGGCATTTTAGTGCCTTAGTATTAAATTATAACAAAAATAAACCATTTTGGGGGGCAGTGGAGAGAACGTGGAGTTTGCTCTGCCCATCACTTAGAAGGGGAAGAGGTGGGGAGCACGAAGTGCAAGCAAGGACCTGCGGTGTGAAGAAGAGGAAGAACCTGCCTGTAAATCACATCAACACCAGTGATGGAAGCAGACAAAAATCTGAGGCTATATTTGAGGGGCTGTACATAATGTAAAGAAAACTATTCTTACAAAGCCTTTCAGAGATGTTACAAAGGCTAAGTTGTCAAAATACCTCTACTTCCATTTCCTAATTCCCATTCAGGTTTGGGTTTCTTTTTTATTTTTTTTTCCTTTTTTCTAATATTCAGCATGAAAATAACATTCCTATCTATCACATTCTTTTCTCATGTAAATCAGGAACCATTCCCCTGAAGTCAGAGTGGGCTGCATATATGTATTTCTGATGAAGTTTGACAAGGATGCTCGCTTTACTTTCTTTCTAAATATCAGAGACAACTTTTCTGAAGCTGAAAGTTTACTTCTTTTGACAGGAGATACAGACTTCCTCTGATTCTCTCTTTTTACAGAAAAATAATGTTAAAAATTAATAAGATATGATCATTTTACACATAAGCACTAGCCAAACACAGATACCAGCATGCCAGTCAGATAAAATATGCCATGTGATAGAGCCTGCCTTGAAACTGAAGAGCAACTAGAGCTGTAAGTGAACATAACTCTATTTTTCCTTAGGGGGGAAAAAGGAGCATCAGATAGGAAGAGGACAGTGTGCTTTTACTGGACTAAGCACCACTGAGAAAGTGCAAATATGTGGGTCAGAGGAAGGAACAGGCAAGCTCTGCTCTCATCCCGAGAGGACTCGGGAAGCACAAATTGCCAAGAACAGTCCCATTTAGGGGGAGTATTACAGGGTACTCAAATTACCTTACTCATACAGAAAGCATACTTCCACACACAGCCAGGTACTCCACTTTCTTCGTCGCTATTGCAGATGAACAAGTAGCAGGTAGTAAGATAAAAGCAGAGAAAGAAATTGGACCAATTTCTTGTAGGAATCTGTCTGGATTACTGAGGCCAGACATCAAAGGAGGGGGGGAAAAAAAGTGCCCTGTTGCCAAGCTTATGTTTCCATATATGTATTTCCTCCACACTCCAGACTCTTCATATAGACTCTGCTTTTTGAATCATCCCCTCTTGGCTGATATTGCAATACTTAGCGCTCATATGCTGCTTTTCATCTTCAAAATGTGAACAAATTAATCCTCGAGGCTCCTACTTGAAGGAAATGAAATAAATAAATACCTTGAGCCCTACTTCCCCGCCGGGCAGCCGGTGGTGGGGAGGTGAGCTGGCTTGGCTGGAGACACGGCGCGAGCACCTCCCAGCCGCGCGCTCCCACCCCACCGCGCTCTGCAAGCGGGTATTTATTTCTTCAGAGCTTTCTGCCATCCTCTGCAGCCCTGAGAAACTGCTCTGTCACTTGGACAGGAACTGACATTTTCTGGAAAGAGCCTCAAATTTAGCATCCAGGAAAGTATCTGCTTCTCTGAATCCAGCCCTATATAGGAGATACTTGTCCTTAAGTACCTTACATCTGGCTTTTTCTCTTTCTTTCTTAATTTCTTCCCCTCCCCTTCTTCTTTTTCTTTTTTTTTTTTCTTTTTTCCTTTCCTTTATTATTTTAAAGAGAGAAACCTGCCACAAGCGGGTGCAGAGGAAGAGCTTTCGCAGCGAGTGGCTCTGCAGACATGCCTGCTGCCTGACTCACATAACGCCTCTCTTGAATGAACGTAAAAGAAACCGTTACATCAGGGATGCTGAATCAGATCGTGCCCAAAGAAACACCCAGGGATCCTACTCTTCTCCTGTCAATGTAGGGCACTGAGTTCTTCCTCCCGCCAGCCCTCCTCTTTCCCTGTATTTGGTGGGACAGGAGGACCCATATATTTTTAGAGCTGGGGTCTGTGCACACTGGTCTTCTTACCTGCACAGAACAGAGAAGCTTGAAATGCTGAGGGCTGCCTTACTTTGTCTATGGAAATTCATACGCACTTGGAAATCCCTCTCTAAGGGGGTTTGATAAAGGGGGAGAAGAAAAAGGAAAAGAGAAAGAAAAGAAAGAAGAAAAAAAGAAGGAAGAAAGAAAAATGAATGAAGGGAGCCAGTTTAGTTCAAATTTATGTGGAAGTTCCTGAACTTGATTCCTGACTGAGAATTTTAAAGGAAGCTAAGGTATATGGGCTCTTCACAAGAACAGGATGAATAATTTCTCTTTAGCCTCTTAAAAAAATACTCTGACATTCAGCTCTTCATAAATATCTTTTACCTTTAGGGCTACGAGGATGTAAGACCATGCCCCAGGACCTCAACACACAAATCATTTGGGACAGGTTGTAGGGGGGAGGGGGAAAAAAGTCTTCTAGGAACCTCATGGACCCAAACTCTGTGATCACAGCACGGCAAAGCTGCCAGACCATAGGATTTTACCACGCTGGTGACAACGTTATCAAGGGTTTGGTTTGTTGTTTTTTCTTTCCTTTTTTCTTTTTTTATTTCTTTCTTTTTTCTTTTTTCTTTTTTCTTTAACTTATAATGGAGCAGAAAATCTTGAGGACATGAATCTTCAATATCAAAACATAAGAGAAGATTAAAAAGAACCTCAAATGTTTGCATTTCTTGAACTGTTGTGATTTCTTTGCAGTTCCAGTTTGCAGTGACATGGACGTGTATTGCCAAGACACAGGTCATCCCACTCCTGCTGTTCCCTGCTTTCTGATACATCCACCAACCAGCTAAAATCCCAGCTCAGGGAAGGGACAGTTACCTGAACAGACCATGATGCCAACAGCAGAAACAATCTGACATATAAGTATTAAAATACCTGAGGTTTGGGGAAACAATGTGTGCCTCTCCCTTGCAGTTTGTGCTTTGGTGGGTTGGAGGGGACGGGCTGGGTGGATGATTGCTCAGATGCTGGAGATCAAAGTGTGTCTTGCATAACTTTGGCCATCTATGGACACAAATCCCCATTACTCAACATTCCTGGTAAGGAATCAGTGAGAGTTTTGCAGTGTGATTTGGGAAGACAAATGCGAGGACCCCTGAAACCACACATAGATAAGGGGATCAACTGCTAATACTTCTAGGAAGGATGCCCTGCAGATCACCAGAAATGTCTGCAGCAGGTAACGTGGCCACTCTTGGCAGAGATCAGTGGAAAGCTGGGGAGCCAGTGCCCGTTTTGGGAGGCATGGGCTGTGCCCAGCCCCGTGCCTGGTGGGGATGCGGATCTGGCTCCAGGGCAGGGATTATGAGCAGAACTGAACTGCTCCTTTTGAATACTTATTTCCACATGCACCCTAAAATAACAGAGAATTCATCTGAGGAACTGTACTGCAGTGTATTCTGCTTTACTGACCCCCCAAAAATAAACACATGGAACAGCGAACACTATAAGCAAATTAAATAGCTGGCATCCTTCCCCATAGAATTCTGGGAAGGCAACACTGTTCTCTCTGCAAAGCCTCCAGGAGAAACTGAGGTCCTAGGAACTGAACGTGTGCCAGCAAAATGCCACTAGATGTAAGAAGAGAGACGCTGGATGTACTGTCACATATCTGCTCTTACACAAAGACATTGGGCTCCTGGGACTGAGCATCAAAGTGAAAATATCTAATGGAAAATTCATTAAAAGCAGGTTCAGCCTCAATTTTAACTTGAAAACTCGTTTACAGTCCTCCCTGTGTTTCTGAAGCCAGAAAGCAATATCCACTAATGTTTATGAAAAAGCAGGAGAAGCCTCTTGACTTTGGCCTGCTATCCATACATGTGTTGTGAAGAGGAGAACAGACACCACAGGTAACGCTGGGGCACCGTGACGACGCAAAGCTGAATTCAGCACCCCCCCTTCCCTCCCCACTGAAACCCTGCTCGCTGTCGTTAGGAACACATTCAAAAACCCCAACAAACAACAGCAATCTGAAACCTGCCCAAGCAGCAGATAGCAGAAACACGTGAAGAACACCCAGGAGCTTTGCAAGCAAAGCCTGGGTCCAGCTGGACGCACCCCTACTCCTCCTGCCAACCCTCAAAACAACCTCAGCGTTGGCTGCCAGGCCGCCGCTCCTCGGGCGCACAACGCTTCCGCGCCACGTGGGCTGGCATCTCTCAGCAGGAGAGCACAAGGTTTCCAGAAAGTCATTTTTATCTCTTGTCTCTCCTGTAATTCTTTATTTTACAGTCCCAGATGATTGCATTTTGCCTGCGCGCCCCTTATCATCCCGATCAAGCTGACTCCAGCCCGCCCGCAGGAGGGAGGGAGTGCACATTCCTATTGTCTTCTGATAGCCAGCTCTCCTCCCTGACCTCTCTGCTGAGCGATGTTACAATGAAATGCTGAAAGCCTCACACACAAAGGGAGATTAGCACAGGGTTCTGAAAATATTCTACTGCTGCAGAGTATCTAGAGAGCACAATCTAAAGCAGGCCCTGCTTTATTAACTGTATTGCACCAGCAAGCATATTTCCCTCTCCATTATTGTGATATATTTAATTGGCAGGCACAGCTCTAGGGTCGCTCTGACTGACAGACACTTGAACAAGCAAAACCTCGCTTTAACTCAGTTCAACGGGGTCAACCCATTCTGCTTGGGAAACTACTTTTCTCAGGAAAACATCCATGCAGAGGAAACGGTCCTCTGTTGTCCTGCCCACCAGAGTCAAGACTATTTCCATGCTATGTGAACAAGTTCTGTAGTTCTGCCTTACCTACAGACATGTTAAACTTCCCCATATCTCAGTCTTCCCATCTGAGAAGGGGGATCATTCCCCCAATCCTTCACTGGTGCTGAGGCTGCAAGGCAAGGACAGGGCAGCCCTGGCTCTCCTGACCCCACATCCTTCCCCAAACCTGGAGTTTGGGCTCTGAACAGTCCTCTACTCTCACAGAATCACACAATTGTAGGGGTTGGAAGGGACCTCCAGAGATCATTGGGTCCAACCCTCTGCCAAAGCAGGGTCCCTAGGACAGGGCACACACGGTGGCGTCCAGAAAGGTCTGGAATATCTCCAGAGAAGGAGACTCCACACACTCCTGGGCAGCCTGTTCCAGGGCTCTTGTCACCTTCACTGGGAAGAAGTTCTGCATATTGGTGCTAAAGATCCTATACTTTCCTGGGACACAGCCTCACTGCCCTGCTGTTCTATGGGACATGGGAAGAGAAGCAGCTTGGTCATGTTAGAGAGGATGACACTCAGCCACAAGAAGATCTCCAGTCTTTTTGTCACACTCTCCACGTCCAGCATACTCTATCAGCATGTAAATATCTCCTCTGGTGTATTTATAGAAGGTGAGGAAAAACAGATTGAGAAAGGAGCGACTCCTGCTGATGGAGCTGAACCCTTTCCCTCCAACACACAGCTCCATAACGACATGGCCCAAGCACACCACCTCACACTACCGTTGCTAATACCAACTTTTGCTAATACTCAATTCAATTCTAGAGCAAACCTTGGTATCTCAATGCCCGCATTCAATATACCCTCCTTACACCACACAGCTACATCAAACACCCATACCCTTAGAGCCACAGATTTATTCCATCAGTACTGTAGCTGTGGTAGCTGAACCTTCACAGGTCAGTGTGGTGTAGGCTGTTTGACCATTACCACTCCAGAAGGCAAAAAACTGTTACTTCCATTAATACAAAACTTTTACTTCAATTAAAGTGAAATCCCAACTGTCCACTCACGCTGAAACGCTGCAGTACAGCTGCCAGCTCCAGCATTTGCAGATAAAACAGTCAGGGGTCACGGTATTTTGGCTAAGTTACAGCAGAAAATTATAATGGTAAGTATATTCTGAAAGGTCCCATTCCTCTCTTTGGTATTTGTTTACATTTGTTTCCTCTATCTGTATTTCCAGCCATTGATTGTATATAAGCATGTCAATTCATTAACAAACCTTGTCAGCTCTTTTCTTTGGCACTGGAAATGGGTTGTTTCCTGCTAAATTAATCCAGCCAGATCCTCACTCGCACACCCATCAGTGCTCCTATTCACAAAGGTCGGGCAGCAGAAGAGAACTACTATTTTTTATTATGTTTTAACCAAAAAAGATCACAAAAGACTTCTGAACACTGAAGCCTCACTGTAACAAGTCACATAAGCACCAAGCATGAAGATGCCTATTATCTGTGTTCCCAACTGAGAGGCTGTTGCTGGAAGCTCCTCTATGCTGGAGCCAAGCTTTCAAAGTGACCTCCAGCATGGAGCATTACATGCCAATCCATCCCTCACACTGCATCTCTGTGGTAAACATGTAAGGGGGGCAGTCAGAGATGTGCTGAATTTCTGGAGAACTTGGGGATCATAGAATCATAGACTGGTCTGGGTTGGAAGGGACCCCAAGGATCACAGAGTTCCAGCCCCCCTGCCACAGGCAGGGACACCATCCTCCAGGCCTGGAGCTACACAAGGTTGCCCAGGGCCCCATCCAACCTGACCTTGAACACCCCCAGGGATGGGGCATCCACCCCCTCTCTGGGCAGCCTGTTCCAGCCCCTCACCACTCTCTCTGCAAAGAACTTCCCCCTAATATCTAATTTAAACCTTCCCACCTTCAGCTTCACTCCATCCCCCTTGTCCTTTATCAAGATGGTTCCCCTCCTGTTTCTCTGCTCCCTTCTGGGACTGGCAGGCTGCAATGAGGTCCCCCTGAGGGGAGTTTAAGGTGGAGATTTGTATCGTGGCCTGGGGTGGATTTCACCCACTGATGATCAGAAGAATTTTTACTGGGAGTAAAAGGTGGCAACCTAACGTGCTATATTCCCTTTTCCATATTGCTTGGTTAAAGGCTGTGTTATAAACCTGACAAGAAAGATCATGAAGGTGTGGGGAAATGAAAAGTGAACTCTGGTTCTCTAAACCACAAGAGCTTTGTCCTTCCCTTTCCACATCCCCTGGGATGCTGCCAACATCCCGCCAGCCACAACCTCTCTGCTCCCTCTGCAAAGCTGGGCAACGCACTCCCACCAGAAGGAAACTGTCCAAGAACCACCTGAGATGCTGCTGGTGTCCTCAGGGAAAGCCATCCTACTTCTGTATTTGCCCATCTCAGCTTTTTATCGTTATCTGCCCTCCGCTCAGGTACCTACAGCAGGACTCAGCGCTGTGGAAGCTCTCTAACATCTGCTCAAAGTTACGTTCCTTCGACACCCGTAACGATGACCTGTGTCAGCAAAGCGTTTGAGCATGAAATTAATTTGGAAAATAAGTAATTCCACTGCCTTTACCTGGATTACCCCTATGTTTAAAGTTAAGAGAACACTTAAGTGCTTTGCTGTACACAAACCTGTTTCTGACAGTGTAAAATGTTTCCAGTTGCAGAAAAAGGGCCGGTAGTCACATACCGTTCCACTCACCAGCTCAGATGTAATCTTGCTGGGGTTCTGTTTCATTTACACAACAGCAAGCTTACTTCCCTCTAAGACCCACAGGCTGCAATCAACTTGGAAGGAATTTATATGTGCATACATTACTGTCCCTTGCACAGCAGAAGGGCATGGGTATTACTGATGTAACACACGCCGGTAGAGTCAGTTCTTCTGAAGGGTGGTTTATTTTGCAGCTGATTGATGATTTGCTGATTCTGGAAATCTCTCCGTATGACAAGTGTTTCTAAAACATTTAAGATACTACAGAGCTCCAGGTTCTCAAGAGTGCAATCATATTTTGCAACTAAATCATTGTAAGAAATGCTGTACTTGCTCACTAGCAGGTTTTCTACGATTGACAAATTGAATTCAAGGCAAATCATTCTGGTCTTGCAGTTACAAATGTGCACTGCCTGAAAAATTAATCATTAAAGTGTTAAATGAATATGTGCAAACGTAAACTTAACAGCTGGAAGCCAAAGAGAAGATTTTTTAAACCCTAAGCTGTTAAGTTAGGTACCAGTAACTCCTCCAGAACTAACTTACAACGCCTTGCTCAGTACATAAGAACACATATGGCTGGGTCCAACTATCAGAAAACACCAAACTGACATTAAATATTTCCATAGATAACAGATGGTTTAACACATCAGTCCCCACTTGGGGTTGCCTAATATATCTGAATCATGTTTTGAAATACAACTTAAGGTTTGGAAAATCTCTAAAGGTTTTCAGTAAATGGAGTTTTATGTCAAGACTACTCAAAGCAGCTGTTTCTACTAACCATGGAAAAATCACATCCAGTTTTTTTGGGTTCTTTTTTGCATGACCCAATGCAGAAATTATGTAATTTAGGGGTCCCATCCACCTCCACCCCCACCAGTCCCCAAGGACTAACGTGCTTTACATGGAAAGGCGTTAAAATAACATTGCAGATAGCAGAGCTTCATACGTGTTGTGCTTCGCATTCTGCTTCTGCCTGAAGCACGCTGATTTAATGGCTACTCCAATGCTCAGTGTCAACGATTCCAAGATACTTGAACTGCATGTTTCATGCCAGCATCAGGAGGCTGGAGGAGACAGGGGTCTATGCACATCTGCTGGTCCTCTCTGCACCCTTGAAGGCTCATGGGCAGGAGCTGCAGCGTGGAAGCATCGCTCCCTTCTCCAGGTATGCCATGACCTTCTCACACCTCAGGAGTCCATCATCAACCTTAGGTGTAATCCACCCCACCACCACCAGCCATCATTCCCCATCCTCTGCTCTGCAGAACTGCATTCTCTCCCTTATCTCCTGGGCATAATTTTTCAGTCCATGAACCCACAGGAACCCCTGGCAGCAGCAGTGTGTCCTCACTGCTTGCTTCACACCCCAATCGTGTCACCTCCTCTCCTGCCACTTGCCTCTGCCACCATGCCCAATGCCATTTTGACAGGCAGAAGAAATGCACCCACCGATTTCCACAGCCAAGCTCCTTGAGATTGTTTGCCCTGGGGAGCACAGGCCAGTGTCCAGACTGATGCACCATGTTATTTCCAGAAACCAGTAACAAATGGACCTCCGTGCACCCTCCCATCAAAGCAACTTCTGCACCAACTTCCAGTGCTCAAACCACTATTTTTTTCTGAAAATCAGAATCAGTAATTTGGGAGAAAGGGGAGAACTGATTTTGCAAAAACACAGCCACCTTTTCTTCTGTGGTTTAGGATCTATGAACTGCCTCATAAACTGTAAATGCCAAACGCAGGCAAGGCAAACTGTAGTGGTTTACAACACTACCTAGGAGCTCCTGTTAAGATGAGGAGCCTCGTGTAGTTATCATCATACACAACTCTTCCAGAACACACATACTCTGGTGGACACCCCAGAGATAGGGAAACTAGAAAATAATCATAGAGAAATAGTATATTTCTTAAGGAGCAGATCTCCCAATCTCCAAATCCAGGTAGTTGGACAGATGCTCATTGAGTTAATTTTCTGTACCTCCACATCCTACTCTTAAAAGGGGTGGAGAATGCATCTTCCAATTTTCTACATCTGACTTTATTACAGGTAGAAGAGAGCTCGGTGTGTTCAGCAAGCCCTGCATTAGCAGTTTTATGCTCTTTTAATCGCTGACATGGAATGTAAATAGTTTCCTCAATTGCTGCATACTTCCCATTCCTGAAGGAAGGCACACCCTCTGACAAAGATTAAGGGAATATAAAGTTAAACCCCTGTTTACTAAAGGAATTAAATCCTCCTCTAGTTACTGAAACAGAGCGACCTGTGCTTGGGGGACCTACATACCCTTCGAGCACAGGAAATTAACAACTACGGAGCATTAAAAATCATGTTAAAACAGCTCAAGATTTGGGCCTGATGTTGACTAATAAAGCAAACTGGATTTTATCACTGCTGGGTAATGTTAGGGTTCATTCAAATGACTGGAAATAAAAACCATTTTCTGTTGGCTTGCTACAGAGGACTAAAGGGGTGCCCCGTTGCTTTCCATTGAAGCTGTCCATCACAAGCCTGAGGCAGCATGTACCAGGCCTCCCTTGGACATTTGCTTTCACATGCACATTCCTTCCTCTTAACACCACTTAGGTCTATGGACTCTCTGTTACAGTAAAAAAAAAAAAACAACCTCTGTAGCTTTTGCTTCACAGCAGGGAAACCTACAGCACACACAGATCCTTGCTAACATTTAGAAGATGTTTTCTCAAGCCTAAGAGTGATCTTTGCCAAGTAGCACACAGTTGTCACGATTTGGATTCTCACAACATACTCTTGAGATGTTCTTAGAGGAAAAACAGTTGAGAAAGTAGACTAAAACTCTGAGGCACCTCTTGTCATGGACCTCCAGAGAAGGGACTTCATTTCTGTGTGGTTCTGTCCCCCTTTGTGAAGAATTCTGCTGGGTTTCTGTCCCAGGGCCAACTAATTCTACAGCAGCCCCTGGCATCATTCTCTAAGAGCTTACAGATGAGAGCAGGAGTTGTCAAGATCACGTGGAAAAAGATGCAATACTTAGGGCCCACAGATAAGGGCTCAGGCTCAGGTTTGGCCACCGGCCTCATGAACAGCACAGAAATCCCATAATGAGCCCTGTGGCAGAGGATCCAGAGAGGTCCCTTTGCAAAGTCCAGCAAGGGCTAAGCCCAAACACTTGACTCACACTCTCTGAGCAGATGCCGACAGCCACTGCATGGAGGCAACCATGGCTGCAGGCGGTGCCAGGAGGGATGAGTCTTCCAGAAACAGTGCTGAAGGCTGTAGGATTTTCCACATTACCCTAAATAGCTTACCATGGGAAAGGAGGACAAACCCAAGCCAAATAAAAAATAATGATCAAGAGGAAAACACTGAGAGGCAACATGTCCATCTTCAGCCCCACATAAATGCAAATGACACAGTGATTCTTGCTCCATAAGCAGTGTGCAAACACATAAAAGCCAAACTGGAATTCAGCTCTCTTGTTAGGGCCCTGTTCTGTAAGGGACCACTCACAAACTTGCCTCAGGTTACTTTGAAACCATCAATTTTGAAATTATAACCCTTGTCTGAGAACCCTCAGTACAAAGCGAACACGCAACAAGGGTACTTACTCATTTCTCTCCAGACTGATGACCAGATCTTTGCCTTCAGCTTGTATTACAAACTGCAGCAGCGCTGGGTGGTTCTGAAAAAGGAAAACAGAGTCAGCTGAGTCCAAACCCAGAGTCCATCTCCCTGCTTCCAGCTCTGTCAGGGACCTGGACACAAATCCAGGATCAGGCCCTGCTTGGGAGCAGTGAGCAGCTACAAAGAGAATTGCTTGTGGTGGGCAAAGATCAAGAGGCAACGCGGACGGATTTCACACCACAGTCTTCCAGACACCATGGCGTGCCCTTCAGCAACTGCATCACTTGCAGCTTTGCACATCAGAGAGCATCTCACCTGGGAAGATAAGCACAGTGATGCAGGAAACATGGGATAGTGTCTTGAATTTTCTCTTTTTCCTCTCCATATAACAGTGTTACACATCAATATAATCTCTTAAGAATACTCAATCTTGCTGTGCCATTTTTTGAAGTGAGGTACCAGTAATCAGGTTTGGGCTTGGCATGACCATTCTCAGTTTAAGATACCCCGGTTCAAAGCCATCACCTCCTGCACTACGAGCAGACTTATAGTGCTGGTGGGTCAAACAGAAGTGCTTTTTCCCTTGAGGCTGAGAATGCTGAATACTCACATCGAGAATTGCACATGTGATCTAAGACCATCACAGAAACTAAACACAAACCTATGTATTTTAGACTTTTTGTAAGGAACTATAAAGTTTTAGCTTAAAAAAAGGAAAGACAATTGGCATTGAAGCAATTAGAGATACAGCCAACAGCATTATCATGTATCTCTGTGAGAGCAACACATAAAGTATTTGTATGGATACAAGTATTGAAGAGAAGTTTCAGAAGAGAAAGAAGACATAGAATCATAGGGGTTGGAAGGGACCTCCAGAGATCATCGGGTCCAACCCCTCTGCCAAAGCAGCTCCCCAGCTCACATTGCACAGGTCGGCATCCAGACAGGGCTGGAATCTCTCCAGAGATGGAGACTCCACACCCCCCTGGGCAGCCTGTCCCAGGGCTCCCTCACCCTCACTGGGGAAAAGTTCTTCCCCATGTTGGTGTGGAACTCCCTGTGCTCCAACTTGCAGCCATTGCCCCTTGTCCTGTCCCCACAGACACTGAAAAGGGGCTGCCCATGTCCCCCTGCATCCCATACTTGTTACCTATTTGTATGTATACAAGCATTGAAGAGAAGTTTCAGAAGATAAAGAAGACATCAACAGCAGAGCGCACAGAAATCCCAGTTCCACTCCAGCACGGAGCAGGGATCAGGACATCTGGACTGCATTTCAGCACCATCACGACTGTGTGCAATCATCATACTGCCGTTCCCCTAAATATAAACCAAGTTCTTTTTCATCTCAAGCACCCACAGGTAAACGTACTATTTTTTGGGAAGCTGTGAAAGCACATCAGAAAGGTCTGGGATGGAGCAGAGGCTGAAACACTTGTTTGCAGAAAGGGGCAGTGCACCTCTACAGGCTCTTGAAACTCTACTTCAAATGAGAAAGCAAAGTTTACACTATGCTAGTTACCCTTAATCCAAAAGACTTAACTCACATATATTTTAAGACTGTTTACACTTAACTTACATTTCATTAAACAAACTTACTGGGTTGCGAGACAGTATTTCCTTGTTTTGAAATTCCAACAGTAGCTCAATAAATCAGTTGTTCCTCCGTAGGCTCAATATGCTATTCTGGAGATTTATGTCAGCCGATTGCAGTACTGAAGCAGGATAATTTCAGGGTTAGAGTATTTAATTGATTTATTGAGAAATGTGTCTGAATTTGCGATTGCTTTGGTGGTGCCTTGACGGAGCCCCGGCTGCGTGACAGCCCGAGCACCCCGCCCATGAAACACCAGGATTTTGAAATGATTTGGGAAATTGGAGAGATTTATTAAAAAGTGAAATTATGAGGAGGCTGTCGTAGACTAAACAAAATTGTAAATTTGTTATAATGATAAAAAAAACAGCTGACAACTCCCTGATGCTCACAGACATTATTAAGCACAGACTGTGATGGAGATACTTCTTCTAAGTGTCCTGGCCCACTGCTCATGCAAATTCAAACATGTTTTCCCTCTCCCCATGCGAAAGAAACAGCAACAATATTGAAATTCTGCATCTACGTGAACTTTGCAGAAACTAGATCCTGCTAGAATGCTAAATAAATGCTTCAGACCATCCCTGGCATTCAGCAAACACATGGGAGTCATTTATTGGCATGAATATTTAGAAGCAGTGTTGATTACCACTTTAATATTAGTCTGTTGGTTCCAAACCCCGTAAGATATACATACTAGAGAGTTTTGAGAGAGTAAAATACAATTAATTACAATATAACACAGTAAATAATTAAGATATTGCGGTAGCACAAATGGATTCCTTTCAGCTAAAGGCCCTCTGTTAATATGCAAATGATAACCATGCGTATTCATGAGTTCACAGTGGTACTTATTTGACAGTCAATTGATGTTACTCCGTTGTAAAAGTTAAAAAAGCAGCTGCAGATATAGAACAGACTGTTTGGAGGCAAAAACATCTCTTGAGAAGTTTGAGCATTAGGAATTCTCTATCGACAACAATCGTGTCCCCAGTTAGGATGCCCTTTGTGTCAGACCTAGGCTTAGAATCTCGCTTTACGCTGGATTTTTCTTCTAAACAAATGGCTCATTTCCTTCTTTGCCACCTGGGAAGAGATTAAACTATATTTTTTCTTGTTCTGACTGGCAACCGTGAGCATAAATACAGTAAAAATTACTGCTCAGGTGGTATAGTGACTGGGAAACACAAAAGCACTTACAGAGATACACTTCTGATGTAAAAGAAAAATAAATATCATTCAGACAGGGCATTTTAGGGTTATTTGGGGTTTTTTTTTTCCCCCTTTTTAAAAAATAAACACTTGTGAACAAACTCAGATCTTTTACTTTCCCTTTTTTCCTTTTCCAGCAGTGCTGGAGTCTCCCCTGAAGTGTTTGCACGGCTCAGCGACAAGAACTTAAAAAGCTCATTTTGAACCTCATGAAGCACTGTAATACTCTCCCCCTTACAATCAATATTTTCAGAACCGAGTTGCAAGGTGAGAGGAGAATTACTATACACACAGATATTAGATTGCTGCTTTGTATTTTCTGCTTAGCATAATGGAAAAAGCACATTGAGAGGACACGTACTCTCCTGCTCGGAACACTTCAGAAGGAACCACTGGTTACAAGCCTTTCTTCAGACCCACAAAAAGTCATTTCTATGCTGATTCCGCAACTTATTCCCATATTGATCCTTTTTAAACTGTCAAATGTGAAAGTAAAGTGAACTTCATAGGAACAGCATTATTTAAACTATAACAAATGACTTGGTCTGCTTCTACCTTCTTTTCCCTACAGGCTTAGGTTTTCTAGTTCTTTCCACTCTTAAACTCCAGTTTTTTGCTTTCTTTTTGGCGTGGTTTTTTTGTGGCACAAGAGAAGGTGCCATCAGTGCACACAAACTGTTTCCTGATATCCTAAGTGGCAGATCTAACTTGAGGATGATAGAAGTAATACTCTCAGTAATCTTTCCCCCCCTTATTTAAAGGATTTACATTCAAAAATCTACATTTCCCCCACTGTTTTCCTCCTTTGATTACCTGTTTGCTGAGGGATGGATGTTGGTTTGAACTGGCATTAGTGAAACAATATTTTTGAAGGAAATCAGTGAAAGAAGAAGTTAGGGCCAAGCAAGAATTCTCTATGACAGAACAGACTGAAAATTAATCAAGCACTATCTGAACAGCTGGAAGCTGGTGAGACTGGGAAGCTGGTGAGACTGGAAGCTCATTTCTGAATCAGAGAAGTTCTTTTCTTTTCTTACAATGGAATTAAAATCACTCTTTGTTAATAAATCTAGTTTAACTAGCACATATTTTTAAAGCACTGTTCATTTTTTCCCCTTTTAAATCACATTGATCTCCACATCTTCATTTTGAAAGAGAAAAGAAAGGGTGGTTTGGAGATTAAGGGCTTCCTCTATGAACCTGGAGAGGGTGTTGGGAGCCCAGGTCTGCCACAGGCTTGTGTCTTGGCTGGGACAGCTGGGTGTCATTTTGGGAAAGAGCAAAATCCCCCCTGTTGATCCAACCTGTTACACCTCAACTCTTTCTGTGCTTCACTTACCCTTTTGAACCTCCTTCACAGAATCATAGAATCATAGGGGTTGGAAGGGACCTCCAAAGATCAACTAGTCCAACCCCCCTGCCAGAGCATCATCACCCAAACTAAATCACACATGAACACATCCAGGCAGGTTTGAATGGCTCCAGAGAAGGAGACTCCCCAGCCTCTCTGGGCAGCCTATCCCAGGGCTCCATCACCCTCACAGTGACAAAGTTCCTCCTTGAATTCCCATGGAACTTCCTCTGCTCCAGCTGTGCCCACTGCCCCTTGTCCTATCGCTGCCATCACTGAGCAGAGCCTGGCTCCATCCTCCTGACTCTCAGCCTTTACATATTCATAAACATCACTCCTCAGTCTCCTCTTCTCCAGGCTAAAGAGGTCCAGCTCCCTCAGCCTTTAGTTGTTACCGTATCACCATGAATAACAAGACAGAGTCTCAATAGCAGATTTTTAACTAATATTTTCAGGAACAACTAATATTAATATTAGTATTAATATTATTGATAATTACTATACTACCACGTCTAGTAATATAGCATCAAAAAATCCCCCCAAACCCAACAGGTTTTATGCCTGCAATCCTAGTAGCTGTCCATTTTAAGTAGATTTGTTCACCCTAGTGAGATTTCCATTCTGGAACTTGAATCCAAAGTATTTGTCCCTGAGTTTACTTTTCTGCACAGTAATCAAGGAAAAAGCCTTAATCTTTGCTGGTTCATCTCCCCCTTTGTGTCATGGAGTTGGCATGCAGTGTGATCACACTTTTCCCTCGATACACACTGGTGAGATTGGGATAAAACACTTTGGTTCATTTCTCACTGCATTTGAAGAGGGAGAAAAATGATGATGTGGCCAGTCTTACTGCACGTCTTTACACTTTCCTCTCTACAAAAGATAAAGGATTTTATTGGATTAGGAAACATAAGTTAGACAAGCATGTAGAGCTTGAAACAAAAAATATTCTAGCAATTATATAATATATATAAAAAGAAATGATATCTATAGACAAAAGAAAGAGCATAAATAAACTCCAACCAGAAGCATTCATTCGTTTGGAAAGAGAAATGCATGTTCAGCTGTATCAGATGTCCAAATCCAGTATTTAAGATTAGAGATCAGCTCAAGAAATAGAACCAAAAGGGATGATTTTGCCTCTCTGGTTTCCAAGTTTTAAATTATAGCCTAACATGCTAGACTGAAATAGGCAGGTTTGTTTAATCTCAAAAAAGCAGTTACCAGTCCCCTCCAGAGCTGCTACTGACTTCACTAAAGCCAACCTTCAAATGGGGCTGACTTGGTATCCGCAGTCGAGCTGAACTACACCCATGAAGTGCCTGTCACAGATTGCATGAACTGTCCTGACAGTGGACACTCCTGGTCCTAAATGCTTAAAATGGGCAAGACAGGAAGGAACCCAACAATTCTAGAGACAACTATGGATTGCAATGAGTTGTATGCAACCACATACACAAACCACAGCAAAAACTCAGTCTGAGCTTTAGTTTGAAGTAAGAGAAGTCACACCATCAGTGACTGAGACCCTGGAAGCCACTCCAGCCTTACACAAAACTTCTCATCACTCTACCAGACCAACAAAGTACAATTTACCTGTACGATGTGTAGAGAACAGAGAGATGCAAGAGAGGAATGTCATTTATTTTGACCAGCTACTGCAAAGCCAGCCTGGCTCTGACATTTATGTGGTCATGGATGGTAGCTCAACACCGTGTTATACAAGGCAGTTGGATGCAGAAGCAAATCAGTAGGTTATTTTAATGAAAACGGTGAGAATAGTCAAGACATCTCCATAATGAGAAGATATCTGAATATGTATGTGGAAGTTCAGTATATACTTAGAACACAACTAAATAAATAGTTCATCCATGAAGAAATCACCTACCCATTAGCCAAAGCTAGCCAAGAAAGACTGCTGCCTTTTGGTAACCTGGTTTCCCTCAACAGTAACATGTCAAACCAGATGCAATGATTTTGGGAGTATTTTTTAATCCAGAGTCTTAAACTATGCAAAAAGCACATTTATTCAAAGGATAAGACCGTATTTCCTGAAAACAGCAAAAGCAACCAAAAAATGTGAGGTTCCTAAGTTTTTTGTCTCCTAAGCACAGCTCTGGAAAACAAGGATGCCCCGAAGATGATCCGAGGGCTGGAGTGCCTCTGCTCTGGAGCCAGGCTGGGAGAGCTGGGCTGGTTCAGCCTGCAGAAAAGGCTGCTTCTGGGGAGATCTCAAAGCCCCTTCTCCAGGGGCTCCAGGAAAGCTGGAGAGGGATGGGACAAGGGCAGGGTGCTCCAGGCCAAGGAGAATGGCTTTCAGCTGCAGGAAGTCAGCTGGAGAGGAGCTGGGAGGCAGAAATCCTTCCTGGGGAGGGGGGAGACCCTGGCACAGGGTGCCCAGAGAAGCTGGGGCTGCCTCTGGATCCCTGGCAGGGTTCAAAGCCGGGTTGGATGGGGCTTGGGGCACCCTGGGCTGGTGGGGGTTTCCCTGCTTGCGGCAGGGAGAGCACTGGGGGGGATCTGAGGGCCCTTCCCACCTAAACCACCCTGAGGTTCTATGAAATATCACATAGTTACATCCCACACCGGCTTTCCTTGTATCTGAGGAGTGAACATCAGGAATTAGAAATCACATAACTGAGGGAAGAGTACATCATTTCCAGGAGGGATAAATTCTGACATTTTGTGCTATTGGAAAATACCTTTTTTTCTCCCCCTCATTTCTCACACACTGATGTTCCACGCTGGTGCCTGCTCAAGGGAAAAGGTGTGTTTATAGGTACCAGATATTTGGGCTGGTATTATCCCTCTGCTATCTGTAATACACAAAGAGGGAGAAGGTGGAAAATCCACAAGAAATAAAGCCACCTGGGGAATCTTACCATGATAATTGGAATTCAATCCAACAAACACAGCCTGTCTACAAAGTACATACATTTCAGACAATTACAATCGGCGATGAACACTAAATTCCAGGCACTGCTCTGAAACCAATAAGCATGTCTTCCTTTCCCTTTGGCTTCAGTTGAGAAGCAAACACAAGAGGCTATGTTTCTTGCAGACACCTCCAAACCCAAGTGATATTTCACACGGACATGAAAAGCATAAACATTTAATTCATATTGTTGTGCAGGTTCCTCAGGGCAGCGAATTCAGTTGTGCTTTCCCTACTGTCAAATGACAAGCGTGTATCCCTGTGGCTGCATATAATGAGCAGCAACAAAGAGAACAGAGGGGTTGGCAGGGGTTTTTTTTTGGTCATGGGGTTTCTTTTTAATGGCGTAGCAAAGAATCACAGCCCCATAACAAAGCAGCTGAGCTGCTCTCAATGTAGGAAAGCAAAGAACTTCCAAGTCTGCTCCCAACTTTAGACTCAAGCGATTCGTTGGAAACAAGATGATCATACACTTTCCTCTCTTGCTGACTATACAAACAGAAGCAAGATTCTTCTATCTGGAAGGCTTAATTTCCAATTAATTTCTTTTCTTCCCCCTTTTCCTTTTCTTATCTCCTTGTTATTAGCAAATCCATCTGCTGCTTGGGGGTAGTCAGGCTTTTCTTGCTTCCTCCACTGCAGCCCACCACAAGACACAGCAGAAACCAACTCCCAGGAGGTCCTAAAGCTAGGACAAGGCAAAGGCAGCAGATCTTCCCTGACTTCTTTACAGACTAGAAAACTCCACCATGGAGCTCACATGACAGGCATAAAATAGGAGGAACAGGACAACCTTGGGAATGACCCAGATTCAGGGACTTCTCTTCATAAGCTAAAAAGATTTCCAATTAAAACTTAAAAAAAAAACCCAAATGTTTAGATGCACTGCCTCTATTCCATCAGGGTCAGTCCCAGCCCCTGGCCATCAGGTTATTTAGCAACATCTGTTGAAGCTCCTGCAAACCTCTGTAAAGGGCTTTTTAAATTAACAGTGCCTTGCTCACTGCTGGTGTCTCAATATCCCTCTCCAGAGTTAAAAATTCAACCAAATAATGCTCAAGAAAGAGGAAACTGAGAAGTTAATTGTGCCAGACCAAAGTCAATAAAACTACACAGCTCCAGCACAGAGTTTCCTGGTTTCCATGCAGAAATACAAAGCTAATGACTACTCTGGGAAAGGAAAAGCATGCTTACAATTTAGCTACATCCTTTTTGTGAGGTATTCCTGACTTACATTTTTTTTAATTAAAGAATAACCTAGCTGACACATGTACAAAATGTCAGAGCATTAGGGATCAAATATTTCAGGAGAAAATCCAAAATAAACAGCTCGATGCTTTAAAGAAATCTGCATCTTCTAAGGCTGAGTCGTTACACTCTGAATTTATTTGGTGTCAGTAAAAAAGTCAGGCGTGAAAGCTGAATTCAACTTTTACACCATATTTTCATTATCAGGCACTGAAGTTGTGCTAAAACATATTTATGTGCATCTGGCCAGCTAAACAGGGATAAGCAGACATTCACAACTTTCTACATTAAAAAAAAAAAGTCAAATGTGGTCTTTCTTTCTTTCCTTTTAATCAAATCCAAGCAGAACAAATAGGGCAGCCTTGGGTTTTTTTGGTTATCCAATTATCTGCTGAGCTATATTGGTTTAAAAATAGGTCAAAATCAATACTCCCTTTTCAGGACAACCTTTGAAGCACAAAAATCTTTCAAAGATTCCTAAAAAACAAGTTCAGAGAAGAAACATCAGCGAATGATGAAAAAAGGGGGACTGGTGTTGCCAAGGCTTTGAAAAAGCCGCTCGGGAGCGAGCTCCGCGCTCCTCCGGTTCAGGATGTGGTTTGGGAGAAGGATGCGTGCTGTAACACAAACCAGCCAATGCAAGGGACTGAAGCCCTTCCTGTATCTTTGCAGCTGGATGGATGCAAACCAAGACAAACCAACCTTTGGTGTGCATTTATTACACTTCTCTGCCTGCCCGGTGACCTGTGAGGAGTCTGCTCTGCATCTGGGAGCGGGGAATTCGTTAGACTCGTGAATCACAAAGGAAGGAAGAAGGGAAAACACAACAACACATGGGTCTGGCTGAATGGAAATGACTGCACCAAACTGTGAACTCAATGTTGTATTAAGAACAACTAATAAACACAATTAAAAGAACCTGTATGCTTTCAGGCAGCTCTCACTTGTTGTGCTCTATCCCAAACATCTCTCCGAAGGACTCTCACCACAAAGGTATCTGAGGGCACCAGCTTTTGTCATTCAGGCACTGACCTGACTCCATGGAGCAATGGACTTTCGACCCAGACCACCAGCTTGGGAGCAGGTCAAGAGCAGCAGCCAGTGCTTTTTAATTGGAGCCTGATGGAGAGATGTGCTGTTTGCTAACACAACCCATTCCCAAAACTAGATGGAAAGACAGTGCCCTGCCTGCACTCTGCCTGTCCTCTCACCCACTACGGCCTCGCTAACGAGGTCATGCAGGAGGTTGGGTGCACCAATGCATATTTTAGCTTTCTGAAAGACCTGCAATGAACTTTTTTCTTCCTTACAATGTTGCCCAGAAAGGTTAAAGTAGAAATACCTGCAGCCCTGTAAAGCACCCTGTGGCTTTAGGTTGGGAAAAGGTGACCAGATACTTACTACACAGCCTTGGAGGTCTGAGAAGCACAAGGCAGCTCCTCCTCCTGGTATTTGCTCCGCTGTCACCTCTGCTTGTGGCAGCCTTTTACTCTTCACCTCTGGATGAGGGATGTTTAACACCTCAAAAGTTCAGGCCCAACATTAGAAATTTTCCCCCTGACTCAAGAATGGACTAAAACCTGTCCCAGGAATAAAATAACCTGGAGTTTGCTCAAAGTAAACCAACAGTGATTACCCAGTATTTACACTGTACGTACGAATCGCAACTGTTCGTTTTGCTATCAAACAGATGGGAGCAAAAAGCACCTCATAGTTGGAATACATTATGTGCTGCTTAAACAAGGCTTGGTGGAAGGCTGTACAAAGCAAACAAACATAGCTGAAAGTGTTACAAAACAAAACTTAATGGAGCTGGCAGCTAGGAAGCAATTGCAACGGGTCTGGGTAGCCTTAGTTATTGAACAGAACTCGTTGCAGACGGTCCTTTGCAATTTGGGTAATTATAATGGGAAGGAACAGCTGTTGATATTTGCCAATTTAAAACGTACGTGGACTTCTTTGAAGGACTAGGCCGTGTGGATTTAGTAGATCCCGTTTGGGTGTAAAACTGCCAAACAGCTTTAAAAGTAAAATCCCTCCTGTTTGTAAGGAAGCAGGGGACTGCAGCTTCCTTGCACTAGAAGTTTGATTACAACACCGGCATCTTCCAATGTTCTCCACAAAAATCAAGGGTGGCGTCAAACACCACACACCAAGTAGCTACCCACTGCCACTGCATTTTACACACCAGACTCCCTTTGTCCTGCCACACTTCTGAGTATTCCCATCTAATAACTCTATATTTTACCACCCACATACCCCGCTGTGTCCGAACAAAGCTGGAGGACACAGCAAACCTGACCCTCTTTAGAAACACCTCCCTTTCTATACACATAATTACTGCAGCTTACATCTGTGGGGAACCTGCAACGTGCTGTGCACTGTGGGGGTTAAGAATTATGATGATAATTTCTTCTAAGTTCCCAATGATAAGACATTACGTGCCTTGCAGACCATACCTGAAAACGTTCTCCTCAGTGGGAGGTGTCTGGCGTGCTGAGGAGGGCACAACCTGGTGGGCTGCACGCATTACGCGTGGGCACTGTACCCACCATCCATTTCTGTGTGTGTGGGAAGCAGTAGATCAAGAAAACTGTGGTTTGGGGACAACAGGAATTCTGAATTGTGCATGTTATAGCTATTATCTGAGCCACCTGCTTGCTCCTTACATCCCCCTTCAGTGACACCTGCATCCTCAGAGCCACCTGACACAGTCCTAGGATGGAGCTTTCTCCACATACGTACAGAAGGGATAGAGAAGAGCAAAACTACAGGCAGCCCCCTCCCTCCCAATATTTCCATGGTTCAGTTAACTACCAGAGAAAGAAAGAATGCAAAATACAGTAGTAACTGTGTCCACCAAGAAGCAAACTGAGATGGCCACCCATTTCCCTGAACTGAAAGTCAACTCCAAAAGCTTCAAGAAAGCCCATAAATTATTCTATCACTGAAAGAGGATTTCAGATGCTTTCTGCCTCCCGTCAATACAAATCTGGCTGGGCTCAGTAAGTTATATTAAATGCATATGTATCTCCTTCAAGCCACATTTCATGCTCTCCAAACATCTTCCTCTAAATTAGATCCTTTCATATTCCTTGAAAAGCTCAGTTCTTAATTAGGAAATGGTTCTGATTTTCCATTTTCATTAATTCATTTGATTTCAAGATTTGGACGCCAGAGCAATTGCAATGAAAGGAAACTTACTGAAAGGCAAAAAGACACAATCAGTTTCAGACAATGAGGGATTCAAGAACTTTTAAAATGCAAGTAAAGAGTCGGTCTAAATGCCCTGGCTAAACTGAATCCTTGACAATGCAACAACATCCAGAGAAGCAATGATATACGTTTTGCTTCTCTGAATGAACTCAGAGGGTTGGCTAGATTAATGCTTAAATCACTTAATTATTTGGCTTAATTCACACGCTGCTCTTCGCTTTCAGATCCCTCCTGTTCTCCAATCGCCCTGCTCCACCGCACCAGGTCTGTGCCAAGATCTCTGAGCTCCGGCTTCGTTCTCTCTAAACATCTTTTCATAT
Source organism: Gallinula chloropus (assembly GCF_964237585.1). Taxonomy (NCBI): domain Eukaryota; kingdom Metazoa; phylum Chordata; class Aves; order Gruiformes; family Rallidae; genus Gallinula; species Gallinula chloropus. The sequence continues at coordinate 79,031,565 of NC_140090.1, forward strand.
TATGTGGCTCAGATTAAATCTTCTTCGCTAATTTGTTATTGCAATCACAGATGTGCTTCTGGATTCCAGTTCCCTTTTGCATCACAACTGCTGGAATGCAAACCAGAAGCGAGGACTCGGTATCTAATTTCCACTCTTTCAAACTGTAATTTGTCTCCGATGATCTTTTTGAAGATGACAAATGAGTTCTACAAAGACAGATAAAATATTCAGATTTTTTAGGCTAATGGAAGGGGAGATTTCACCCCAGTCTTGGGCTACTCAAGATAGCTTGACAAACTTTCCAAAGCTGTACTTCCAAGACACATGAATCATTTTTATATCCTGGAATGTGCCCTAAGAGAAAGAAGGATCTGAAGATTTCCTAGTAAAGTAAATGATATTGCAAACCTGTGGGCAGCATCTCACATTTTTCTGCTTAATTAGAAAGAGACTTTTCTTACAGACACCCCACCTCTACACTTACATTCTTGTAGAAAATAAATGACACAAAGTAGTTTGGAAAGCTGAGAAAACCTACGTAAGAAAGCACTCCCTAGAACAAAAACATATGTTTTACTCTGAATGATACCCAGAGATTTAAAGTATTAATGACCAGCACATTTCTTGCCACAAAAGCAAAGAAAAAAAACACAGATGAAAATGCCATTAGCATTAATACATAGAGAAAAAACTTAAACAAAATTTATTTATTAATTATAAAATACACTTTAGAAGATATCCAGATGGATTATAGAAGGTCAATATGCAGCTAATTCCTCCCATAGATAATTTGATTCAGTTTATTCAGTTGCTGAGCTATAGGAATTCTGTTTCATTTATTATTACTCACAGGTTCAGTAATAAAAAGCTATAAAATGATGTTTCTAGAACAAGCTCTCTCATGACATATTAGATAAACTTGTGGGTCTAAAAAAATCACCCTTGTATTGAGGTTATATAAATTGATATTAAAGCTCTGCAAAGATCTGCCTTACACTAAATCATCTCGAAGTAGCACACCCTTTCTCCAATGAAGGGCATGAGGTAAATAACTGAAGAGGAGGTAAAAACAGATAATCAATTATTTCAGTTGGCTTCAGGGTGAGCGCTGAAATTTTCTGCCCCTTAGAGAAAAAGCTCAAATCAATAGAGCAGAGTATTTTGAGATAACAAAAAATAAAAGCCCAACCCAAAACCCAACCAAACCCCAAAACATCTCAAACGCATTCACAACGTGATAAAAGTAGAAAGAAAAGTCCACTGTCACCTTCAGCTACTCCAGCACACGGTGTAAATGAGCAGGAATATTCCTGTTTCTTTGCTGAGCTGACAGCACAGGGTTAGAAAAGAGGAAAATGAAAATTCTGCAGAAGGCTCATGAAACGTTTCAATTACCCAGTCTCGGCCTCATGAACCAACACAGCAACAGCGGAACGAGCAAGAATCCTTTCTCAGAGGATGCTGGAGTCAAATACCCACAGGGAACGTGGGAAAATTGACTTGATGGTACCTTTGAAATTCTGGAGGAAAGCAGCAGTTGTTCGTGCAGGTAAAAAGATGAGGAGCAAGCAGAGGTCCAAGCTGCAAACTCTATTTTAATTGTTCTTTCTGTAAGTGAACCTCTTCATGAGGTCCACCTGCAGAAAACCCAGGCTACCAGAGCATCCCATCATGGGAGAAGCCTGTCCATCTGCCTTTTCGGACAGCTTTCAGTTGCCTTCATGTTAATATATCAAGAATGTGTTTATAATGTTTCCTATAATGTCCTGCTCTATTTGTGCCTGCCTCCCCCAATCCCAGAAGCCAGTAAATTAGCAGAGGTAAGAGAGAATAGTAAAGATTGCCTGAGACAAGTCTATTTTATGTGATTTTTGACTCATTAAATGCAGTAAAGATCCAACAACACACTGATTTAAATGTTGGTCATGGTCTCAAATTCTCTGTTTCTTATGTTGGTTTCAGAGATATCTTCCCCTCCCTCCCCCTCAAGATTAAACCCCAATGGAAATTTAAATACAACAGTTTCCACAGGGATGGACAACAATACCCAGAGTGTTTGGGTATTTGCACTGATGAATTGTGTGCCATATGCTGTCAGATTCCCATCAGCTTTGGGGATTTATTGCCTTTTGAGGGAAAATCCTCACTTTGAGACACAGAGGAGCCTTCCTTTTCGACCTAAAACTACAAACCAACTATTCTTTGTAGCACAGAAAAAAAGAGAGACAAAGATAAAATGAGAACAGAAAAATCATATTTTCCAGCTTAGCATTAGGAAGAGTTGGTAACCACAAAAGAGATATATTACTGAGGAGCACTGAGTGAAAAAATCTGTTGAACACCTGAAAAATTTCTAACAATAGGCCAACCACAGCATTATCTACCCCAAAGACGCCACGCTTGGCATCCCATCAACTTCCTTCAGAGCCATGGACACAAAACTGAGGAAAAGATACTGGAAGGGGGTGGAAAAAAAAAAAACAACCCCAAAAAACTCACAACCAGCTCTGCACAGAATGTGTTTTCATTCAGATGATCCTTCAAAAACCCCTGCAAAACATCTCCAAACCCATCCCCACGTCTCTGCTCACCGCCAATTAAAAATAAGACAGCCCTGCAACACAGCCCGTGGGATCTACCAGGACTCTACAACCCCAACGTCCCAGAATGTGTTTTGAATTACTTGGTGCTTATTGTAAGCAGTTGAAATTGTCATCTCAGGATCTGGTCTATTTACGATGCACTGCAGTTAAATCCTCTCCTCCCTTCCCCCTCCTTCCTGAAAGGCTTCTGAAGCTTTGATGCTTCTCGGAGTAACAGATGACAGAGATACGAGCCTGCTGCTGCCACCCAACATTATTTACAGTGTTATGCTCCCAGAAAGCCATTGAAAAGCCTCTGGTGAAGCCCAACTACTTCTTTGTAACAAATCTTCAATGAAATCCAGAAAGGTACACAAAAGAGACTGAAAATCCAGAAAGATACACAAAAGAGGCTTTGCCCACCTTTCAAAAGATTAGTATCCCCAAGAAAGCTTTGTTAACAATATTTTATAGCAAATACTTTGGAAAGAGGCAAAGATGAGAGTGCTGCTACAAGACACAGTCAACAGTTCACACGGACACTGTACGTTTTACCCTGTCTCAACAGAACTTATACATCTCTTGCTTGAGCACCCAAATTCCCTCAGAGAAAGGATTTCCTTAGGCATTTCCTAAAACTGTCTTCCACTTTCCTTTATTACTGCTGCAACCAAGCGAGCACCTGCAAGACAGAGGTGTGCCACCACCTCTGCTTAGCCATGACCATACAAGCCAGCAGAATGCAAAGGGGAAGGCTTCTGGAGAAGGCTCGTTAGTGCCTCTATAAATAGCAAGTGTTTGCCAGACACCAGTTATCACAAAGTGTCAGCGACCACAGTATGATTAGAGAAGGACTTTGAAGCACAGGGGCAAGCCAGAGTCCTCAGGCAGGTTTAAATACATAGTCTTTTTGGGAATTGTCATCCAGGCTCACTGAGTTATAAATAGGGTTCCCCCACCAGCACTGACTGCCTGAGATGAGGAGGGAAGGAGTGTTTTAGAGCTGTATCACAAAGCTTAAATGAGAAGAGTTGCTCACCAGGAGATGGAAGAGTTTCAGCCAAGAACTCTGATGGACAACTCATGGAGGTGCTCAAGGATGCTACATCTGAAGGCTGGTTAACCCAGTTACAGCTAGATAAAGAATTAGGACGAGCAAAGATGCCACTTGTGTACTCATCCCTTGAGACATTCCCAAGCAAATGAAACTGAACTGCCTCAGCCAGGGCTGCTGCATTATTCCCCCAGACAGCAGCTCCTTACTTTCAGAGAGACACTCTGGTTTTTAAACATAAATTTCATGATACATTTGATAAAGGAGGTATATCAACAGCCCCCCACCACAACTCAATCAAAGTTTAGTTTTCAAATCCAAATTGACAGATAAGCATCCCTTGCACAGACAAACCCTGCCTGGGGCTAAGCACAAGGGACAAGTTATTTCCTTTCCATATATCAGGGCTGTGACAGTGACATCGCATCAAGAGACAAGATACAGCTCCCTAAAATTGAAGAAGGAAACCTGCACGCCCAGGGAGATGCAAAGGAATGATTTGGGGGGACAGGTGGAGACAGCAATAAATTGCCATACAACTTTATTTTATGCTGAATAAATTTCTCACCGGCTCAGAGGAGACTGGCAGGTGCCAGCACACCAAAAGAACAGGTCATGAAAGTAAATTCACCGTTGTTCTAAATAAGTTGTTTAGCAAGGGAGGCTGGGAAGACTTCACAGAATCAAAAGGTTGGAAAAGACCTTTAAGATCATCAAGTCCAACTGTTCCTGTCCTGTGCTAAACCAGATCCCTGAGCACCTCATCTCCCCTCTGTTAAACACACCCAGGGGTGGGGACTCAGCCCCCTCCCTGGGCAGCCTGTGCCACAGCCCCACAACTCTGCCAGGGAAGAACTTTTCCCTCCCATCTGAGCTGACCCTGCCCTGGGGCAGCTTGAGCCCATTGCCCCTTGTCCCATCTCCTGTCCCCTGTCTGAAGAGACCATCACCCACTTCTCTGCACCCTCCTGGCAGGGCAGGGGAGGTGGGGTAAGGTCTCCCCTCAGCCTCCTCTTCTCCAGGCTCAACACCCCCAGCTCCCTTAGCTGCTCCTCAGAGGATTTGCCCTCCAGCCCCTTCCCCAGCCTGGTTGCCCTTCTCTGGACTCGCTCCAGGACCTCCATATCCTTCTGATGGTGAGGAGCCCAGAACTGGACCCAGCACTCAAGGTGCAGCCTCTCCAATGCTGAGTATAGGGGCACAATCACCTTCCCAGACCTACTGGCCACATTGTTTTTGATACAAGCCAAGATGCCATTGGCCTTCTTGGCCACCTGGGCACACTGCTAACTCATATTCAGTCAGCAGTCAACCAACACCCCGGGTCCTTCTTTCCCTGACATCTCCACCTGACATTCAACCTCCCTTTGTAACCTGACAAAAATTATTACAGTTGCAGGAAAGATCTGTTCAGCTCTGGCACCCAGTAATGGGGGAGTCCCCCCACCCACAAGACACTTATCTACATATACATGAGCCAAAACCTCAGCAGCAGCTGATCCCCTGGCAATTTTTAAGCCCTTTAATGATGACACAGATAACATCCCCACTTTCAATGACTGACCACTGGTTCTATTTATTTTACAGTACACTTTGGTTTTTTCCCCACTGCCTCATGCTAAAATTAGAACGACTCTACCCACATGTAGAGTCATGATATTGGTAAGTACGTTACAAGGACACACTGATAAGCAATCTGCTTCTAAATGTAATTCCTGCCAAACAGTGTGCCCTAGCAAAGCAGAAGCCTTGACAGGAATTTCACTCAATGGTATGTACATTCTCGCTCAGCTACTTGATTTTATGGTTTGATTTCAAGGCACAATCACGTGCTGTAACCGTATTCAGCTGGTTTTTTCTTTATATATTGTTGTAAAAAATTTTCAAAACATGATTTAAGAGCTGAACCACAGAATCACAGGGGCTGGAAGGGACTTTGAGAGCTCATCGGGTTCAACCCCCCTGCCAAAGCAGCTCCCCAGCTCATATTGCACAGATAAGCATCCAGACGGGGCTGGAATCTCTCCAGAGAAGGAGACTCCACACCCCCTGGGCAGCCTGTCCCAGGGCTCCCTCACCCTCACTGGGGAAAAGTTCTTCCCCATGTTGGTGCAGAACTTCCTATGCTCCAAGTTGCAGCCATTGCCCCTTGTCCTGTCCCCACAGACACTGAAAAGGGGCTGCCTATTCCCCCTGCAGCCCATACTGAAGATATTTACAAACACTAATAAGGTCCCCCCTTAGATCTTCTTTTCTCCAGGCTGAACAGCCCCAGCTCACAGGGGAGATGCTCCAGGCCCTTAATCATCTTCGTAGCCTCCTCTGGACTCTTTCCAGGACAAAACTGGAAACAGAAAATCATAGAATCATAGAATGGCCTGGGTTGGAAGGGACCCCAAGGATCACAGAGTTCCAAACCCCCTGCCACAGGCAGGGCCACCAACCTCCAGGCCTGGAGCTACACAAGGTTGTCCAGGACCACATCCAACCTGGCCTGGAACACCCCCAGGGACGGGGCATCCACCTCCTCTCTGGGCAGCCTGTTTCAGAACCTCACCACTCTCTCTGTAAAGAGCTTCCCCCTAATATCTCATCTAAACCTTCCTTCCTTTAGTTTTAAACCATTCCCCCTTGTCCTGCCATTGTCTACCCTTTTAAAAAGTTGATTCCCCTCCTATTTGTATGTTCCTTTCAGGGACTGGAAGGCTGCAATGAGGTCCCCCCGCAGCCTTCTCTTCTCCAGGCTGAACAAGCCCAGCTCCCTCAGCCTCTCTTCCTAGAGGAGCTGCTCCAGTGCTCTAACCATCTTTGTGGTTCCTCTGAACCCCTCCCTGTCCCTGCTGCCACCCCTCTTCTGACGGAGCCCAGGATACCATTGGCCTCACGAGCTGCAAGAGCCACTGTTGGCTCATGTTAGGTTTCTTGCCCACCAGAATCCCCAAGTCCTTCTCAACAGGGCTGCTCTGCAGGAGCTCTTCTCCCTGTCTGTATCTATGTCTGGGATTCTTCCTGCTCAAATGCAACACCTTACACCTCATTAGGTTCACCCAGGTCCACCTTTCCAGCCTGCAAAGATCCCCCTGGATGGCTTCCTTTCCTTCTATATATAGATACATATCTACATATAGATAACAATACATATACTGTATCAGCATTCAAACAGATATACCAACTGGGACACTCAGCAGGAATCTCTTTTAAAGAAATGGCCCAAAGCTAGCTGTCATTCTCTCCATCCTAATCACATGGGTTTGGATAAATTGTTAAATACTGATTCTGTGAAGGTTGAAATGAGAGCTGATTTCAATTCTACAAATAGAGATTTCTTTTAAAATTAGTTAATAAAAGATGTATGGAAGTGTGTTAGAACCAATAAATCCAATTTTTTAAAATAAATTGATGAGTGATGATTAAATTGCCTATTCGGGAGCAGTAAAAATGTACATGAGGAAGAAAAGTACATAATACACTAAAATATTATTCCTCAAAATGTTCACAACTTCACAGAATCATAGGGGTTGGAAGGGACCTCCAGAGCTCATCGGGTCCAACCCCCCTGCCAAAGCAGGGTCCCTAGGGCAGGTCACACCCATCCAGACAGGTCTTGAATATCTCCAGAGAAGGAGACTTCATGTTCCTTAAAATAAAATGTTTTCATATCAATGTTAATCTCCCCCAAAGCAAGGTGATCGTGCTACATTTGGACTGATTTATATGGCTCAACACACACTATAAAAATCTCAGGTAACATTCTTCATGGCACTTACAAGCTGCTCCTAAATTGCCTTCAAGACTTTAACAGTGAATCCTTCCACACAGCACTGCAAACACTCCCCCTCTTTAATTCTTTGAGAACCAAAATCTTGAAAAATATTTGTTCCCTTGTTCTGACAACATGACTTATCCACACGTGCAAGACATCCCTCTTTCCCTTAGAACAGCCCATCCCTGCTCCCTAGGAGCTGTAGAGCAAGAATACGAATGCAAATAGTACTTTTAATCTGAAAAGGCCATTACCAAAGTCAAATTGATGCCCCATGGCTTCAATTAAACTTTATTCCCATTTGATAGATGGAAAAGACAATAAAAGGGGAGCTGTTTGACTGGACAAAGCAAAGAATTTAGGTTTCCATCTTTAAAAAAAAATTCTCAGCTGTTTCTATCTATATCTTAAATTTGCCCTCTGTGACTTGTAGTGTTCCCAGGCTCTGGAAGTTTGGTCTCCCTAGAGCAGCGGTTTCCCTTCCTCTCTCCCTCCTGTGGGGATCCTGGGAAACAACTGCTTTGGTTTGAGGGCTCCCACGGATCAGGGTTCCAACCAGCCCAGCCCTAGCTCCTTTTTTTTCCTTTACAGTCAACATACCATGGCAAGAAGCAGTTCCCCACTAAAACTCCCAGTGAGAAGAAATGAGGTCAATATTTTGAAATGTCTTTTTGTTGCAGTTGAAACCTCGTACGACCAGAAATGCTAAAGTAATAAATAGAAACTCAATAATAAAGTATGAAATACAGTACTTTATAGGCAATTATGGGCACTAAGATTGATCTTAATTCCTCTCAGCAGGGTGTGCATTTGGGGCTTGGTTTTGTTTTTTCCATACGCCACTCACTTCTTCCTGGTAATTCCCTGTATCTCAACAGCCACTTCACTAACGAACATGACATCTCTTGGCAATAAGAGGTTAAAATTCACTTTGCCCTCTGACTATAACAGAAATACCTTTGCAAGCTAATGACTGTAACAGGCTGGTCTGTTCCCGAATAAACATTCTAGGGATTTCCTGAGGTGTTGTTTTGTTTTGCTTTTTTGCTTTTATTTTTTTTTTCCACCTTTCCCCATCTTTTTAATTGAGGGAAAAGAATTTGGAGGGCACAGCCAGTTTCGATGCTATTTCAGTCAAAAACTGTGTATATGTTGTCTTTCTGCAGACTTTTTAAACTGAAAAAAAAAATACATTTACACAGCTTCTGGATATTCATTTTATAGAAAAAAAAAAATCTTTAAAGCTTATCCAACCCATCTCCTTCTGCCAGCTTTCCTTGCCAACTCTTTCTTAGTAATGCCAGTAAATGCCAAAAAAAAAAAAAATAGGGGAAAAAAAGTCTGGTTTAAACAATGTTTCTGTCTGTTGAAATGCAGAGAAAGGCAGTTTGTGTTGGAGGTACTGGATTGAGGGATCCCACTTTTTTCTTCAGCCGCTGGAAAGGCACCCCCACCGCGGCCGCGCGGGCAGCGGGGAGCGTGCGATACTCAACCAGCCACATGCCAGAAGTTGCTTTGAGGACACAAAAAAAAAAATCACAGAGTTTTCCCTCTTACTGGCTTTACCCACAACGGATTCACTTCCAGAAATTCCCCTCTCCTCTGAACAAGGCAGGTTCAGGATCTGCCAAGGAAACGGTCCTTTTTGGGGCAGGGATACTATGGCTGTTTAGATTAACACATCTAAGAGCTTTTGCCTCATCGGCACTTGCCAGGAGTCGAAGCAGACATCCTTCAGCAGCGTTTCTTTCTCAGTACAAGATGTACTGCATGTGAAAACATCTAGGGAAAGATGATGGAATGGGTGAGACTAAAGTAAATAATGTCATCCGAGAGACACCAAGTGTAGGATTTCATCCAAGATTGTTGCCCGAGGAAGCCTGCTATCTCCAACACTCATGGAAATTAAGTGTGATGGAAAAGAGGAGCCACCAGCGTGCAAAAATTAGGCATCACAATAAAGATCTGACCCTCTCCTCACTAGACAGCAGCTTGGCCTAAAAATATTTGCTCCTGTGCCATTTCAAGTGTCCTCAGGTAGCAAATACAATTCGCCCAAATCTTGTCTATAGGCTTCACTTTAAGCACACAATGTAAAATGCTGCTACCTCAGAAGGAGATAAATGACTCCAGACAGAGACCACTGACTGGGAAGGGCTTGGCAGGTTCACCTCTACATCCTACATCTTTTTGTAGGACTGCTGAAGAGCTCCTCAAAGGATGGGGTCAGTGGAGGGAGAAGGAACAAACAAGGAGGTAAGTTCAGCCAAGAAACCACCCAGTAGCTCCTGATTGAGGGAGATGGCCAGGAGATGAAGGGGGAACAAGGTCATTCAGTAGGAGCAAAATGAACTTGATCCTAAAGCAGGAGACACAGTAAGGACGAAGGAATGAGGGCAGGACCTAAGAGGACTTCATTTCCTGAGTGATTCAAACTTCAGGGGAAATAACATATTAGCATCCTGGGACTTGGGGAGGAGGATGAAAAGGCGATGAGAAAGTCAGAGCTAAGATATGAATGGTGCTTAGTGCCTTCTGGTGTGCTGGGGAGCAACGAGAGGTGACGAGACCCCTCCTCGGATTGAGCAGACCCTGTCAAAGCCACCATGAAACACCATCTGAGCCTGAGCAAACACATACTTCAGTGCAACCTGTGGCACTACCAGGTTTATCCTTACACTGACCAGAAATATGGCAAGCACATCCTTGCAGGACAGGGATGAGATCAGATGGGCAGCACCCCCCACCCTACAGGAAAATGGAAATGCATCACACAAACTATCAACAAGTGAATTTTGCCTCCAGTCTCACCCAGCTTCATCATTCCACCATGCCTCCAAGGCCATAAATCGCAATTGTTTTGTTAAATTAAACTTTGAAAGCTCAATTATACTTTAAAAACCGTGTCCTTGAGGAAAGACAGCGCACAAAAAGGACATGCCATTTCCTCAAGATAGAAACTGAACACAAACTTTCGGCTGTGATATCAAAATGACACTGATGCCTCATCTACACATACTTCTTGAAAGCAATTGGCAGATTTTGGGGGAGTCATTCCTAGAAAAAGAATAGCAACACTTGGAAATCTTTCTATTTTCAAGTTATTACTATGGCATTTTAGAAAAGGATTATTATCAATCCTAATTATTTTTTTCTTATCAGGCTTTAAACTACGTATAAACTCTATGACTGCTCATTACAACTCTGAGAAATATTCCTATAGAAGAGGTAAATCAACTGGGGTTTGAGTAAATCATGTTGCAGTAGAGTTGTAATTCAATGGCAAAGGCATCAGGCTTGTTGAAAGTAGAACTCGGTGTATCGACCAGCTAAATTTACCTCTCCATCCCTACAATATATACACCCTCTCCAACTCAATTTACTATGACTTCCTGAGATTAAGGGTCTTCATCAGATCATAATGTCAGCAGTTCTTACTTTCCATGGTCTTCCCCTGCTTTAAGTCCTTGGAAAGGCTCCAAGTTCTCCTGCTGTTACCTGCAAGCTCTCCAACGACTCCTTGCAGGACCAGAATGCTCCGTAAAGCAAGAGCGGGTGGGGAGAGGAGAGCCTGCTGCAGGAATTGCACCGTGCTCACTTTGACTCAAGGCAATCACAGTAAGAATTAAGAACAAGGGAGATTCTCCTGTTGCCTATGAAAAAGAAATGATCACATGTTCCTTGCTGGAAAGCAAAGAGCTATTTTAATCCAACACTGAAATTCATACCTTACGCTCGCAAGATCTGTTGCAAGAGACGTGAAATAGCCAAGTATAAGCTAAATTAATTCAAGATGAAAATGCCTCAGTACAAGCACTTTACAAACCCAGCATAATGCTGGATAATTGCAAGAACTTAGTTTTTCTATTTTAATACTGTGTTAAAGGTTTGCTGCATCAACTGCATCATCGAGACCAAAATATATATATATATATTTACTTTTCCCATATAGTTGTGGAAAGTGTGAACTGCTTGTTTGGGTGTTTTGGGGTTGTTTTTTTTTTTAAACAGCAGCCTGAAAAGTGACGTTACAGACCATCTCTTCAGTCCCATCACCTCGCAGAGGAACAGAGGAATGGATTCCTCCAGCTCAGCTCCGAGACACTACCTCATAGCTGGTGGGTCCACGGGCAGCAGATGCCACGAGGCGCTTCTGCACCGTCCCATCACACACAATTGCTGGCAGAGGGAAGCTGGGTGGTACAGGGAGACAGAGCTCGCCCAAGACTATTATATCACTGGCAATCTTTATTGGCCAAGTATGACAAAATTGCTCCCAACAGCTCAGCGTGAACGGGACTCTCACCCCTTTGAAGGCTCCAAGATGCTAAGGGAGGTAGGGGGGTGGGCGGGGTGGGGAGCATGAGAGTGTCTGGTGGATGGTGAATATAAAACTCTACGCTTTCTGTTTATTGAAATAGCAATCTCTCTCAATAATATCTGCTATTTATATTGTGCATAAACCATGGCACAAAACCTTACAAACTTGACACACTGTATCACTTAGGCTGCAAATGAAATGGACCATTTTCTGGGATGAATCCCAATTGCTTAACACTTCCCAGTATGCCCAAGCGTTTCAGGCAGGAAATGAATACTAGTATATCTAGTTGAAACTAGGGCACTGATTCAGTGCAGACAGAGAAAAGAATTTCCCCTACTCAATCACCAACGCAAAGCTTTTATTGGTGGTCCCATCTCCAGGAATTTCTTGAGCCTGTAGCTGCTATGCAGGATCCAACAAGTCCCTAGAACCAGGGTGCACCTACTGACATTGCTAAAATAAAAGTCATAAATGCCATTAGCAGACTGATAGGCTGGTTAAATCATAGAATCACAGAATAGTCTGGGTTAGAAGGGACCCCAAGGATCACAGAGTTCCAACCCCCTGCCAGAGGCAGCCTGTAAACGTGGGTACAGGGCTGGCTGAGGAGGAGGGAACACGTTTTCCTCCATGAGGACCTGCTCTTGCACAAGGTAAGTAAGGTGAGGGGGGATGACTTTAGGCTGCTTGCTGGAGCAATCCAGCCCTACCAGCATCGCCACAGAGGAGGTGATAGGCTCCCTTTCCTAACAGCCTCCATGCAAAAAATAAGCTCTTCCTGAATTACACAAACGCAGGAGAGTTATTAAATAATAGAGCATATTTGAACTAATTAGCCCTCACAGTGGCCCTACAAGGCAGGGGTATAGACATAATAAAAGGCAAAAGAAATAACAGATTGTTTACTAGGCTATTAAATTAATGAGTACCAGGTTACTAATTAAAGGCTGGAGGAGCGGATCTCCCAGAGAATTTTATCGGGGATTAGTGCAGTCTCTCTCACCGCTGAGGCTGGCTGTGCCAAGCGACATTCCCAGCTGATGACACAGCCTGAGCAGCATGCACAGCTCTGCCTCTTATATTCGATGCTCGTGAGTCATAAAAATATGGAGAGGACTATAAATTCTGTTTATGCCTCTCTCTCTCTCTCTCTAGATATGTAAAACAACTACGTAAAAGAGCTATGAAAGCTGTCCTCTCAGCCTTCAAAGCCTTGTTTAAGCAGCGCTGTATGATTCCCCTTAATACAATTGTCTGGAAGTCTTAACTTTGGTAATTATTTCAAATGAAAAAGAACAGCAGGAGGCTCTGTTGAAGGGAATATAAACAATTATCACTTGCACGAAGGCTATGCCAGTTATGAAATAAACTGGAATGGGTTTGCTCTTGAAAACGCTGAGCACTAAATTAATTATCTAACGTGGCAGGGCTCACAGCTGTACCCTGTGCATCAAACCCTGCAGTAGAGTCACGCAAGAACACTGAGAGGTGCAGCAAGGAGGGAAAATGTGAACTGGTGTCGACACCTTCCTAAGCTGGGGTCTTCCTAATGGGTGCACCCATTAGGTGCTTTGTAGCAGCGCTGAAGGTGGTGGGCACACCATCCCTCCAAATGAGAGACTGGATGTGATAGATTGTGCCTGTTCTGCCAAGTTTGCAAGAGATGCTTCAATGCAAGTGCACAAAGAGAGTGCCAAAGGGGTAAGGCTCATCCCTGTCTGGGAGCTTCAAATACGTTCTTGAATCTCTAGCATTATTCCTGTGGCTTTTTAACTAGTTTAAAGTTATTTCTTGCTCCTTCCAATGACTTCTTTGATTCAATGGCAAAGCCTCCTGTTTCACTAGGTGCTAAATTAGGGCCTTACAGTGAAGGCTAGAAAAAAACACACAAAAAAAGGTGAAAAGAATCAGTGTAATACCTGATACAGCTGATAAATCTGGAGAACCATAAAGATAACTAACAACTGTCAGAGCACATGATACTTTTACAGATAGCAGAGAATTTAACGTTGAGATTCAAGTAATCGGTGTCCAGAATGACACAGAGATAATCAAGGTTGTGATGTTTATGAACACAATCCATAGCACAACTCTTCAGGACCGAGGCAGACAGAAATGCAAAAGCTCCTTCTTTGCAAGCTCAGTGAGATGCAATGCATGCTAAGCAGTGAAAAATGGTAATCTTCTGCCACTTTGCATGCAGAATCTTTTGAGCTGTGACAGGCGTACACTTAAAAACCAGAAGAAATATGGTCTAAGTATGTATTTATAGCTGGCCTTCATCTTTATCTTTGAATATAAACTCTAGCAATGAAAAGCAAAGTATAACATAACACCAAGAAAGGGGAAAAAAAAAAAAAGGAAAAGAAGTGTTGCTACAAGAAAAGGAACTGTCTTCTCATCTTTCTCCTCTACTTTTTTTTGAAAACACTTCTTTAAGATTTCGATTCACACACCTGATTTATACCAGCTGAGCCAAAGGAAGGAAAGTGCTTCACGCTAACTCACAATCTGGCCTTGAAAACTTCAACTTGGTGAAGCAGTTTTAAGGTTCTCTGAATCCATCCTCCCCCTCCGGCTTCCCCCAGGGGAAATGCACTTCTGATTTATGTGAATTTAAAAGTCACCTGTGTTGGTGCCATAGCTGTTCTTCATCAGGGAAGCCTCGGCAGGTCTTCCCATCCTCTCTGCCCAACACAGGCACTTTTGTTTTCCTTCGCTTGGCTCTAACCCCATCAGCAACACATCCTGAAGTGCCAGTGTGTGGAGAGCCATCCAGTCTCCACCACAGAAGGAGAGCTCTAACTCTCTGCAAGGTGGGGGAAGAGCTCACTTTTCCATATGCTTTTCATGCACTGCAGGCAGGTGAGACTCCCTGTGATTCAAGGGGGTTAAGGGTCAATCCACTGACAGGGATATCATATGCATCTGCTTTCTCATAGTTAATTATTTTTAAGAAGTTACACAGCAAAAGTTGTTCATTGGCCTCTATACATCACCTAAATTTAATGTAAAAACTCCCCAAATTCTCTGCACCATTTGAAAGCAACCTGCACTGGGAACTGCCAAACTCAGAGCAATCAAAGCATTTCAGGGCTTCCCAGTTTCCCATGCAGCTCTTCAGAAACCATGCTCAGCTCCACTCTGCCTATCTACAGGTCCTTCATCAATACCTGCCCATGTTCAGCAGCATTCAAATTTGTCTTTATGGATGGCAATCAGAGCCTACCTGGGGTACAAACCTACATGTGGAGCAGTTTGATACTGAGCTCAAGCAGATATGGAGATCGGAACTACACAAGTATGTGCATAAGCATTGAGAGATGCAAAGCATCACCCAGTAAGGAGAGCTGCACCTAACCACCTCATACACTTTTAGAAACCTCAGAGGACTGAACCTTACACAGGACTTGATGAGCCTCATGATTACATCAGAGTCCTTGTGGGCACCAGCAACGACACAGCCAAGGCTGGAGAGAAACCCCACACCTGAGCGACAGATGCCACAACCTGAGGACTCTGTTTACTTGCATAATTGATCTCAACCCACACGCACAAAATGCTTTCAATTTCCCAGAAAATTAATGCATTTTAAGATCTGGACTGAACCCTAGGTACAAAGCCAACTTCATTATCGAGCGCGTCGCTCGGGGAGAAGGATTGCCAGCTCAGGGCAGTGCCATGCTGGGACCCCCCCACAGCATTACAGCTATTTCACATCAGCCCTGGCAGGCTGTTTCCCCCCCATTCACAACCTTTTAAGCAGAGGAATAGAGCCAAGAAACCCTACATGCCCGTGTGGAACGTTTCCTCCCTAGCATTGGTCTCTCCAAGAGAAGGCACATGCTCCGGTCTAACGCAACCAGCATTACCTGACCCACAGCTCTGGTGATGGAGGGATCTGGCACACATTAACCAGTGTGTGTCCCTAACAGGGTGTGAGGATAAAACCTGAAGCCAAACAGATGGTCCTCAAAAAAAAATTCTTCCCTAAAGTGTTCTGTGTACTAAAACATCACTTACCCAACTCCCATCAAACTTGGCTTGATTTGCACATCTCAAGCCAAGTTTGAAGAAAAATATTCAGCTGGAAACACACAGGAAAAAGAGTCTTTTTTCCTTGCAATTGAATGATATGAAAATGAAACAAATTTTCTTCAAATCTTGGAAAAAGTTAAGAAAAAAATTAAGGAGAAAAAAATTAAGGAGAAAATGAAGAACTGTAAAGAAAAAAAAGAGGAAAAAAATTGAGGAAAAAATAAAAGAAAAATAAAGAAAAATAACAAAGAAAAAATAAGGAAAAATAAGAAAAAAGGAAAAATAAAAAAGGAAAATTAAGGAAAAAAATAAGGAAAAAATAAGGAAAAAATAAGGAAATAAGGGAAAAATAAGGAAAAATAAGGGAAAAATAAGGGAAAAAATAAGGGAAAAATAAGGGAAAAATAAGGGAAAAATAAGGGAAAAATAAGGGAAAAATAAGGGAAAAATAAGGGAAAAATAAGGGAAAAATAAGGGAAAAATAAGGGAAAAATAAGGAAAATAAGGAAAAATAAGGAAAAAATAAGGAAAAAATAAGGAAAAATAAGGAAAAAATAATGAAAAATAGGAAAAAATAAGGAAAAATAAGGAAAAAAGGAAAAAAATAAGGAAAAATATTAAAAAATATAAGAAAAAATATAAGAAAAATAGAGCCCAATCCCTCTTGGGTGTAAACCAAGCACTGGGAAAAAAAGAAATTTGACACAGAATGCAAAGTGATGGACGAACAGAGAAGTGGAAGAGGAACTGGAGCTCTCATGTATAATGACCTATCACCACATTCTGTGCTGCACACACAATTTCAGCAGAGCCGGAAATCCCATCTGCACCCAGTATGGGCAGCTATTGTCTGAGAGCGCAGAGCAACGTTGCACAACACTTCAGGGTCCCGATTCCACTGCCACACACCCACCAATACAGTTACTCACCAGTAGCCCTGACTAGCAACAACTGGATACTCAAAACAGGAGCCACTAAATTTAGCAGCGCGTGTGCAGGATTAGCAACCGGGTGTTATTTCCAGTTAATAAAAAGAAGTCAACTGGGCACCATTAAAGCATTCTGACTGAGAATTATCGCTATTTTCTGAACTCAAGAGATGATGCCAGGAGAAATGTGAACCACTAATTAGATGAACAGTGTCGTACAGTTGCAAAAACTCCAAGTTCTGGGCTCCCTGGTATAAAAAGGGCAGGGATCTCCAGGAGAGAGTCCAGTGGAAAAAAAATGAAGATGATTAAAGGACTGAAGCATCTCCCCTACAAGGAAAGGCTGAGTGAACTGGGGCTGTTCAGCCTGGAGAAAAGAAGACTGAGAGGGGATCTGATCAATGGTTATCAATAGCTGAAGTGTGGGACAAAGGGGGACATGGGCAGCCTCTTCTGTCTGTGGGGATAGGACAAGGGGTGATGGCCTCAAGTTGGAGCACAGGGAGTTCCACACCAATCTGGGGAAGAACTTTTCCCCAGTGAGGGTGAGGGAGCCCTGGGACAGGCTGCCCAGGGGGTGTGGAGTCTCCTTCTCTGGAGAGATTCCAGCCCCGTCTGAACACCGACCTGTGTGCCCTGTCCTAGGGACCCTGCTTGGGCAGGGGGGTTGGACACAAAGATCTCTGGAGGTCCCTTCCAAACCCTACGATTGTGTGATTCTGTGAAAAACCTACATGCATGTCCCCAGTAATGTCTCTGAAGTATACATGTATTCATTTTTAAACATGCTCCACTGTATAACGTGTTTGCATGAGCATGTGCATAAAGAAGAAAGAAGCAATAGCACTTGTGCAGTTAGTACTCTCACCGTGAGAGCTGTGTCTGGGTCTCTTACAGCTTTGACTCGGGCTGGGGAGAAAACTCATCAGCCCAGAAAGTGATGGATTCTCTCTGGAAACAAAAAACTACATTTATACTTAGGGAAACATGAATTCTTTAATTTGCTTACACATCTGACTGTAGAATTGGATTTTCCTTACTGTTAATTACCTAAACCATGAGATGGCCTTGAAAAGGCACACCCTAACCACAGGGAAGTAAAAGCAGGTTAGAGCTAGAGTAACTTTTTAAACTTTTAATTTTTTTTCTCCTCAGTAAGTGTGATTTTATTGCTGGTGGTGGGCAGGTCCTTGTGTGTGTGCAACCAGGCGACGAGGCTAGATCCAGCTTTTTGGCTTCTGGAGCAGTGCATGGATGGTGCTCCAGGAGCAAGCTGGTAGCTTATTAATGATAATTCCTGACTGATTCTGAATGAGATAGTGACTCAGTATCACAGTGACTCCTGGGGTAAGTAAAAGGAGAGTTTTATCTTCAAGACAGGAAAGAAAGAGCACGCAGCACTAAATGACTAGTGTGGTTTCTCAGGGACTAATTGTTAAGCAAGAGTATTTACGATCAAAGATTGGAGAATGGGGCTATCATTGCAAGGCAATTATCTATACACAAATAACTTGGATGCTTTGGCATTTTTATAACCACTCCTTTATTTATTTCACTATCTATCCTGCTGCAGCACCATTCCTCTGGCTACACAAGAACACAGTACTTCATACTTTTTTTTCTTTCACTTCATATAAAATGAAAATAAAACAGGAGTTGGAAGAACAATAGGTCCCGTTTAACCATGAAATACAACTGCATTTAACTTTTGTGCTTTTGATCAATATTTATGTGACAAGCTATTAATTACTCTTCTCCCCTACCACTTGAATGCTGTTGTTCTTCCCACAGTTTGATCTGCACTTTTGTGTATTTAATTTATAACAGTTTCTATGGAAAAGAAGTATTCAAAGAAGGGGAGGGGGGGGAAAAAGTGCTGATACAGCACGTGGATCTGTCTACCAAACCACAAATCTTTTCCAATGTTCATCTCAGACTGAAAGCAATTCTGGGAAACAAATTAATGATATAAATCACATTATCATTACTCACATAAAGATACTCCGTTGTAATTCTTTCAGAAAGCTGCAGTGAGTAGCTAACAGAACTCTGTATGGAGAATGCCTGGTTCTAATTAAATGATCTAAAAATAGAGTTGCACATACATCTAGGACCAAGCCATCTGTGTTATCTCTCTGAGATAAGCTATTACACACCCACAACGATATCCTTTTCATCACTGCAGATATTCCAAACTAGGACTGGCCCTTCTTTCCCATCTAGAAAGGGAAGAAGGGAAAGGAAGCAACTTTTGAATCCAGACAAGGTTTATTTATTTACTTTTCTGAAAGTCAGAGCCCTTGTTTTGAAATCTCCTTCCACACCTATTTCTGTCAATCAGCAGCAAACAGTCCTGCACACGACAGCAGTAGTTGAGGAGGACTTCTCCATGAAACACCTTCCCAGGGCGATAAAGCAAGCTGCAATGGGCTGTCTGCATCATGCTGTGTGTGATGGTTTTTGCTTGGGTGGTTTCTTGTCCTTCCTTTTTATTTAGGGTTTTTAAAAAGAACTATTTTTAAAATTAGCTTTTTTCCCCTCATTCTGGCAAAGAACAGTATAAAATGTAAGCTGGAGTGAAACTGGACCTGAGTTTAAAAGGCTGGGTAGCAGATTCCCAACAACAACCTGTCTCCATGCTTCAAGGAGACAGAAAACAGCCCTTTTCTCCTAAAAACACCTATGGCTGTGGTTTAGCCCCAAGAAAATTAACTCCATCCTAGACAAAATCAGGACTTCTATGTGTTATCAGCCAATGTCTGAGGGAAGAAAGGGAGGAGAGCCAGTCAAGAGGGGGAAAGGATCCCTGTGTAGGCACAGCCAGTGACAGGTCAGCCCTTGTTAGGCAAAGAGCATCCCTCGTTCACAGAGTGTGAAGGGAGACACCCCAACTCCCTCAGGCTGCACCCAATGGAGCAGCATTAGTTACGCTTTTCCTTAAAGCTCTTGCTGCCAGACTGAGTTTAATCAACCCCAGCCTGTTTGTTGTATGTGCCCCTACCTCAGCTTTGGGGCTGAGAGGCTGTTGTGCAGGAAGATGTCAAGCCATGTGGGTTAACGTCTTTAATAGAGCTCCCTTTTCTGCCCTCAGAAATACAAATGCTGTATTTGTTCCAACCAAAGGCCTTACCCATTTTGGGGAAATCAAGTAAACAGCAGCTTTAGACACCAGGGTGTCTAGAAAAACATTAAAAATTATGCTTGTAACAGATACAATGAAAAAAAGTGCATTTATTTTCCCCTAAAGCCTTCTGATTGTTACACATCTTACCATAAAGTAACAGGCAAAATGAAGACTCACCTTTGAATAAATGCCATCGACTGGTCTCCACTGTTCTCCGTTCAAAAGGAAGGGAACTGTTATCTCATAATCTTTTGACTGGTCCTTCAGCATCTGCTGTGGTGAGGACTCCGACCTGCTGTCCACATTCTCACCTAGGAACAGGGAGAAGCACTTCAGGTCAGCCAGGAACACCACCAGACAACATCAACCTTGTTATTTAAGGGACCTGGCAGCGTATTTCAAAAGGAAGCCATTCAGGAAAAGAATCAAACATCAAAGCATCGTGGGGGTCACACTGTCTGTGTTAAAACCTACACCAATCCCCAAGAGAGCTGGGGTTCTGGGAGAGGAGCATCCAGGGGATTTCCACTGTGGATGAGATGATACATTTCTGCAGCCACAGAAGATGAAGACTGCACATGAGGAGCAGACATACCAGGTCTCAGAGTTAAATAAAAAACACAGGGAGGCACTGGCACCACTGCTTAAAGTGTGACACTAATAACCACGCTACAGTCTGGAGTATTGTTTTTTCCACTGAAGATGACAGCAGGGGGGATGCAGTAGGTAGCTGTCTTTTCAGCATCATCATTAAGAGAGTGAGAAAGCTGCAGGGATTTAGAAGAGAGATGATTCTATCAGGACTATTTTTCCATAATTAAGGTAGGAAATCAGCCTTGTTCGTTCCACTCCCCAACCCTGCTTCTCCCCATCTCTCTTCTCAGATACAGTCGTGCTGGATCAGATTCAAATCTGATTTGGGGAGTTCAGGGCTCCTGGAGCCCTTCCCTCCCTGGGGTGAACAAACCCTGCAAGCCACAGGCTCCCCAAGGGCACACAGGCTCCCAAAGGGCACACAGTCAGCTCAGATTTTCCTTGACGTCCCCCCTCCCCATTTCTGTGATGAACTTGGCTGGTCCTCATGCTTTGCAAGCTGGAGATGCAGCACAAACACAACAATCCAGTCTGGGATTCCTGAAAGCACCAGGTTTATAGTACACAGCGAATTCAGCAGGTTTAATCCCAGTATTTCATTATCCCCTGAACACTTCTTAACACACCACCTTCCTCTGTGGCACGTGGAGCATCCAATTGTACTTGGTTTTAACAAGGCTGAGCCACGTACAGCAAAAGACCAACGAAACTCAGCAGCCTCAGCATTTTGATACAAACACACAGTGAGGTCACAAGTACTGAGACCCCTGTATGACCAAGGACGGGCACTGTCACTGGTGGGGTGTGAGGGGGGGTGGGAAGTCTCAAAGAGAACATAAAAACTCTGATTGGAATAATGTTCCACTCCCACACAGTCAGATGACTTCCATTCACGCCACAATGTCAAGGAGCTATTTGCATGCAACTTTTATCAAGTGTTTTCCCCCTCAGTAAACATCCTAATGGTACTGTGCCTGTCAAAGCAGAGTCCTAAAAGCAGCATCACAGCACAAGGGGTGGGCACGGTATTGAGAATAAATCTTTAAGAGAAGACAGGGTTGGCTTCCAGGAGCCACAGGCAGCCAAAATGTTGGTAGGGTTTGCCACACGCTTGACCTACCATCACACCAAGCCCTCTGATACACCTGGACCCCAAGAGGACATGCTCTGAGTCTTCCCTGGTGCTCTAGATACATGTCCATCCTCTATTAAGATGGAGAAAAGCCAGCATTACCTGTCTTCTTCCTTCCCCCCGTTGCCTTTGTACCAGGAGGGCCAGAGGAAAGTTGATGGGGCAGCATTTCAGCAACTCAACCTTTCAGTCTCAGGGCTGAGCCATGGATAGGAGACCTACCTACACAGCCCAGCACTCCATAATGCCAGCCCAGCAACCCAACCTGCTCTCTCAGGTCACCCAACACTCCGAGGATCAAGAGCTGTGTTTTGGGCAGAATGATTCTGATTTAATCCCTGTTAGAATTAGCTTAAAAACATCTTCACAGGCACTAGCACTAAGCTCATGTGAGAGGAGGAAAAGTGCAGTATTTCCAGCATGCTTTTAGAAATAGGACACTTGGCCTAAAACACACACACACACACACACACACACACACACACACACACAAAGACTGAGATCATAGAATGCCTCAGGTGGGAAGGGACCTTTAGAGCCCATCTAGTCCAACCCCTGCAGTGAGCAGGGACATCTTCACTAGATCAGGTCTCTCAGAGCCCCATCAAGCCTGACCTTGAATGTCTCCAGGGGTGGGGTCTCCACCACCCCTCTGGGCAACCTGTGTCAGTGATCCACCACCCTCAGAGTGAAGATTTCTTTTCTAATATCCAACCTAAATCTCCCCTTTTCTAGTTTAAAACCACTACTCCTTGTCCTATCACTCCATGCCTTTGGGACAGTTCTTCCCCATCTTTCCTACAGGTACTGGAAGGCTGCTATAAGGTCCCCCTCAAATAAAGATACAGCACATCAGGCAGGAAATCTGTTTGCAATACACATGCTCCTCCAGAAAAAGGGTTCCCACCTCACCCTCAGCACAGCCCAGGTGACAGGGCTCACTGGGAGGGACACAGTGTCAGCCTTTGGAAGGAACGTTCCAAACCCTGCACACGATTAGGTTCACCCCTGTGGAGGCAGACAAGATACCATCTCCTCTGCCCAGGAGGGTCTCCACAGAACCTCACAGCTCTTTATTCTGATTACCAGGCGTGAAGCTCGCTGCACAGAACGGGAATTTATGAAGCATGTCTCAGAGAAATGAGAAAAGTTTGGCTCTAGTCCTGATTATGATTATTTTTTTTCTGTTCTTGGCTCACTAGAGCAATCTCAACTAGATGAATTAAATGACTCTGGCCCTTCTATTACCTGGTAGGATTTGCACTCTGAAAGTTTCATGAGCTCTAAATTTAAAGAAACCCTAGAAGCATATATTCCCTCCCAAGGACGCGTTGCCTGTATCACTTCCACACAGTCTTAGACCATGGGGCTGCAGCTAGATACCAAGGAAGCACCACAGTCCAGCTGGCTTTCCTGCACGTTGCCTGCCTTATTAATTCCACAAAGCATTAACATCACACCACCACCCGAAACAGATGAAACAGGAGAGGGCTCAGCATTGGCACATGGATGTGTTATTCCCTCATTGCACAGCAACCACTATAAAAATATCAGGGGAAAAGGGGAAAAAAACACACATACAGAAAAAAAGTGCAGTGCAATTCTGCCACTCCTACCATGCCCAAGGTGCTGCTGGCATTGTATGAACAGAGCAAGGTTACACCGAGCACGCTTCATCTCGCACACGTGCTTATTTATCTGCACACTAGAAACGCACGCTGTGCCAAAGCGTTGAGAGTCTGGAGACAGACATCAAGACAGGTTTATAGGCAGCAGTTATATCTTTATTGGAAAAGATAATTTATTTGGGGGGGAAACGAAACAGACGGGCTTTGGGGTTTGCAAGCTCTTCTGAAGCCACGGCGCTTATAAAACACAGGATCGGTTTCTGGCTCGTTGCGATCCTTCAGCCAAATATTTTGCTGCTTATCTGAATGGTTTTTATTTAAATTATTGGGTGTGATAGAGAATCACAGCTTCCTGCAGGAGGCAGAGGAAGCACTGCAGTCACAGGGCCTCATCCTGAAGAGCGCTCGGGCACATGCTGAAGATTATAGAATCTTAGAATCACCTGGGTTGGAGGAGACCTTTAAGATCACTGAGTCCAACCACAGCCTAACCCTGCCTAGCCCACCTCTAGACCACGTCTTCAAGCACAACATCCACATGCCTTTTAAATCACTCCAGGGATGGTGACTCCACCACCTCCCTGGGCAGCCTGTTCCAATGCCTGACAGCCCTTTCAGCACAGAAATTCTTCCTTATACCTGGCCTAAATCACCCTGGGGCAATTTCTAGCCATTCCCCCTCATCCTATTGCTTGTCACCTGAGAGAAGAGACCGACCAACCAACACGTCTGCAACCACCTTGCTGGTAGAGAGCAATGAGGTCATCTCTCAGCCTCATCCTCTCCAGACTAAACACCCCCACCTCTCTCAGCTGCTCCTCACAGGACTTGTGCTCCAGCCCCTTCACCAGCTTTGTCGCCCTTCTCTGGATGCACTCCAGCATCTCAACACCCTTCCTGCAGTGGGGGGCCCAAAAGGACTCAAGATACAGCCTAACTTGCACTTGCCTAACTCTCAAATGTCCTCCAACTACAGGCACACTATAGTTTCTTTCATAAATCAAATCACAATGTCTTTTTCTGATTTAAGATCATACTCATGCACTATGTATTTTTCTGAGAGACAAAAGAATAACGCAAGTTGCCTAGCTGATCAGTAAACTCTAGGTCAGTCTTTAAATATAAAAGTTAGAGCAACATAAAAAGGCAAATCTTTTAAACAGGATTCTCCAACCTGACTGCAAAGCTTTCAGGAACACGTTGCAGGAAAGAAGGGATCACAGCCAGCAGAGAGCACCCACACACACCCTTCTGCGATGGGAAAGATGACAGCATCTAAAGAGCCACTGAGCCCAACAAGGGGATGCAGACAAAAAAAGATATGGGTTGAGGAAGACTTGAAGTCGGGAGAAAAAAAAAATCCACCAAGAACACTAGACCCAGGCCAAAAAAAGGTAAGGATAGAAATTGAGGTGTGCAGGAAACTTGGAAAAAATGGGACAAACAGACGTGCGGCCCCAGAGCAGCTCTGAACCTGTGCAGCACTGTGGGCTTCTGAGCAGCTCCACGGGTGGGACAGCTGCAGGCAACTGGTAGACAATGGTAAGGCAATAGGGAATGGATTAAAGCTAAAGGAGGGAAGGTTTAAATTAGATATTAGGGGGAAGATTTTTACAGAGTGAGTGGTGAGGTGCTGGAACAGGATGCCCAGAGAGGTGGTGGATGCCCCATCCCTGGGGGTGTTCAAGGCCAGGTTGGATGGGGCCCTGGGCAACCTTGTGTAGCTCCAGGCCTGGAGGTTGGTAGCCCTGTCTGTGGCAGGGGGTTGGAACTCTATGATCTTTGGGGTCCCTTCCAACCCAGACCAGTCTATGGTTCTATGATTCTGTGAAAGCCTTTGACACACACAGCACTCCCCTTGAAGCTGGGAGCACCGATGAATTTATGCCAGTGAGCGATACTTCTTCACCCAGTCTCTTGCAGAACGGCAGAATAACACACAGTCTCCATTTTCCTCTGTTGTTTTTGGGCCACCCACCTCCGAGCACAAGGACAGCCCTCCCAAAGAGCATCCAAGGAGCACCCGGAGAGGAGGGTGATGGGAGGGACCGGAGATGTGTGCTAACGAAGGGTTTCCACGACCTTGACCACATCCCCCGAGCTCCCAGGGCTGCAGTTCCTCATGCACACAGACGTGCTGGTATTTCCTCTCTGCCACTCTTCATCTCCTCTACCCATTTTCATTAGGACTTCTTTGAAGCTGGAGCCATTACAGTTGTTTGCATTACATTAATAACGAGGCCTCTTCTCCACGGGGACTCTTGGTATTACAGAAATATAAATAGTGTAATAATTGAAATCAGAGAATTTAAATTTCAGTAACGTGTCATGAGAGGGGAAGAAAATCAGGCCATCTGTATTACCAGGAGCTTTTATTGGGCCCAGGCTTCCTATCTTGTGTGTCTCATGCACCTACTTACTCACCTACGTATTTTCCATTTCAGTGAAACCCTGTCCGGCCCTTCCTGACGCAAACTCGTCTCCCACGTTTCCACATGAAAAACACTTCACAGTCTCATCTATCTGTTTTTTATTTTCAGCCTGCAACAGAGGTAACGCTTTTGATCCACGAGCTGATGCAGCACCCTTTCTTCTTCTTTTTCCTCCTCTTTTCTGCAGTAATATAAAAGATACTTTGTACAAACACTGAGATGAGTAGATGTTACCTGTCAGTGACTTTTGTGCGGGCTTAAATATTTCTTCATCTGCCTCGTGCTTCTACAACTTTGCTTCTTTGTGTGGTATCACACCAGGACTTGTTGATGAAGAAGTTAAGAAGAGTTTTCATCTGCTTTTGCTTTGTGCCTCAGTCCCTCCGAGCTCTGAGTAAAATAAACTCCAAGCGTGCGACGTGACATCTTTGTTTAGCGGCCGCTGCCTCCTGAAGAAGCCCAGACATGCTCTTCAGATTTGCATTTACTTAGAATTAATAAGCTTTCAGCCAGGCAGTGCAATTTATTTGTCCTTATGATAAACAAAGCGGCCAACGCTCCTGATACTGAGCGAGTCTGGATAAGATGGGCTGAAGGGGAAGGGAAGAAGTAACCCCCCCATCTCTGAGCACACACCCCTGCCATCCTGCTAGCACTGGTTTCGGTCCCCTCCCTGCTGACACAGCACAGGAGAGAGGAGTCAGAGCAGGGGTGGTTTATAAACACCACCCCATAACAGGGATTTACAACGACGCCAACGGACGGCACTGTGCTTCCTTCCCATGGGGATGCACACGTTCTGGGAGTCCCAGCTGCACTTCTTGTCCCACCCATGCTACCATGGTCCTGTCCAGGTCCCTGGGTGCCCTTACAGCCCCAGCACCCCACCACAGCCCAACCTGAGGCAGTCAGCCCTACCCCAGTGATGGATGTCGACCCTCAGCCCTCTCCCCGGCGCACTTCACATCACCCACCACAGTTACTGCCCAATTCTGAAAACAACAGAAGCATAATAATACAAATTTTAAAAAATGTTTTAAAAGGCTAAATTAAATCATATCATTATCCTTCTGTCACCATTCGTATCACAAAGGAGCTCAGCACTGCAAGTCACAGCCTATCTACCTTTTCCTCTGCTACAAGCCACCGATGCACGAGGATAATCTTGGGACAGAAAGGAAGGATGGAACAGAGTTCCACAAGCTGGAAACAGTGACTGGCCCTGATCCGTTTCTCAGGGCTTTGGCAAGGCTGCAGACAACAGAAAGGGTGCACAGTATCCCATTCCCCTCATTTTCTCCAGTTATCTTGTGTTACACCACAGGCAGCAGGACCTGTGATTTGGATAGATTATTTCTGGCTACAGAAGAAGGACAAATACACAGGCAGCTGCCTCCTGTGCTCACCAGACCATTGGCAATTAGTTCTGTGGCAGGATGCTGAGGCATGCCCACAGGCTCTGCACCCAGCCAGCTCCCCTGGGTCTGCTCCACGCCACCAGCCCCAGTGAGTTGGGGAACCCCAACAGTGTTGCCCATAGCCAGACAGGACACCCATCAGACAGAAAGAGCTTTATCTCCCTCATCAGTCGCTTCCCTCCTAGGTCTTATTTGGGATGGTTTTTTACCACCTGTTATCCAAACTTTCCAAGGTTCTACACAGAGAGGAGGACCAAGCGTTTGCCCTTCAGGACTGGAGTGAGCTTACAAAATTTGAGGGGGTGGAACTGCCTAAGGAGTAGTCACTACCCACCAAGGGCATCACTAAACAACCGGGTAAAGGAAGGGTTTTCCCAGGGGTCAGTAAGAAAATAGAATAGGAAGACTGATCCTGTTCTATCACTAAAGTCTACTCAACACACACAAGTGACCTGAAATCCAGCGCTCCAAGTTCAGACACAACATCTGCATGGGAAAGGGAAGAAAGAATCCAATAACTTGCAAGCTGGAGCAAAGGGTTGAAACCTAGTAGTAGAGAATAAAGGGCTGTACCCTTAGGGACTAGTAAGTTTTCCACTCTAAGCAGTAATCTTCAAAGGCAAACGAGACAAAGACCTGTACATGCTATCCATTATAGCACTGATGTTACATGAAGCAAAGACAGTCCTGGAACAATGCATCCAAAGAGGTGTTTCTAGTGAGTATCGGATATTTAAGCTACTCCTGAGAATTACCAAGGCAAGAACATCTGGAATACTGCGGGCATTTCTCCTCACCTGCCTTCATGAAAGATTAACTCAGCCTGGAGCTGGTGAATTGGAAAGGCTGCCAAGGTGTTCAGGGAAGTGGAAAGACAAGGGAACTGAAGTAATTATTTCTCATAATCTAGAAAACCAAAGATGACAGGACCCATGATTGTCCTTTAGCTTTATATACATCCTGGAGTTTATCTTGCCAGTGCTGATGAATTCATAGATGGCAAGGGTATAAAGTGGCTATACATAGTTATTTTGCATTGGAGCACAGGACTTCTGAGTAAAGAGGATCACATCCAGCTCTTGTGCATCAAGGGGAAAAAAATTAAAAATCAACTTCCTTGAAGTGGAAATTGTTAACATTAGCACTCAGACTGTATCATGCAAAAAAAACCCAATCCAAACATGTCCACTACCCAACTATCTGGTCAAGGAGTAGGGACATGTGCTCCCAGTCCTCTGTTTCACTCCATCTTCCAGCAAAAGTCAAAATATTACCAAAGCTAAACACTATCCAGGCACAGATCTTGCTGAGATCTTCTAGAACAGTACCCATTCTGCCTGAGACAGGAAAAACAATGAATTGACACTAATATTTTTCAAAAGCAAGTTACAGTAACATAATAAATATGAAAATGCTGTAAAATGAACCAGTACAAGATTTCCCATAATGGAAACGATGGTTAATTACTGGCATTAATGGTTAAAGAAAGAAAGCCCAGTAACTTGCATAGCAATAGCTTGCCTTAGGGTCACCCATCCATCTTAACTTTTACACTAACCACCATCTGAAAACAGAGCCACCTTCCCAAGAGAAAGGACAAAAATCAGAGGCTCTGCCAGCCTGATAAGGCACTTCCCATTATCCCACTATCAGCACTCAGACAGCTTTAAGAGAGACAGGACATAACACGCCGGACTCTGACCCCATCTCTGTATGTAAGCACAAAAATCTGGGCAAGGCCTGACTGTAAGTAAAATAAAACCCTTATCTCTTGCAATAAAGTTTTTATTAGCTCAAAAAATCATGAATTATTTTTCCAACTAACCTTTGCACATCTAAGCAGCACACTGATTCTCTCCACAAAATCGAGTAAAATTAATCCTTTCATGGCCTGCCTGGAAAATAATTATTTATTAAAAAAAACCCACAACCTACCTAACTATGGACAAAGTTTTACTTGTTTTCTCACTCCTCACCCCCAACCCCATCCCCAAACCCAAGGCCTCAGGTATTTAAGCACAAATAGCTCTTGAAAAACTACTAATTCCATGGATCATCTTGGGCTTGAGTCGTGTCTTTTCCTTCACGTTGTGAAGCTACAGCTCCTGCAGAAAAATCTTTAAAACATCAAAAAAATCAGCCAGGGCCTTTGATAAGCCTGAGGACAGGCAACAGCAAGACGACTCCCCACGTTTCTGAATTTAATTTTCTGTTCTTTCTGCTTCTAATGAAAAAAAGATCCTCTCTGCAGCTTGACAGGCCTGTCAGCTTCGAACCAATCTATGTACAGCTTGTCCACTCAGTCCTTCACACCACGCAGCCTCCCGAGCGCTGACTGGGCAGATGAGGAATAGAAGTTTGAGCTGCACTTGTCCCCCTTTAACTAAACAGCCTCAAAAACACGCTTTTTAATATTTCAGCTTTACAATTCTAAGGACTATCCCCTGTCATCACTTGTCCTTGCATGAGTTACTCCCTTCCTAAATGTAATTCTGCTGATGAAATAACATGTGACAGGGAACAGCCCTTCCACTCCTCCCCTACCAAATCCCAAAGACTCCATGGGAAAAGTCATGTGTTTGAGGTTTTGGTATGGACTTGGGTGCAAAAGCTTAAATTTGAAGGTAACTTGCTGTCCTTCTCCACCAAAGGCTCTGTGGTCAGTGTCGCTGCACGACCAGCTGAACAAACTAATGACACATTTTAGGACAAAAAAA
Organism: Gallinula chloropus; assembly: GCF_964237585.1. NCBI lineage: Eukaryota > Metazoa > Chordata > Aves > Gruiformes > Rallidae > Gallinula > Gallinula chloropus. The sequence continues at coordinate 79,061,282 of NC_140090.1, forward strand.
AAATAGAGAGAAACGGGGGGTGTGTGGGGGGAATAAAAATAAAATGTTCATTGTGGAACATACCCCCTAAGCAGTTGGATCATCTTAATCTTCAAGCTTCTGTAATACAACTGTTGGAAGGCTCTAAGTCTGCGCACAATAAAGTGCTTTATTCGGGGAACCATATGACTCCATCAGTTATTCAAGCACATGTTTGGCACGGATTGAAAGTGAAAAGCATAGCTAAGTCAAATATTTCAAAACTGAACTTGTCTTTCTAACACACATGGTTTATATATTGGTGTAATATCTATATAACTTTTCAGTTCTCATATAGGGTAATGTCATGGCTAAAGTACAAAATGATGTCTGCTGCGCTAGGCAGCGCTGGCGCTTCTTGGGAGTTAACACATGCCAAAAAGCCATTTACTAGAAAATTAAAAGGGAAATATCACACTTGACAGGTCCTCAAGAAAACTGTAAAAAAAAAAATAGCTTTTGTTCCTTCTATTTCTTCAATACCCATTTCTCAACTCAGGATGGCTCACCATTCATCGGTAGAGAGCTGCGCTGTAACGAATCCGGGACAGCCAGTTCCTTCCCCATCACGAGCCCGAGATCGGTCCCCTCTGTTTGCAGATGAAATATTGCTCATCATACAGAGTTACTCCTGCTGATGCAAACGCGATTAAAGCAATCTTGGGAGAGCACAGTGTGATTAAAGCCTAAGTAATGCGAGAAGGATTTGGGCTCTCATTATACAAAATACATATTGAAATGCACTCAAGGAAAGAAGCCAGTATATATCTCAATATCCTCCCTGTTCTCGGGAACAAAATGTGACAAGTGGAGTTTGGAGAACAACATTTGCCATTGACTGCAGGAGGGGGGCTGGGAGGCTGCACAGCGTTTCAAAGAGTGAAAACCAAGCTCTATAACCGTGTGTAGAATATATACATATACTATATTTGGGAAACAGCTGTCCAGCCTCATTTGTGATGTTGGTTATGTTTGACTGAGGAATTACTATTCAGGACCAGTCCAATGGCAGAATTGTCCTTTTTTTTCCCCCTTCCTAGAAGAGAACATTTCAAAATAGGAGAGAAATAAAGGAGCACAGTCGAAGCAGCGAGCCAGAGGGCATCTCCACACACCAGGCGATGGGTACGTATGGAGAGGTTTCCCCCCTGGAAAAGCTCAGTGCTCGGAGTTCACGGAAAAGGGCAAGTTGTAAATACAAGATTCAAACCCAAAGCAGCTTTGAAAAGTAAGTGACATAACGGCTTAGGAGACCTTCTGTCCTCTCGCTGCAAATCCCTTTCTAGAGTTGCTTCTTTTCTGAGTCCTGGTGCACAGCATATAAATTGGTCCAGGCCTCCCTTCTCACAAAAACAAGCAGGATAGGACTAATAAGAGGTGAAAAATAGGAAGGGCTGCCTTTCCTATGGGTAATTCCAGGATGCCCTAGAGACAGGATGTTGTATCTTATCTCAGCATCACCCCAGCACCATCCTGGCACAGGCACTACTGGGGCGCATCTGCTTCTCCCTAAACCACTGCCTCTTCCTCCAAGGGATCCCAGAGATTCCCATTTTGATTATGAACTCAGCCTTGCACCCTTCAGCACCAGTGAGGCAGCACCTGACACAACCACTTAATCGAGTAGAGAAATAACAACCTGTGCTTTTCAAGCACAGACACAACTAATCCTTGGAGCTCCAACGTCAAATAAACACTGAACACATTCACTTCTCAGCAGTGACTCCACATAATTACACAACAATCCAGATCCAACCTTTCCTTCCAGTTACTCCCCTCCAAACCCTCAAGAACAGCTCCTTCCCACTCAACAAAATCCAAAATTACTCCTCAAAATACAATTTCCTCTCGGTCTTTGAAAAGGTTCAGCCCAATCCTCTCCTCCCATTATCCACCAGACCCTGCCACTGAGTGCAAGGAATCCCTAGCATAGCTGTACTGAGGGATGTCCCTTCCCATTTACAGCCATCAGTGAAAACCCCTCCTGAGTGGGAGTTGTGTGTGTGTGATGAGCACAACGCCAGATCAGTCATTCAGATGTTCTCCAGGAAACCACGCTGAAAACACAACAGATCCAGCTGAAGCAAATCTCAGTATTAATTTACAGAATGACAGAATCCCTAGGTTGGAAAAGACCTTTAAGATTATCAAATCCAACCATTCCTGTTCTATGCTAAACCATATCCCTAAGTATCTCGTTTACCCCTCTGTTAAATACACCCAGGGATGGGGACTCAGCCCCCTCCCTGGGCAGCCTGTGCCACAGCCCCACAACTCTGCCAGGGAAGAACTTTCCCCTCCCATCTGAGCTGACCCTGCCCTGAGGCAGCTTGAGGCCATTTCCTCTTGTCCCATCTCCTGTCCCCTGGCTGCAGAGACCATCGCCCACCTCTCTGCCCCCTCCCGTCAGGTCAGTGTAGGCAGTGATAAGGTCAAATTAGGTTAAAAAGCACTGGGGAAAGGCTCCACAGTTCTCTCCCAAGCCTAGCAAATGAGCTCCTGGGCTGGGGTGGCAACATCCATCACAAGTTTTCATTTGCATGGGGAATACCTGCTACTTGCTTTACACAACAGCAGAAAAGTTACCTGCACCCACACTACTACAGGCTGTCCCTGAAGTCTGGCTTCCTATTTTCTGAGAGATGAAGGAGCAGAACACTCAAGAGTTGGTTAATGCTCTGGCAGCCACCTATCCTGCTCAGTTTTATTGCGCGACCTTACAGCAAACATCGCCCTGAGCACCGGCTCAGTCCATAACTCCTGACTTTCACAGGCTGCTCCAGGAGTAATGAACAGTTATTTTTATTGTTTCCTCAGGGCAGGGAGAACGCCCAGGATATCTTCCCAGGTCAGACACGCAGCTTTGTGTCTAACCTATGCATCTACTGGTCCCACCAGGCAGATAACTGAAGAGGGCAGAACGCCAGCACCAGGCTGCACAAAGGAGGCAGATCCATGGAGGTGACAGAGTTCATCCCAGCTGAGGACCAGCCTCACAAACAAGGGGCATACACAAAATAGAGACAGGCTCCTGCTTTCTAAAGTGTGAAGGTTTCTTCTGCAATGACCTTGCCCTCTCCCCTCAACTACAAGTGCTTACCCAACGTGTCTCTTCAGTGGAGTTTCATCTTCTGCTCTGAAGAGGCAATAGATGAAGAAATAAATACTGTTTCACTTGGAACACTCACCTCACACTTGAAAAATCTCTGTCATAAGACAAGCCTATTTTTTAACCCAGATACAGTCTCATGACCTGCAATTCAAAAGGAAGGCGGCTCAGAAGCAAGCTGCTCCATCCTCTCCTCCGAGCTGCAGAAGCCACATTTTACTCTCAGCTGTAGTTATGTCACTGCAGTGGCAGAAAAGGAATGAAATGCTGACTTAAATAACCTGGACAGAGCAGTTCCGAGCTCCCTGGGCAGCCTGTTCCACATGCTGGAGGTGGCTGAGTCCCCATCCCTGGGTGTGTTTAACAGACGGGTAGATGAGGTGCTCAGGGATCTGGTTTAGCACAGGACAGGAATGGTTGGACTTGATGATCTCAAAGGTCTTTTCCAACCTTGTGATTCTGTTCTCTTCATGGCTTCTAATGGCTGAGATATCAAGACCTGCAGCACACCACCACTGCCACATACAGACAGCACTGCTGAAGGAGGATACTGGTGACCCTCAGCCCCACACGTGGCCAGGCCCATCTGCTCCCCTTATGAAACACAGTGTTATGACAGAGCCCACATTTTGTATCTTTCTTATTTTTACATGACTACATCAAAACAAAATCCTCCAACCCCTGGATTCAGAGTCTGTGTTTCACCATATTCTTTCAGAGGTAAGCAGCCACACATGAGGCTAGTTCCTCTTGCTTGATCAGCTACTTCCAGAACTAGAAAACATTCAATAAAAGCAAGAAAGCAGCAAGTTTCCACCACTGTCAGAAGGTTTTTCACTTAATGCACATGACATATACCATTAGACTATATTTGTAGTCTGACATGGTTCCTCTTAACAAATATCTCAGGATAAACTAGTCTTTTATACCAAATTCTGCATCCACGCTTTCATGCCTTGCTGTGTATTCTCCAGCGTGGTTAACAGGCCATGAAACATTGCACTTCTTGGGACAGGACAAGGGGTGATGGCCTCAAGTTGGAGCACAGGGAGTTCCACACCAACATGCAGAAGAACTCCTTTCTGGTAAGGGTGAGGGAGCCCTGGGACAGGCTGCCCAGGGGGTGTGGAGTCTCCTTCTCTGGAGAGATTCAAGACCTGTCTGGACCCTGCTTTGGCAGGGGGGTTGGACTCGATGAGCTCTGGAGGTCCCTTCCAACCCCTACAGTTCTGTGATTTGGTGACTTGGGCCTTTAGTACTATAAAATTTGGGGGACAAAGTGCTTTTGTCATAAGAGTAAAAACCTGAAAAGCTACTTGAAATGCAAATACAGCATGCATGCAACTTGAAGAACAAAACCTGAGATGATGTAGAGTAAAACACAAGACCTTGCAGGGCTAACAGAGCCATCAGAAAAAAAAGGATTAACTAAAAACTCTCTCCTGAATAGGACAAATGGGCTGGCACCTGTCCTGGTTCTGGCCAGAGTTAACCTCCCCAAGCAGTCAGGCAGGGCTGGATGCTGCGTGAGGTGCAGAGCTGGGCAGAGCTTGCTGGTGAAGCAGCCCCTGGCCACATAACAGCATTTCAGACCTGCTTCCCAACACTGCAGAAAGGTTCCCTCTTTACAACGCTCACAGCAAAAGTCAAGACAAACAGCAGCCCATCGGCCCTCAAAGGCAGGTGTCTGGACCGGGGGCTTGGCAGCACCCCCAGCAGAAGCCAGGCTGTTAAAACACCCTGGACAGGGTAATTTGGGCTGTTTCATCACCCTGCACTGGCTGTATCCCTCAGCCTGCCTGGCAAAGGCCACATGCTGCTCGCCATTCACATGCAACGCTGCAGGCCCAGCACTGCTGAAAAGGATGCACAGGAATACTAACAAAACCAAGCCCAGCTGGACTCCTCAGACCATTTGCACTGGCAGCATGAGATATGTTAGAAACACAGGGACCGCCAGTGATAAATCTGTCAGGGTTATCATACGCCAGGTCTGAACAAGGCTGGTGGAAGACCAAATAAGCCTTTACACGCATTCAGCCTTTTTAAAAACTGAATTTCATGATCAGTGGCATCGACAGCAGCTGACAGCCCGAGTGGAAGCAACAGATAAACACAGCCCTGATCCGCTGCAGCCACTCACATGTCGTCAGGAAAGTGCCACCGGGGCAGCCTCTGCACCCTGAGCAGGATGAAAAAACACCCAAAATGTAACCTGTCAATCATTAGTTCAAGGATGCTCTTTGCAGCCGGCCAGAGACCTCTGCAAAAAAGAAAGAAGCATCTCAAGGAAAGCAAGGGAAGCCCCACAGAACACCAGCGAACAGCCCAGCAGCTCCCCAGTGAGCAGGAGCGTTAACGATGCGAACATGATTTGAAGAATGGGCATAATATGCTCAGCTGGTGTATTTTGGCACGGACCTGTGGAGCCCCACGGACAGTGACAGCTCATGCCAGGCTATCTGCAGGGGACCTGATAGGGATAATCGTCAGACAAGAAGGTGATTATACACAGACCGTAAATATCTGCCACCAGCGCTGGAACTGTTTGAAAGAAGACAGTATTTGAAAGCGAGCTCTAAAACACAGGGTGTGCTGGAGAGATCAGGTTTTAACACAAGAAACAAGGACTGGCCCGATCTCTTCTGTGACTTAATTTCCACAACAGTAAGTAACAGAAATAAAACCTGACAGAAAAGTTATTTTAATTGAAGGTGAAGAATTCTGGACTGCAGCTCTAGGACTTTGATTTGTCTGCTGTTCTAGGACTTGGATTTTTCTGCTGTTCTAGGACTTGGATTTTTCTGCTGTTCTTCCAGCTGACACCTAACATCTAAAAGAGATGCAGGAGTTTCCCTGCACACGCCAACTTGGGAGCTTAACTCTGCACACCATCGCTTTCATTACCTGCACCGCAGATACGGGAAGGCCTTGATTCTGCAAAAGCCTGATGCAGATGTAGATTTTGAGGCATTTGAACTAAAGCTGTAGGATCAGGTCTTTTCCCACTAGACATTACCCTGCACCAGGACAGAAGAGCTAACTGTGCTTTGCTGAGGTCAGAAACCAAGTACCACAAACTGGACGTGGCAATCGTAAAGCCATCAAAGCTGGAAAGGAAACTCACACTGAAAGTGAGCAGCAAGGCTGCTTTCACGCTGTGTAGCTCATAACCTGGTAATTCCTATTCAACATTGAGAGCTGTTACTTGGGCAGCCCCACTTTACGTGTGTCTCTTGCCTTTTACAACCGTGTTTCGGAACAACTGCTAGTCAAAACCGGTTTTCAAGGCATATTATAACTCAAACCTCTATCTTAATCGCTAAGCGTGTGTTTATGCAGAAATTAGGATGTCCTGGCAGCACCTCAAATCACTGACACCGGGCCCAGAGCAGGCAAAGCCAGCAGAGGTGGAAGTTGCAAAGCCTCAAGCGCCCCGTGGAGACGCGTGCCAGCACAGCCCAGAGGGCTTTTCGTCACCGGGCAGCTTCGCTGGGTCTAGGAACAGGCGGCTGTAACTTTCAGCACCTCTGTGACCAAGAAAGCAGCACATGCTCTGGCAAAGCTAAAGCTGTTCTGTGCTTGGACAGGAGGAAAAGAAATGGGATTAACGGAGAGGACACTGGCTGAGCGGATGCAAAAGAGCAAGTTATGGATGTGTTACGGAGCGGGGTAGGAGAGATGCAGCAAGGGAAGCCCAAAATCCAGCTGAGCTGCGAGGGTCAGCAAGCACCACCGGGCTTAGATATCTAAGGATGGGCACCATAAAGAGGAGTGGCTGAGACAAACTGTAGAGAGACCTTAACTCACCAGTGCAAATGAAACCTTAGAGCTTCAGCTTGGCTCTGGGGGAATCCCAAAACACAGGTAAGAGGATTCCCACCACCACTTCTTGCCATTCCTGACTCTCTTGTGTTTGCTAGGTCCAAGTCACCTACAGTTTACACTCTTGTTTCTTGTTGAGACAACTACTTCAGGGCATGTTTGTTTCTTCATTTCTATCATATGCAAATACTCAAAGCATCCACCTCAAATTTTCCTGGATGCACAGCTGCATTCACCCTTGGTCCCAGCACATCTCCAAACCTTGGAGGGGCCTGGCTGGGCACAGGGGCACCCACACTCAGAGAGGGGCACATGCCAAACAAACCCATCCAAATGCAACAGTATCTCCTATCTCCTCAAGTGTTTCTGCAGCCCTTTTTCCCAATACACTGATTTGGTGTAAATACAAACATTGAGGAAGCAAAATTAAGACCCCTCACAAAGGCAAAGCAAAGCTTCAACACACATTAATTCACTACCATAAGTCCTAGGTGCTCGATTAAACACAACACCTTGTTCTGTCTGCCCCAGGATTGCAAGATGCTGACTAAGAGGCGACAGAAGCATCTCTCTATCCTTCCCTCAGCAACCCCAGAGCCGAAGTCCCAGTGAAAGTCACTGTGCATAAATCCGGAGACAAGCAAACATTGACTAAGTGTAAAGTTACAGAGAGGGGAAAAAAGAAGACCCAGGAGAGGAGTTCGCAGTAAAAGCCCCAAGACAGGAGTTGTGAGTAACACACCGGGACACGCGCACCCGCCAGCGCTGTTACGTGGATCTACAGCAGGGGATCTCCCTCCCTCTCTCCCATAAAATATGCATTGTCAGCCGCCGCTCAGCGGAGAGGAGAGGGCCTGGGCCCTCCAGTGATTCCTCAACAAGCCCCAGACTTGCTGTACAAGTGGCTTTTCCCGGGCTGCTCCCCGCCTGCGAGGCGGATCCCGCGGCTCTCCCGGCACCTCTCCCGCCGCAGCCCCCGGTGCCCCCCCCACTCGTGCCGGCTCCCAGCGAGCGGAGCCGCCAGCAAACTTCTACCCGGCGGGGCCGGACGCTTCCACCACCGCGCCTGGGCTCCTGCGGGCAACTCTCCCCGGCTGGAAGCTGAGTCCCAACTCCGCCAGCACTCCCAAACCCCGACTCCAGCCCCGGCTGGCTGCTGCCGGGGGACCCGGAGGGGATAACTGCTCCCCGGGTCCTGCCTGCTGCGGCGGGGACCCCGCGGGGCGACCCCCCTCCCCTTCCCCCCGGGGGTCCCCTGGACCAGACGCGCACACTCGCTCCCCCCACGCTCCCCCTCCAAGGGGCCGGGGGGGCTGCAAAGCAGCGTTTATCCGCCGAGGGTTTGCGCAGCGCAGCGGGAGTTCCGCGGCTCCTGGCCGGCGCTGCTCCGCGAGTCCGGGATGCCCATGCCACGCCGTGCCCGCTCCACCCCCCCCCCAGCCCCCGCACCGCGGAGGCGCCGCCGTCCCGCGGAGAGCCGCGGAGGCCGGGGAGGGGGCGAGCAGCTGCCGGGTGCGCTCACTTGGCTCCAGCCGTTCCTCTGCTGCTCGTGTCCCCCCCCCCTTAAAATGGAGCGCGGGGCGAGGAAAGGTGGCAGAAAAACCTCTGTCCGTGTCTCACGAACTTACCTTGAGCTCTGGGTGATGCTAAAAGGAGCCAGCTGAGGCTCAGCAGCAGCATGGAAATCTGGGCTGGGGGGTGCGGAGGAGGGAAGCGCTGCTGATCTGCATGGAGACGCTTTGACATCTTAGCCCAGACTGAGGGAGACAAACTTTCATCAGCTGGGGCTGGAGAGCAGCACCATAATATACAGTTACAGAGAGGAGCGAGCTGGGACTCAGGATGTGAGAGATTTCCTGCATGCAGTTAACTCCAAAACCCCTCCTGCTCCTGCCCGGGCTGCTGATGAGTTGGGCTCTGCTGCCCCGAGGGGGGGGAGAGGTTGGGGGGGGGTGGGAGGAAGGGGAGGGGGGGTAAAAGTAAGTTGTTTCGGTGGCGGGTTGGGTTGTTTTTTTTTTTTTGGTCTTTTTTCTTTTAAAAGAGGCTCGGATTATTTTTTTCTTTTTTTTGAAATTTGTTTTTTTGGCAAGGAAAATTCCGTCGACCGTTGCAGTGAGGGAGCAGCAGCCTGTCCGTCCTGGCTTGCGCTCCCGACCATGGAACAAATGAGCTCCGCGGCTGCCCCTCCGCGGGGTCCTACCGCCCGCCGCCGCGCAGGCAGCGCCGAGCACCGCGTGGCTCCGGGGAGGGGGGCTGAGAATCCCCCCGGCCCCCTCAGCGGCTCTCTTCCCGCCACCCCCCCCTCGCTGCCAAGGTTTCTGCTCCACACACACACACACAACCCTGGCTGCTTCCTCTGGAAAGTCATCTGCGTACATTAGACACAAGGATTATTTATCGGTTTCATAATTATTTGGGAGTTTTTTGGGGTTTTTCTGGTGCCTCAAACTTATTTTATATTGTGAGGGTTTTAAAAGTCAAAAAAAAAAACCCCAACAAACCCAAAACCCCCAACAAGAACAACCCCAACACACCCACAGAGTTGCCAGATGCGTTTAAAATCTCCAAATGATTCTCACTGGCTGGCTGGGAGAACAACCAAACACAGATTATCTACTCCTCAGCCTACCACCAAAATATGTTGAATGCCCATGTGTTGCATGGAAGGCTGGGGAACAGGAGAAAGGGTGAAGCTTCTCCTATAAATCCTCACAAGACTGTTATCCTGCTGGTGTATTTTTAATTTATTAAGGGTCTTCCCAAATAATGCCATTGGGATATTGATACTTCATTCTGCACATTGGCCCTGCATTCCTTGTGCATGAAACGGTTGGCCAACCTGGCTGAATAGTGTCTGTACATCAGGAGGCACAAGATTGTGCAATCCCACTTAAAAAGAGCGTGTTTTGGAACCATGGATTTGGGTCTGCACTGGGGCAGAGGCTGGTAAGTATTCACAGGGACCTGGACTATGCCTTTCCCCAGCTCAAAGGACAAACGAGCCAGCAGAAACTCAATGGGTGCAAAGTGGTACAAGCTGGAGCCCTGCATCATGCTCACTTTGTGTGGTTGGGAGCATCCCTGACCCACCGTGGTGGATGGCAGAGCAGTCACATCCCCAGGAGAACAGTGGTAACACCAGGTCATCTCAGCATAAATAAACCTGGGACAGAGCTGGGATCATGAAGCACGTGCAGAAAGGACTCAATCAGCTGCTTTTCTTCACAGTTAAAGAGTTAATTTTCTCCCCTTACCCCTCTGCCTGAAACTAGACCCATGGATTCACCTCCAGCTGCTCTGAGTTTTGAACTCTATCAACATTTAGCCCTCATGTCTCACCTCAGCAGCACACTGTGCTCCTCCCCAGGAAACCCCCATCCTTGTGAGCAGCCAAGGATTATCCTATGGGTCATTTTAAACACCCAAATACCGAATTTTCCCCACTTGCCCCTTATCAAATACATCTCGACAGCTAAAGCCAGCAAGGTTTCATGCATTAAAACATGAACTAAAGAACTCTACTGACTTTCTCATTAAGGACATGTGGGTTCCACACAGCACAACAGCTAAAAAAATGTTAAAATTAAAGTGGATGATTCCTTTGCTGAAGGCCACTGTAGAAGACATTCAGACACTTTTATTCTTTGAAGCTATTTTCCCCATTAAAAAAAATCAGTCAAAGGGAATTAAAGGCTTCTAAGTTGAGTTTTGGTAATCACACGTGGCTTTTCACTGAAATGGCAGTATTTTGAGTACTGATACTCACTAACAGAGAATGTGGAGCCAGTTAAAGCTTGGTCATTCATTAGCATCAGTGAACTAGATATGATCAGAGTTCTTCCTCCCCAAAACTTAACCAGAAAGGAGCACTTGATTTCACCACACTAATTTTCTGGGCTTGAAGTTGATAAATTGATAGTTTATCACAAAAGAGCCCCGAATATTTTATTAATGACACCCACGTAGGAATGCTACTGAATTACAGTCACCTCTTGCTCTGGGGAACAAAGGTACCAATTTCAGAGTTTAAAAAACTCCTTTGGAAAAAAAAAAAAACAACAAAACCCAACCCAACCAAACCCCAAAACACAAACCCAAACCCTCAAGGAAAAGAGGAGTCCCTCTGAAGTGCCCCTTCCTCACTGCTACATGCACCAGAGGCCAAACCGAGACTTCTAATTTCTCCTGTCGACCCACCTCCCGCAATTAGTTTTACGAGGTTTGGGTTTGCTTTATCCACTTCAGAAGAACACGGTTCCCTGCAGGAAATGAAAATTGCATCCAGGTTGTGTGGCTGCTTCAAAGGGAGCCACAATCCTGATTCTCCAGGTTATGCCTGCAGGCCATGGCTCTCCCATCCTTCCTTCCATCCACCCATCCATCCATCCATCCATCCATCCATCCATCCATCCATCCATCCATCCATCCATCCATCCATCTCAGCTTTGTTCTTTAGCACTGTCAGGGAATGAGGAATAGGGTTTCTAGGACTTTCTTTACTGTCTGCTACTGCTCCTTTATGCCTTTTCCTTTTTATCCCCCCCCTCCATTTTTGCCCTTCTTATCTTCCTTGCTCCATGCATTTAGTTTTGCTTTTGTTCAACCACAAGCAGCTTTCTATTCCAAAGGGTTGGCTCTGCTCTGTACTAGTGTAGGGCTACCCTGCAATAACAATGGCAGATGAACAGCTAAATGGTATTTTCTCTCTTCGCTGTTATCTCCTTGGGAAAGGAAAACCTATCGCATCGGTGTCTCTATTACTACAGACAGGGTGGCATGTGGCAGTAGCTTAGTTTGCACTCAGCTTTTAAGCCTCAGGCTCTGCTCTGCGGGAAAAGCAAGCCAGGCACTGCCTACAAAGGGAAGAGCACAGATCCTGCTGCTGCTGGAGCATCTCTGTGCTTTGTGGATGAGATATCGCACCCTGCGGCTGCGGGGCACCTGTGGCTAGAGGAAAGACTGAGGAATGAGGTGACAAAGGTCTCTGAGATCCTATCAGGACCCCTAGTCTTTCAACTGCATGGCCCCACATCCCCTGGAAGCGGTTTGGAAACATCTACCACGCCTCTTTCAGCAGGAGCCCTGGGAATTGCTAATGCTTACGGGGTGCTGAGGAATGTGGCTTGCATTAATTGTTACCTCTTGTCTTTCACCAAGCAGGGCTACAGCTACATCCTTCCCCCTCCCCTGCCTCTGCCTTGTGCCACTGTGTCACTTCAGTAGGTCAAGTTGAAGGAGTTTAACTTCCAGTTTGCATTTATATGTGAAAACAATTGGCTGTAAAGAGCACTCGGGCTCGTATGTGACTGTATGACAATACAGGCAGCTGGCTTGGACTCCGGTTATCAAATTACTAATTCATGCAGGAGCTTTGCTTCACGTGGCACTGGAAAGGTCAGTTCAGAAGAGAGCAATACGGAGGAGACCAGTGTGGAATAACTTACCTGGGAACAAGCACAGCACACGGGCTAGTACAGGCATCAGAGAGGAGGAGGGTGCGCTGAGGGAAACATCAACACTGGTATTTTCACCTTGGCTAAGGGAGCTTTGAGAAAGAATTAGTGGCCAACAGAAAGAACAGGAATTAATTAAATAAAGGGGTGGAGAGAACATACATCAAGTCTAAAACCTCCCGGCTATGATGCTGGAAGCTTTCATGGCATTAGATGGAAGGCTAGAGAACTATATGGCACCTGTGAGATGGATTATTGCATGCTACAGGGTGTGGAGTGTTAAAGGGAAGAAAGAAAGAGAAAGAGGAAGAGGGAAAAGAAAAAGCAAGCTGTGTCTGCTACCCTTTTTCTCCTAGTGCATCCCTGCATTACAGCCTGAGTGAAAGGGAGAGAGATAAACTGCCTCAGATAGTTGAACAGTTTCAAGAGAAGAGATTCCGATGGGGAGACTTCACCCCTGTAATGCTGCTCTCCCATCTTCCCAGCTAAGCTGTGATCTCCTTTTGGATATCCAGGAAACTTTGCTGTAATCACAATATCAAGTGTTATCCAGAAACCCAAGTCCCTTTGTTCCCCTATGTGCCAAAATGCATGAAGACTTGTCTGAGCTTAGCTACAGAGATCTACAGCTTGGATCTACAGTTTTGGGGCCTCCAGGCTGAAGTTTTTGCTGCTCTTAGAGTAAACAAAACAAAACAAAAAAGCTTTTCCCTTTGAAATCCGTGTGTCCCCCAGCCAGCTGCTGAGACTTTGTGTCTCCAGTCCTCCCTCACTTCATTAACTCCCTGCAAAATCAAGATCCGGCTGAACTGTGACTGCAGCGGCAGATTACAGTCCTCTATAATTAACAGGCATAGATATAGCACAGTACAGTGTGACCTTTGGCCACAGAGTTTCTCTCTGCAGACCTCTGTCACAGCACTCAGGCATAAAATAGCACGCTCCCCAGAACAGCATCCGTCAGCTCTGCTCGCTGAAATAAAATACGGGCTGTAAATATCGTTTACCACAAATACTGGAGGGAAGTTGAGTTCTATAGATTTCCTGGTCTATGAGGGCAAGTTTCCATCCTCTGCATCCTTAGTGAGCGTGCAGTCCAGCATGCCTCTCCATGCCTGAGCCACACAGAGTCCAAACCAAGTCGTTAGGCCATGAAACGCCAGGTCAGCAATCTTTCTGCTATCAACACATATATTCCTACCTCCCCCTCCACTCTCTTTGCAGCTCCCTACTTTGGATATGACCTTTTTTATTCTTCCTGTCCTTCGAATCCATCTGAGAGTTCTGCCCTGAAGCTTTGAGGTTGCTGGTGTGGCAGGGAGCAGAGGGCAAACCAGGCACCTCACTGCAGCCAGAACTCCCCTCTCCCAGCCATGAGGCCGTGGTCTGTCTGTTCATCCAAGTCAACAACCCAGCGGGTGCCCAGGAGTTTCAACAGAGCTCAGTTTCATTACAGGGATGAGCTTCTCCTGATATTCATCCCTCCTTCAGAATGGGATGTAGGGGGACATGACCAGCCCCTTTTCAATGGTCTGTGGGGACAGGACAAGGGGCAGTGGCTGCAAGTTGGAGCACAGGAAGTTCCACACCAACATGGGGAAGAACTTTTACCCAGCAAGGGTGAGGGAGCCCTGGGACAGGCTGCCCAGGGGGTGTGGAGTCTCCTTCTCTGGAGAGATTCAAGACCTGTCTGGACACCGACCTGTGTGCCCTGTCCTAGGGACCCTGCTTGGGCAGGGGGTTGGACCCCATGATCTCTCGAGGTCCCTTCCAACCCCTGTGATTCTGTGATTCTGTGATTGAGAACCAAGGATTTACTCAATTCCCCCTTGCTGCAGATGCACAAGGCACTTGCATATAAATTTGGGCTTTTATTGAGTGGAGACTCTTTCTTACTGTGACCTATCTGTGAGCTACTTGAAGTAACATGGTCCTTCCTACTTGTAGAGAACCTTGAACCACTACAGCCGACCAACAGGACAGAATACTGAGGTTGTTTTATCAGGGATTTTATCAGAGCAGAGCCCCCAGATGGAAATGTTTCTAGGTATCCATTTTTTCATAGAGAAGAAATTAAATCAGCCTCCAGCTTATTTGATTGATAAAGCGTGATAACGTTAAATTCAAATATAAGTAAAATTGACACAGCCATCCTGGAGTTATTTATATATGTAATAAATGAGATGCAGTATTTTTAGTCTGTCTCGAGGATAATAAAACATAATCTGAAGGAGGAAGCCCCTTTCATTAAGCTGAGTTTGGAGAACACTGCCTGCTAGCATCCTTTCTACCTGGAAGAAGGACATCAGGGCTGCCAGCGAGTGAGACAGGCTCATCACCATCCCTCTCCCCTTCCTGCTCTGCCTGATTCATCCCACCCCTCCACCGCAACATGATTTTGGAAAACAGCTCCTTTCCTCTGACAAAGCAGGGGAGTAAGCTCTGCTATAATGCTGATTAAGCTCTATATATGCTTTACAGGGAAACTAACTGCACAGAGACCGTTGCAGGCTGCTGTAACAGGGCCAAGGGTGAAAAAGCCAAGAGGAGCTCAAGCAAGAGCAAACAAAGAAACCCACCGCTCCAAGGATACAGGACCTTAACAACAACAACAGCAACCCCCTAAATTCTTCAGCAGTTAAACCACAAAAACCCAAACCTCACACGGTCCCTAGTCACATTCTTTTCCTGCAGCATAAACCCTGGGTCATGCAAACACAGAGCACAGCCACCGCCGGCAGCTGAGACTCCCTCTGGGGCATCCTTCCTGCTGTGGGGCACCCACCCTGCTGTGGAGCACCCCTGTGGCCCCTCCCTCCCCAGGACCCTGACCCAACAGCCTGAGCATCCCTAGGGAAGTAGGGCTCAGCTCCCAGCCCCACCCCACACTGAAGTAGCCATCAACATTTTCCTCTTCCAGCTTTTACTCCAGGAGAGGAAGCAAACCACACTAGCTGAAGTTTCCTCTGTTTCAGTAACACATGACCAAATGCTTATCTTCATAAATAATCAATGAATAATCAATCAATCTTCTTCTGCATGTCTGCAGCCCCCTGAAACTCCACTGGTTGTTCTAATCCCTGCTTGGAGTGCGTGGCAGGAGCCCCCAGCTTGGTTAATGCTACTGGACAGGAATTAATACTCTGCAAAAGAATAAGAAACTAAGGTTGTGGTCTCTTCCCATTTGGTGCTCTGCTGTTGATCAACCTCTAAGTACTGTGGAGAGCAGGAAATCCAGCCTTGTGGGAAGAAGCACCGAGGGTTTTCTGCCCTGCAGCCTGCTACAGAAAAACCCTGACAACATCCAAACCAGAGAAATTTGGGACTGTGTTCTGGGCATCCTGTATCCTCTCCCTGCAGACCTGGATTGCTCCTTGTTTTTCAGACCACCTTGAACAGATCCTTACTTTTCCATGGTGGAAGAAACATAATTTTAAGCTCTCCTACTAATACTCATGCTGAGAAGCGATGATTCTCCAGCAGGATGCCTTTATCAGACAGGACATTTCTCAGAGCATGGCAGGAAGGTTTCCTGTGCTAAAAAACTCTTTCAATACGACAAATAACTCAATAAACATGTTGGGTTTGGGGTTTGTTTTTTTTTAAACTTCAGACCAGACATTGAGAATAAGCACTTTGATCTATTGCTAAAAAATGTCACTGTCTCCCTGCAAACAAAAGAAATAAAACCCCACCAATTTTCACATGTCTCACAAGAGGACAATATCCAACTCAGACTGAAAATTACAAAGTCATATATTTTTAACATTCCAGTCTGGCCCTTTGCAAACCACAAAACAATGCAACATCCATCATCATAAACATTAAGACAGCAAATTAGGAGGACGGCATGTTTTTGTGTGTTTTTAAAGAAAAATAAATATCCCTAATGGGAAAACTGAGAAATCATTATGAATTATGGTGGTGTACATCAGGGGAGAACCAAACCCGTTAGGTCTTAATCTCGTATTATTTATGAGAGATAGAGTGAAGCTGTAGTTCTTTTGTTACAAGCATTTTCTGACTGTTAGGTCCTGATGCAAAACTTTAATTTCCTTTAGCTCACCAACACAGCAAGTGAAAGCTTCTGAAACTACAACAACTGGAAGGAAGACGTTGGGTTTGTAACATCAGCTAATGGTATTAGCTACAACAGTCAGCCTATAATTATATATATCTCTCCTGCAGTTTAACTTATGCTATTACAGAATTAAGTTTAGACCAACGAGCCCTCAAAGTTATATTTTTACATTATAACAAACACAAAAATTATATATGTGCTCCCAGGGGCATTAGCAGCTAAGCATATATTTGGCGACACTGTGCAGCGAGTGGGTAGTCATTACTAATTCCTCTGGTATTCCTCCCAACAACATTAGTCACCAAGAACTAATGGGGGTCTAATGCTCCAGCACTGGCTTGCTGCTCTGTGTGTCGGCAGCAGGGAGTACAGTGGTGATTCCCTGACATCCCTGAGGGGCTGCTGAGGACCACGCCGCTGTCACAGGGGGGCTGGGATGTGGAAAACTCACTGTGGTGTTGTCACCCCGGCTGGGCAGTCCTCAAGCAGCTGCACCATGCATCCAGGTGTTTGTTTATCTGTGGAAGAAACTTTGTCCTTTCCTCATCGTTTCTCCCTCAAGCCGTGGTCCCTATCCACCTCTAGCCTGTCTCCTGGCCTCCTTCTGCAGTGACATGATTTCTGAGGACAACCCGGTTACAAAACCTGATTTCTGTCCTGAACATCATTCCTTTTTTAACTCCCTGGCCACACAGCTCTATATTCCAACTCATTAAAGTGGCTGCTGAGGGACCTTTCTCTCAGACACTGTTATCAGGTAATCTGATTAGTCCAAGTTCAGACTGGACACCATTCCCATGACCAGCCTTTAATCACGAGCTTTATTACCTCTATCACCTTCCCCACATCACCCCAGAAGAGCACACACAGCACTCAGTCACTTTAGGGAACAAAAGGGCTAAAAAAGCACAGAGACACGAAATAAAAGTCAAAGTCTCCCTGTTCTTCAAGCACAGCTTCAAGAGCATATGAGGTGGTGCATTAAGAGATGGCCTGAGTGAGAAGATGAAGCTGGAAAGATTTCAAAAGGCCTTTGCCATTTCCTCCTGCCAGGTTGCAGAGCTGCAGTAACTCCACAACACTGAGCAGCCTACATCTAATAGGTGTTTGCATAAGGATTTTTCCTATAATTACATATTAGCTGAAGCTTAGCCATTGTAAGATACTGGAGAAAAGTATTTAAAACATGAAACCAAAAAATACATCCCTGTGTGTGACCAATTTTTGGAAAAAAATAAATCTCTGCAATTAGGGGCTCTTTCTCATATTCCTATCTCCACAACACGAACCTCAAGCAGTTAATTGCACTTTTCCTGTTTACTAATCGTATATAATTGTGTGCACTGTGAACACATTTGTGCTTTTTCTTTAATTTTTAAAAAATTTTTCCTTTTAATCACTCCACAGCTGGTAGGGAGATGATACACCTCATTATCTTATTCTGTGGGTCATCTAAAATGGATATTAAGTAATTCTGCCTCCTACAGCTTTGGTACAGAGCCAAAGAGAATGAGGAAAAGTAAAATCATAGAATCACAGAATACTTTGGGTTGGAAGGGACTGTAAAGATCATCAAGTCCCAACCCCCTGCCATGAGCAAGGACACCTCTCACCAGACCAGTTTGCTCAAGGCCCCATCCAGACCAGCTCTGAACACCTCCAGGGAGGGGGCAGCCACCACCTCCCTGGGCACCCTGTCCTAGGGCCTCAAGACCCTCAGAGTGAAGAATTTCTTCTTAATATCCCATCTAAATCTACCCCCTTTCCAATTTAAACCCATTCCCCCTCATCCTGTCACTCCAGACTCTGCTTAAAAGTCCCTTCCCAGCTTCCTTGTAGCCCCTTCAGGCACTGGAAGGTGCTATAAGTTCTCCCCAGAGCCTTCTCTTCTCCAGGCTGAACAAGCCCAACTCTCTCAGTCTGTCTTCACAGGAGAGGTGCTCCAGCCCTCTGATCATCTTCTAGCCCTCTGGACCTGTTCCAACAGTTCCATGCCCTTCTTATGTTGTGGACTCCAGAACTGGACCCAGCACTCCAGGTGGGGTCTCAGGAGAGCGGAGCAGAGGGACAGGATCCCCTCCCTCGACACAGTTGGCCTTTTGGGCTGTGAGGGCGCATTGTCAGCTCATGTTGAGCTTCTGATCCATCAGCACCCCCAAGTCCCCCTCTGCAGGGCTGCTCTCCAGCACATCATCTCCCAGTCTGTATTATGAGGATTACCCTGCTCCAGGTGCAGGACCTTGCACTTGTTCTTGTTGAACCTCGTGATGTTCCCAGGGGCAAAATGCTTGACTTAAAGAAGAGGATGCTTCTTATTTTCAATAATTTTACATGGCACATTCCTTTCAAGAGTTTCACTACAGCTAAACAGACATTGCAAGAGAGAAAATCCTGCCCTCCCCACACACCTCCAGGTAGTTCAGCTGGGAGACAAGTTGCCCTACCAGAGCCCAACATTTTCAATAGACAGCCCAGCATCGCTTGATGAACAACACAGGCTCCCCTCTCTGAATAAGGATTTTGGGCAAGGATTTTTTATGGTTGTGATACCAGCAGATGCATATTTAAATCCAAGCCTGATAAATATTTTCATACATACACTGAGCTTCTCTACCTGCAGTATATTTAAAGATTTTTAGTTTCTTTTATCCTAATCCATTTTTTATCCTCAGGTGTCCTTGCATTTTAGTTTGTGCCACTGCTCTCTAACCCTTTTATACAGAAAACTAGAGATTGGGAATGGTCTCAGCTGGGGTTGGGACTTCTCAACCCTCCCATTGCCTGATGCTGAACTGTGGCCATGGCAGCAGGGGAGCACGGTGAGGGCATCTCACAGGCATCCAGCCGGCCGTAGCCCAGCTCAGCAAGCAACACACTGAGTAATAAACTACACAGGATTAAGTCATGGTACTTGATGAAATATGACCCTGTGGGACAACCCCATGTACTGATCTACTCTGTCAGTGAACAAGTGGCCGCTCAGTGCTCCTGGAAAGATAATTACCCACCCATCAAAGCACACAGGCTTTTTTGTCCCTGAAGCCAAAGGGGCAAACATCTCTGTGCACGAGGGAAGCTGGGGTATTTTTAGCCATGGAGCTGCTGTTACCACAGTGGATGTATCAGGGAATGGTTTCCCCTGGAGAGAGCTGCCAGAAACTTTATCCCTGCTTTTCTGTGTTGTTTTCCTTGTAAATCAGCGCTCCCACAGAAAGCATTGCACTAACATGGCCAGTCCCAGATACTCAACAACAAAACCTTTAGAAAGTCCTACCCAGACACTCTCCTCATCTATCTGACCAGCTGAGTAAACTTGGAGAAGTAACTAATGACTTGCATACACATACACAGGAAAATATTTGGGTTTAAAATAAATCCCTACAATACTGCAACCCTCAGTGCTTTACGTTGCAACGACTCTCAGCCTTTAATGAGGCATTTCTGTCAGATGCAATTAATGATGCCAGCCAGCAAACAAACACCATGTCTCACACACCTCAAACACTGTGTGTTCCCTATGAGGGCTCCATTCTCAGTAGTGCAAAACTTCAGCCCTACCAAGAGGCTTTCTGTTTCAAAAGGAGAATGCCAAGTCAATGTGTTGGCAAACCTGTGTAGGCTCTGTGCCTTAACACCCCAAAACCATCTCAACATCTCACCCCAATCAACACCTGTTATTAAATAGTGCTCTGTGGGCACCTACAAATCATCAGCATGAAGAGATGACCCAACAATGGGAACGTCAACAAATGCCAGTGCCTGTTACCAAGGACGTTAACCCTTGTGTAGCCATACCAGAAGGAACATTTGTCCCTCCTGAAGACACAGGGCCAACAGCCAGAGACCCCAAACTCCCACAGCATCTAACAAGAAGGAAAACACCAGTATTTGACAAGTATGGATGCTCTCCAATTTAGGCTGTGGGGGGTTTCTGTGCTGAGCACTATCCGATGGCGAATGTACTCTTCACTTTGAAATGCCTGCAAGTCCAAAGTGAAATTATGCCCATTTTTTTCCCTAACTCTAAACTTGGTTAAATTGATGCCTGCTTGCATAGGGCTAAGCCTGAGGCTCATGTTTTTCTGAAGTAACATTTTCCCATACGGTCTATTTTCTATTACAATGACTAGACTGTAGAGCTGAAATGAATGTCAGAATTGTTTGCTGGATACATTACCAGATACCTTCTTTTCTGAGGCTCAGAAAAAAGAAATTAGGTTTGCAACAGAGATCATTTTTTTGGTTTTCTGAACCAAAGGTTTCATATCTATGTATAAAACATTCCCAGACAGTGATTTGCATTACACATCTTGCTCACTAGGTATGCTCTCAGGATTATTTATACAAGAGAATTCCCACCTCAAATTGCTGTATATTTGTCTTGCAGGTTTTGAAAATTACATTTAGAGAAAATAAAAATATTTGGAAATAACCCTTCTACAAAGCCAAAAGATTTTGTAAATAGTGCACTGGCTTTAAATCTGTGAGTCTGTGGAGTTACTCATGAGCCTAGTGAGGATGCTGCAAGGCCAGTGCTGTACCCAGGATGCTCAACTAGAGGAGACCAGGTCAGTTGTGGAGAGTCCTGCCCTGGTCAGCACGTCAATGGGGGTGCCAAGGGGCAGAAACCAGACTAAGCCACGTTGTTCATCCCAGTTGCTCACATAGTTCATTTCATCATGAGGACCTGGGTGCTGTGAGGAGGAAGAATAGCTCCTCTGTTTGATATCCCCAGCCAAACAATGAGAAGCACGTCAAATATGCACATATATTTACATATGCATATCAAATTGTACAGGCATGTAGGAGGGGTTTATTATGACAGTTGGATTGAGCCATCTCCCTTTAGTTCCTGGGCATCCTGCAGGACACGTCTTCTACTGCCAATGAGGAAGGCTCTGGCTCTTCTGCTCTGCCAGAGAAGTGGTGGAAAAAGGTTTGGGGCACTCTTCTCCTGGTGGCACTGGGTGTTAGTCCCATACCACGGGAGATCCCTGACCCTCACTGTGTGCTCCTCTGCAATCCATCCAGGTTCCTGTGGTTATCAAATACCAAATGTCTCCATACCAAACCAAAATGACTTGCTCTGGCTCTAGGGTAAGACTACAAGAAGCCTTAAATGTGCACAGTAAAGCAGGCTTATATATATGTAGCATTTTTCTATGGATATTGCAGGAAATAATGCTCCAGAAGGGTACAGACTTGATGAACCAAAGCCACATTTCTCTGAAGTAAAGAAACAAGAGATTAAGAAACCAAAGGGGGAAAATGCTAGGGGAAACCAAAGGGGATTTCAGCACTGGCTTCTGTGGGAAATGTCTCTAATTGAGCTATAACTGGACAAAAGCTTGAAAGATCCTTCAGATTCAGTCTAGGAGACCATGTGTGTGGGTGTGTCTATGGCTATAATTTATTAGTTTGTGGTGGAGACCCAGAAGCCCAGTAGAGAGAGAAAGGCTCTCCTGTTTAAGTCAGGCCACGTGTTTTTCATGGAGAGCAGTAAGAAGGATAAATGAACTCACAGGAGAGCAGGTCTACCACGCAGATGAGCTGTGAAGCTTGGAGGATGTTCTTTTGTGCAGTCTAAGTTCTACTTGGAGACACTTGTGGTCCAGCACTGACTTTGGTTTCCAGTACAGCACTACCTGCTTGATTAAAACAGACTCTTTTTGGGAAGAATAGAAGCTTCTTCCTTGCAACCAGAATTACCTTACCTCACAAGTCCTCTTGAAGTGCTAATCGAGTTTGCAAAGATATCTATCTGCAATACATTTGTTTGATAAATCTCTATCTTCCTCCTGAGCAAAAATTAGGATCCTTAAGCCTACTTTACAAACTGGAAAGCTGAAATATAGAGAGGCAAAGCATCCAACAAAGAGAGTCAGAGCACAGAATAAAAGTAGGTCCTTGTGTCCAGGACAGGTCACACAGCTGGAGGCTATCTCAGTGGCCAAAGCCCAGCTCACAGACATCACCCTTCCAAAAAAACCTGACCTCACAACTCAGTCTAGATTAGAAAAATAAAGCACATCTATCAAAGGCCAAATTCCAGCCTCTTGCAAACACACTTGATTGAGTGTTTGTGCAACAGAGGTTAACACATGCAATGATTTTTATGGCCAATATTTTTTACTGTAGGGTTTGTGGCACACAGAGGCAGGACTTCTCCAGCACTTTCAATAGTTGTGTTATATTTAACAGTACCAAATAAAAACAGAGCGGTTGGATCAATATTATATTCATATTTTATTCCATAAATAAAACTCCATTGGTTTGTAAGCTGGTTGTTTTCACTTCCAAAATATACAAATAAAGATTTAAACATTTTGGGGGAGGGAAACATTACAGATGGTTTTAGTTCTGTAGTTTTGATGCAAGCATACTCCTTGGCACCACTTCTTAATATGCCATTTCTATAAATACTTAATGCTTACAGAAGTGGAGTGAAATATATATATTACAGTGAAAAATATGAAAACAAGTGTTATAATCAAATTTTAAGTATTGCTCTTTAGCAGGTAAGCTTGCTGTGTAGAATCACTATATAAACAGGAATAGAGTTCTTCAGAGAACTAAAATATTGGTCCCTTTTGGTATGTTAAGTATTAATGTGAAACTGCTGCTGCTAGTATGTGGTAATGCTATTTCAGAGAGTTTCTAAACATAACAAATAATGATATTCATTTTTCTTTACTTCCAGGATTTAACTCACAGGAAATCAATTAATAGAATACTTCAGGCAAGTAAGTGCTCCAGGTCTTATAAACCCAGCCCTATGGCTACAGAGATGTATACTTCTTAAAAGGTTAAGATAAATAATACCCACTGCAATTCAGTATTCACATTAAAAATTCTTAAAATTTCTGAGTAAATTGGCCAAAAGGTGATGCTCTGAAATAGCTGTGTTCCCTTTCAGACTGGTTTTGATTAGTTGGAAGTCACCTTAAAATTTCAATTGAAATAGAAGCGATCCTTTTTTATATAAAGATCCAAAGGTAAGAAAGAAATACCACCAGGTAATTGAGATAGCAGTAAGTTTTATGGCTTATCTAGCAGTCAAAGGCATTTGAGAGCCAATTAGGATGATGGGCAAGAGGATCCTTTGTCACTCTGTGTTTCTTTGAAGGAGCTGGTCCAGTAATTGCTAGGAAAAAAATAAAATAAAATTACAGAACAGCCTTAAAATACTGTTAAGACACACGAGGTGGCTCTAACTGTAGAAATCTTCAGTGACACTGGACAGGAGATGGTATCAGCATCAAAAACCACCAGCTACACTGATCAAAAGTAAAAAAAAAGCATGGAAAACCTCTCCATGGTGGAATTAGATGGAGGGATAGAGCATTTAAACAAGGGAACACTGGTAGTTGTGTGGAAGATGGAGCAGGAATACATGGGAATACCTCAGATCCACACCAAGATTAATCACCTAAATACCTTCTACAACTAACTCATTACTCTATTTTTTGCAGGGGGAGGGAATTAGTCCTGGCTTTGCACATGGTTAGCACAGGTTCTCCTTGCAGGTGCTACCTCTACAGACACCTTTTACCAGTAAAAAAAAGGG
Organism: Gallinula chloropus; assembly: GCF_964237585.1. Lineage (NCBI taxonomy): Eukaryota > Metazoa > Chordata > Aves > Gruiformes > Rallidae > Gallinula > Gallinula chloropus. Next base: position 79,085,335 of record NC_140090.1, read on the forward strand.
GTTAACAAAACTGTACTTGGCATTCACCATAAATCCTCACCTTTTTAAAGAGCTCAGCACGCAGCCTGTTGCTCTGGATGATGACCCGTTTCTGTTTTTCTTCCTGTTTCTTCTTTACTTCAGGTAAATTGTCATAAATCCTGGAATGAATTCAGCAAGTTAACTTCACACATCATCTCAAATAATCGATTTTTCCTAGAGGAAATATTTCTCTTCAGTGAAATACTTGTCATTAACAGGCATCTCAAGCACTTGAATTAGATTTATGGGATGGGAATTCAGAAATTATTATTTATAATGTTTTCATATAAAATCTGACTGGTTGAAAAACACTTCTAATTTTGGACTAAAAAGTAAAGAGATGGGATCAGGTTATCTGCATGCAGCAGCATAATACTGGGCTCGCTTCTAATGAGCTCAGTGGAGCTGTTCTCAATTTATAGCAACATAATTCAAACCAGAATCTGGCCTGTACAGATTTTTCTTTTATATTTATGTCACAAAATTAATAGCAAGCAATTATTTTCAAGTATTTTTCTAAAATAGAAGAAAACCATCATTACAAGACAGTAGACTGGTAGCATTTTTTTTCCTCTGCCATTAGGAACTCTTTTTACCAAAGAGAACGTAATCTGTTCACTTCAAATATAACCTGAGCTGCCCTCAAAGAGGTGACTTCTTGTCTGATCTTTTTCCATTAAAATATGGGATAAAATTCCCAGGGGTTTCAAAAGAAAGTTGGACCTTCCTCCACAGCAGTCCTGTCCATTGCACATGTGCAAAGCCTGTTTAGTTCTGATTTTTCCTCATAATAATTTGCAACACAAAGCTCTCAAAGCAGCCTGTTTTGGCTGGATACTGTACTTTGGAGATGAGCACTCTTAAAAATGGGGTGAATCCTGCATGGTAGCCATTTGCAGCTCTCCTTGCTGTAAATGCCAGTGTGAAGTGCAATGCAGGTAAAGGTCAGGCACCACATTTCCAAGAGTTTGCTGTAATTCCCACTCTGTGTGCTATAATGATGACAAAACCCAGCCCAAAGCAACTGCATCTCTGAGGTTTTTGAAGGTCCAGCTTTAGGTACCTCTCAGAGACTAAGTTTTCACACCATGAGTACTCCATGGCATCCAAAATAGATAGAAAAGGGATGTGTAAAGGGCAGGGCTGACCCAAGTGTATCACATTGATACAGTGCAAGAAAAATATGGGCACTGCACAAAAGCAAAAGGCAAGCAGCATGACAGAGCAACCTTCCTGGGGATGAAGATGCCATGGAAAGGTGCTGCTTTAGGCATGGGATGGCAGTGATTCAGCTGTGACCTCTACACCTCAGCAATTTGTACCTTTTCGATCTCATATGCATCTCCTTCTCTGGAATGAATCTTTCCTTTGGTTTGAAGAGGTTATCTAGCAGAGAGAAAATAAAGTTAACATTGGAGGAATCTGCCTTTTCTGAAGTGGTAAATATCACATTTCATGTGGTCATAATGTGATATGGCCGCTCAAATTTTTGGTGGCTTAAGGACAGATCCAAATCTCCTTAAGCCAATGAAAAGGCATTTAACAACTTCATCTAGAGCTGAATTGATTCCCAAAGCTCCCCTGCAGAAAAAGAAGGATGGGTAAGACCCATATCAACCAGCAGAATTCATTTTAAGTGCCTATGACCTTTTTCATTGTCATGTGCAGCTGTGTACACCCTTTATTCACACCAAGAACCAGCAAAGATCACTGCTGCATCAAGCAACCTATTTTCCCCATATGCAAGCAACTGTACCCACGTGCATCAGCATCCTCATCTGATGTGTGTTGGGAACCTGCCTGCTACCACCATTTCTCATTCGATTTACACCTGTTTTGCAGAGCTGTGAATAATTAAGCCGAGCGTTAGGAGAAGGGAAAATTATATTACTCTTTCCTGATCAAATATGAAGAGATCTGTGATAATTTCAATCAGCATTTCCCTAGATACAGGAAAACAATTACCAATCTTAGCAGTTGGCGAGTCTCAGGAATAGGTAATATTAACACCTTCCTTGCAAGAATGGTTTCTGAATGGGAAGGGATGGTGGGAAGGAAGGAAGCCAGTAAATACGTAATCAGAACTGATCTGTGATGAAGGACATGACCTAACCACATTTATCAGGGAGAGAAGGGAGCAGAGGGCTGCTGCCCCCACAGCTATGTTACTTAGATTTACGTCAGGATGCTGAAAGAAAAAGTGGGGAGATGGGTCAGGGTCCCCACTCTGGGGCATGTTGGGAGGATGGGAGGAAATATCCCTGTGGAGCACAAGCTGCTGCCCTGATGTGCACAGGCAACATGAGTCACTGCAAGCTGAGCTCCTCAATTCAGCTCTGAAATAAATGGTTTTATGTTCTGGTCTCTGAGCACAAGGACAACTAGAGCATTGCCTACACCCAGACAAGGCACTGAGGACAGGGGTATGATGCCCTGTGTAGTCACATTAATCTGGATACCAGAGGTACCGTCGCAGAACATATGCCTAAGTGGAATATATGAGTGAAATTTTAAGCCCTTCTGTTTTCCAAGGGAGTTTAGAAGATGTAATGTACATCACAGCAAGGTGCCACGTCGGCCTCTTCCCATCATCTCACTGAAGAGACAAAATACAATAATACAACTAAATACAATAACAGCAGAGAAGGAAATACCCATCCCAGAAGTGCCCAGTGCAGCCGCTGGTCCTGAGCTCACACACCAACCACTACCCAAAAGAACACACCTTCCCCATGCAGTTTCCTGCCTGCTGTTAAAGACACTAACTGATTCAGAGATATTTATGGCAGATGTCTTAGCAACCTGTGATGGTTTAGGCCTGGCTGGAGGCCCAGTCAGCCTATCACTCCCCTTTTCAGTTGGGCAGCCCTAAGCAACTGACAGGTTACACCCGGAGGGAAAGCAGTCCTCAGATTCCTGTGCTCCTCAGAAGAACAGTCCTATCTTGATGTAAGAATAAAGGGGAGCTTTGCAGCCATTCCTATTCACAACCTGCACAGTTTTCAAAACATGAATTGAGAAGAGAGAGGAGCCTGTGAAGCCTCCTCTGCCTGAGGACTAAACTTTTTCCCACTCAGCAGTTGTCTACACTTAATCATGCTTATTAGATCTTCAGTACACACAAGCACCATGCTCAATTTGCTAGGAAAATACAATTTGCCTTTTATTTATTACTGGTTTTATCTTCATTTATGGGTTCATTAATGTAAAAGGAATAAACACTTGGATGCTTTTGCTGTCCAAATAACCCTGAAACTTACAGGACCAAATTGGTCATGATCTGGACAGCCCTGGTGAAGGATTAGTGTCCAGGGCCATTAATTTTCTGGGACCAATGTGGATCCAAGCACATTTCAGAGCTGCCTCAGCATAGTCCCTTTCTGCTCACAGTTGAGCACCTCATTCTGACTGCTCAGGCTTGCAGGATGCCTCCCTTCCCACAAGGCACATCCTCTAACCTGGAGTAGGGCATGGGATCAGTCTCAAATTGTGTAAACACATCACCATGGGTTCCCTACAGAGCAAAAACAAAACCAGGAAGCACTTCATGCTGCACAGCAAATCCAGGCACCTTCTTTTGTCTGTGTGGTAGTATGGTCCTCAATGAGATCCCTGTCATGACAACCAGCTCCATGCACAGAAGAGCAGCTGAGGGCATTGGAAATCCCACTCCAGCAGAAACTTGTACAGCCTGCATCAAGTCCTCACACCCTAAGTCAAGGCAAACCCCTGTAATACCATCAGACAGTGTGAGAGGCCAGCACAGAGCCTGAGTTTTATGTGATTTCCTACACACTGTGAGTGACATCTCTCAAATTTATGAAGTTTTACTCCTGGAATTCTCACACATGGGATTTCTGGAACAAAACTAATGGTTTCAGGGATTCTGATCCCCACTTTTCCTACATAAAAACTGGTAATGACACATTAACATTTCCAGACCTCTCTGTGTAACCACCTGAACGTGTGAGGGATGAAAAACCCAGCTGGGGATCTCCAGGCCTGTGACCTACCTTGTAAACAGCATGACAAGCCAATTTGGTTTTTTCTTTGAGTCCCTAAGACAGGCTGGCCTCTGTGTTTGAGTTGGTGGAAGCACTGCAGAGGCCAAGAGCTGTGCGGGTGCTGTTCCTCCCTGATAATCCTCTTCTGATGACACAAAAATCATAGAATCACAGACTGGTCTGGGTTGGAAGGGACCCCAAGGGTCACAGAGTTCCAGACCCTTGCCTAAGGCAGAGCCACCAACCTCCAGGCCTGGAGCTACACAAGGTTGCCCAGGGCCCCAGCCAACCTGGCCTTGAACACCCCCAGGGATGGGGCATCCACCACCTCTCTGGGCAGCCTGCTCCAGCCCCTCACCACTATCTCTGTAAAAAACTTCCCCCAATATCTAATTTAACTTTTCCTTCCTTTAGCTTTAATCCATTCCCCCTTGTCCTGCCATTATCTACCCTTTTAACAAGCTGATTCCCCTCCTGTTCCTCTGCTCCCTTCAGGGACTGGCAGGTCATAATGAGGTCCCCCCACAGCCTTCTCTTCTCCAGACTGACCCAGCCCAGCTCCCTCAGCCTCTCTCTTTGTAGGGGAGCTGCTCCAGCCCTCTGATCATCTTTGTGGCTCCTCTGACCCCTCTCCAACAGTCCCACATCTTTCTTGTATTGGGGCCCCAGCTCTGGACACAGGACTCCAGATGGGGCCTCACGAAGGCACAGCAGAAAAGTACAATCCCCTCCCTGCCCCTACTGGCCAACCCTCTTCTGGTAGTCTTGAAGAACACCAGACCCATCGCTGCCTGCTAAGTACGTGAATATGTGGCTGTGCTGGTGGCTTTGAATGAAAGGAAAATCCTTCAAGAAAAAAATAAATCTACCTTGGTTATAAAAAACCCCCTTTGTGAAGCAGCTTGGAGTCAAAGGTTATCACTTAGGAGTAAACATCCATGTACATATCTCAGCTTTTTCTCAGGTCCCTTTGTAGAAAAACAGAAGTCACATGCAAGCATCAAGCAGAAATAAAGCTAATCCTTGGTGGATTTTAGGATTAGAATTCAAAAATTAACTGAAACAGCAATAAAATTGGTATAAATGATGCATTAAAAACCATACGTGCATTTAATTATTTCTTAATATTCAATACTGAGAAGAAAGTGTATTTCAAAAGTAGAAGAGCAGCAGAGATTCAGAGCTGTAATAACCTGCCACACACATTATGAAGACTCGAATTAACATTCTTTCCTACCCAGTGAAGATCAAAGCAAGGCATAAAGTGGACAATTCCCCAGGTTGATACTCCTCTAAATTGCATTTTATCAAAGTTCCTTATCAATTTCCATAGCCTTGTATTACTTGTGGAGAAAACTATTCTGAAGGCTAGAGGAGAAGTGATTCCAAAGTAGACATTCAGCATTTCCCATGAGTTAAAATAAAAAGTATAGACAGAGGGGCATGAAACAATTCATTGGTGCTTTACTCAAACCTTGAGAAACTCCTGAGCTTCTGGTATTTACACCAACACTGGGTGAAACCATGGTCTGCCATCCCCACAGTGGGAGAAACAAGCTACTTCAGGAGGTTGGAAATGAGAGTAAATGATTCAACATGGTAATATATTTTAACTAATGCAAAACTGCACCTCCGACAGGATGAGTAACTTCCCTGCTTGGGAAGTTAGTAAATGTTTAGACAGAGAACAGATAAAATGACTGTGTTGGAACCATCCCCTGACTCCTTATTTACCACTACATCACTGAAACACTTAAAAAAAAAAAAAGAGAAAAAAGTGTGAAATTTTATCAAAGGCCAAACTCTGCCCATCAGGATGTACATATGTGTTGTCCTGACAGGAATGCAAATTCCCAGAGTTGGTTAGGAGCTACAGTATATCTTTGAGGATGTGTTACCAGTCCCTGAGGAGCAAAGCACCAACAGTGGTGGTTCTCTGAACTGTTTTTTTACTGAACCAAAAAAATAACTCACCAAAAGCCCAGTTACCCAGAGAAGTCCTAAGATCTAAAATATATATATATTTTTTTAAACACTGCTTTTTAAAAATCAACAGTCCCCTAAAAAACAAACTGGCCTTGAATCTAAGATAAATGTCAAGGTGGCATTCAGCTTAGCATGCCCACAGCACTTGACTGGGAACTCATCCAGAGAATATAAACTAGTGCCTACACCCAGGGCTGCTGCTCAAACTTTTGCATAGCGTGTGTCAATGACTTCATGCAATGAATTACTTCAGCTGCAGTCAACAGATGAGGTTTTGGTATTATTTATTAAAAAAATGCAATAACCCGTTAGTTAAGGGCTTGGTGGTAAGACTGCCTGCCCTTTCTGCTCATCTCAGAGACATGGTAAAGCTCAGAAGTGCTCCTTCACTCAAGAGGACCCACAGGAAGGTGTTCCATGAGCTTTCCAGCTGTTGTCCTACACTGTGGCTATTGAGACTTCTGTTCCTCCTTAACATTTTAATCTCAACAGTGGAGAACATCACCGGTATCACTAAAAGCACCATAAAGTTTGCAGGCTTATGAAAACATTTTCATACTAAATTAAATTTGGACATGATGCAGGAGATTTCAATCCCCTGTCTAAATTGTACTTGAACTTTCACAGATTTAATCCGGAGAAAAAAAAACACTTATTAGCATCTCACCTGCCCTTCCTAAATCATTCTCACTTGATTAGAGCATGTAGTCTTGAAAAGCATAACATTTCTTTCAGAAATAGCAGTTGATGAAGACTATGACAAATCTTGGTAAATTCATCAAGAGATTCATCTATGGTAAAATTTGCACCAGCTTCATAATCCCAAATTCTTTCGTTTCAATTGCTACTCATGGCTGGAATTGGACATTTTACTCCTACATTAGAACACCCATAATAAAAACTGCAGTTCTCTGTTGGGCTACTCCAAGGCTCCAGTAAAATTACACCCTCCCCCCTGCAAACTGACTGAACTTCATGAGTCACTCATCATAAGGCAAATTTTTTCAATGCTGTCATCATCCCCGCACCCAACTCTTCATATTTGAAGATTTTTCCAATTTATTGCCACCTTCCTTGCACAGAGGTTGTCTTTCTCCCCCGTGTGCAAGGATTAGGGCATGGAGGGGACATTCTGGTCACCCTGTTCACTGCATCACCTCCTCCTCTGCCGTCACAGTGAGCTCGAGCATCACTTTCCCAAGGGACTGTGTCACCCAGTGCCAGTGACCTGCAATGTGCTGCCTCGTCTAGCTGACTCACAGGCCCTGTTCTAATCAATGGGATGAATAATAGGATCATAAAAAGAGGTCATTCCTCTTCCTAATTCAATTACCTGACTGCAGCTTAGTCTTCATTCAGAGCTGTCAGCCCTAACCAAGGGGCCAGGTGCCAACAGCATCAGTGGCACTACAGCTAGCTATGACTTTTGATGGGGAAAAGGAACCAGAGGAACAACACACCTGAAGTCACACCTGAACAGAGATGGGCTGGTGGCTGCAAACATCTCCCCAGCCCCATCTCTGAAGAGGATGAGGATGCACTATAGTGGCTGCAGGGTTTGCTGGCTGCACACTGATGGCAAGTTTTCTGATTGCCATCTTCTCTCTCTCTCTCCAGCCTAAACAAAAACCTCCCTGGCATAGAGCTTCTCAAGAAACCAACCCCTTGAAAACAAACACACAAACAGCAATCCTTGCCCTCCAGGCTTTTGCAGTTACAATAAAGCTTTTCTGGAAAGGTTCAGAAGCACAACCGAGGAGGTATAAACTTGTTTCCCAAATATTACTAAAGATACAGGATTTGGATAGAAACCCAGAGAAACACAGCAGGCACCGCAGCAGGGGCTGAATGGTAACGTTCAGCTTATACTGTCATTTCCAATGAACCACCAGCCTCTCAAAGGCAAGGGGAAATGGAAGGTATGAACAAACCATATGCGCCTGAGAAATGTCTTTAAACCCCTGAAAGTGCTTGTGTACACTAAGATCACAAGGCTGTTCATTATGCAGATTTAAAGGCCTATAAACAGCTGGTAGTCCTGTCACTGGAGTAATTACATTACGTTTTTTTGGAGATTTAAATCCAGTTATTTGAACATTGTTTCTATTCAGTTCGTCACAGTGGGATCTCTAATTTGTTCGACATAGTCAACAGCAGAGTAGTCTATCTTGGACTAATTAGCACTCTCGAAATTGAGTAGTACACATTCCACAGCACAAAGGCTAGCGTGAGAGTTGCAGGGTCTCTGCCTTCAGAGTGCTCTTGTGACGATAAAGAAGTCTTCTGCAGGATAAACATTTTCATTTTACCAAGATTACTTCCAGCATTTCCTAAAATCCTGCTCGTGAATTACAATTAAAAGTGGTAAACATCTTAGGGTTTGGGTTTTGTTTTTTTTTGAGGATGAGGAGGTGAATGGAAACTGCACAGATGTTGGTATTTATATGGAAATGATGTTAAATGCCAATTATTTCTTTCTTCTCCAAGAAACTAAAGTTGTAACACCACTGTTAAAACATTGGAAAACCGTGCTAGCTAATAATCTCATTGTATCAGTAAAAACACTGTAGTCTGATAGTCTCAGGTGGAGGAAAAATCTCTGAAGGTCATTGCTCTTTTTTCTGGGGGAAAATGGTTTTACTGAAATAAAAGCTGCGAGTCCAGAGCGAAGCGCACGTCACAAGCTCACCTCAGAGGGATGGGACTGCAGCAAACCTGTCGAGTGCTGAGGGGAACATCTCAGGCTGCAGTTTAACCCCCATTTTCACCTGCATAAAAGCATATGGGTGCAGCCCCCCCCCTCTCCCCACCCTGCACCACCTTCTCGCATGGGCATGGATGTGCGCCTGGGGACCTGGGCCAGGGATTGCTCTCTGGTCATGGCAAACTAACCAGGGAACTGATGCTCTGGGAGCATCTTAGGGTGCATGGAGGCACCCTACTCCTGTCCAGCCACAGATGCCTTTATAATCCATCCTTTAGGTCACTTCGTCGGGGTCAGTGGAAACTAAACTCATCAGCCAAACCGCTCTTACAATAAAGACCATTGGAAAATGTATGAGGGTGTGCTGGCAATGAGCCCTATGAACCTCAGAGACATAAAGACCTCTGCCCCTACTCTTCCCTGATGTCTCTGGGGTTTGTAAAAATGGGAGAGGAAGAAGCTATCAGACTGAGAAAGCAACCACAACGTCACACCCTCAGGCCTAGAGTGCTATCAGGACAATGCTGCATACTTAAGCAAGTTTCCAGGTCATTATTTTATCCTCCTGGGTTCAGAACTACAAATGTTGTTTCAGTGTGTGATGCTCTGAAAGAACAGCCTACTTCCCCAGCCCAAGAAACCTGCAGACAGGCTGCATTTGGCAGAGGTTTTTAAAGACTGGAGTGGAGAACAGGAGAACCAATAATATTAGTACTAAATAAAATACAAAAGCCACTGCCTGTGTGCACACAAGTGTTTGCTGCCCAGTTCCCTTGACTTCTAATGAGGCCTAGTATCTGTTTTGTAAGGGATCATCCCTGCTGTGTGTCCTTTGGCTGCTTTCAGTGTCCTCTGTGCACGGGTGCAGAACACAAGCCACCCAGCAGCTCTCTTTGGGAAGGGGATGCTCTCATTGCACCCATCTAAACCAGAGGCTGGTGCAAAGGGAAGTGGTGCTGCCTTCCTCCCTCATCATCTCCCACTCTCCCTCTTGCCTCACCTCCACCAGAGTTTTCCTGATGACAACAGCATTTGATGAACTGGATCAGGTCATTTGATCTGATAAAACCTCCAAGAGGGAATCCTAATTATAAGGAAATAATAAGAGTGGCTCCTGCTAGACTCATCTGAACCACAGGGGCACAGATGGGCCACGGGCAGTGACAGAACAGGCAGGGACACTGCTGCTTGTGCCCACAGACTCCCTTGCACCAGGTTATAAAGTGGTGATTCCCACATCACTGGCATTTTGACACTGTCTTCCCATCTCAATAAGTGGAAGCGTGCTTCCATTCCCTACCTGGAATATGGCTGGTTTTTGCACTGTATTTTACTTCTGTTTTCTCAAACATCCTAGAAGGCTTTTGCTGCTTTAAAAGCACATTTTACATGCTAAAATGGCTTTTTCAGAGAATACAGAATAGTGATGACAACAAATTATAACTTCTCTTTCTTCCAGCTTTGGGGGCAAGCAGAAAGAATGGAGAAGGCTGTGACTCTGGCATCATCTGCAGACCCATCAGACAGATACAGGCAGCCAGTGCCCTCTTGATGAGCACAAGAGGGAAGCCCTTACCTCTTCTGCAAGAGGGGTTGCAACTAGCAAAGCTTGGGAGCATCTGTAGGAAGCAAATACTCCCCACTCTGGGACTCATTAATGATACTGATCCTTCTGCAAAATAACATCTACCAGGAGAAGTCCTAAAATACCAATTGTCAGGACTCAGAGAGAACTACAGATGCTCAGTACACTCCCACACAGCTCTCTGAACTGCAGCCTGCATGGCTGTGCTTTAGCAGGGACCTAGGATTTCCAGCATTAATTATGGCTATGCTTTAATAACAGACACGTGGCACCTCTGTCATTATAGAAACATTAGAATCTCACAAACAGAAACTTGTGCCTACACAAAGGCAGATGAGTTACAGAAACTAAAGATTCTCCTTGGACAGATTTATCTTGAATGACCAACCACTAAAACCAGGAAATTGTAATTTACTTGAATAATTAATGAATATATTTCAATATTATGCTTTTATTACTCATTAAAGCAGCATAAAGATTAATATTTAATATATATTAATCTTTAATTATAATTTAAGGAGAAACGGGATTAACTTTTCATTTTACTGTTTCTCTAAGTATTTGCAAAGCTGTTTGAGGGACTTTTGATGATGACCAAAGGGGGAGATATTTGCTGCTTCTTATAAGATAATGTGACACCCTCCTGGTCTGTGCCAGGCAGGCTGGTGCAGGCACAGAACTCCCAAAATCACAGGGCAGCGCAGCCCTGGGCGATCTGAACCCAAAGTAAATTAACTTGGATAATGGAAATGGTGGGTGAATTTTATTGACTCTTTAAAACATAATTCATGTTTTGTGCTTTGTTTACCTGTGCCTATTTAGCTCTTACAAAAACCCATCACCTACCTGATGTAAGGTAGTGTCATACCACAACAACCAGCGTGGATGGGGTGATAGAAATTGGGAATCTCTAATGCAAAGCATGGTGAGACCCCCAAGATGAGGGCTGCACCCAGCTTTCCTGCACACAATCACATTCCCCAGGAGCAAAAAACATACACGTTTCCCAGTGTTGAAGACAAAGATTTTCTTTCCTGCTTCCTCCAGGTCACCTGTCTAGTTGTTTTATGTTTTCAATTGATCTACTTTTCAGTAGAATAATGTGGCTTCAAACAGCCACAGATTTAAAACCAAAATGCAAAGAGGAATGCCAATTAATCAAATAAATCTTTTTTCTTTAGTGAATTAACTAACATCCAGATTGTAATTTTATATATATATATATATATGTAAAATGAAAAACAAAACCTGGAAGTAATTTGTTCAGAAGTAATTTACAGAGGGGTGCAATTGGGACAGAGCTGGGAAGGTGCTTCTCAGAGATCTATTTTACTTGCTGGATATTGGGTCTGTTCACCACTAGGATAATAAAACAACCTAATCAACTTGAATTAGGAAATCATAGAGTTTAGATGCACTGCACACAGTTGCTGGGCAGACAAGCAAGAGTTCTTTCACAGCTGAGGGCTTCCAGAGTCAAGTGTCATGTTCACAACTGATGCTGCTGACAAGACCAGATTTGGACTCCTACTCCCAAATCCCACCTGTCCCTCTAACCTATCACTTCTTCCCCCCAACCTGGTCTTGCTGTGAGGTATGAAATGACATTTATTGCTATCACTTCTACAACTAGGAGCAGCTTGCACCCTGCTGAAGAACACAACTGCACATGACAACGAAAAAAGGTCCCCAAGGAAGGCTCCTTCCAACTGCCACAGATCATGAAAATGCCTCATCCCCACTAACCCACCTCTGTGCTTCAGAGACATCCTGCTTTGAGCATCAGGACAGATGCTGGAGCACTGGTGGGATGAAACAGGAGCATGGGGCAGGGGGTGTCAGGGTTTTCAACATAGTTAGCATGGAAATACTATGCATGTGGCACGCCAGCTACAGACCTGTAGCTGGTCACAATCCAACTTACCACTGAGTGGGTGAGGAATGGTGTATTGCCTTTTTCTGCTTGAAGTGGAGGCTGAGGAAAGCTTGCGAGGAGGAAGCGCTCCTCGGCCGCTCGCGGGAGCATCGCTCTGCTGGGCTTTCCTCAGCTGGACCATCTGTTCAAGCCTCTTCAGCCTTTCTTGTGAGCGAGAAATGAACTGAGGCTTATGGATTTCTAGAGATTCCTAAAGGAAACAGAGAAACCTCTTCATTTTAAGGAAGAAAAAATAAATTAACATGTGGTGTGTGTGTCTAACTGGGTTCAGTAAAAGATTATCAATGAAAATCATTGTTCCTCTGTAGGAGAATTAGCAAACTGTCTGTCTTTCGCTGTTAGAAAGCTGCCTTGGTGTGAAATTTCCAGTTCAGACAGAGGAGAATTTCTGAAAGAGCCATTCAAACTTTCAGAAAAGATATCCAAAAGATTTTAAATGACATATTTTTACCAATTATCCAAAAAATCAAGTTTTTGATGTTTTGCCTATTTCCTTGTCTCACCCCATCGCTGCAGCAGCTTGTCACTGACAGCTCACAAGTTTCCCTGTTTATTTTGATTGTCATATGGATGTATTCATGGGTGATCCAAAAAGAAAACATTTTCCAGTCAAAGGCTGCTTCAGCTTCGAGGAATGTCTTGGGACAGAAGATAGGGCCAGAGACCAGTCTGCAATGTATGCCGGAGGAGAAGGCAGGAAAACACAATCATAGAATCACAGGGGTTGGAAGGGACCTCCAGAGATCATCCATTCCAATGCCCCTGCCAAAGCATCTCCCCAGCTCATATTGCACAGGTCAGTGTCCAGATGGGGCTGGAATCTCTCCAGAGAAGGAGACTCCACACCCCCTGGGCAGCCTGTCCCAGGGCTCCCTCACCCTCACTGGGGAAAAGTTCTTCCCCATATTGGTGTGGAACTCCCTGTGCTCCAACTCGCAGCCATTGCCCCCTGTCCTGTCCCCACGGACACTGAAAAGGGGCTGCCCATTTCCCCCTGCATCCCATACTTGAGATATTAGTGTTTATAAATAAGATCCCCTCTCAGCCTTCTTTTCTCTAGGCTGAACAGAGAAACACATCTGCTGCTGGCGCTTGGTATCATCCCGTGGTCATGGCTGCACCTACAGCTGCTGCTCACAGTGCTGGATGTCACAAGCATTTGGGAAATTCAGAGTTCTGAGGTACAATTTCAAAGGTGTCTTAGGGGAAATCTGTGAATCTTTAAACTTTTACCATGCTCCTCTGCAGGAATGGCAGGTGGGGCATAGAATGGGGAGCTTTTACATCCATCCAGCCAAGCAAGCTACCAAAACTTCACTGGAAAGGAGGAAAAAATCAAGAAAATATCAACTTGTGACTTCAGTCACTTCCCAGGAAGCAAACACCATCCAGGGAAAAGGAAGAAGAAAGAAAGAAAAAGGAAAAAACTCAACCCAAGCTCCATATTAAGAACAACAAAGTGATATTTTACCCGCAGCGTCCGCTGGGCTGGCAGAGTTTTCTGAGGCTGGGAGCTGGTTTCTGGCTGGGTGAGCGTGGCGTTTCCCTCCCGAGTAACATCTGGCGGGTGAGCCGCGTACAGCGCTGCGCTGCCGGCGCGCTCCCGCTCGTCCCCCTCCTCGTGCTCCATTACTTTGTCACTTGAACCGCAGAATTCATAATCACCTTGGAGAGATTTAAAAGTTCATTAAGAGTGCATGGTTAATTTTTTATTGGGTTCTCCACCTCATTAGACATAGAGGGCAATTTCTGAAATAAGAACGCCAAGGTATTATTAATAGGCCTCATTAAGCAGAGTAGATCAAATCTAATCATAGGTGCTACTCAGTGCCCTGTGACACCCAGAGTATCTTTCACATTAAGCCAGACATCGCAGCGAAGAGGAATTAAGCCGCCTGGATGCTTAGCTCCCTTTGCTGGGATTCACTTCCCAGTTGCATCACGGAAATCAACAGGCATCGCGCCGCGGCACGCGGTCTGAGTTCCTTCCAACTTACTGCGTGTATTGTAGGAAATAACATATTGTTATGGACCTTAATCACATACCATTTCTCTGGGAGCACACCGAGCCCTTCATAAACACTACTCTTGGGTTCCTTTGTTTTTCTGATAATATCCTTTGCTTTCTATCATTTCTGTATGTTCGTTAGCCAGTGGAAAGATGCCATGAAAGAAATAATAAACAAAAGGTTGCTATGCATTATAGTGCATTGCTATGGAAGCGAGTCACACAGTCCTCCATTGAGAAAGAACAAAAAGAAAGGAAGATTATTTTCTACACTTACAATTACACTTCAATGCTCTGCGACCGCTACTCCCTGCGCAAATTAGGACCAAAAGAGGCTGTGTGCTCAAAACTCAGAGCTGAAGAGATTCTCATTTAGAGGACAGAATTACAATCCAAACTAACAAAGGAACTTCGGAAGAGCTCCATATGAACTATTTTGAAAAGTCACATTGGAGTACTTCTTCCTTGCCAAATAATTTGATTTCTAGAACTAAATATCTGGGAATAAAGCCCATTACTGTTTTATTTCAATTTTTGGTTACAATAAACTTAAAATATTTTCCTCTTTATGACATATTGTACATATTATATTGTAGTTAAAGAAATATTAAAGTGATCTGTGTTTGGGTACATTTGCCTTATAAAAGCCTGAACTGTGTTTCCTGGTGAATATTGTCCTTGTTAACATTTGGGAGAAAAAACTTAAAACCTGTGAACATGAAATTAAACTCCTCGATAAGCTGGGTTCACAGAGGTGCTGCTTAATTTGATCTTTGAGAGATCTCAGCAGACGCTTCGCTTCTGTAAAACTAAGTTACTCCCAGTTAGTGCCATGGCAGTGGAAGCAGAAATTTGGCTTATCTCATCTGAACAGGGGTTATGTTCAGTAGCTTTACAGTCAGTAATGAAAAAGTTCTGCCTATTTGCCTACAAAAATATCTATAAGGAAAAAAATGCTCTAAGAATAAAGGCCATTATAGGATTTTTAACGTATTCTTGAAGTAAATTTCTTGCAAACCTATTGATGCAAAAGCCAAATTAGCCTATAGTATCTCTCAGTTGTCTTCTGCAAAAGAACTTCGGCATGAATACAGCTGCTTGTGTCAGCTCCACTTCAGCTACCTGAATACATATTGGAATTAAGACATCCAAACAAATGCTGAACTAGAAGAAAGGACATTTTACATGCTGAACCCTTGTTAATAATCAATTCTTAAATCTCTGCTTTTTCTTCTTCAAGGTAACCTCTCCAAATGAAGCATTTCATGGCAAACCTGTGCACCACATAGTTAGAAAGTCATAGAAACATAGTTCAGGCTGTCATGTCAAAAAACCCCACCACCCTAAAGACCAAACTGCAGAAGTGAAAGAAAGGTAACAGGGTATCAGAGCAAGGTTGTAAAAATAACCTCATTTCTGGTATTTCTGGGAATGCTTGACGCCACAACTGTAATGTTTTTTCAAGGTTTTCTTGAATCTAATTTTCTTGAATCTACTTGAATCTTTCTCATTTTAATCTTGTTTTCTATTAACCATAGCAATGTATACAGTCAGCTTAGTTGATTGATCTCCCACCAGATGACTCATACTCAGCACTTAAAGCTGGACAAAAATGGGCTGACTTTCCATTATTTCACTTTTTTCTCTGAGACTGATCTCATCTTATTATTGAAACCATATTCCTAACAACCACAGTAGGATTTGTACCTTACTTTTTAGGAGCTGGTTTTGCCTGTGAACATTTTCTTCTGAGAGGATTCTTGACGAAGCTTTTCTATTGCACATTCTGCTGGGGACAGACATTTTTGGTTTTAGGACTCCACGTGCTTGGATCTCTTTGGTTTTGGAGGTGCCTTTGGAGGGATCTCTCTTGTTTGATGAGCCATCAGTAGCACCAGTGATTACTTTTCTGGATTCTGGAGCTGAAAGAGATCCAGAGGCCACTGCACTGCTCCTGCCCGTGGTGCATCTCTGCGTTTTGCTTCCCGGCAGCATTTGTGTTCCTGTGAAAAAGCAGGAAAGAAAAAACAACCCCAAATTCTATTACATGGGAACATTCTTCTTCTCAGCCCACTAGTTCTCATAATTCTATTTTCCTGCCAAACTGCTTTCAGCCAAACATGTGAAAGTTTGTAACTGATACAAATGTTATCGTGCTGCTGTACTGCAGCGTTACCGATGGACACCATCATAGGGGGATACTCTTCATAAACATAAACTGCCATGTTAAAGGATATACACACAGTCTGACGGGCAGTGTGGAGGGAGTCAAGATGCCTCTGGCCAAAAAAGTTATCCTACATGTCTGTCTGATCTCTCATTCCGCCCAGAGAAGTGGTGGATGCCCCATCCCTGGAGGTGTTCAAGGCCAGGTTGGATGGGGCCCTGGGCAACCTTGTGTAGCTCCAGGCCTGGAGGTTGGTGTCCCTGCCTGTGGCAGGGGGGTTGGAGCTCTGTGATCCTTGGGGTCCCTCCCAACCCAGACCAGTCTGTGATTCTATGATTCCAGAGGAACATTTTAGATAGGGTAACCTAGTCATAATTATATTTAGGGATCCAGTGGTGGGTGCGATGAAAACCGAGGTCTGAGAAGTTTCAGAATCAAGGTTTTAACCTCTCTGTAGTGAGGTGGCTTTCCATGGAAACATCTCCCACCTCCCAATATTTCTTGTGTCCTGTTCTACCTGTGTACAAAGCCACAGCAAGAACCAGCAGCAAAAAGGTCTGGTTTGTACAAGAGTCGCTTTCCCCTGAAATTGTTTTGATGAGAAGGATGTTGCACAGCAGCTACAACTGCAGGATGCTGCCACATCAAAAGTGACAGAGCTAGCTGGGTACGCTCCCTGCTATACAAGCCTTCAAAGGCAACTCATGCTGACCACAATTACTGCCAGCAAAACCCTAGAAAACAGTGTGGGCAAATATGCTCAGAGGTGTCTCTTTTCCAAAGGTGCATTTTAGGCAGAGTTTTAAAGGTAGAGATGGATAGGAGAGGAGAGGAGAGGATAGGGCAGAGAAGAAAAAGGAGAAACCAGGAAATTAAATCCAAAGAACTAGGGAGAGCAAGGAAAGGGCACAAGGATCAGCAAGGAAGGGAAGAAAGAAGGAGCAGATGGGAACTATTTTACACCCTCATGAACTGCACAGCAGTGGTCCCTGGGAAGCAGGTTCCCACACAGCCCAACACACAGCATGACTCTGCTCCTCTTTTTTTTTTATAATATGCATAAATCACCTATTGGGAGTCCTAATCACAGGCTGACCTGAGACCTGAAGATTTATGTAGGTGGAAGTGACCAATAGCTATCAAAAAAAGTCTGAAAGGAGGCAGCCATGAGATTTGGGTGGCACAAGGTTAAACACCCCCCCCCCCCCCCAAGCAACTGGTTTCAGACCGAACCATAAAACCAAAAATCCAGGTGGGGCTTGACTCATTCTCTGTTGCTGACTTAAGACATTTAATAACCACTGGTGTTTCACAACAAACACTTCTAAAAAGTGGCCCCACAATCCTTTGCTGACCCACTCTCAGCAGCTGCCCCTCTTCTTTCCAGCATCTTCCTTCTGGCCTCAACCAAGATTAGAGGCGTTTTTCTCCTCTGATCCATTCCTTGGGACAGGCTGCCGTGCCATGTCATGTTAGACACTTCCTTATCTCATAGCCATTAAGTAAAATTAGATCCTGCAGTGTGGCGTGGGAAGTTTTCAATTCACTTTGCCAACCCTTAATCCACTCACAATAGAGGAGAAATATTCTTTGCCACAAAACCATGGTCTCCTACACATTGCAGTGACGTGAATGGTTTGTGTTCCCTTTTGATCATCCTGTGCTTCTGAGGCAATCAGAGGCAGTAAGGTACAGCATCCAGGGCTTTCCCCTACCCCACAGATCAGAAAGCTTATGCTTGTTTCTACCTCCTTCCACAAGAACTCATGAACATCCGTGACCTGTCCCAGTGTTCTTATGTTTCTTCAAACATTCTGCATTTCTTTCTGAGAAGTGGATTGCCCATACAAGGAGAAAGAATCATCTTCTAAGGAGATCCTCTAGTGAAGGATCCCTGAAGATCAGCATAGAATCATAGACTGGTCTGGGTTGGAAGAGACCCCAAGGATCACAGAGCTCCAACCCCCCTGCCACAGGCAGGGACACCAACCTCCAGGCCTGGAGCTACACAAGGTTGCCCAGGGCCCCATCTAACCACAGACAGAAGAATTAACTTTTTTTCTCATTAACTCTGAGAGAAAGTCCATTCTAAGCAATTCCACAGCCATGCAGAAAATCTGGTCAAATCAAGGAAGTGCATACAGAGCTCCCAAATTCTAGGCTAGCATCCAAGCTCTCACTCTTCTCTCTGGTATAGCTTATTTTTTTTTTCCACACATTTCAAATATTTGCCTTATCTTTTGTCAAAACTCAGCTCGCTTCTCGGATGAAAATAGTTTTGATTCAAATGCTCTCAGCCAACCAGAAAGACTCAATTCTGTACATACACTCAGTTGGAGCTCATGCATATACAGTGATCTATTCCTTCACTCCCCAACTGATCCCCTACCTGCAGTGATACACCGTGTTTCTACAAATGCTTCATGACATACAGAGGGGAAAAAACACTGGGACAGATTAACAGGGTCACAGACATCCAAGAGTGCTTGTGGGAGGAGGTAGAAACAAGCAGCACGGTAGGAGAAGATGAAGAAAGCAGCAGGTACCATTTAGTAACTGCAGAGCAGCTGAGAAGGAAGTCTTTTCATGAAGGCAGCCAAGATACGAGAAGGACGGGAGGGTGGAGGGGGGAAAAGAGGGGAGGTAAACCACAGAAGCAACTTGAATGGAAAACAGATTATGTCTTTAAATTGTCTTTTAAATTAAAACAATTTACTGGCCAGCAGAAAGCAGAGAGGAGAAGAGAAAGTGCAAAGGAGAGAAGAGTTTCTGCTTATCCAAGGAACCATCACAGTAGGAGATAATTTGCCTTCATATCAAGAAAGGGTCTGTGCAATAAATGTGTGTGTGGTGAAGCCCAACAGCTTCTTCACTGAGATTTTCCAGAGTGCTCAAACCACTGTGGTGTCCCCAGGAGAGGTGATTTACTGCTGCTGGGCACTGGCATCCAGCTCTGCAGAACGAATCGTCAGGGTGCTGAAAACGGGCTCCAAGGCAGCAGCGTGAGACAGTTGGAGACCAGAGCGAGTTAGGGAGCTGTCTGTAAGTCACATCTCCCTGACATCTTACAATATGGATCTGAACAAAAGAAAGAAGAGCTGCCTGGAGTATTCACACTCCATTTACTCCTAACTACCAAACTAGCTATTTGTGGATATTGGCTTCCAAGTGTAAGTACAGTAACCTTCAAGGGCTGAGATTTAAGCCCTTGGAATTTTCTTATGTGCAGTGCAAATGGAGACAGTGCTGCATCCCTTCCCTGCCAAAAGACATGCCACCAGTAGCATTCTGCCCCTAAGGTCTGGGGAACCCCACACAGGTGTAGGTTGGAGAGAGAAAATGAAAGTATGAACAAAACAAGGAACAGGGGTTTAAATTAAAAAAGAAAAAGAAAAGGTGGTAGCTGTATTTTCTAACAACAAAAGAATGTGTAAGAAAGATTTTAAAAACCCTGCTCCTTGTGAAATTCAGGTATCAAAAAGCTGCATCCTTTCTGCATGAAAAGTGTCTTCCTCAGATCTTGTACTATATTATCACTAAATCTGAATCCTCGTTAGACTCACAGCATGGTGGGGATTTGATTTGATTTTATTTAGTTAATGAAGGCAATAAAAAAAGGTGTGCCTTGGTCTTGTCTAAACTCGAAGGCAATCAGAATAACAACAGAGCCAATCTGGTAAACTGTTTCCTCCAACTCCCTCTTGAATTAACCTTTGGATACAAAAGGTACACCCAGGCACAGCCAATCCCCAGGAAAACACAGCAAAGCAAACCAGAGCTGGGCTCCAACGAGCAACTCCCCTCATTCTCAAAGCAGCTGTCAATTAATTAACAAATACAGATGCAAATGATATTAAAAAAATAAAACAAATTCAAAAAGCAAAGGTGCTTAAAGGTAAGATCACAGAGCTCTGCTCTGGACATTCTGGATCAGTTTTTAATATACTGTGTGGGGAATTAGGACTGCTACTCTCATTAAGGCTATCTGGAATTGTATATCTAAGTCCCCACGCACCAAGCCTGAAATATATATGTCCCTCTGCGAATAGCTAGAATTGCAACTGGATGACTAGCAATAGATGTTTTTTCTATTATCCCAGCTGAAGAAAGGCTTTAAAACTAATGAACAAAGACACGCAAGTGTAATGCTTGGGGAGATACAGAACAAAACCTCAGAGAGACAGAAAGCGGAATGAGTCCGTGAATACAATTCAGCTAATGCAGATCCGACTTGTAAAAGTTCTGCTGCTTATAGGGGAAAAAATTTTAAGGAAGCAAATCATAATTACATTCAGAGAAGAGTCATTTTTGCCCTGTGCAAGAAAGAAAAAGACAACAGTTCAATTTTTAAATGACGACTTAGTGAAAACCATATGATATCAGAGGAGTTTAAAATACCCTGTAATACAGGGGGGGGTAGGTTTTCAAAAGCTGCTTTTTTTTTTTTTCCCCTTAAAAAGAATCCTTGATCTCAAAGTAAAATGAGCATATTGTCTTACTGTAAAGTATCTTTTTACATTTTCTTCCCTCTCCCTTCAGGGGGTTTTGCTAACAGGAAGTGACCCTGCATTACAGCAGGTTAAACTCGCCTTTCCTTGAAACACGGGCAATTCAGGCAAAAATACCCTTTTCCATTGTGAATTTGTACTTTTTTCTCCTCGTTTCGCTTTACAACAGGATAATGCAGCTTTTCATACTTTTATGCAACCCTGGTCCTAGCATCTCACTGTGGATTTCTGACAAAGGGCTTCATTGAAAGTGGCCAAAGATCATTTTAACAGAGGCAACGCTACAAATCCTTTGCGACCACCAAGCAAGCCTGAGGAGAGGCGGCCAGGGAAGGAGACACACAGCCTTGATTCACTGCGTGTCGTTAATGAGATCAGACATCACCACTGTAAGTAGGCTTTGCAATATAGACCACCTGCTGGGTTTTGATTTTATTTCCTTTTAAGTTTAATAAAAGCCCTGTGCCCTGGGATGCTGAGCTCTCCCAGACCTCTGTGATGGGAGCTGACACTGCCAATACCCCAAGCAGAGAGGACCGGTAATTAGTGTTCTTTAAATACAAGGGAATTCTACCTTCTTCAAACTTTACTGAATCACAGAATCATAGGGGTTGGAAGGGACCTCAAGAGATCATCAGATCCAACCCCCCTGCCAAAGAAGACTTTAGACCCAGGGATATGTAGGCATAGGTTTTACAGAGCCCACACGTGCCTCAAGCAGGCAGGCAGCAACCCATAATCCAACCCAAGACTCCAGCCTCCTGATGACAAAGACTGATGACTCAATTCCTATCATGAATCAAGTATTACCACTCCTAAGCCATACAATCTTAGATATAAGTAAACAGACCACATCATCTCAACAGCCTGGTAACACAGAAAAATGGAAACACTGAGAGCAATGACAATATTATTAGTTATTCCAGTGTTTGCCAAGGGATGGAAGGTAGGACGGGTAATTTATTGTTCAGATCACTGCCAAGGAAAAGACATCACTTCTGATGACTGATTAGTCAACAAGCTGCAGCCAGAGTACAACAAAAATCAGAGTTTGACTAAAATTTCTGACCAGCAGTGAGACCTATGTCCCTAACTGCTATCTGATCTCGTCACACAGCTCATTTGCAAGAGGCAGCATCAGCCACCATTCAACATTAGCATCCATGGAAGTTATTCAAATTGCAAAAACTCCTGACAGTAAAATAGTTCCTTTCCTGCTCCCTAACCAAAATACAAAGCTTAACAAGGTCTTGGATTTATCTTTCAGTAAAAGA
The DNA here is from genome assembly GCF_964237585.1 of Gallinula chloropus. Classification (NCBI taxonomy): domain Eukaryota; kingdom Metazoa; phylum Chordata; class Aves; order Gruiformes; family Rallidae; genus Gallinula; species Gallinula chloropus. Next base: position 79,107,528 of record NC_140090.1, read on the forward strand.
AACTGGGGCTAGATACTGAAGAACAGGGCTGGGCCATGTCCTCTGCTCCATTCCCAGAACTGTCAAGACCCAGAGCAGAGGCAAGTTTGGAAATCTGAACCAAAAGAATCAGTCACAATGCTACTCCTGGTGAACATGCCATTGTACCTATACTAATGCTTCTGCAAATGGTCCTACCTGGTGAGGATAAGGCTTAATTACCTCAGCTGTATCAATAGCACCTCAGGCTGAAAGCTAAGATTAAAAAATTATCCTCAACAAAAAAACCTTTTATTTCAAACTAGCTTTTTGGGGCTTTGGGTCATTTTTGGGTTTTTTTAATGACATAGACAGCTGTGGACACATTGCTCAGAAGGAAGATGCTTTCCTTTTTTGCAAAAGCCAACATTTGACTGCAGAAAGTTGCAATCATTTAAAAAGAGAAAGCTTATCAAGTGTACCTAAGAGCTGCTAGGCTTCAAACCTATAATCAAGTCCAAAGAAGGAAGAGCCTCTTGATGTCAAGAAACAGCTTGTTTACAGAAGGCTTTTGGCAAAATTAGAGTGTAGTCCAACACTTTGATTCAGAGCAAACAATCCCCTAACGCAGCTAATCAGCAGCCCCTAACAATAAGTCCCCTCTGTGGTGAGTGTCTATTTTCTCCAAACACTTCGCAAATAATTAATCAATCATCTCTCTTGATGTTAAATAACCCAAATCCACTTATTTCAGGGAGCTAAGGGGTAGCCACACGCTGCTGAGGGCAGGATGTGACGCGCCGACCCCGACTGCGCGCGGAGAGGCTTGGTGGAACAAGAGCGTAATTTGCAATGACTGCACCAGAAATGTTCCTGCCTGGCACCTGCAGGAGATCATCTTACACTCTGAATCATGACAGTGTATTATTGCTGCAGAAGATTTTAGTGGATGTGTGTTTGTGTGTAAATCCACCCATGGGATTTGATTGGACTGCTTGCACCAGTGAGTTCCCAATACCCAGCTGGTGGAGAATAACATATTTCCCTCTTGCTTCCTATGTGCTGGGACAGGATAAAAGGAAAAAAAAAATCCCTTTTCATTAAGCCTTTCATAATTTGGAGGTTGGTCAAGCACCTGGTAATTATTTTCCCATTGAAGATAATCAGTTTTAGATTTTAGGCTCAAGCCTTGAATCATCAGGTTTTTTTGTCATGCCTTTTTGGCCACGTTATACCAAAGACATGTCTTTAACAAGCCCAAAACTCCCAGGCAAACTGGTTCTTAGGCTCAAAAGATCTCTGTTCATTTTAAGAACCACGAAAATGGTTACTGAAAATACTTTGAAATTTGCTGCTTCACTTACTACACATTCTCCCTAACAGCCACGTTAGGAACCTCAGAGTTCCACATCCGTGTTTGCATTTCAAGGACATTATGCTGGAAGCTATCAGGCACTATTGTAGTGACTCAAGGAGTAATCTGATGCAGTGGGACTTTTTTAAAAAAAACAACAATATGCAGGATGATTCAGAACATTCAAATGGTGATTTACAGGGTAAAAAAAATGCATGGACCACTTGGTATTCTCATCATGTGGAAGACACCTAGTTGTTCAACTCTTTCTGATAATTTACCACAGCCAGACCCAGCCAAGTACTCATTTCACAGACTGCAGAAAAGTTGCTCCCAGTTTAAACTAGGTGTGAATGAGGAGAAAATGAGGTCCTCTACTCCAATGGCATAATGCAGTCGCTGAATCCACACAGCCCATTTCTTTCTCTTAATCATCATTTTAATGATGCTGGTACTCAGTTCTCCCCTGCTTGCCCTGAGTGCTAACGAGTAACTTGCCCCCTCGAGTCTTTCCCTTCAGATTATCTCACATTTTTACCAACTCTGGCACCTCAAGAGAGAAACCTCGACCCTGAAGAGAATGATGGGGGGAAAATCAAACCCTTTACTCTCACATGCCAAAACAAGGAGACCCTAACTTTAATTTGGGTCAGGCAAATCAGCTGGGATCATCTTGGGAAAAATAATTCTAATTTATCAGATTCACTCAGAGAACTGCTGTCTACAGCATCGTTAACAGGGCAGACATCCTTCTGTCTTCTATGGAAACTCTGGCACTGCTACCCAGTGATTCCACTGCAACGCCCCATAGCAAGCAGCCAAGCATCTAATCAGCACAAGGCACACCTTCCTGAAGGTGGGCATTTCCTTCAACTCCTGCCAAATTATTTTACAGCCATGCCCTTAAATGAGTGAAAACCAACAAAACCCCCCACAAAACCAAAAAACAACCACTCCCCCACCATCTGTGGCCGCTTGTTGCCTAAAAACACAGAGAAAAACTAACACCAGAGGAAAATACAAGTGCTCTCAATAAAGCCAGGGTCACTGTGACATCACAGTGCCACCAAATCACCAGTGAAATCATTGAAAACTAGCCTAGGGTCAGCTTTAGCTTACACAACCTCGACCATCGTCTCCTCTTGCTTCCATCTGTTGCTTGCGACCTCCAACAGTGACTGTGCATCTGTATGACAGAGCAGAAGGCCACATTGCTCTTCTGAGTCCTGTAGCCTTTCTAAATGACCACAGTAAGAAGGAGCACTTCTCCACCCAGCTCCCTTACTTCCCCTCTTATACCTGATGAGCATTATCACCACTTCCTTTGTTTGGAGAAACTGGCAGCAGGTGTTAAAAACAAGGAGCAATGCTCAAGAGCTTGATACTCCATAAAAAGACCTTCCAGATAAGAGGAGGTATCCTCTTCCTTTTAAAATGAGTTTAAAACCTCCAAAATAAAGAGAGACAACTCCTTCTGCCCATCATACCAGTTGAGATCTGTCTTAGAGGCCAGCAGCATCTGCCAGAATCACTTGTAGCTAAGGATTATCAATTCCTCAGCAAAGCTTCAACATCTGCAAGCACTGAGTCCTCAGTTTTCTCAGCATCTCACATAGTACATGAAGGTTGCTTTGCAGCATGACACAGACCCAATGACACAAAACGTCTAGACTAAGGAAAATTGACAACCTCTTCCATTTTAAATCTATACCAGATGAAGTGAAACATCAAAGGGGGTCCTTTTAATGGGCTTTTTGGCATGTGATCCTTTGTTCTTAACAAGTCAGCACCAGCTGGTACATCCATAATGCCAAGTCAGTACTGTCTCTGGCCAGATATTTGGCTGATGTAAATCAGTGTCACTCCTCTGAAGGTGGATATTTCTATTGGTTGACATCAGCTGAAGATTTGGCTCCTCACACTTAGCAGGTGCAAGCTAAAGTAAAATCTTCTGTGCCATATTTCACATTTCTCCTGTCTTCACCATCATTACTGCTGTGCACATTCTCAGGCTGGGGAGTTAATTACCATCAGCTGTAGCTACTCAAGTTTCTATACAATAAATTCCACATTGTAAGGAACAGCTTTCGTCTAATTATATCCTGTTCATATGTGTGTGTATATATATACACTCATATTTAAACACACACACAAACCTTGTACTCTGGGTTATTGTGTGGTGACTTTCCCATGAACAGAAGATGAGGTGAGAACATCCTATGGGCCACATTCATTCATTGCAATATTTCAAATGTTATTTAGTAATTGAAAGTAAATTCTTTAGTATTTAGTCTTTAGTCTTAGGAGTGCCTACTCTCTTTAGTATGTCTTTAGTCTTAAGATTGCCTACATTAGCCTATCCTGATTACCATGAGTCCATACTAGTTTAAAGGTGACCTTCAGATATTTTCTTTAAAAACAAAGGTCTAAATACTGGGGTTTTTTCAGTGTGTATTTCAAATGAAAACATTCTTTGGCTTTGCAGGTAGCAGCATGTCAAAATCCCACAGATCCAGCTGTTCTGATTTTAGTCCAGTAGAAGTGTGCTTGTATGTACATACACACACACACAAATTATAATAGTTCTTGAAACAAATTAAAGTCTAGTTGTTTACCACTTAGTAAATATGCTGCTGCCTTCAGCACTTGTTGCATATTTCTTGCTTAAGGAGGAGACAGAAGTCTGTAACCACCTGGGGCCATTCACCACCCCAAAAGCCCAGATCCCATCACTAGTTTTCCCCATCCACTGTCTTGGGTTCCTTCAGTTAAGCAAATTATGCTTTCAAGTCACCTGCCATTCTCTTTGAGAAAAAGCATAAGCAGCCACAGTCCCAGCTCTCTGATCTGCCTTGTTCAGCACTTCAAATGTCACTTTCCCCTTCCAGAGTGCTTCATCCCGCAGAAGGGATGCTGGCAGTGCAGTGCTGGCTCCCAGCACCCACGCTTACTGCCACCGTCCCAACCATCACCATCATGTCATAGTCACGTTCCATTGCTGACTCATGCATACGTCATAATCCTGATCTCCTTGCTTGTGGATAGTTTACATACCACTCTGACTCCTGAGACACCTTTTTGTCACCTCCTCCCACCCTCCCTTCAAATCTTCTATATCTCAACACAGATGCTGATGTGGGATATGTAGATAGGTAGATGCAGGAGTCAGCGCAGCACCTTCCACCCAAAACAGGTTCATGTTTCTCCCAGTAGTTTTCAGCACAGAAACAAAAGAGAAAAAGTGTAGATGTTATAAAAGTTGATGTGTTGGCAGAAATTATTTCATCTTCTTGTAACACAGTTGATGTTTGTGAAGGCGCCCAGGCGTCAGGACATTTACGATTAAGCTTATACATCAATTCAGATTTATAATCTTTCATAGTGAAGTGATGATATTGTTTAATCAAGAGGTCCAAATGAATTTAAAGTTGTCCCATTTTCTTCTCTTTGCCCCATTTTAATAATTCAGCATAGAACCTGGCAGGCAATATATTGCAAAAGATGGATGGAAAACTAGATATTCATGTGGAATATATATTTCATGAAAGGTAGGTGAGAAATTAAGATTAAAAATGCTCCTGTCTTCAGCAGAAACAAGAGTGATCTTTTCATTTTTAACTTACCTTGTATTTATGAGACATCAGCTACAGACAGTAAAGGAAATTGCAGCATTCACTTAAAAGCAGCGTTAGCAAGTTCTGACAGCTTGTTAAAAGCCATGACCAAAGGCAGGGTGATGCACATCGATCACCTGTGACAAGGACCTCATGGAGCTTGGCCTGGGCTTACCCTCCGTTGTATCTTTGAGGTGGGTTGTGTGGCTCTCAGCGGGCATTCACATTAGCAGGTACACCTTCCTTAAACTGCCCAAGGGGTTTAAAGGCTGGCCACTCATTATTAATCATGCCCTATGACTCCACATCCTCCTGCAGTTCAAGTCTGACTATATATAACATGGATTTCCAGCACTTAGAGTCCAGTATCTTGCCAGATAATGGAAGCAAAGTACCCAAAGCAATGGAGTCAGTAGAAGATACAGTCCACAGTGATGAAATCCCAAGGTCATATTCCATCCTTGGGATGCTAGAGCATGAAATGTGGCTTTGAATGCTAATTGAATCGGAGAGATTTGGATTCCGAAGTGTAATTACCATCCATGAGCCCAGATCAAGATTTACATTTCATTAATAGGCTTAAAACACCCTTTTTATATGTGGCACATTGTGGAAATATATATACCTCTGGGGATTATCTGGACCAACCTCCTGCTGAAAGCAGGGCCTTAGATTAGGTTATCCAGGTCCATGTAAAGCCAAGTCTTGAATACTTGGATTTGAACACGAACTCGTATGAGTAATAGTGTAAGTAGAGTCATCATTTCCTGACACCACATGAAGAAGCAGAAGGGGCCATAACTCAACCAACCCTATAGGAAACAGCAAACCTGGCCCCAGTACCTCTAAAGCAGAGAAGCGTTTTGGGTGCTCATTCCACTTCAGGTCCCAGTAAGGCAGCCTGTACATCCTGGAAACTACATTTACAGACTTCATGAAGAAAAGTCTAGTTTGAAAGTAATTTTCCTCCCTTTTTTTCCTCTCCTCCCTCCTTTATTCTGTACCACGGTGATGCTACTACCACTTGTATTTCTGCTGGCAGGAAGGTATTGCCTTACAGCTGCAAACTAAACATAAATTCCAACTTTCTGGGTCATCAGAGAGGTGATGGACAAAGCACTCTCTGCAGTTCCCTCATCTGTAAGATAACTATGTTAAAAGTATTAACACTGGGTCAAAAATTGTTCACTGCCCCTTCCTTGTGAGTTCTTCCTTCTTTTTTGAATACTTCATTTCACAGAGTTTTCATCACATAAACATGTAGCAGGCCAAAAGCCTGAGGGGAAAGGATTTGAGCTAGTAAACTTTGGAGGAAAGAAAAGATATCTGAAAGAATTGAGGATGTTCTAAGGGTGTGAATGACTCTGCTGATGGGGCGGTTGCGCCGTGCTCCTAGGGCAGCATCTTGCAATAATTGTAATCTTGTAATTTTGAGCTCTATAAACAGAAAAAAAGCAGAGGGAACCTTGTCCCATTATAGTTTACCTTTGATAGGATAAACTAGTCCAGGAAAAATCCATGTAGGACTGGACCAGATTTGGCCCAGAACACAACATCACACCTAAGAGACCATGTCTCTTCTCCCTCAGCTCACCCATTTTCAGAAATAAAGAGAACTTGCTTTTTCATTTTCTCCCAGGTTAAAAATCACCCCAATTGCCTTTCATTTTAGTGAGCAGCATGGATGTCTCACACACTCAACTAGGTTTCTCATGATCTGTCGCATTTAATGGCTGATGGTGATGCAAGAGCTCGTTACTTTGGGGATCCTGGTGAGAAAGGCTGTTGTTTTGAGGCATTATTCGGGCTGTCTGTACAGATTTCACACAGGAAAGTTGTAGTAAGGTGAATAAACACCTTCTTATAGATTACAAAGGATCTGATGGAGAGAAATGTATATCTTTACATTCTCCATTATTGCTCACACAAAGGGTGGAAGCAGTTAAGAAGTAACACTTCCCCTGGTTATTTACACCTGTATTCTTAGGTACACAAATGGTGGAAATAATGTTTTTCAAAAAATCAGTGTTTCTCAGCTGGTTACCTCATTTATTTCCTCTTTTTAGTAAAACTGGAACCACGAGCTGTATCGTATTTCACTTTCTAATTCTTCTAAAAGTGATTCTTTCATGGCCACTGCTGTATTGCCAAGCTCAGGGAAGGTGGGAGATGTTTCTAACCCTTGTTTCTGTGGTCTATCTGAGGTAGACCTTAGATGGTGTTGGACAAAGCCTTGAACACACAGTACTTTCTATGGAAGCTTCAGCAGGACATTGCTATTGGAAATTAGGATGGTATACAACAAAATCCAAAGCTGAAACCCTTAATTTACCAGTGTCAGACTGGAAGGTCCTCATCAACCCTCACCCCTTCACGTTTCTTCCTTGTTTTAGCACTGGTTGGTCTCCTGCCCCCAGTCTGCCACCTCCCCTTGAGCAGCAGGCAAGCTGGATTACATCTCTAAGCATCAGGAAATCTATTTTCTTGGGCTTTCTTCAGCAGCCAGCCCAAGGGGTGCTTCACCCTGCAGACCCAAGCAGCTGTCCTTGACGGGCTTCGCGCTGGATTTACTGACACTGCTGGTTTCTCTGTGGAAAATCCGGGCTCCATGGATGATTTCCTTTAAGGTTCAAGCAAGAGACCCCTGGATAAAGCAGTGTCTTCTCAGTGTTTGCATCTGAATGACCACAAAGAGCGGTCCCAGCGATTTCAGGCATGACACAGTGGGTGCAGCAGGAACAGCACAGAGCAAAGGGATGATGTAGCCTGGGTTTTGTACCTTGTCCAGCTCATGAGACAGCACACACCTCCTCATCTTGTTTTCCATTTGCACACTGGGAAGATGAAGGTACAAATGGATCTTGGGAAGTAGCTTATGTTCAAATACTGACCCTTAGATCAAAAAGGCCGTAGAAGAACATGGTTATTCCAATTAAACATAGCCCAAGGTTGCAGGATACATGGAGGGGTATGTTTAACCTTAGTGGTTTTGGTAGAAACCAGACTCACTCACTGACATTCTTCCCATCCTTCCTCCCTTCCTGGAATGTCAATAAACTCAGCTGTTGTTTCCCAGCGCATGGTAAAAGAGCTGCACAGCCCAGTGCAGCAGGAGCTATACCACTCTGGGCACAAAGCAATCCCCATGGTACCTTTCCCAGCCCTGAGAGCAATGTTGCAAGGAAAATGTTATGTTTGCAAAATGCTTAGAGATGTCTGAAACAAATGTGTTAAAGATTTGCAAATGGTTTACCTGGAGCTGTTAGTTATAAAGACCTGGGCTTATCACTGTAGCCTTCTAGGGAAAAATTGTAAATTATAATTTTTAATCACAAGGAGAACAAAACCAAGCTCAGTGCAGCTGTCTCCTTAATCTCACACCTTGAAATTCGTCCCTCATAAAAAAAAGACCTAATTATTTTCAGGGGTTAAGTGCTTGCTGCTGGGAGAATAATAAAAAGTTACAGTTATAAATGGTTAAAATTAGAGGTTTAATGCAGAAAACACAGAGTTTTCTCTATAATCTGATGAGCTGCATGCATCACTAGCATGGCAAATATATTCATGGTAGTCCTGGAACTGAAAACGTTTGGGTTGTGCTCTGACTCACCGTGCCTCTGCAGAAGCAAGGATTACTATTATCTGCTCACAGGAAATCATTGTGGTGGGGCTGTTCCAGCCTGAACTTCTGCTCCACCAGACTGGGGTTTATGGAAATTACTTACCTGCCTCATCACTTGAATTAGGAAGCTGGAGAGAGAATGGGATGTCATAGCTGGCAGGCTGCTTATCTTCATCTATCTTTGTTGTTACTATGCTATTAGGTCCTCTGGGTATACCCACAATCACTGGAAGTTCAGAGACAAAGACACTTTGCAAAGAGTATTTACTACCCAAAGAGCCTCCGTTTGTGGTCTCTTTATTAATTGTCCTATTTTCTGTCAAGCCTGCACTCCAGTTTGATCTGAGTGGAGTCTTGTTTCCTCCTGGGAGTTTTGTCTTCAGTATCTCCTCTATTGGCTCTCCATTAGCTATGCCATCTACTCCATCTGCTGTTAATCTAGACGAACTGCAATTTATATTGAAGGACAACACTGATCTATGACTTCTTTGGCATTTAATCCGAGGTGGGCCAATGCACACCTCGAGAGACTTGTCTAAATAATAGATGGTGTTTGGACACTGCTGAGAAACCTGGAGGTGGACACAGGAGACGAAGGAAGGTGGAACTTTCTTTCTCCCCTCGCTGCTTCGAAGACCCACGCTGTTCTCCTTGTCCCCAGGGTCAAAAATCCTCTTCCGTGGCTCTTCAGCTAACCGTGAGCAAGATTCAGAAGTGGGCAGCAGAGAGACATCTCTGTTCATGTGGCCCAGTGGAGGCCAGCGATGGACCTTTCTGGAGGTGGGGGAGGCGGCGGTGGGCTCTGGCACAGCCCCGTCTCCGCGTGCTGGCTCACCAGAGGCTGCAGCAACACGCCTGGCTGTAATAGTTATGGAGGAAAACCCTTTCCTCTGCTTTTGACACGGCTTTGCCTCTGGGATGGGAGAACCCGATGGAGATGTGGTGCCAGCTGAAGCTGCTTGAATTTTTAATCTGCTGGGAAGTACTGCAAAAGCTCTGTCCAGACTGCCTGAGCCATGGCTAGCCAATGATTGCTTGGTGTGATAGGCACCGGGCTGGGGGATCACGGACTGCATGGGCAGCACAGGCCAGGTTTCTTTTGATTTATTCTCATCAATCATCCATGAAATGACGTTGGGTGAAACCAGCTTTCTGTTTTGTGATGATGGACATTCCTGCAAATGAAAAGATTTAAATTATCAACACATGCTATCATTATATATATTTAAATACATATACATAACCATTTCTCATCTGCCATCTATCATGTTAGACAGTTTTCTTTGGGATTTCTACTTAACTTTCCATTCATCCTAACATTTTTTTTTTTTTGTCATTTAAAAACACAAGCTCTGGAATTCATCCCTGAATTGTCTGGGAGACTTCAATGAAAACCTCATCACTCTGGTGCAAAAAGAAAAAATAAATTTAAATTAAAAATGTCTATTTTATACTATTAATTTCAGTTTTTAAGCCATGGTCATGCTTGGGAGATGTGGCTGCTACGTTCCTTTTAAAATGGGCATGTCAAAGGCTATTACCAGTTTCTGACTCTAACCTGCTCTTTCAGGATGGTCTGCTGGAATTTAAAGCACATTTAAATATATTATGTGTCATTAGCCTGAAGGTCCATGTGAGCCATCCCATGCTGCAGAGGACACGCAGACACCAAGGTCATGACTGCTCTACAACCTCACCAGTTATAAGCATGGAGAAACTTCTCCATCATCCCTCCCACCAAACCAACATAATTTCCTATGAGGGCTTTGGGTACTAATTTAATTAATTAGTGCCTTCTTGCTTATAATTGCTTGGTGGCACCTACCAGCGACGTAAAACCACATGTCCAAGACTGACTGACAGTGGCCCAGATTCATTTTTCCAGCCACAACAGCAACCCCCTACCTTGATACTGTATGTTACTCCACTCAACACGACAAAGGAGGTGCTTTTATGCTAAAGCCATCCGACAAAGAGCCAACCTGAGTTTGAAATCTCCTGCTATTACCATCCGCACGGCTGGTGCCATAAGTCACATGCAATAAAGCATCTGGCCTAATCTCACTGCTGCTGTAAATTGGCTGATTAGATTGCTCCTGCCCCGTGTTCCTAGATCTCCTGATCCCAGTAGAAAATAAAAACCCCACTGAACTGGCATGCAAATAGGCAGATTAGCTCCATAATGAAAACTCAGTCAGGTTCACTCGGGGTTTCGGCGCCTTTCGCTGGCTGCGCTGCTCCTGCTTGTTATGAATTCATCTTCTCACTCTCCCTTCTCTGGTGGCAAAATTCCTCTCAGTCATATCTGGGCATCTATCCTCTGATAATCAGCACGGATACTTGACAAGCATTTCACAAAATGTCACTTCTTCCTCAAGGAAGCCGACAGGAGTGGCGGAGCTGTGACCTCCCAGGGGCCACCGCCGTCATTCTCAGGGCTTGGGTGCCGAGACGGGACCCTGCGTGCCAAAGCCCATGGGGGAAAAGCATCCCTGCACTCCTGTCCCCCATGCATGGAAACAGCACAGGGGACTTGTGTTTCATCACTCTTGGGAAAGCTGATTTGGGAACCCAAATAGGGAGCGTTAGAGCACGAGTTTATTGACAAGGTGAAATGCCAGGTAAATTTTATCAACTCTTTCAACCAGCTGCCTGTGGTTTTGACAATTCAATAATTTCACAGCCCCAGGGAAAGCATTTCCTTCCTTCTTTGTTTCTTTCATGGCATGTAACAACTTTTGCCTCATATTTTCTGCACTGAATTTGCTTCTACCTACAGGTGTAAGACCTTTGCATGCCTTCCAAAACTGCTGACCTCCCTGAGATTTCTACAGGGCACCGAAGAACAACGTTGCTTGAAATACTTGATTCTGGATGCCTTTCTCACGCTCCAGTAGTTAATTTGACTTCTTTTGTTAAGGGATGCACAGATGGAGACATCCTGCAAGAGTCCAAAGGCATGTCAGAAATGCTCCCTATGAGCTTCAAACTCATGCGCTGATATTTTAAATAATTTGCTTTTCTTTTTTCTGCTGGAGTGGGTTATTTTATTCCCTCCTCCCAACCTTTGGCAAAGAAATGGATCTTTAAGGTTTGACCAGCTGATGGGAGCTCTCAGGCTTCACTACATATCGTGGACAAACAAATTAATAAATACACACTTACACAAAGTAACTGTGGTGAAGTGAAAACCTCAGGCTTGGCCTTGAGCACATCTGAGGCACTGTACTGATATTTGGGACACCGCTCATTGGAGTCTCCTAAGGTGCTTCTAATCACTTTGTTCCCCCCACAGAAGATGAGATTATTTTCCCCCTCTCACCAAGAACTCATCGAATCACAATGTTTAGCTGTCATTTTATTTGCCTTTCCCACCACCTAAGCTAAGCCCAGCTAAGCCAAACCAACTCTGAATCCTCTGCTCAGCAATCAGCAAGTGTTTTTTAGACCCAAATGCATTCTGCTGATTGATATCTGAATGCTAATTGTTTCTTTTACCTCAGCAGAACTGGATTTTCTCTCTGCAGCGCTCTCCCGCTGAAGGTCTGTGCACGTCCTCCGACCATCAGTGCCCCATTGCTTCTGCATCACTCCTGGGGGGAAAAGAAAAACTGAGGAAGCAATGTCATTTTGAGGAGAGGAGTTGGAAAATGGGGGTTTAGGTGGAGTGCCCATGGGAGGGAGAGAGCTACTGTAAGTGATCTGATTGCCCTGGGAGGTTGTTATCGGAGGATCCTGTTTCTCGCTCTTCCCAGGAGAGGCGCTTGAAATCCCCCTGGGATCCTGTTGCAAAGATGTGATCATGGACAGACTCACAACATGTGCAGGGCTGATCTCAAAGCTGAATGTCTCTGCTTTTGATTTCCCTGGCTTCAGGCATGGCTGAGGAGGAACCGGGGAAGACAGGAAATGCAGATCTCCAGAAATGCCACTTGTTTGCGCTCCCAGTCCTGCAGACTACACAGGGCCACACTAACCAGGCTGGTTTCCTTTGAACTAAGGCACCTTCTTCACATTTAAAGAACTTCAGTAATTTTAAATCCCGTTCACAAATTTGATTACATCACAGCTTTTCTAGTTTGGTGCTAACTATTACACCAGTCTCTGCCGTTGTCATCTGTTGTTTCGTGTCAGTGCCAGCCTGTCTGCAGCTATTTACACAGAGCCCATCTCCATACAACACAGAGCCTGGGCTATTGCAGTGATGCATTACGTCTGCTGTCAACAGCTTTGCCAGAAATTACGTTACTTTCTGGTTTGTAACAAGCATCCAAAATTGATTTTCAAAAAATTCTCTATTTGGACCGAAACCCCTCGACATTCCTGACTGTTGCTTTGTAGCAACAAGTCACAATGCTGGTAAGACTTTTTTTTTTTTAGTTTTTCTTTAACTTAGCCTCCACAGAAGTTGGCAATTTCTTCCTAAACTGAATTCCAGTTTACATGTAACATCGTATTAACAAAGGGATATAATCAGCTCCACTTTAAGAAGTGTTCATTAAAGCATATCCACCATCACAGGCTCCATGGTTTCATTGTTTTCAGGCCCCACCTGGAGTGTTGTGTCCAGTTCTGTGCACCCTGGGATAAAAAAGACAGGGATCTCCTGGAGAGAGTCCAGAGGAGGCTGAAAAGGTGATTAAGGGCCTGGAGCATCTCCCCTGTGAGGAAAGGCTGAGGGAGCTGGGGCTGTTCAGCCTGGAGAAAAGAAGACTAAGGGGGGACCTTATTAATGTTTATAAATATCTCAAGTGTGGGACACAGGGGGAAATGGGCAGCCCCTTTTCAGTGTCTGTGGGGACAGGACAAGGGGCGATGGCTGCAAGTTGGAGCACAGGGAGTTCCACACCAACATGGGGAAGAACTTTTCCCCAGTGAAGGTGAGGGAGCCCTGGGACAGGCTGCCCAGGGGGTGTGGAGTCTCCTTCTCTGGAGAGATTCCAGACCTGTCTGGACACCGACCTGTGTGCCCTGTCCTAGGGACCCTGCTTTGGCAGGGGGGTTGGACCTGATGATCCCTGGAGGTCCCTTCCAACCCCTGTGATTCTGTGATTCTGTGATCTCCTTGGGTTCAGCTAAGGAGTAGAAGGGAAAAAGAGGGAAGGTATCAGGTCTATCCCCCATTGAAAGATCTCTTCAAGTCCCAGAACACTACCAGGATGATTGATGTACCTTCTGCCTTAATAAAATGTACTAAGGTATGCTTTGATACTTCATTTGCAAGAATACTCCAAGGTGCCAATGTCACTGTGTATGTTCATAGCTGGCAGGATGAGAAAATAAGGGCTTTTGTCATTGAGCAAAAGAAGGTCCTGAGCAACAGAGAAAACAGCTGGGTTCATTAGCCACAGTATGGGGGGGGAGGGGAAGAGAATCCAGAAAACAGCCAGAGCAGAAGGCCTGCTACACTTTTTTTGGCAAAGAAATAATGCACAGTTGCCATCAGTGAAAACACAATGAACCTGATGTGACACCAGATAGTGGTAACTTCTGGCACAAAATGTGGGTGAGGTGCCCTTGGAGCCTGCTCCTCTCCCTGACGTGGGGTGAGAAGGAGGTGCTGTGCTGTTGGTGAAGGTCTGCAAGCAGTGGGACAGGGGTACCTGCTGGGTGAGCCTCATGGAAAGGTTATTTTTGGTGTATCAGTACACTGGTGAGTGACATGGAAATATCTTTGTGATGAAGAGCTGCCATGCATGCTCTCTTATTTACTTTTAAAAACAACTAAGCAGGGAAAAACTTATGGAGAAGGATGGAGAAATTCTTGTATTGAATCAAGGCACGACCACAGAAACTCCAAAGGTTTGATAAAAACCCCTCCAGATGCAATTAAAGAGACAACTTTAACTAAGTTATCAATGTTTTCCCCAAACACTTTGCAATCAGATAGCCTCAGTTGTCTCAGATTGATCTGGAAAGCTACAACAGGAGAACATCAACTCGTGAATGTCAACCAGAGCGCAAGGAAATCCAGAAGACTGGCTGGAGATAAATCAGATCCAGACAGGCATGTTTTGCCAGATGGCCTTTCATGAATTTCATTCAAATCTATTCTCAGCACCAGAGAAAGACCAAGAACAAGTCGTGAAAGTCCACACAGTAGGTTACATATAATACCTAAATTATTCTTATCAAAGTAACCCCCTGTGACTAGTGATAATCTGTAGGTAGGACCTTCCAATTTCACACAGATCCCATGGAACAGATTAGTTGATCCTTGGTTAACTTTAAAAAGTAGCTGCTTCTGGAGCAGGAGAGATAGGACAAAGAGAGGTGGAGAGAAGAGGGGAAGAAAACGTTTATTTTCTTGGCTAAATCATCCAGAGTAGGGTTTTTGCATTGTGTTTTGTACCAAATCCTGTGCAATGACATTCTGCTATTACTGTGGGAATCCTATTGTTGGAAAACACTCCAACTTTTGGCAAGTCATTTAATCTAGTTGCTGCAACAGATTAAATGTTATTGGTGGCATAAACTCGAGTATTTTTCATGATATTATTAAATCTAATCTCAGAAGCTTCACATTCGTTACTACATGTCAACAGAACAAGCAAATAAAAAAAAAAAACCCACCCAAAACCAGACATTTAAAAAGAGGTTGAATCTGTTTAAAATGAAGACACTTCAGAGAGCACCAAGGTTGAGCAGGGATGTGTCACACACAGAGTTTTGATACAGATTCTCTTCGCTGACAAAACACATCGCCCCGTAACTCTTGTTCCACAACGAAATGCAAAGTTCAGTTTTTCCCTGGTGGGAAAGCATGAAAGAAATGGCATTTCAAGTACTTTCCATCTCTGTGGGGAGTATGAGAAACTTATTTCTTGAGTTGGAATCCCGTGGATTTGTTTAACCTCCCCAGATCTTCCCTTCCCACCATAACCCACCTCTCCCAGCTCATAAATGGATGATGCGGTGAGGAATAGAGGAGCAGTTCCTGGCATGTGAACTTTGTCCTATTACATCTTCACTCTCTTTTCTTCCCCCCCCCACCCCAAATACTGTTTGTTGAACCAAATGATATGCTCCTTGGCAAGGCATCTGGACATCCGGCTACAGACCAGGGTTTTCCTAATTACGGAGTGCAGCTGGAACTGATTCTCCCAGTCTCGAGTGCCTGGATGTCTGCCTCAGGCCAACTGGCAGCCAGCTCAGATAATGATTCAGAAAAGATGTACTTGTAAATCAGCTTGCTAAAACACAGATAGATTGCAAAGGTGAGGGTGCTGGTGGAAAACAGCGTACCTCGAATATTTGGCATGCACAGGACAGCCCAGTTTGTATCCAGCTGAGGATTTGTGCAGCACTTGAGAGACACGTGAAAACAGCCTATGGATGATGCTGTTTTGCCAGGGTTGTGGGTCTTTGCTAGACACATACAGACTGCCATGCTGGGGGAGGTCGTCTGATGATGCCCAGAGCGAAACTGGCCGAAGCTGGAATGACTTCAGACTGCTGGCCCTGGCCTCATCTCTAGTTTTTGTCATAGAAGTTGCATATTTCATTCATTTACTATTCATAGGCTGACGAATTTCAAATGTGTGTCAGCAGTTCTGATCTCCTCCGCTCCGAGCCCTGCTTGCTGCACACTGACTGCATCTGCCATCCCCTCCAAGCCACCAGCATCACAAAGCAAACTTCCCTGGAGGCTCCAGGGACCTCCAGCACTTCCCTCAAAGCACCATGAGGCGGAATCACAGAACAAACGGTGTGATAAGGGGAGAGCTACTCCACCAAAAATGTTATCTTTTTTTTTTTTGTAGGCACTTTGTCCACTGCTTAAGAGACCTCTAAGGGAGGTCAGGTTCCCTTCAGCCCCCAGGTCAGCATTGTTCATTACCCAAAAATGCTCAAATTCCCCTCTCAGGAGCAAGAAGCTAAAGGACATTGATAGTTGGCCGTGGTGTCAGAGCAATCACTCAGTTAATGCCACGTCTTTGGCATCACATAGAACTTGTTGTGAAGCTTTTTCTCCTTCTCTGCATTATTCCTACTCTAAGTTATCAGCAGATAAACCATAACACTAAAATCAACTTGGAGGAATTCATTTATACTTTATTCCGTTTAAAACATTAGATTTGGTTAAATTTTCTTGGCCTTTATTTAATTCAAATACCCGAGGAAGCCTTGAGGAGAAAAAGTGTCATCATTAAAGATTCACCACGCTCCCTCTCAGTGAGGGCTGGGAGGGATCATAACTCACTTCTTCAGATCTGAAGTGAGTCATCCAGAAAAACCATCCGGACATTACAGATACATCTAAGAAGAAAGCCAAGCCAGAATGAACAACAGAACCAAATCCATGTCTTCTGGTCTTCTTCATGTGTCATAAAGAAAGAATATCATTAAATTGCAGGGTACTGTCATCTAAAAATAAAACTGAACAATGGAGATAAAGTTCACATGCCCAATACTAAAAGTAGAGACCAATGAATGTTGAAAATCCCACCTTATCCTAAAGTCCCTGCAGATATTAAGGGGATTTATAGGGAATCAACTGGTCAATGTTGTATTTACTTGTTAGGGGAGAGAGAGACTCATCCCCAGAAAGCCTTGGCACAGGTACAGTCTTGCCATCCTTCAAAGATGTTATCCTGAGCCGTCAGAAGTGATGTTAAGCCCAAGGAAGAGGTGAAACATTGCGTTGGCAATGGCCCAAAGGCAGCACCCCAGTGAAGATGGGGCACAGACAGGGCAGAAGGCAGCCCTAGAGCCACACATGGGTTGTGCTCTCCTGTGATCACACAAAAGCACGTCTGACTTTCATCTCTGCAGGATGTGACATCCAGCTTCCTTCAAGGAAGGAGAGGTGGCAGTTTTCACTATGATGCTTAAGGAGCACACGATGTCACCCTGATAGCTCAAACACAGCTAGACACCACGCTGTACTTACCCATCAGGAGAGGATGACAGAGGGAGAGTACATCAGTCCTGTTAAAGCATCTCTGCTGAACTCAGACAAAGCAGCATGCTCCTACTTTCAACGGGGGTCAAACAGCGATATAGATTTAAAGGGGGAGAAAAACAGCTGCCAACTCCTTTCTTGAGATCTTTCTGGTCATGAAGAAAGCCAAGCCAATACAAACAAGCATTCTGCCACAAAAGAAAGTACTTGAACACAGTTGTAAGAAGATAACAGTATTTTAAGGCAGCTTTGTTGGGAAAAAATGTTAAATCAGAGTAAGCAAAACAGCCTGAAATCATTTTAGGCTGAACAGGATTCTTTATGTAAACAGAATAGGAAAATGTTTTTTTTAGGATGTCAGGATGGATTGTCTTCTATTACAAGCAGCATCGTGAGATTGGTTAACTGAATTATCTCTCCCTGCTTGCACACCTTGAAGCTGTAGCAGGCTGCCTGCAGAGATGATTACAGGATCCGCCATGGAACGGACAAATGAGTTCTGGTCTGCTATCAAAAAGCCAGAAGTCATAAATCTCTCATTATCCGTGCCATTAGAAGCAAGGTGCTCATCAGGGGGCTAGAAAGAGCACAGGAATTATATCTTGAAACTCAAGCATAAGAGAAAAAATACGGTGTTTTCATTAAGCATTGCTATTATTCTTTATCTTCCCTTAATAAAATAAAGTGGGGAATCACCCCCAGCATATCCATCACATATACAGAGACCAAGGTAAGTAGACTCCTCACTTTCTCTTTTTTACCTTTCTCCTCCTCCAGCAGTAGCATGGGGAGGAACACATTCTTAGGTAGCACAAGCCTATGCTAACAAATCTCAGTCCCTAGAAGCAGTGACTAACTCACCACATCTGCCAAAGCCCAGCTGTGTGGGCACAACTCAGGCCAAGGACTCAAATGGGAGTCCTTTAACTGGCACAGGTTTGATTTCTTCAGTCTCAATAACATGGTCTGTCACTGGAGCTGCTGGCTGGAGCTCTTCTGAGATCTTCATAAAATAGAGTAGGAGGGGAATGGGGAGCTCAAAACCAGGACATTAGAGGAAGGACATGTGGAAGGCACAGACAACTGGGGTGAATCATGAGGGATAATAGTGTTTATTAGCCAAATCATTCTCTCTTATAATTATCCTTCTGTGGTTTTATCATAGAAATGGAAGAGATGCCATAAATGTCACAGATTCCTATTCCTGCTGCAGTGAGAGGAAGAACTGGCAGCAGGAAGCCAGCCATCAAGCTCCCCAGCACTGATGAGCTGAGCAATAAAGGTCTTGAAACTCCATGTTTCCTCCCACTTTGGTGGGACTGGCTTCCATTGGTCTCTTTGCTCTACTAAAAGCATTTTCCTAAGGGGATTTTGCAAAGCAGTGAGAGATGTGTGGATGAGCTGCAAAAAAACATCTGCAGAGGAATCACCTGGAGGGGTTTTGTCCTAGAGATGACATTTGGGGCCAGGCAGGAAGAGACAGATCCATGGCAACCAAATGGAGATGAAAGGCTGCCAGGCTCTGAAAGTCACTCACTGGCATGGCACAGCAGGCAGGAGAGGAGAAACACCAAGAGCAGGACGATCACTGGAGGCCTGATGTTTCATCTAAGGAATATGTAACAGCAGCTTTTGGGTGAGACAGACCTGAATAAAACATTTAAGTATGAATGCTAGGTGCTCCAGAAGTTTGTACAGAAGAGAGGGTAGGCAGGACATACAGACAAAGGATGGAGGTGAGTCCAAGCAACATCAACACTTAAACTTTTCAGGTTCACTTACCTCTACTTTTAAGGCATTCTGAATACTATTCCTCATCCAGATCCCTGCACTAAGCTTCACTAGTTCCTACTGTAACATTACCTGGCTTCTTGACCTACTCTCAAAAGAAAGATGTAACTAACAGAAACATCTCCTATACAAAGAGCTATTGGAAGGGATCTTCTCCCACCCTGAGTCCCCTTCACAGCATGTTATGAAGGCTGGGGGTGACCTGCTGGAGAGGAGCTCTGCAGAGAAGGACCTGGGGGTCCTGGTAGATGACAGGGTGGCCATGAGCCAGCAGTGTGCCCTGGGGGCTGAGAGAGACAACGGGATCCTGGGGGGCATCAGGAGGAGTGTGGCCAGCAGGTCCAAGGAGGTGATCCTCCCCCTCTGCTCTGCCCTGGTCAGGCCCCACCTGGACTGTTGTGTCCAGTTCTGGGCTCCCTGGGACAAAAAAAGAGAGGAATCTCCTGGAGAGAGTCTAGAGGAGGCTGCAAAGGTGATTAAGGGCCTGGAGCATCTCCCCTGTGAGGAAAGGCTGAGGGAGCTGGGGCTGTTCAGCCTGGAGAAAAGAAGACTAAGGGGGGACCTTATTAATGTTTATAAATATCTTAAGCATGGGATGCAGGGGGAATGGGCAGCCCCTTTTCAGTGTCTGTGGGGACAGGACAAGGGGCAATGGCTGCAAGTTGGAGCACAGGGAGTTCCACACCAATATGGGGAAGAACTTTTCCCCAGTGAGGGTGAGGGAGCCCTGGGACAGGCTGCCCAGGGGGTGTGGAGTCTCCTTCTCTGGAGATATTCCAGCCCCATGTGGATGCTTATCTGTGCAATATGAGCTGGGGAGCTGCTTTGGCAGGGGGTTGGACCTGATGATCTCTGGAGGTCCCTTCCAACCCCTGTGGTTCTGTGATCTACATTTTAGTGACCACATCTGCTTCTGAGAGTACAAGAACGTTGGAGATAGCCAGAAAATTCCGAAGTGACTATAAACATGACAAATACTACGCAGAAGCAAACAAAGGAGAAGCAGTTCCCCAGCCAAAAAGTGTATTTCTGAAGAGTTATTTTAGTGCTATTACGTGTAATCATGTAAAGGTCGTAACATGCTCAGGATCTGATGGTACAAATGGGTTTTGCAAATAAAGATTCCAGCAGCCTCACTCAGAACCAGCAGCAGCTACGAAACAGGCACATTTGCCTAAAGATGCTCGTGCAGAAGAGGAGCTGGAGGTAATTTTCTGGCCTCAGCAGCTCGATGCTTCTGGTGTTTATCTGCTCTTGTAAGAGCACAACTTTTAAGACAAGAAACTATAGAGAGGATGAGAGAAAAACCCTTGCACTGCGTGTTAGGGAAGCATTTTATGACTCAATATATATCCTGCTGCAGTGATTTTTCACCACGCTTTTGCTGAACAATGGTATTTGCTTTATTGATTCCCCTCCCACCCCCCTATTCCTTTTAATACTCTTAATACAGTGGTGGCTCCAGAAAATGATGTGTGCTGTGGGTACAGCTGCTTTTGTGGAGACATCAGAGCAGTGATTCCAACACACATCTATATTAGACCAATTTTGTTTCCAAAACAAAGAAACAGGATGTTCACACCAGCCAAATTTGACACTGAACGATTTGTACAACGGAACTAAACTCAGTGGAGCACCAGTCAAGCCAGATTTAATATAGACTTTTCATGTTACTTCTGCATAATAGAAGCATTCATTTTTTTGTGTGTAATACTTGGGATATTATTGCTTTCTGGAAAGTCTTCCAGGTTAACGGCGGTGATTGCAGACATCAGAAACTGCTTGATAATAGGGGATGTGGTAGAACCAAGAGGAAAATCAGTCAGTGCTCACAGGATAACACCACAATAGCCAAGATTTAAATAAATTTGAAGCCTAAATAGTGAAGTTTTTAAGTCACTAGTTTGGTCACTAAGTAAACAGCTTTATTTTGCAGTTAGTTGCCCCTGACTTGCCTGGGATCTAAATCCAATGACCCTTCATGCAGCTGGACTCAGTAATTCTTCTAACACGTAAACCTCCTTTGATTAGTGAGGTAAAACTTCCATTTGCCTTCTGAAAGGAAAAAGTGGAAAACAAATCCCTATTCATAGCATGCTTTCACCACACCGCTGTGATCTGTTTGATCTTGGAATTACCCCTTTTGAACTCCACTGCAACAGGTCTACAAACAGAGATCACACTAGAGATTAAACCCGAAAATGTAGTACTGCAAACATAAAGCAGGGCACGGTGGATTTTGTTTTTATCACCAGGTTCAACAAAAAATAATTGGTAATTGCTCCTTTTTTAGTTTTTTTTAGGGTTTTTTTTTAACCCAGTCAGGCTTTTGCTTCGGAAACGAAGGGTGCAGAGAAGCTTGGAACTGTTGGTTAAATGTTAAAGCCCTCAGAACCTTAATTTTTGGCATCTTTTAAATACTAGTCAGGAAGGAATGAGATGGAGAGTTCTCAAACTCTCTTGTGGCTGTGGGTGTCACCTGAGTGAGAAGGAGCAGGGCTGGGAGCTGTCAGCACCCACCCAGCCCCACCAACCTGGCCGGACCAGGCAGCCGTGGCCGTTTTTCCAAGAAGCAATAACTTGCTGCCTAGCAACAACCCAAAACTCATCATTGTTTGTATATTCCATTTCTTGGGCAAAACTAAAAGCTCAGATCCCAAATTATTGCACTCAGCAACACCAGAGCTGCAACAGAGGGATAAGAAAATGCATTTTCCTTTACTTGCTGCAAGACTTCCCTGCTCTACAGTGTTGTATTCATAGAATATACACCACCACCACCACCCCCAACATATTTTTGATGTAGGACCAATCTGCAGAGTCTTTCAATATGTGGCTAGCTCTTTGAACAGTAGTTTTCCCCTAGGAGCTACTTCCATGAATGAAGTAATTCACATATTTATAAGTTTTAATGATGAGGTCACCAAGACTGATACAGACACAAACACAAAGCTCTCTTGGGTCTCAGTACGCTGGATACCATGGCACAGGGAAGTTGTCCCTGTATTTTAGGAGTCCTGGGTTGGTTTTTTTCTGAAAAGTTAAACAATTAAAGAAAAAAAACCCCTGTGCCCTCAATTTGTATCAAATTTCTAGCCCGATTTCCAGAAGGAATTTGATTTGTGCCCTACCCTTCTGTCTGTCCAACCTGGGGCTTTTGAGCTTTGTGGGCTGCTTCAGCCAACGCGACAGAAAGGTCGATAGCTGATCTCTGACAAGCCTGCTGCAAAAATCAATGGCTTTGTGGCACGGAGAGGTCACTACACAGAGTGTCATTCATCAGGTCTCCCTTGATTGATCTAGAGGAGGGCCATGAAGATGATTAGAGGGCTGGAGCACCTCCCCTACAAAGTGAGGCCAAGGGAGTTGGGCTTGTTCAGCCTGGAGAAGAGAAGGCTGTGGGGGGACCTCATTGCAGCCTGCCAGTCCCTGAAGGGAGCAGCAAGGAGCTCAGGGGGGCAGATGAAAGAGGGGGTGAGTGAAGGGGTGCAGGGAGGAGGGAGCAGCACCATGTAGAGACTTGGGTCTTGGGGTACTGCCTCTTAGGCTTGAACTCTTCCTTGTTAGTTGGTATTTTCTATGTCATCCTTTTGTTTTCCTTTTTTAAAATAAAGAATACATACACCTCATGCTAAGATTATGGAAATTGAGAGGTTTAAAGGAAAGTTAAGTGCTGGAAGCCAGTCTAACAATGCTGAAACTGCTTGACCTCAGTATTGTTGTACCTCAGACATAATCATATACAACATCTGTCCTGTTCAAGGTCACATAGCAAATCACTACCAGAGCAGACACCTTCCTAAATTTACCTACTAGGGTAGACACAGCATTGGATAACTGAATTTTACTATGGAGAATACCTGGAATAATGCCATGTGAAGTAATAACAGCACAGCTTAGGTCGAAGTAACTATCTATTGAAGGCAAAATTAAGTTGTTATGGACGATTACCACCACCACTTTGTTTGTCCTGCCGTTGTCCTGTTCAGCAACAACCTCCGATCCAGAGTCAATGCATCAGCCGTTAAATAATTTAGCTGCACTATTCATCCAGCACAACTTCTCCAACCAAATTCTTTCCCGTTTCTATTTCAGCCTTTCCACTGTGTGCTCTGGGACGAGAATTGATCCCAAAGGTCTCTTCAGGCCCACTGGTTACAGGAGACAGACTTCACTGAATGTGCTTTCAAAAACCTCTTTGGTCATTATCGATATTCTCTCTAACATTAACTACCATTAAATCCTCCAGCTAGGAGCTGCAGAGTGACCTGTAGGACATTACCAATCATTTTCAAGCTTAACAAGGGGTATGCTAAGAGCTCACAGCCCTGTACTGGAGACACTGATGCTCAGGTGGGACGTGACCGGGTGATGATCTGTCTGAAGCCAAGCGCGATGAACTTTGCATAGAGGGAGCTGGGGAGATTCATCCTTGTGCAGAGGGACAGCACAATCCTGGATGCTTTGGCAACGGAAAAGCCCAGGTGTGATTGTCTTTTAGAAAGTTTTAGCTAGGAATTTAGTTTGGACATAAAACTCCACGGCCTATCTACACTGCTATGGCCCTCGTGCAATCTGCATCTTGAGGCCTCCGGGCTCTGTTTTGGGCCTGCTCACAGCTGAACTCTCTCATGACACAGTGTGACTCTCCCCCCATCACCCTCTCTAACCCCAGTGAAAGCAGCAAAGAAACATGCCTGTGAAACAGTCTGCATTTTGTGGAATAGGTTGTAATTATTAACCTGACCTCTCTTCAAGGGACTGGCAAATCTACTGAGGCCTGTTCGCTGCCAGTCACGTTAACTGACTTTGTTAATGTGTGTATTGGCAAAACTCAGTAACTAGTTCTACCTGGCTTCTGAATCCTTGTGAAAACACAGCTTCCCCCCTTTTACCCCCCAAATATACTCCTGGGGTAACCACAGGTAACTAATGCATTACTGTGGGAACGCTCTTGTCTGTCACTCTAACACTGTTCCCAGGCTTTCCCATTTTAGGGTGGTGTCCTGGTCAAATTCTCAGCCACAAAACCACTGCAGGGAGCTGTGAGAGGCCAGTCAAGTACTTTGTTTACACCAACTGTCCTGTTCCTCTTTCCAGAATTAACAATTTCACTGCTCTTCCCAGCAGCTTGTACCCTTCCCTGTTCTCACAGCACAACTACACCTTTTTGTCATAGTTGTGTTGGGCCAGTTTTCTTGGGTTCAGGAAGACATCTTCACTGGATTATTTGAAGTTACTTTGATTGACTACCAAAGTATATTTTTTAAGATGGGATGGGGTTTTGGCTGTTCTGCTGTTCGCTTGTTTGGTTTGTATTGGACATTTTTACACCCACTCAGAAAAATATTGCCTAGGTGACTTATCCCAGACTGGTTTGGTTGGAAAGGACCTCAAAGCCCATCGAGTTCCAACTCCCCTGCCATGGGCAGGGACACCCCCACCAGCCCAGGGTGCCCAAAGCCCCATCCAACCTGGCACTGAACCCTGCCAGGGATCCAGGGGCAGCCCCACCTTCTCTGGGCACCCTGTGCCAGGGCCTCCCCACCCTCACAGGGAAGAACTTATTCCTAATATCTAATCTAGATCTAGTCTCAGTTTAAGTCCTGTTCTCCTGTCCAGTCTCTCCCTGCCCTTATCACCAGGCCTTCTCTAGCTTTCTTGGAGCTCCTTTAGGGACTGGAAAGGACTCTGAGCTCTCACTGTAACCTCCTCTTCTCCATGCTGAACCACACCATCTCTCCCAGGCTGTGTCCAGAGCAGAGGTGCTTCAACCCTCAGATCATCTCCATGGGTTCTTCTGGACTCACTCCAACAGCTCAGTGTCTGCTTTGTCTTGGGGACCCCCAAAGACCAACAGCTCCATCATCTGCCCCAGCATGGGGATGCAAACAAAGTCACAAGCCACTAAGGTTTTATTTTAAACCCTGGACAACCATTCTTCTGTCAGAGCTTAGCTTAGAGGTCCTGCATTTTCTTTGCCATCACACACACATGCAATCTGATCAGTGAGAATGATACACAGATGTGTACACACAGGTATTGAATCTATAGAATACTGCATTATTCAACAGTTGAGACTGAAGAGATGGGCTTTACAATTGTAAATTAAAATCTTGCCAAATGAAGCCAACTTTAGAAGATGAGCACAACATTCATGTGCTGCTTTAATCACTCAAAAGACTAATATCAGATAATGGAAAGACAGAAAAAGCAAACTCAGGGCTGTTCTTCATTACTTTATATATTCTGGGAACTGCAGCCCTGTAGCATGTATTGATGCTACACATGGACATACACTGTGGGGACACCTGCAATAGCAGGCAGAACATGCTTAAACTTACACTCATCTGGGTTAGAGGTTTTGGTCTCCTGAAACAGATCAAGCAGGCTTTCAGGATAGCACCTTTTAAGCAAAAAATAAATCACACTTGTAAGTAAACTGTTTGGATGCTTAGTGGGATGGAAGTTCTCTGTCATGTAAATAAAGTAACTCAAGTTTCAGGATGCTATTCATGTTACTTTAAAAAGAAGGGTAAAAATGCTTCTCATACCCTAGACTGAAATCATTCTTTTGGAAGATCAGTCTAGTCTATGTCATATTGATTAAGGGATGTCTTAGTACTCTAAATGTATTACTCCATTAATTAGAGTAATATTGGGATTAACACCTTGGCCAGAATGTTAATGCTGACAGGTGTATAAATGCAGATTTATGTACTTCATTCAACATTTACAAAAGCTTATTAATCCACAATTAATGCTGAGATGTTGCTTTCTTTTTAAAAAAATTCAATTTAAAGAAAAAAAAAAGAAAATATCTATAACTGAGCACAAAATGTGTCTGTACCTTGGGTAGGAGTTAGTGTTTCTGGTGGTGGTAGCCATAGTAATAGCACTAGGATTTCCCCAGGATTTTCAAGGCTGGGGATTTGGGGGTTTTGCTATTGTTTTGGTTTTCAGTGGTGGTTTTTTGTTTATTCCCAGACAGCACTGCCATCTTAGTTCCCTGTGGCTTTTAAAAAGCAATAGCTAAATCAATAAGGTTGTTGACTTACCTGAAACCATCTCCAAAATGTAGAATCATAGAATCACCTGGGTTGGAAGAGTCCTTTAAGATCAAGTCCAACCCTGCCACAGCCCAACCCTGCCCAGCCCACCTCTAGACTATGTCCTCAAGCACAACATCTACGCCCCTTTTAAACCCCTCCAAGGATGGTGACTCCACCACCTCCCTGGGCAGCCTGTTCTGATGCCTGACAGCCTTTCCAGTAAAGAAATTCCCCCTGATATTTGACCTAAATCTCCCCTGGTGCAATTTCAAGCAACATCCTTCCTGTAGTGAGGGGCACAAAACTGGACACAGGACTTTGTGTGCTTACAACAGACCCATCACTTCCCTGCTCCTGCTGGTCACACTATTCCAAACCCTCTGCTTTTCTACCAAAGCTTCCAGCTAGCAGTTACTTATTGGCAGAGCTGGATTAAGATCTGGAACACACTAAACCCAAAGTATTATAACTCCATGCTCAGACTTTTGAAATAAACTCCTCCTTTGTGGAACCAACCCCAAGGTCAGCTCCATCAGGCTGGGTCAAAAGTAATGGAGAAAGAAGCAGGGAATAAAGTCTATATGGTATGAAGTAATGCTGTAATAAAATACAGTATTTCCTTGAATGAGGAGTTTCCAATACCTTCCCTACAGCAAGTTATGATAACAGCTGCTGCTCCGTACGAAGGAATAAACAGCTTTATGTTACTGACCTCTATCACATACAGCCATGAAACCAGAGTGCAAGTGTAGTTATTTGCTGCTTTTTAGATATTCATTTCTCTTCCCCGGTGCTTAAAAGGGCTGACTGAAGGCAACTTGTACTGGATTAGGCTTCCAACACCTTCATGCATTACAGGCTTCCAAATACATTTCCCCCCCCCTCCTCTCGGAAGGTGAAAGTGTTGAGTCATTTCTTTTAAAGATCTAGTAGAGGTTATTGCTCATAAAAAGAAAAAGCTGGAGTTTCAAGGCAGGGCCAAGTGAAACACAACCAGCAAGCTGCAGCCCTGGAGAGCAGCACCCCAGTATCCCCAGGACTCGGGCTCCCAGCTCCCTGCCTTGCTCCGCTTACCCTTTTCCTGGCTCAAACCAGCCAGGCACAAGCAGTTTATCCAAGATCATAACGTGGATTAACAAGGGCTCATCAGATTGCACTGCGTGCCAGAAATAATTATGGCTTCAAATGCAAGAGCCTGGCAGGAAGGGATTGTCATTTGTGAAGCCAGTCCGTTTAATGCAGAAATAACCCACGTATTACAGTAGAGGATAATTTGGCAGTTACAGTTTCGGTGGCTCAGAGGCATAAAATACAGTCTCATCAATGTGTAAGATTAGAAGTAATTAGCCCCTATATGGTAAAGTCATCAGTTAGAAACTAGACTCCATCTGGGGACTTTTTGTAATGATGCCTCAGGGACAAGTAAGATGGGACCTTTGACTTACATGATTTGGAAGGGACTGAGACCTAATTAAATCTGCAAAGATGCAGTAACTGCAATAAAAGGGATTTTTAAATATGAAACATATTCCCTTTCTCTAAACAAACTAGGTATATTACTGTCTGGAACAGTAAGAGAATTAATCAAAGGACAGTGAGCGAACAGCTGCTGTGTGGCTGCCAAGTAGATGATGATACAGGATTACACAGAATTGAAGTACATTTAATAAGACTTGAAAAATATTTAATAGTTCTTTAAGGATAAGGTTTTATTTAATTGTGATGAAAACCCAACACACAACCTCCATCATAAACCCAAGAGTGTATATTTTTAAAGTGTTTCTTCAAATCCATAATAAACACTGGTTGCCTTAAATAAATAAAAGTTAATCCTCTCACAGAAATAATAGCCAACTTACTTTTTCACTCATTACAAAAGAACAGACTTGCATCTTTTCAAAAGGGATACACAGAGCTATTATATACTTTTGCCACCGAGTTCCATAAAGCACTTAGCTATCTTCCCTTTGCTTTAAATGGCTTGGCACTTTGTACTGAAGGAAAAATTTAAGCTAGCTCCTGAGCAATGGCTGCACAATCTATATTCTTTCAAGAAAAAAACCCAAAGAAAGAAACCCCACCCCAAAAAATTCACTGTATGGTATTAATGTTTTCCTACAGTAACACTGTACTCTGCATCCTGTCAATGCAAAAGGGGATCATTAAAACCCAGAAGGTAAATGGAAAAGTATTTTAAGGCCATGAACTGGGAGTGGAGCACAGAGACACACTGATCTCAAAGGGAAAACAGTACTGAGATGGCACATGTAAGTCTACACTCTTCACCATGCTGCTTAAAAAGGACTAATTAAAATGGCCTCAAACTCAGTGGAGGCTGGACAATGCTGACCGATGACACCATCTATCCAAAACATCAGGTTGGGGTTTTTCCCTACATTTGTATTGAAAGCAATTTGATCCTTGCACATATGATTGCAGGGATATTTTTTTTTTATTATGATTATTATTTTGTGAAAGACCCATCCTCAGCCCTTCCTGAATAATAGAATCATCAAATCATTTTGGTTGGAGAAGGTCATTGAGTCCAGCTGTAAACCTAGCACTGCCAAGTCCACCACTAAACCATGTCCCTTAACAGCACACCTACGTGTCTTAAACCCCTCCAGGGGTTGTGACCCCACCTGGGAAGCAAGTTCTAGTGCTTGACAAGCCTTTGAGTGAAGACATTTACCCTAATATCCAATCTAAACCTCCCCTGGTGCAACTTGAGGCCATTTCCTCTTCTCCCTAGGTAAAAAAACCCAACATAGGATGAGAGACCTACACCTACCTGGCTCCAACCTCCTTCCAGGTAGTTGCAGAGGGTGATCAGGTCTCCCCTCAGCCTCCTTCTCGACTTATCATTTCACAGATGTTTTATGGTTGATTAGAACACTGAATTGACACACTATTTGGGATCACCTGTAGAACTGGGAACTCAATAATCCTTATTTTGGCCAGACTTGGGGAATGGATACCAAACCAAGCCTCCAGCTATAACTGCATTAGCCCATCCAACACATCCACAGTCAACTGTACAACAACTAAACCCAGGTTATTAACATGATGACCAAGACTGTGCAGTTAACAAGAAGAATCCATTACAAATCAGACACTGACATCAAAGAAATCACCATGGCATCTCACTGGGGATGTACAGAACTGTTGTAACTCAAACACTGCCATGGCAGTCTGGGAAAATAATCCAACCATCACAAACCTTTTGAAATGGATTAGTGATTTAACCACAGCACACATCTATATGAAACCACTTCCCCTCTGCACAGTAGGCTCTACTCTATTTGGTGTGGGTATCCATCTGTGCACAATGCAGCTAAGGCAGAAGCTGTGTGGAAGAAGTTCACTGGGCTTTTTCTTTAGCAGAAAAGAGAATGTAACCACTTCTATTTTTTTTCACAGAAGAGCACCAGGAGCTCGATGGCTAGTCAATCACCCTGAGAAAAATCAACAACAATCTAAATGCTCAAGTATTTCAAGCCTTCAAGTGACCTTTCGAAGGGATTTCAGTTTGAAAAGACAATATGAGGAAAAGCTATAGGTTTTGGAGTTCATCTTATACCCAAAGCCTTTGCTAAATGTCTCGTAGAGATTGTTAAAAATGTAAAATAAACAGCAGTGGGGATCAAAGCTAGGAAAAAATTAATTAAGGAAAAGGTGGGCTGGTGTCCAGCCAGCCCTGGGTCAAGCAACATCTTTATTTGTCTTTGAATGCAAGATGTGCAAATACCACTCAGCTTTCAGAAGGAGAGCAGCCTCTCCTCACATAGTTAGTTAGACAAACTGGGAAAAACACAAAAAAACAAAACCCAAAACCCCTCACAACAAAAACATTCCCACCCTGACAGAGCAGTTCCTGAGCAGGCAAATGCAACGGAGAAGGAGAGAGGAGAAAAACTGGGAAAACCCTGGGGACTAAGGAGGAGGCCTGCAAAGAAAGGCTGGC
This sequence comes from Gallinula chloropus, assembly GCF_964237585.1. NCBI lineage: Eukaryota > Metazoa > Chordata > Aves > Gruiformes > Rallidae > Gallinula > Gallinula chloropus. The sequence goes on from NC_140090.1 coordinate 79,137,788, forward strand.
TCCATCTACACCAGAACAAACAGCAGTTAATGCTTTTAAAGATGAGACAGTTTTCTTGGTTGTTTTATTTGGGTTTTATTTGTTTTTTCCCTGGAACTAAAAGCTTAAAAAAAGCTGGGTTATAAAAACCTCTATACATACAGACAAGAGTAGAGAGGGAGAGTCTCAGGTTAAAAACTAAAATAAAATTTAAAATAAAACATAAAATAATTGCAAAGAACAGGCAAGACAGGGCAGATTGCATTTATACATTGAGCTTAAACACAGCAACTGAAGCAATACTGAGTTTGAATAAGACAACACAGCGTAGAAGTGCTGAGCAATCCAGCATGCTTGCTTATTTTTAAAGAAAGGTTATTGGTATCACTGGCATCTCATAATTATGATGGGATTAAAATAAATCAATGGACAGTATGAAGAAAAAAGCCCCACAGTATAAATTATATGGAAATATCACAAGAGCAGGCTGACGAAGGAGCAGAGCCAAGAAGCAAGGGAAATATACAGTAAACTAGGTAAATAAACAGAGTACAGTAGTACTTCAAAATCTCCTTATACTCAGTTTCCATCCTAAAACAGCACAAGTATACTAAGAACCAGTGTTTTTCCAGAATAGCCCAAAAAATGGACCATTACTGCAAAATCCTGACTCTAAATAAGTTGGGGATTGTCAGTAAAGCAGCAATACAATGATCTATGAAAAATCACAAACAGCTTTCCTAAGATCATAGAATCCCAGACTGGTCTGGGTTGGAAGGGATCCCAAGGATCACAGAGCTCCAACCCCCCTGCCACAGGCAGGGACACCAACCTCCAGGCCTGGAGCTACACAAGGTTGCCCAGGGCCCCAGCCAACCTGGCCTTGAACACCCCCAGGGATGGGGCACCCACCCCCTCTCTGGGCAGCCTATTCCAGCACCCCACCACTCTCTCTGCAAAGAATTTCCCCCGAATATCTAACCTAACCCTTCCCTCCTTCAGCTTCACTCCATCCCCCTTGTCCTGCCAGTCTCTGCCCTTTTAACAAGCTGCTTCCCCTCCTGTTCCTCTGCTCCCTTCAGGGACTGGCAGGCTGCAATGAGGTCCCCCCACAGCTGGGGCCTCATAAGGGCAGAGCAGAGAGGGACAATCCCCTCCCTGTCCCTGCTGCCACCCCCCTTCTGATGGAGCCCAGGATCCAATTGCCCTTCCCAGCTGGAAGAGCACACTGCCTGCTCATGTTATCCACCAAGATGTGCAGGAAGAGGTAAGGGGAGATGGAAAAGTAGTGGGTAGATACATGCACAAAGGAAGGTCTCTTTTCTGCACAATGAGTAATTAAATTGTGAACCTAAATGACCGGAATCAGGATAATGGTGTAACTGGATTTTAATATATATATTTACACATATAAAGCACCTATCACCGTAGTGCTCTGGTGCAGTGTTGCTGTTACATTCCCATCCCAGGGTCTCTGCAGGCATCCTTCGGCAATATTTAGGGAAATAAAACCTTAAGTAATAATACAGAGGTGGGTTCAGTGTCCGTTTTTATTGTTTTGGGAGGGTTAGCGTGGGATTTGGTTTGTTAGGAGGGGTTTTTGTTGGGTTTTTTTAGCAGACTGGGGTGGTTTTTTTGATGTCACTCAGAGCCACGATGACAGTAACCTCCTAAACAGAGCCAAACAGTGTGCTGCAAGCATTCACGAACATGAGAAACTCCAGTGTTGTACTGTGAGATGACACATTTAGGAGATTAACCCACCTTTCACATAAAGAAAGCCTGCAAGAAAATTCTACCCTTTCCAAGCAGTAAATTGCTCAAATCACATCATCATGCAATTATTTTAGTACGTTTAAGTTGGGAAAAAAATCACAACAAAAGGAGTTCACAGCTGCCGTTCTTAATGTATATTTACAGAGGAATTCAATAAATTAACAAACCATAACAAGTTTAGAGGATCCACTTCCAACTTATTTACACCAAAACACCCCGCACCAGAAGGCTGAAGAAGAAATCTCTGTTCAAAAGGAAAAGCTAAAGCTGTTTATTGAGAAACAAAGCAGCACATTCAAGGCTTTTTTTGCCCATCCCATACTACAGGAGGATACTCTGGAGAGCAAGGTCATAAGTTTCATGGTCTGTATTGCTATTTGGAAGCAAATGACAGATTTATTGTAAAGATTTGTCAGCAGCAGCAGTGAGGTCACCATGCCCCAATATGTAGAAATGTTCATCTACCTGTAACTCTACCACAGTTGCAGGCTAAATATTTCCTTTCCCAACCCTCTGGCTTGAGAAAACATGTATTTACCTTATAAAGCTGTAATTCTGCATCAACATCCAGCTAATTGGAGGTTTATCATCATTAATTTAGATAATATACATTCATCTTACAAAAAAAGAGCTCCTAGCAGCTTCTTTAATTTAACCTTCCTTTAGCCTCCTTTTTTTCTCCCTGTCACGCACCCAGCAATTCAGTGCTCACAAGTGACCTCCCCGTGCCACAGCCGCGCCGTCCGCAACAATCAACGCTGGAAAACTCATAAAGCAGATTAAATTCTACAGCCTTTGCTGTGATGAATTACTACTCTCTGGTTGGAGAGCTGTCCTGATGAGAAGGACCTGGGATTGACTGCAGGCTGAATGGGAGCCACCATTGTGCCCAGGTGTCCAGGAAGGCCAATGGCATCCTGGCTTGTGTCATAGTGTGGGCAGTAGGGCTGGGGAGGGGATTGTGCCCCTGGACTGGGCACTGGTGAGGCTGCACCTTGAGTACTGTGTCCAGCTCTGGGCTCCTCACCATCAGAAGGACATCGAGGTCCTTGAACAAGTCCAGAGAAGGGCAACCAGGCTGGGGAAGAGGCTGGAGGGCAAATCCTCTGAGGAGCAGCTGAGGGAGCTGGGGGTGTTGAGCCTGGAGAAGAGGAGGCTGAGGGGAGACCTTTTCCCCACCTCCCCTGCCCTGCCAGGAGGGTGCAGAGAGGTGGGCGATGGTCTCTTCAGCCAGGGGACAGGAGATGGGACAAGGGGCAATGGGCTCAAGCTGCCCCAGGGCAGGGTCAGCTCAGCTAGGAGGGCAAAGTTCTTCCCTGGCAGAGTTGTGGGGCTGTGGAACAGGCTGAAGTTAACTCCATCCTGACTGAAACCAGGACACCAGGGAGGGGGCTGAGTCCCCACCCCTGGGTGTGTTTAACAGAGGGGAGATGAGGTGCTCAGGGATCTGGTTTAGCACAGGACAGGAACGGTTGGACTCGATGATCTTTAAATGTCTTTTCCAACCTTGTGATTCTCTGATTCTGTAATTAGTAAGATTTGTTCCCTTTAGCTGCCCCCAGAGTTTATCTCTGATTTTTATCTGAGCACAGGGCATAGGAAAGAGTAAACTTGGGACAAAGTAAACTTGTATTTTTGTTACCTACAGGCTGCAATGGAAACAGAGCCACAGCATCCCTCGCAGCGAAGCTGAATTTTAAAGATTTTTGTTTTGTATCTCTTCTCTCACTCCTTAAAGCAACACATGAGGAGGAACTTCCCATGGTAAAGTCTTTCTGTATAAAATTTGAGATTATTACATTACACTATAATAATTATTCTTTCCTAACCTGGTGTCACACCGTGGTGAAATGAGGCAGAGCTGAGGATCATTTCCCCAAAGAGCTTTAAAGGTGGCAAATGATTCCAAAGAAAAAAGAAATATAAATCAACTCCATCATTCCAAGTCACATAACATGTTTTGTTCAACACAGAATTATTACTCACCATTTAAATTAAGGATTGCAAGGGAAATTCATTCAGAGCTTCTTCCATTTCCCTCATACTCAAAATTTGGCTAATGAACCAAGGAACCAATTAGTGAAACATCTCAGTTTATAGCAAGTTGAGGTAATCTTTAGCCAGGGCACAGTTAAAACTCCTGCACTGTGAAAAGAAGACTTTTCATCTTCAGAAAGAGCACTGGGGAGTTAATGAGCCTTCTTAATACAAAGCATTGGTGATGACAGAGACTTCACCTCTCCCCAGCAGCACCTATCAGGATGCAGCAGAATCTGGATGATATCTCTATGTAAACACAGCATTCTCCTCCTGTTCACATTTTGTGGATCTTGGTGTATTTTGGCACATGGATGCGTGGTCAAGGGCAACGCTTGGCAGAGGTTGGCTGCCTGTACAGAGCTACAGGTTTTGGAGAAGCTTGATTTTCATGTAGTACCTGTCCTCTGGCAGGTTCAGCCCCCTCTTATATCCCTCAACTTTCCATCCAGGGTTTGTGCTGAAGACTTTCTTCCCGTTTGCAGCACTACTCACTGGGTACCGCAGCTCTGAGCCCATGCTTGGTGTGTGGCCAAGGAGAGGGACTTAGCTGGAAAAGCCAGGGGTGTCCTCTGAGGTGTCCTGATTCCTTGAACCAATGGGAAAAAACCCAAACCTTTCACACTGTAGAAAGTCAAGCAGTTTGAGGATTCAAAGAGAGGAGGCAGAGAGGACAGTTCTCAGACCAGTGGATGGGCCAACAGGGAAGGCATATCCCAACTCCTACCTTCTTCCCAGGTGCTGGGATCAGACCCACTCCATATCAGGTGTCTCAGTTTCTCTCATTATAAGTAAATGGCTCGTTAAGGGGTTAAAGAAACAGGAGATGAATGGTAGACCTGAGATTCAGAAGCTCATTTTCCCCACTTCCCAGAACAAACCCATTAGGCTGGAGGGTGGGCCAGTGGAAGTAATAGAGGGTTTGGTGGAGAAAAGAAAGAACATAAGGAGCAGGGGAGGCAATCCTCTCCTAAAAGGAATTATTTGCTCCAGGGACCACTCATGCATTTTGTGCTACAAAAAGTACCTTACTAAAGTACTTTACAAAAATAAGAACCAAGAACTGCAGCCCAGCTGTGCCCTGCTGCTGCCAGTGTAGGTGATGCTAAGCTCTGTAACACAAAATACACCCCTGTGTGCTAAAGCACATTTCTTCCATGGGGTTTCCATCCTATGATCACCTGTCTCTTAACATTGTGTTGTCACCGTGGTCAAGCTGATTGAAGATAATGTTCTGTACCAGAGGCATGTGTTCACAAGCATAAGACATGCATCAATCACTTCTTCCTCTATTAAACCATATCAAAACTTACACACCCAGTCAGGACCCCAAATTACTTCACATCTCCCAACCTTCCTGCCACTTCTCACACACCTCAGCCCTCAATACCACCCTTAACATCCAGAAGTCACATCCAATCCCACCTCTTCATGCCCCAGCCAGAATACCTTGCAGCTGACTGGGTGGGTGTCTCAGCATGGGAGCTCCCCTGAGCTGGAAAAGGGCCGAGTCACAAGGGTACATACAGCAGGGACCCCTAAAAAATGTAGAATTTCTTTCTGAGATGTGTTTTAAAAAAGGTAGCTGAAGTACTTATGGGTATGGTTTAGCACAGGACAGGAATGGTTGGAATTGATGATCTTAAAGGTCTTTTCCAACCTTGTGATTGCCTGTTTAGGGGCATTTATCTGGTGCAGCTCAGTTAAGTACTCCTATGCATTTGGGAGCAACCCATCCAACATTCTAGCAGCAGCATGGTGTGCACGCCACAGTTTGGGAGTCCCAGGTTTAGAGAAGTTTCATTTGAACAGGAGAGCACTTCCAGGGATGCTCCTCTGCTGATACCCTTTCGTGCAATCAGTCCATGCAAGCCTGGAAGTAAAGGAGAGAAACAAGAGAAGGAAAGCACTTATACTGGAAGCAGAGCCTGCCTGACACAGTGCAATCAAAGAGTCCCAGACTTGGACCCAATTCAGAAGTTGTATATAGACAGACTGGGATCACTAGAAACATGAAGTGCAAGAAATAATTTGAACTACTCAAACATTATTGAGCTGCAATCAACTAATCACTTAGGAGAAAGACCAAGAGTCATGAGCAGCTTAATGTAAACATCTTTTCAGGATGCAATAAGAGGCAAAAAGGAAAACAAGTATTAGGCTGCATAAGGAGTGGAATGCATTCTGGAAAATACAGTAGCACTAAACCATAGTGTAGTGGTGTGCTGAAGGACTGTCTGCTATGGGTCCTTGTCTGCAGAAGTTTAAGGGAACCTAATTACTTTAGGTGCATTTGCTATTTTTAGCCTTGACACGCTAGGTGTGCTTATAGTGAGACTTTGTGAATGGGTGATAAACTTGGGGGACTTTGTGGGCATCAATTACCACAACTTTGCTGAAAAAGGTGTTTTAATTCAAATTCAGCCATGAGTTCCTCTAAGGCTTGAGCTCAGTCTGATGCCAGGTGGGAGAAGTCAGCTGCATCCTTTCTCTTTAGGGTGGTAAAGGGAATGAACTTGACTTTATTTACAGCAATGGTAATATTATGAGAAGCACATGACTTGGTAACTGAGTCAGGAGAAGAAGTGAAGGTCTCCTGTGACAGCCTGTAATAGTCAGAGCTCCAGTTCAATTCAGAAGTCACAGATTCAAGCAAAATATTGAATGCCTGGATAGTACCTGTATCAAACCTGGCTTCTGGACCTCTGAGGTTTGCTTCTCCCTGCATTTTGGTCCTTCCATTTTAATACTGCAAATATTAACCAGAAAGATGTGTGGGTAATTCTCCACTTCATGCTAAAAATACCTCATCTATAAGCACACAGAAAACTCCTTCCCCTAGCAACTGAGAGATCCCTGCTCGGAACGGTGATGGGCAGGATGGGGCTCCAGGAATGTTAAGAGTCAAACGAGGATTCTGTGGGTGTGAAATTGTTGGCAATTACGTCTGATCACTGGCTGCAAATGTTTTTGCTGAACACATTTAGATTTACTGCTAGAAATTGGCCTGAAGTGTTACCAGATTCTGGGAGCCCTGATTAAAATAAACTGCGTTCAAGACCCACGTACTGCAGAGAGACTCTCGAGTCCAGGGAGAGCTCTGCACGAGCAGGAAGTGTCAGACACCAGCACAACAAATTAAAGGAACGAATCAGCACAGGAAATATTATTGCTGGGTTCTGAAAACAAGCTGAAACACACTTGCTACCTGAGGAGCACAAAGGGGAAGGGAAACAGCATTAAAAGTAATAAAGTGGGATTCGGATGCGACTGAAAGGCAGAGCAGCTCTCTGAAGATCCAGCCAGTAAATGAGCACAGAAGATGAAGGCTAAGTCAGCTCACCGTAGCCTGCTGTGACCGTCTCGCAGCTGGAGGGGTTGGAAGACAGTCCCAGCACATCAGAAAGTGCCCCTTGCTCACTCTTCACTGCTTCTCACAGACCTGAAGCAGGACTTTCTGCCTGTAAAAGGCAGACAGTAGCACAAGCTTCCTTGCAGCCCACTGAGCTAGTCCTCAAGTTTCTCTCCCTAATATTTTGTGACTGTTTTGCTCCCTGAGCTGGACAAGCTCCTGGAAGGAGCCACCTCTTTAACTCGGCACAAGCCAATCAAGCCCACACTCCGCCCTCTTTCCTTGGATGCTCCACATTCCCTGTAAAGTCCCATTTCTTTGGGGAGAACTTTGCAGGTGACAGCACAATTTTGGAGTCACAGGCTTGCCCCAACCAGGCGCTGCAGAAGCTGTGGTCCAGCAGCCCTCATGTCCCGTGCCAGCCTCGTGGGGTGAAAGCAGCAGATGCTATGTGCAGGAGTGGTACCTCCTCACAGCTCCCTGATGAGCCCTGAGCAAGAAAAGACACCCCCACCCTGCTTTTATGGAAGAGGGCTCGGAGACCCATTTACAAGCCTTTTTATCTTTCCACCTGCAAGAGAAAAGGGACCTGCAGTGGTGTTTGGCTCACAGTCTCACATCCTCCTCCCACGTACAATAACCCAGTCAGCCCACGTTTCCCAGAGGAGAGAAGCACATGAAAGCGGCTGCTAACAGCTCAGTGGCTGGTGGAAGCCTCTGCGTGCTGCAGAGGGAGGTTTTGGCTTTGGGCAGCACAACAACATAGAAATCACCATCAACTGCACAAAGATGAGTCCAGAGACCAATGTGGATTGCTGGCCAGAAAACTTGGTCTCCTGCCTCCTCCAAGGATGGAAAGAGGAGATCAAAGCTTATTTAATGATATCACGTTGGCACTGTGAGTGTGGGTATCAAGGACATGATATAAGCATGGATGCATGAGGGATGACTCCCTGGGACATAGCTGAATCTTGCACTTCAGGCAAAGCTTCAGCAGAGGAACAGGTCTTTCTCCCAGATAGAAAAGAACAGAAAAGGAGCATGGTCAAAAGATCAGGCTCCACCTGGAGTGTTGTGTCCAGTTCTGGGCTCCCTGGGATAAAAAAAGACAGGGATCTCCTGGAGAGAGTCCAGAGGAGGCTACGGAGATGCTGAAGGGCCTGGAGCATCTCCCCTGTGAGGAAAGGCTGAGTGAGCTGGGGCTGTTCAGCCTGGAGAAAAGAAGACTAAGGGGGGACCTTACTAATGTTTATAAATATCTTAAGTATGGGATGCAGGGGCCATGGGCAGCCCCTTTTCAGTGTCTGTGGGGACAGGACAAGGGGTGATGGCCTCAAGCTGGAGCACAGGAAGTTCCGCACCAATCTGGGGAAGAACTTCTTCCCAGTAAGGGTGAGGGAGCCCTGGGACAGGCTGCCCAGGGGGTGTGGAGTCTCCTTCTCTGGAGAGATTCCAGCCCTGTCTGGACACCTCCCTGTGTGCCCTGTCCTAGGGACCCTGCTTGGGCAGGGGGGTTGGACCTGATGATCTCTGGAGGCCCCTTCCAACCCTACAGTGCTGTGAATCTGTGATTATCCTTTGAGCACAGAAGTGTCTTTCTGCTACCTTACATGTAAACTCTGGATTAATTTGTTGTTCTAAAATGTTTGTAGGTGATATCATGACAGTTTCCTTCTAAAGAGATTTATTTTGCAGCTAAATTGCTGCTTTGTATTCTAAATTCTCAGCTACAAGGTGTCACAGCTTTTGGGGGGGGGGGGGGGTGTCTTGGGGATTAATGAACTAAATTCCTGTTTCCAGGACTATACTATCTGCTTTTTTTTTTTTTTTAAATCAGCCTGCTACAAGGCATTTCTCCAAGGAAGTGATTTTCCCTCCTTCTCACCATATCCTTGGCAAGAAATGCATTTTAGTTAGCTAATTAAGTATAGTTGCATTGTACATCAGATATCAGTAATAATATAAGGCATTATATCTACTGTGAGAACAAGTTGCATTATACATCTTGCCTGTAGTATATCACTGCAACAACAATTTGGAGCTGCTGTGCTTTTAAATCTTTGCTTGGCAGAGTGACTGCCAAGCACTAGGGTCTGGCAAGTATTTTTGGGGAAAGAGGATGCTATCATGATGAAGGCAAGGATCCTCCTCCATTCCCTTTCCCAAAGATGATGCAAAGCCTTGACTGCCCATGGGGGAGCTCATGGAGCCACAGCACAGGCAGCTGCTCTGCTCCCAGGTGCAGATTTTACCATGTTTTTTAACAGCCCTCTATGTAATCATGCCCATGTGCTATTTTTCCCTGGGTTTCTTCTCCCAGCCACATTCCCAGGGCTTGTGAGATGATCTGTTCAGCTTCCTGCTCCTCCTCTGGCTCTCCAGACTATTATTGACTCTCCTTTTCTTCATTTTACATCACCTAATATAATATAAAGAACTCCACTCACACATACAGGTGTTCTGGGTAGGACATGCTCATGTGTACATCAGAACTGCTATGTATTTCTTTCCATTTAGTGGTCTCCTTAATAAGAACAATTAAACTTCCATGCTGATTGAAAACTAGTGTGTGCTAGCATTTCAAGATCTAATCTGACCTAAAGCAGCTTATGTTTTTATACATGCATATTTTTTTCCCATCCCAATGGATTCCAGCATCTTTTGCCAGCTGCAATCATAGAATGACAAAAATTAAGCCCTTTCTGGAGCAGCCAGTGAAAGGCATCCTGATGACTTGACTTCACTATCCATTTGGGGGAAAGAGGGAAATCTCAGCTAAATACAACAGCTAAATGTCAATAGATAGAGGAGGTCTGTGGGATGATCAGAATGCAAGTTTAGCCAGTGTTTCTTCTAAAGCCCAGAGAAGTAAAGATATATATTTGTTTGTGAACACAGTTTAAATGTTTCCAAAAAGAGTACTCCTTTAGAGCCTGCTAAATCAAATACTTTGTTCATCAAGCTATGATTTCCAGCAGATGCATATCACCTATAGTTCTTGATCTACTCATCTTCCACCACCTGTGTCTGCAAGTCAGCAAACATGGCCACAAAAGGGTATAAAAAATATTATCTACAAACAGAGATAGGCTCCTAGAAATGGTCAGTAGCCATGGTGAGGTTCACTTGGGCACCAGAGGATGCAAGCACAAGGCTCACATTCATCTCCATTAATATTTTTAGTCAAAGCTTAAAGAACAGTACAAACAAACTAAGCTGTAAAAGAAAATACATATTAGCATTTAGATTAACAGTTGTTATCTTCAATTCCCATCACCAGACAACAGTGAAACACATGGCGGTGGTTTAAGATTTGTTTCAAAAAGGTTAAGGGCTCCCTGAATTCAAAGGTCTGGGAAACACTGGCCTGTAAGATAAATGGCACTGGGCCTGACATGCACAGCATATCCTCAGTACATCTGGACTCTAGCTAGAATTAAAATTCATATTGCAGTAGCAATTAAAAGACAGAACTAGGTCATGAGCTGTTGTTCAAGGCACTATGCAGGCAAAGAAAGAAAAAAAAAAAACCTGGAAGAAGCAGCATTTGCCCTAAAAATCTCAGCATTAAGGACTTCAGAAATGCAAGCTAACAAGAGGAGCACACTGCAGCAGAACAACAGATTTAGCCATGCTGAGCGCTCACCTTTCAGCCAAGCAAAGGCTGTTACCGAACAGGCAGCTCTCAGTTTGCATTATGACAACTTAATTGTAAGGAGGGCACAGGGCACAGCTGAAGTGGCGACGCTCAGCACCCGCTGAACGCTCGCCGGCGGGCTCGGCCCCGGCTCAGCGCTGCGCGCGCGGTAACGTTCCCGTACACCTACCCACAGCCTTGATTGCAACAGTCATCTCTGAGGCTGGATGAGTTTTATGAAAGAAACCATAGCAACCCTTGTAAATCTACCACAGTTAATTTGCTGTGTCCATTCCAGGACACAGCTTTTTCTTTCTAACCCCCCCCCATTGAATTCAGTATCTCCATCCAACTATTTTATCCCATAGAGAAAGGATTGTGCAAGAGGTGTATCCACAATAGACTCTCTGGTGTGTATCATACTCGGTGTGACACAATGCCCATTGTGTTCTCCACATCCAGTTCTAAATGTAGGAAGGGAGAAGGAAACTGCATTGGCTTCAATTCCTGTTTTAAAACCACGCTGAGCAGTTCTGTGCCGTTATCTGCAGGTTAACATGGGACCTCGCTGCAGACCACTTCTCTGGCTTTGTGATGAGGCTCAATATTGCTAGTGCAGATGAGTGTCTGCCTTCACAGAATCAGGAGGCTGGAGAAGACCTTTAAGATCATCAAGTCCTGTCCTGTGCTAAACCAGATCCCTGAGCACCTCATCTCCCCGTCTGTTAAACACACCCAGGGCTGGGGACTCAGCCCCCTCCCTGGGCAGCCTGTGCCACAGCCCCACAACTCTGCCAGGGAAGAGCTTTCCCCTCACATCTGAGCTGACCCTGCCCTGGGGCAGCTTCATCCCGTTTCCACTTGTCCCATCTCCTGTCCCCTGGGTGAACAGACCATCGCCCACCTCTCTGCACCCTCCTGTCAGGTCAGTGGAGGTGGTGATAAGGTCTCCACTCAGCCTCTTCTCAATTTAACAGGTGTCTCATTTTCATTCAGTCACACGATGGTTGAGCGAAAACCTCAGCAGAGTGAGCACCATGCTGGTGATTAAAGGTTGATTAAACCTTCTTTCTGCATATTTTTAGTCTAAAAAGTGATCCATTAACAAGAAGTAACTATGCAGGGAAAAAGTGCCCTCCTTCTGGAAGACTTTGTGGGGGAACTCTGCCTGTTGAAAACTGGTATTATTGAAAGAGAAAATGAAAATGCACCCTTAAATATGCTTCCAAAACAGCCCTCACTATGCACAAGAGCCATGGGTAGGATTGATTTACACGTACAACCGTCTGACAGCTGTGAAGGTGTTTGTTTCACCTACCCAGCTGAAATGCTCGATGTGTGGAGACCTGTACCAGCACTGCCCTGGCAACCCAGGGGGAAGAGCAGGCTCCTTCCTAGCATCCAAAAAGCAGAGGTTGACAGTTTCAGAAGAATTGCTGAGAGTACCCAGACACATACAGGCTCTGCCCTGCCCTCTCTTCCCCATGGGGACTTCGGAGCTGAGCCGTGCAAGCCCAGACCACCCGGTTGCATACTCAACCTCCCAACCCTATTTTACATACACACAGCTCCAAGAGACACCAGAAATAGAGATCGATGGAAGTAGAAGAATAAATGCAATCCATGAAATTCTAACAGATTGATCTGAAACACAACCCCAGAGGTACCCCACGCTACTTTCTGGGAGCTGAGCTCACGTTACCTTCTCCACAGTCTGCTGCTGTCAAAACCCTTTTGATTTTCTTCATGTTTATCCTACAGATAAAAGGGAAATTGTGTTGAGATATATATATATCTATCTACATCTACAATATATATCTCTATTTTATATATATATATATATTCTCTTGACCCAATTCTTCATCTTCCAGAAGACTGACAGAATAACTAGCAATAGGTAACTTCATCAGTGCTGATGAAGGCACCTATTGCATTTACTGTCCCTTACAGGCAGAAAATATATATTTTTAATGGTTTGTGCTACATCCCTATAGGGTATGCTAATTATTGGTGGCAATACTCCATTAATGAGTCAGGATAGGACACGCAGCGAGAGGCTGTGTGCTTTGTAGGGGTTGAAGGAATGATCACACATGCTTAATACAGATCGTGGTCATCGCTGCACACCAGAGAGTAGTCCAGGCTGTTTTCCCAGTTGCTCTTGCTGGACTGTCAGGTGTCAGAAGTGCCACAGGAGGGAGGTTGGAAGTGTAATTCGAGGTGAGAACAAAGCTCTTGGAAAGGCGTTGCCAGGAAATACAAAACCAGCAGAAGTGAGGAAGCTGTTGCTACAGAGAAAACACCACAGCATTATTCAGAGTAATTCAGCATTATTCAGAGTAATTCGTGCAGATCACTTGATTTTTGACAGCAGCTGAAAAGGGGTTTTTTTTAAGATTCACCCACAACTGAAGGGAGTATCTTGCCAGTAATAGATTAACTCTGTTATCAACCCAGGAAACAATTAAAGACTTAGTTAAAAGATAACATACTTCTCTCTGGGGTCACTGAGGCCTCAAACCATGGAAATATCAAGCACTTGCCAACAGTTGTTCATTACCATAACAGTTAGGAGGAGACTCCAGTGTCTAATAATATTCCTAATATTGCATCTCTGAACATAAGCAAATTACACTAAAAAAAGGAAATTTAAAAAAACCCAATAGTTTAACCTTTGGAAGCATACCATCATTTACCACTCATAATTTAAGAGATCACTTTGAAAGACAACACAGTCAACTAACGAATGAAAACGAACTCGCTCTTCCAGCTAATTGCGCTCCCAGCGCAAGGTGACAACCTGTGCTGCAGACAAGTCAGTTCTTGAAGGCTGTGAAATGAAAAAGTTTCCAATCAATGCTTTGCAGCATGGATCCTCAGTATACTGTACAGCTCATAGAATCATAGACTGGTCTGGGTTGGAAGGGACCTCAAGGATCACAGAGCTCCAACCCCCCTGCCACAGGCAGGGACACCAACCTCCAGGCCTGGAGCTACACAAGGTTGCCCAGTGCCCCATCCAACCTGGCCTTGAACACCCCCAGGGATGGGGCACCCACCACCTCTCTGGGCAGCCCCTTCCAGCCCCTCACCACTCTCTCTGCAAAGAACTTCCCCTTAATACCTAATTTAACCCTTCCTTCCTTCAGTTAAATCCATCCCCCTTGTCCTGCCATTATCTACCCTTTTAAAATGTTGATTCCCCTCCTGTTCCTGGGGTCCCTTCAGGGACTGGCAGGCTGCAATGAGGTCCCCCCACAGCCTCCTCTTCTCCAGGCTGAACCAGCCCAGCTCCCTCAGCCTCTATTCAAACGAAGGTTATAAAAACAGTTGCTTTCTGCCTGTTAGTAATTACTGTCAACCATTAGGTGACAGTTCAGTAGTTGTCATTTGAATATATTAAAGCTGACATTCTGGTTCAGAACTTTCCTTTCTGGAGCTCTGAATGATTTCATCACCTGCAGTTCAACCAGAAAAGAGTCTGGGGCTCTCTCCTACTGCTCCCTGCATGCTTCCCTGCTGGAGAACTCAAATCTTCCTTGGACATCACTAGGTGTCACCACTACCAGGTGGACACAAAATGCCTACCTGCTTGGGATCTGGGCTAATTCCCGAACAGATCACCCTGCTGGGAGAGAGAAATGCACTTTCCCAAAGACCTGTGCAATTCACAACTTGAGGATGAATCTTTCGTGGTTGAATTTCACAAGCCATGGGAGGGGAACTGAAGTGTGACACCATCACACAACTGTGATTTCCACATGTTGCCCACCACCGATGGAAATTTGTGACAGATTTGGGGCTGGGACCACACACGCTGCTTCAAGTCCCTACCCATGGCAGGGGGGTTTGAAGTTCCATCCAAGCCAAACCAGCCTGGGATTCTATGAGAGTGCCTGTCCTTTCCTCACCTCTCCTTCTTTGGAGGGACAGAGCTGTCACATGAAACAAGAGCAATGCTGTTTGAAAGAACACCACTCTGGAAACGTGCCCTGGGGAGATACCAACTTGGGGTTGGGCTGGACCGCAGAGAAGGTAAGGAGTGCTGCTCCTCCAGGCCTGGTTGTTCTCAGACACAGAAGGATTTACAGCAAAGGAACACAGGGAGAACAAGTATAAAACCCCTTTATTTTAAGGTTTATGCATATGCATCACAGTTTTATCTGTGCTGTTGTCATACTTACTATCTATAGTCATACCAGCTCAGCTTTTCTGCTTAGAAGCCACTAGGCAGCTACTAATAAGCATATATTTAAGGTGGTTATGTGGCTTCAATCTTAACAAAAGATTAAAGACCAAACTGAGTTATCCACAGTGTCTCATGGTTCTCTTCTGGAGCCCATTCCCTGGTCACACACCTGGCACTGCTGTCCCCAATGTCCTACATACAGCAAACATGGCAAGCCCCACAACAAGGACATGAGGAACCAGAGGACACATCTCCTGCCCCAGGCTGTGCTCCACAGCCAGCAATCACATCAGACTTGATGGTCTTAGAGGTCTTTTCCAACCTAAACAATTCTATGTCAGCTGAAGTTTGATATCTGGCTCTGACCTGGGGGACCAGTAAAAGCAAGTGGCTGACATTCAGCCAGCACTTGGCTTTCCCAGGGCCACACTGCCAGACCTTGCTCAATCTGCACCCCCTGCACACTGGCTTTTCCAGTCTTTCTGCTTTCTCTGCCACAGGCTCCCAGACAGCTGCAAAACAACAGCTAGAGAATTTCCTCTACCTGTACTTTAAAACTTGTCTTTTACTTTGGTGTACCACTTGGTCTTAGAACTGTCATTTCAGAATCCCTCCCTGTAACTTAAATACCATTTATACAAGCTTTGCTAAGGAAAAGTGGGGAACCTCAGCACGCCCCCACCTTGATACAGCAAAGCCCATCAACTGTAGCAATGCCACAATGCACTGCCTTTGTGTCACCAACCCCAAAGGGCAGAAAAACACATCGTACAGGAAGGGTGGAATGCTGCCAAACCACGAAGAACCTGCTCTTACCATTGCTCCCACCATGCAGAGCCACAGCTTTGCTCTCACAGAGCTTCTACCCTGGGGAAATAGTGGGGACCATGCACCCCCTTGCCCTCTCTCTCTTGGGTGGGAGCAAGATGTGGGCATCCTCTAAAGGAGGCAGACATGAGAATGACATCAGTGATTACAGAAAACACCTCTTCCTGCACTGTACACAAAAGGGAAAAACCCAGGCTGTTCCAACTGGCCACATGTGATTTTTCTATACAGATGAGCCAAGCCATTGCAGACCACAACTTCTGGCCAAATTTTAAAGACTTATCAGTAAATTTATATGAACCACTATCTCCAAAACCCACAAAAGGTAGTATAAATTACAATGGGCACCTGAGCTCAGCCCATTGCCAGGCAGAGACCCTTCAACAGAGATAACTGCATGTGGGTGGGGTTTTGTAACTCAAAGGAAAAAAAAGGATGTAGAATAAAAACCAGCCTCAAAACGGTGGTTATAAAGTTGGTGTTAATGTGCATCCAGTGCTTGTGGGTCACTCCAGGGATTAGGAGATGACCCCATGGGCAGGGGGGACTTATCTGGCAAGACTTAATGCTCCTGCTGGGACTCTGCATGGAGTAAGTGAAAAGAAAAGCTGCTGCCAAGGGCCACTCCAGTCTCTCTGCTGGCAGCGGCTGCCAGCCTGCCCTTCCAGCCTCTTGGCACTGGTCATTCTCCTGCCTCTGGCACAATACAGTCTGTAACAGCCACGTAGCCTCAGCTTTACACTGTTTCTATAGGATATATCTGTGCAAACAGGCACTACTTACATAGTGTACCTCATTTGCAGATAGAAAACATCGCAAGCTTTGCCATGTTAAAGCCAATTAAAGAATAATCAGCTCATCCATTAAATCAGAATGCAACCAACAAAAGAGCAAACAGGTGCTTAACGCCACCTTCATTCACTCTAAGTTCTGTAGACCATCTGGAGCCGTTACCCACTGCACTTTTACTTCAGTTTTATTTTGGCCCCTTCAAGAAAATCACCTTAACAAAGCGATGACTGCAACGGTTACAGGGCAGCATTCACATCCAGCACAAACACGGCTCGCAGAGCTCCAGGAACAGTTCATGACTATTTATACATCACAGACCCACAGTGTGAAAAGCTTTTAAGTAATTAGTTTTCCCTCATTAACAGATGCAGCGCCGTGGGAAGGGCACACAGGGCTCCCAAGCCCCATCCTGGGTTACAGGGCAGCACCCGCATGGTTTTGGGAGTGGGAAGCTCAGAAGTGCCAGGCTGGGCTGATGAGGAACATTTATACAAACATATTGCTCCCAAGACAGAGCTGCAGGTGTTATTTTGGCAAGATCAGAGACCACAACTGCAATATAAACATTCACAGGACGTTATCACAGCCCCCAAGCACACAAATCAGAAAGACAGTATCGATCAGCATCACTTTTACAGAGACCCAAATGTACTTTACGCGACATCCATAGAGATTTTTTGCTAAAGTTGCATCCGACCCTAAAAGAAAGAGAGTTTATACACCTCACCTACCAAAAAGTAAGCTACAAATACAGTTGAGAGGGTGAGCAGTGCTATCCCACCACCAGCACAGCTCCAATAAAACACGTGGGGTCTGTACCTTCTTACTGACACATCTAATACGTTACTCCATTTCCCCCTTTTATATACTTTTGGAAGCAAAATAGACATTTGGTAAAGTCTCATTTAATATTATCACAGTTATTACATTTATATATATAAATTTATTATACTTTTCACCTTATAAAGCGGCAAGTCCAGCCTGAAACCCTCGCTGCCATAAAGCAGCCAAACACATCACTAAAAACCGAGTTGCTGAAGTTACATGGCACAAAAAACCACCCAGGTAAAGCAGACACTGTTATCTCCGGGAACAACAGGGGCCTTACGCTGCAGCACCTACTGATGCGAGTCTATTGAAACCAACAGGATTGCTTACCTGAATAAGGATTACTCCCCGTTTAAGGAGTGCAGGATTACATCCACTGTTTGCATATCTCTTGTTATTTCCATATCCCTGCTTTCACCTCTTGCTGTTGTTTTTTGGGTGGGGTTTTTTTTTCTTAAAACAGAGGGCATTTAATGACTGTTAGCACTAGATATCATTATGCTGTGCTCTTATCCCTTCAAAATTTGGCTGTCTTTCGGGTGTCAAATAAAAAGCTTTTATGATCAAAACAAAGAAGAAGTAGCAGCAGAAGAGAATCTAGACTATGTTATTTAAAAATATATATAAATAAATAAGAGAGGGAGAGCTTGTTATCCACCATCAAAACTTCTCCATGATTCATTCCATATTCACGCTCCCATCCATGGCCGCTGCTCTGGGGAGCTGATTATTTATAGCAATTTTTAACTGTGCCAAGCAGCGAGTTACCTGAGAGTTCCCAGGCTGTGCCAACAGTCTCGCTATTGGAAAGTAACCCAAATCAGCAAAACAAGTGCAAAACTTATTATAGGGAGGTAGAGGGATAACGAATAACAAAGCAAAAAGTGTATTATGCTTTTCACCTTATAAAGAAGTGGCAAGTCCAGCCTTAAATTCTTGCTGCCCTATGCTTTATATACATATAAAATAGATCTCTTTGAAAAACTGGTTTAAGTTACTAATGCTTTTCAATTTCTTTATGCTGCAACAGAGTAGTTAACAGAGAGTAGGAACACCACGCAGGTCTCGGTTCCCGTTCCCAGCCCAAAGAGAAATATATTCAGCTGAGTAAAGGGCAACACCACAAATACTGCTTACAACAGGGGAGCCAACATTTCCCATGACAAGCAACGTGCCTGCTTTCAGATTCTCCAGCTTGACACCGACATACAGAACTCTTGGCTTTGGCTACAAGAAGTCAGACTTGTATCATAAATACGCTTTCCTTTAGCAGCGCTCTGCAGGGATTTGGAAATTTAAATAATAAAGTGAGTTTAAGAAGGCTTAGTGAGTTTTCATACTGTCTGGAGTTAAAAATAAAGGCATCACATGCCTTTTCAGGCTCCTTCAAGTCCTTTTAAAAGCGAAAAGCACACAGGCAGCTTTCAGAGAGACAGGTAAAACACAGCCCGTTCCAGGCACCATAAGCTGAGAGGAGCTTCCTGCAGATTCAGAAAACATCAAAAAGTTGCATAAACTTACCGAAGCGACCCGTTTTCTTCCAAGAAGAGTAGTTTATGGTCAAGTACATCTGAGTTACGAAAGACTGCGCTTCCCGGGTCCATTTCGCACAAGGTTTAACCTGAAAATCCACCCGAGTGTGTCGGGCGCAGCGCAGGCACGGAGGCTTTCCCTCTCCAGAAAGCATTCCAACTCTCTCCTGGGACAAGGGACAGCCCAAGAACAGCCAGGCCAGCCACCACTTGTTGCAATGGTAACAGGAAAAGCCAGGATCTGCCCTCTCAGGCTGCAAGAGCATGAATAATTCATGCCTTCCACCTCCCCGCATTAGCATGCTGCTCAGGCAGCTCCAATGAAGCAATTCATTTTGTCCTTTGTCTTCAGGAAAAGCTTGCTGGATTAATGAGGGTTATCTGTGATGATAAAACCTGGGCCTGCTGATTTATTTAGTCTGATTGGTTAGAATTTGTGTCCCTAAATGCAGGTTTTACGGCCGGAATATAAATTCAGCTGTGCATCCCCATCCTTAGGCAGGCATGGGTTGTTTGGTTACAGCAACAATATCTCCCTACAGCACATGAATGTTTCATTTTCTTGACTTAAATATTGAAGCTGGGCTCTTTGTTTCCGAGTGCTCCTTGAGGAAAGTTAAGAGGAAATCTCCAAGTACGCTGCTTGCACGTGGCTTTGTGCATATTTCTGTAATGACCTCTTGGGCTGCTAAATAGCTAACACCTGGCTCCTAAAGTGGTTTGCATTCTAAGTATGAGATATGGGGGGGGGAGGGGGGGAAATAACCCCAAAACCCTGCAATGAAAACCAGCAAAATGATATTTTAAGGTTTTTTTTAAACTAGCAATACACCAGAGTCTTATTTTTAAAAGAGAGAGTCCAAGGTGATATTTTTCAGGTGATATTTTCATTTGATTTTTATTTGAAGGTTTTTAAATAATTGGTATTACGTTTGCCACCTAGAAATCTGCAATATCTGAAAGTGGTATTAATAAAAGAATCATCCTGATCAATTCATGACAAAATTAATAATTAAATGCAATGAAGGGTTTGGTTTTTAAAATCAATTTCCTGTGTAGCTATTTACTGAGCTGGGACTATTCAGCCTGGAGAAGACTAAGGAGGGACCTTATTAATGTTTATAAATATCTTAAGTGTGGGATGCAGGGGGAAATGGGTAGCCCCTTTTCAGTGTCTGTGGGGACAGGACAAGGGGCAATGGCTGCAAGTTCGAGCACAGGGAGTTCCACACCAATCTGGGGAAGAACTTCTTCCCAGTGAGGGTGAGGGAGCCCTGGGACAGGCTGCCCTGGGAGTGGGGAGTCTCCATCTCTGGACAGATTCCAGCCCTGTCTGGATGCTGACCTGTGTGACCTGTCCTAGGGACCCTGCTTTGGCAGGGGGTTGGACCCCATGGGCTCTGGGGGTCCCTTCCAACCCCTCTGATTCTATGATTCCATATAATGCATCACTGGGGTCTATAAACACAAATTTTCCCATTGTATCTGCCACTGTTAAGAGCATCAGTGTATCCATACTCCAAATAGGATGCTGGCAAGGAAGGGATTCTAGAAAACAACTGCAGAGAGTGTTTGAACTCACTAAGCATAAAGGTTTTTAAAATACACAATTCAAGGTAGCTGGTGATCAAAATGGATATTAAGAGTTAACTTGACTGCAGCGTACAAAGGGCTCTACAAGGAGAAAATACCTGGGATAGGACTTGAGAGGTATGTATTTCTGATGGAGAAGGTGATTACCTACTGTGGATATCCACTGAGAACACTAGTGAACTCTGCATTTCCTAGATACCTTTCTAGAAGATAGGCTTTTGCAAACAAGCAACAAAACGTTATTGGGCTCAGAACAAAAATAGAGGCTCAAAGCGTAGAGAATATAAGAACAAATTCCTTAGAATCCTTGTAGCTTTGTGTTGTGTTCATGTAGCTCGTCGAAGGCTACAGCACTCACCTGCCTGTCCATTGCATGTGGTGATTTTGGTAACCTTTCTATGAAATATTTTGCAAGCATTTCAAGATTTCATCCAGAGAACTGTTACATTGTAATGCAAATTAGGCTGATGAATGTTTCATGGCAGACTTCATACTGTTTGCTGCTGAGCCTTTCTAGAACAACCTAGGTGGATGTACTTTTCCTCCCACCATTTTCTCATCATTCCAGTTAGGACAAGAAAGAAAAAAAACCCCTTTGGAGCACAAGGACAGAACATCATTTGATTTTGTCTGAGAACTTATAAGTAAAGCTTCTTTCTGCCTCTAATATTCTTATTCTAGTCTGGTTTAGACTGAGAGAAAAAACCCGACTTCATTCAGTCTTTGATGTAGGTGGGATTGAACGACTTTCAAGACTTTGATCAGCAACTTAAAACTGCATCAGGGCCAGAAGGTTTTGTGATAATCTTGTGGATTCTGGCACAAACTAGAATTTGCTCTTTCTTCTGTGTGGTAGAGTTTCAAGGTGGTGAATATGGAGGTCACTATTGGGATCAGCCTTTCCTACAATAGGCACCTAACAATAGCCAAAACCTATGTTTTCAGCTGAAATAATGCTATTTCTTCACCTGTGATAAATGCTGACAATGTCCTATGGGATATGTGCAACATTAAAGGGATGGTTAGGCAGAAAGGAAGAGGAGGGGCAGACAGACAGACAGACACTGGCCAACTCAGTCCTGGGAAATGTTTTCCCCAGGATGTGCCAAGACTGAATTTGTTCTTCATTCTGCATGTGTAAAGATATCTCTGGCTGCAGCTGGGGAAAGGGATTATGCAAGTTGCTATCAGTAGAACAGCTTCAGCAATGAAGTTGGGATGTCCTGTGACTTCTCTAGAGGTCTCTGGGTAGATGGTGAATGAAAACAAGCACATGAGCTACAGAGAAGGAAAAGGGAACAGCTGCCTATTGATGCCCTGCAAGTTTTGTTTGAAAAATTGATTGACACAGTTGTAGCTCAGACTACCTATTCAGCCAATGTCACGTATGCAAGTCAGTGACAAATTATGGTTGACTGTGCTTGAAAGCTACAGAAATGTTGAGTAGCATGAGCAGGAAGATGGGGTTCCTATCCATTGCCATCAAAATATCATCTTTTAGTGCTGTTGACAGTTTAATAGCTACTTCTGTATGTTGGAGAGCATTGTGAAGTACTGCCACTATATTATTAACCTAGGTTGGAACTTTCCTGCAAATGCAGAGCAAAAAACACACAAATGGAGTTTCTGAAATAGTTTAAGATTAAAGGTGTGCTGTTCACAACATGAATCTCTCTAATTGCATTTCTGGAGGACCCCAATTACGTTATCATATAGGTTTTTTTTTTTCAGATCGAATTGATTCTGTTCCATTTTAAACATCCAGATGATGGCATGCAGTCCAAATCAAACATTTTAAATTCCATTTGTTTCCTATAGGCATCGGATACGGGATGTGGCTATGGGGGAGGTACGCAGCCTCCCGCTCACTACAGGGGGTAGTGCTCCATAGGGGGCTAGCAGGGCTACATCACTTTAGTAAACCCCACACAGAATCACAGGATGTTAGGAGTTGGAAGGGACCTTGAAAGATTATCTAATCCAATCCCCCCAGCCAGAGCAGGAGCACCCAGACTAAATCACACGAGAACACACCTAAGGCGGTTTGAATGTCTCCAGAGAAGGAGACTCTGGGCAGCCTGTCCCAGGGCTCCGTCACCCTCACAATGAAAAAGCTCCTCCTCATAATCACATGGAGCTTCCTTTGCTCCAGCTTGTACCTGCTGCTCCTTGTCCTATCGCTGCCATCACTGAGAAGAGCCTGGCTCCATCCTCCTGACTCTCACCCTTTACATATCTATAAACATTAATGAAATCACCCCTCAGTCTCCTCTTCTCCAAGCTAAAGAGGCCCAGCTCCCTCAGCCTCTCCTCATAAGGAAGGTGTTCCACTCCCTCCAACATCTTGGTGGCCCTGAGCTGTGGTCTTTCATTGGGCCCAGAACTGGACACATTATTCCAGGTGCCATCTCACCAGGGCAGAGTAGAGTGGGGAGAAGGACCTCTCTTGACCTACTAACCTCCACTGCTCATAAAAAGCCTCTCTGCAAAGTAGCACCCATATATGTAATTACTTTAAACCATTCCTAGAATATACTAAGTTGCATCATACCTTTGAAATGGCTTGGATGGCTCCAAGCTGTCACAGTTCAAAGAAGAAGTGTGTATTATCACAGAGATTAAGCATATTGTGTAGCTGGGGGAGGACAGGGTGATTGTCTGACTAAGATTTGGGATTCAGGAGATTGGAGTGTGACTGTCTATTGATACCTTTAAATTAGCAATCACTGTAGTATCTGGTTTCTGTCAAGGTGTTGCAGAAAATCAGTGAGATGCATCTAGGAGGTTAGTGAATCAATTCTGTGCTCTGCCCACGGGCTGACCCTTCTCTGTTGGCTGTCTTTCAGCGTGTCACCTCAGTCATTTGGCTTTTTCTTGTGGCTGTTCCTTGGCAGGCCACGTGCTGCCTGCTGAGAGGTCTGTCTACAGCTGACACCTACCCAAGGTGGCACCTAACAAAGGTGGTCAAGCTGGCTTTGGGATGAGACACGGAGTGGTGGCTCTTCTGGCACATGGCACTAGAAGGGGTAATGCTCCAGCACGATGGAGCATGGCACTGTCAACCAGCCCTGGAGAGCCATGGTAACGGGGTGGCAGACTTTCCAAAGCCAGGGTAACACATTCTGCTGTGACGTTATTCCCCATCTGGGGCTTTTTTTTTTTGAAGTACCAGGAAAACAAAGCATTACAGAAATGTCAAGCTGTGAAAAGAAAAGTCAAAAGCCAGAAAATTCAAAGCTAATGCTGATTCTTTAACTCAAGTCATTAACTCGGAGGCATGCCTGAAGTCTGGGCAGAAGCCTGAGCTGAACTCTTGCTGCTTTGTGCAACTGGCTGAAGATTGGCACGTCTGAAAGCACACAGATTCATATAGGAATATAGGAGGGGAAGGAGGACTGGATGAGTTAAGAGCCAGTGGACACCACTGGTATAGGGAAAAAGAGGGGCAGTCAGATTTCCTGAGAAATTAGGTAGGGAAAGGGAGGGGAGAGAAAAGATAAGCTCATCCCAGAGACTGGCAGAAGAAGAAAGATTAAGGACTTTGACAAATGAGAAAGCCAAGAGAGAAGACATGAGTTAAAAGGTGGCCAGGGAAAGAAAGAAGTTCAGACAGGAAAGATATGGAATAATTGTGAAGAAAAAACCCCAAAAGCATAGAGAGAGTGAGAGGAGAGGGAGTTGGATAGGGATCTGGTATTGATCTGGCACAAATATAAGGACTGGAGTGGAAATGGAAAGAGGACAATGATCTCTCAAAGAGGAAGAAATGTAATTTAGCACTGTGAGAAAGTGAAGAAGAAAAATGGAGAGAGGAAAAAAGCTTGCATTTAGCAGCAGTGGACAGAAGAGTCAGGGTATATTAGATTTCTTCATCTTTAGTAATCAGGGTGGGAGCCCATTCAAGTCTCCATTCCTCCCTCTGGCCAAAACCCTTCACGTATGGACCCCGTTAGCTGAGTCCTATCCTTAATTTCTGCTTACAATTTCAAAAACTCAAACACATCACAAGAACACTAAAGCAATCATTAAGGCTGCAAATAAAACACCCAAAAGCAGGGAATTCCAAGAAAATCAAGGAGGGAAGGCTTTTGCAAACCCTGTAATACATATATATATATATACACACACGTATATATATATATATATATATATTGCTCTTCTGTTCAAGACCTTAGAGCATTTTGGCTCTTTGAAAATACACAGCTGGATACTTACATTTAATTAAATAGTTTTTAAGCTAATGACTACAGCAGCTTCAGCGTAATTCACGATTAAAAGCAATCAAACCCAAAACTCCAAATTGCTCTTATTCAAGTATCTAGCACCAGAAATAGCCCATACAGCTCTCAATGAGATGGGAGTCGTAAAGCTCCATCCCAGGGTTAACAGTTGTAATAAGTACAGATTTACTGGTAATAAGGAAGTATCTGTGTCTACATCCTTGTGCCTCTCATTTGTTAGGTTAAAGCCGAGACATCCCAAAAAATGTCTTTAATTAGTTTAAGCACTTCATTTAACAAATACAAACTTCTATTCTCCAGCCACCAAGTACATGAAACAACTATTATTTTTTGCAAGATTAATAAAGTCACAGGTGATTTTATAACAACCTAATTAAAGCATAATTTAAACCTAAGAGCAAGGATGTTTTTACATCAGCACTGAGTCAAGGGAAAGAAAATACTATCTGCTAATAAATACCATAGCACTGTATTTAATTCCTCCATGTTTGTAATATCTATGTAGACACTTTAGAAAGCAAGTTGCTTTGCTTATAGAGACATGCAATAAAAGTGCTTGTGTAATTTTTCCCTTGAATAAACAAGAACATATCTTCTGTTCCATCATGTAATCCACGCATTAAGGAAGAACAGGGCAATGATGAGAAAATAATTGAAGTTAGAAAGTCAGGGAAAAAAAAATACTGATAAGTGGACTTGAGGGGGGATAGTTTGCTGGCTCACAGTTCAGATGCATTACATAGAGTGGCTAAATATTTGCATGGAGTGTAATCAACTGCCTCCCCTCACCCTCCCCCCCATAGTAGAACATGGCATTACAACATACCAAGCATATTCATATGCACTAAAATCAGTGGGAAATGAAGAGACCGGCATTTTTCTCAATCCAGGTCAGAGCCCTTTTGGCTGCAATCCAGCACTGGATCTCTCACAAGCCCCCTTCGTCACAGGCAGCAGTCATCAAGAGAAGAACATGGGCTCAGAATTCCCATTAGTGGGCCCAGCTGGGCGGCCTAAATTCCCACAGCCTTCTGCAGCCATCGCAGAAGGTGACGAAGTTTCTCTGATTTGTCAATAGACAATCCAAGAGCTGGACTGATGGTAGGAGGAGGAGGAAGTGGCAGTGTGATTTTGCCAAATCACCAAGAAATTGTGGACAGCAAATGTCTCCCTGATAAGCATTCACACAGCAACAGCGAGCTGAGCTGCTTATTATTTGTCTTCAGCAGTTGTTCCCACAGTGGTTTCTTCCCATCATTATTCATCAAGTTACTCCTCTAAACTTCGTTTAGATATCACTCTGGGACTACCCTTATTTTAAGAATATAAGTTGGAATGGGGAACTTCAGATACCTTTCACCTGGGCTTTAAAATTCTAAGCGTTGGTGGAGTATTTTACTGCAGTGGAGAGTTACCTTCCCCAAGGTCAGCTACAATGCAGGTGAAATCTGGGCTCTCTTGGAGGCAAGAGCAGATCTGCTCGTGCCTTTGTAGATGACCAAATGATACCAGAAGCCTTACTTGCCACATCCTTTTGCTGCCATCCACCCATTACTTAGATATGAGTTACAGACCTCCACAATGCCTGTCCTTACAGGTGCTCATTGTTTATTTACCGCTTACTGAATAAACCATGAATCACCACCACCTCAGCTAAAGAAGAACGCTTCAGAGCTGAAGGTAGGTAAGACATGAGAAGTTGTAGTTGCCTTCAGCTGCAGAAGTAGGGCCTTGAGGTCAGCAGCATGGAAGAGACACACACCCAATGCCTCATCTGATGCCCACCACCAGAGAACCTGATGGCTGAGAAAGACCCAGCAGAACTGCTGGAGCAGGAAAAGGAATAAGGGAGGCCATCCCATATTTAATTAATATGAATTGTGCTTAAGGACAACATCATAATCACAGACATGAGAGAGAAACGAGAGGCTTTGTTCACAAGCATCCCTAAAACTTGGAGTGAGAAATTCCTTCCTTTTTGATTTAAAAAATAAAATACAGCAGAGACTATCATGAAGAACTGTGTCTGTATTGGACAGCCTGGACTGGAGAAATGAGCTGCACAGAGCATCTCTTCTGTACCACAGTCACAGCTTACCACTTCCACTTAGTGAGTCACTTCACGGCCAGCTTGTTCAAAGAGGAAGAATTTGGGTTTTTGACTTATTTTAGTTTCTCACTATAAATAGAAAAATAATTAGCCGTGCCAAACATCTAAACTGAGAAAGCATCTGTAGCGGCCTCTATTTCCTCAAATATTTATCTCCAAAACATTTTAAAAACTCAAACAAACTATTTAATCACTAATAAAACATTTGATATTAATTTGTTTAAAGTAGTAAAATAGAAAGACATTTCTAAGTGGCTGTTCTATTCATGGGTCCTGATTAGCAGTGCTGCTGGACTTGGGTTGTATCTCCATCGCTGGATCACTGACAGCCTTACAGTTTTAAAGAATCCTAAGCACTTAAATGAGAATAAAAGGAAGGAAATGAAGTTTTGATCTATTCCATAGATGCAACTGCTTAATCCTGCCTTTGCTTCCCAGATGTAGCATTACCCATGGTTATGAAGAGACAAGTCCTACTATTAGTTCCCGTAGCCTGATGTAAACTCCACTGGTGTTAGACCCCAGTTCTGTGCTTTTCCCTGCACAACATTTCCAAGGTCTTTCTTAGACAACAAATGTAAGAGTTTTGCTTTTTAACTGTGCATTGCAAAGCGCTCACATTGGTCTTGATTAACCTCTGTCTTGGACTATCAGAAATATCTCTGTGACCCTGAACAATCCCAAAACACCTCACTTATAGCCATCCTTCTTCACAGGTAATTTTTCTGGCTCATTGCTTCAGCCAAATGACTCCTCTGTTCGCTGCCTTATGCTGGCCGCTCTTCCCTGTTGCTTCAAACACAAACTATTACAGAGATGTTGATCCCTGCCTCTGCTCTGACACTAATGCAGCTTGGCTGCTGCTGTGTCATACCTCTTGGTTTTGAATTGCATTTCATGCCAGTCTTAATGGACTGAAAGAATTCCCCTCTCAAAATTCAAGGGAGACTTGATTTTCCTCGTTTAAACCTTCTCTCAAAGGTCACAGCATCACAGGATGTTCGGAGTTGGAGGGACCTCAAAAGATCATCAAGTCCAACCCCCTGGCAGAACAGGATTACACAGACTAAGTCACACAGGAATGTGTCTGGGGGTGGAAACGTCTCCAGAGAAGGAGACTCCACAACCTCTCTGGGCAGCCTGTCCCAGAGCTCCATCACCCTCACAGGGATAAAGTTCCTCCTTACATTCACATGGAACCTCCCTGCTCCAGCTTGCACCCACCATCCCCTGTCCTATCACTGGCCATCACTGAAAAGAGCCTGGCTCCATCCTTCTGACTCTCTCTTCTCCTTAGGTCAGAGGTTCCCAGGATAATACCAGTGGGAAGGGACTCTGGAGGGCTCAGTTCAGCCCACAACCCAATCAGAGCCAGCTCCAGGGTCTGACCCAGATGCTCTGGGCTCTCCCCAGCTGGTCTTGAAGCCTACAAGGATGGGGATGGCACAGCCTCCCTGAAGAGCCCATCCCTTGACCATGGTAAATGCACAGATTGAGGGGGTTTAAATGCACAGATTGAGGGGTTTTTCTGAGAAACACACAGCATTGCCACTTGAGAGGCTGCACTGATTTCTAACACAAATCTGTGGGTTGAAATGGAAGAAAAAGCACCCCTGCTTGCCCACCACAACTTTGGAGCTGCTTAAAGGAATAAGTCACCACTATAATGCTACCTGTGCTGTTCAGTTCTCTCATTATAGCTTAGAAACAGAAGCTTGGGGTTTTTTTTAAACTAATATAATTTTAACTAATATTATGAAAACATACAGCCTATTGTGACACATCAGAACAAGCCCAGGACCATATCCTGCATTCTCACTTGCAGCTCACTGTTTCCTATTGCTGTTCTTTGGTTCCATTTTCATCAGAAGCTCTTCAAAGCCATCCCAGATGGAACCTTGTCCTCACCAGAGCAGAGGGAAGATCTCCCATTGGCTGCTATGAAGTACAAATCCTGTACCACCTTGGCTTTGCCATGTAAATTGCAGAGGCTCCCCAAGGCGAGTAGGGTTTGATTACTTTGTCATCTGCCACCACTGGGTCTGGTATAAAAGACATTTACAGGCACAGTAACCTGCTCGACCTGAAACAACGAGCAACAAGAAGTAATTTCATTGTTTAGTGTACAGGGTTTCACATTTTCCCCTCAGCTGTAGCACCATCAAGCTCCAGGAAATAAATTAAATCCTGAGCTCCATCAGAAGATGGGGGGCAGCAGGGACAGGGAGGGGATTGTCCCTCTCTGCTCTGCCCTCAGGAGGCCACAGCTGGAGTCCTGTGTCCAGAGCTGGAGCCCCCAATACTAGAAAGATGTGGGACTATTGGGGAGGGTTCAGAAGAGGTCATGAAGATGATCAGAGGGCTGGAGCAGCTCCCCTACAAATAGAGGCTGAGGGAGCTGGGCTGGTTCAGCCTGGAGAAGAGAAGGCTGTGGGGGGACCTTATTGCAGCCTGCCAGTCCCTGAAGGGAGCAGAGAAACAGGAGGGGAATCAGCTTGTTAAAGGGTAGACAATGGCAGGACAAGGAGGATGGATGGAAGCTGAAGGAGGGAAGGTTTAGGTGAGATCTTAGGGGGAAGTTCTTTCCAAAGAGAGTGGTGAGGGGCTGGAACAGGCTGCCCAGAGAGGGGGTGGTTGCCCCATCCCTGGGGGTGTTCAAGGCCAGGTTGGATGGGGCCCTGGGCAACCTTGTGTAGCTCCAGGCCTGGAGGTTGGTGTCCCTGCCTGTGGCAGGGGGGTTGGAACTGTGTGATCCTTGAGGTCCCTTCCAACCCAGACAATTCTATGATTCAAACTTACAGAGGGCTTTCTCCATTTTCCTGTTTCTTGTAGCCTGATTTGCCAAGAAATTAATGGCTTTTGTAAATAATTCAAGAGGGGAAAGCATACAGGAGGCAAAAGTTTATCTGACTGCAACTGCTGCGAGGAAGGGTGTCATTCCTGAAGAGGTCACATTAATGGCAGGCCTCTAGTAAATTAAAACTTAGGTCAATGAGGTTTATGGCTACAGTAATGCACTGGAACTGGGCAAGACTCAACAGCAATTAAGGATAATGCAAATGCTATTACCATCTCTAAGATGTAGGTGACTGTACTTTAATTTTTTTTCCATGACAAAAATAAAGCATCTGCAAATATCTTCTGCAGAAATGAAAGACAGAGGGATCCCTTAGCTTCAGCTATGCTGTGGTTCCACCTTCAAAGCTTGCTGCTCTTAAAAACTGAGTTTAAATGAAAGGGAAGGAAGGAATCCATATTTTGCAGAAGATGGTCCACAGGTTGTGTCCATTCCAACCCATATGGAACAACACTTTGGGTCTAGAGGCTTGCCAGCTCATCCTCAGAGGTACGTACGCTCTTAATGTACATTGTTTGGTTCAGAGATCATGCCAGACTGTCACATGAGAGGCTGATGGCCCTTTCCAGACTGAAGTATGAGAGAAATATATATTTAACATACAAGTTCTGAAAACTTCAGGTTAATTAAATATTTTCCTTTAATTACATGCCAACAAAATAACTTCCAGTCTTGGAAAAAGACAGCTGCAAACATCTGTCTGCAGGATGCAAGCTTGCTGTGCAGATGTGGGGCTGGAAAGCTAAATGGTGACCAGATGAGTGACATTGCAGAACATCTTCCCTTGCATCCTGAAGGTAAAGATATGAAAGTGAAAACAAAATTCCTTATCGCTCTATAAAATTCCTTATCAGTTTCTGCCAGGGGCCATGTACATTTTCACCATTGTCTGCCCTTGTAACAGTTATTTAATTGAGTGGTCCTCCTCAGTGCAGTTTTTGCTGTCGGTATCAAGCAGGTACCTTCCTAGAGAAGCAATCATAGCCTACTAGATGGGTTTATTTAGCTGTGGCACCTCTAAACTGATTAAAGCAGCCCATCAAACTCCAGCAAAATTAATTAATCCACTGGAGAGCTTTGCCTTCTCCCAACTTCAGTCAAAAGCAAGGCAATCCAGCCATTATCAGATCCACGTTTTTCCAGGCAAAGTGATCTAAATTATTTTAATAACACTGAAACATGCTTCCAAGGTGCAGAGGAAGGAGATTACTGAAGACAGGATGCCTCTCCACTGTAAAAACCCGGAGGAGGACAACTGCGGAGACCAGCGATTGGGTGAAATCACACAGATTTTATACATTTGTTACTGCAAATGTGCAAGCTAAAAAACTGCTAACTTGTTACATACACTGTTTACACTCCACTGTTTGGTTAGTGGTTATAACGAGTTCTGATAAACATATCTTATAGCTTTTGATGTCTAAAAGCATCTGCACACCTGCTGTTTGACCATCTTATTACGGGTGGTTCTTAACATGTTCCGTTACTCCCAAGTCCCTTCCCATTACTCCTCCTTGGTTTAGGGCAGTCTGTACCCCTGTCATCAAGGCTGCTGTGTTTTGAGAATGTGATTATTAAGATCCTCTCAGCATGAGGAACTTGTCCTGTGTCATGGGAACACGAGGATACTGTCAGGGCCTATGTCTCGGGTGAAGAGAGCTAGGCCGCCGGGCGGGCCTGCTGTCTTCCCCAACAGACCACCTCATTTCCACCTCACTGGAATAAATCTCCTCCTTAGCAGCAGCTTCTGCATTTTGGGGCTACACCACACAGACTCTGTTTAACAGCCCAATTGGTTGCAGGACTGAGGGCACTGCATGTGCAGAATATCAGACAAGAGCGGCTGGATTAAGTCCACATCCAACTGTTGGAGATGCTGAATCAGACAATTGCCTCCTGGTTCTTACTAAAGCTTTTTCAGGTCTTAAGTGCTTCCCTGATAGCTTGGTACACAATTATAGGTGGATTAGAGAAAGTGGTAATATGGTATTTTTTAGTCTAATCTTCTCTCAATTGTTAATATTAAAGGATTTTTTCCCCTATTCATTTTACAATAAACACAAACCACTTCTTCAAAAAAGAACATTTTAGCTTACTAGCCACCTAGTGCTGCTTTTCTTCAGCAATTCTTAATTATTTTATGTTTGTTTAAGAACCATGCTGAATACCAGGCAGCCTGAGAGCAGGAGGCAACCCCAGCAAAAACCATGGTAGAAGCATGGCATTCCTGTCCTAAGGAACCTGCCCTGTCCTAAGGAACCTGCTTTGGCAGGGGGTTGGACTTGATCTCTAGAGGTCCCTTCCAAACCCTACAATTCTGTGAAATTACAACTAGATGAGGACAACCTCATCCTTGACCTCATCACATTCAGAACTGGCTGCAACACCCTGTCTCCACATCAGAGCGGATTTGGCTGAGAGATACGAGCAGCTGGTTGTTTCTTCATGTCCTTCCAGCATCTCACTATAACAGTGAATATTCAGCTTTTTGGGTTATTTTAAACATACCCTTGATGCAAATGATGAGAATTTGCCACAGAGTGGATTGCTTTGGTGGATGGCTTCGCAGGCAACTTTGCCACCCTTTACTGCCAACACCAAGCCGATTTTTATGTGTTAGCAAGAGGGGTTTTCCACCTTGCTTAGGGAAGATGCCACAATATAAGCCAACTTTCTGTCTGAGAGCATAAAACCCAGAAATAAGTAAGCTAAAGAAATTAGTAGGAAACTAGGAGCATACCTGTAACAAGAGGCAGTGATAGGGCCAGCGATAACAAGGGTCAAGGATAGCCAGCCTGCATCAGGTAGCAAATCACAACTATTATTCTTGCAGGTTGGATTAATTCTGGTTTAATTCTACCTGAAAAAGCCCCCAAACACACTAATCTTTAAGAAATATAGCTCACACAATAAGTACTCACAGTAAAGCAGGTAGCTGGATTAGTGAATGAACAACAGCAGCCTCCATGCAAACCATGTGTGCCAAGCACACACAGGATTCCATGAGCTTGCTTTGGGTAGACCTGCACATTGTGGGGATAGAAAGAAAAGAAAGCAAGCCAAAATATAGAGGAACAGCAAGAAAAGGCAAGAAGGAGGCATTACCCAGGGCAACAGAGAGATAAAGGTAAGAAAACATCACTGGTAGTGATCACTGATTAGAGGGGGATCAGTGTGTTGAGCAAAGAGATGATCTCCTACAGCTGAAACCTGTTGTGCTCAGGGAAACAGGAGTGTGAACACGCCCTCCAACCAACCAGGGGATCATCAGAGGACTGCATGGCTCGATCATGGCTTCATCATCCTAATGGCAACAACCTGCAGGACATCAGAGGTTGGCTCAGTGCTAGCAGTGGTGGGGATAGCAGGGTTATTAGACACAGCCATACCTTTAATACATAGAGTGCCTTTTCTGTAATTGCTTCTCAGACAATAACTATTTGGTTTCCAATACCCTGGGTAGGGGAGAAAAAAGTGAATGCTATTATAGATTAGAAAACAGCTGGGGTGACCACATACAGGAGAAAAGAAAGAAAGAAAGAATAAACAATTAATGTATGAGAGGAAACAAAAACAGAATCCTGAAATGGTGGGCAGAAGTACCAAAGTGTAGCTTGTAGTAGCATAGCTTATGTTTGTGGAGTTATAGCTATATTATACATCTCATCTCCCTCTACACAAGCATATATAAATAAATAAGCTAATGTAAAGCAAGGAGGAGAGTCTTGAAAAGGCCTTTGCAAACAGTTCGGATTTTGCCTCCCAAATCAAACTGCAACAAAACATAAGTGCTTCCTAGCAAATCTGAGCAAACCCACCTGCCAGGGAAGGCAGTAGGCCTGCCAGCAGCTTGACTCTCCTCACAGCAGACACAGACCCTGCCAGCAGCCTGGCTCTCCTCATAGAAGATATAGGCCCTGACAGTATCCTCGAGTTCCCGTGAGACAGGAAAGTTACTCATGCTGGGAGGTTTTTGGTAATCACATTCTCAAAACACAGCAGCCTTGAGGACAGGGGTACAGACTGCCCTAAACCAAGAAGGAGTCATGGGAAGGTATCTGGGAGTAAGTGAACATGTCAAGAACCAGCCATAATAAATGGTCATAACAGCAGGTGTGTGGATGCTTCTGGACATCAAAGGTAAATTAATGATGTTTAGCTATGAGATATGCTTGTCAGGACTCATTATAATTACTAACCAATCAGTTTGGTGTGAACAGTATGTGTAACCAATTAGCAGTTTTTTAGCTTGCCTCGTTTGCAGTAACAAATGTATAAAATCTGTGTGTTTTCACCCATAAAACGGCTTCACCTAAAATTCCTATGGAATTGCGTGTTGCCCATCACCAATCTCTGCACCCACCCTGGTTTTGCCCTCACGCCACTTCCAGGACACCCGTCCCAACTTCTGTATTTCAGAGGAAGAACTGTTAATCCAGAAAGTTGCCTTGCTGTAGACATAAAACACAATGAAAACTGTACACTGAGCATCAAACCACCTCAGCTTCTGGAGTGCTGGATCACACCCAGCACAGTGCAGCAGGAGATCAAAATCTGAGCTGCCTCAGCATCGCTTTACAGAGGTGGGATGCTATTACAGAAGTTGTGTCAGAGCTCTGATTCGCTTTTATCTAGTGCTATATTTCAAGCTCCTTCTCCTGATAACAGTATCTCAAGGATTGGGACTATTAAAGTTATCTAAGAGTGATAATCGTTTTCTCTACAGGGACTACGTGATACACTTCCTCTCCTTCTCTCCTTTCCTATTACTTCCCTCGTTGTTGATACCTCTCCATCCATCTCTGCAGTTGTATGCCAGCTCTACCTCCAGTAACCTCTTGTTGTATGTCTTAATTTTTCAAGGCACCCATCTTCATCCATTAGTTTTTCTCTGCCTGCAGCACGACCTCATTTCACTGTAGGGCTGCCATAAAATCATCTACTACTGCCTGTTGGCTGTCCAAGCACCTGCTGTGTGTTCCCATCCTGGTGAATCTGCATTCTGCTTTGCTTCTCTTCTTCCATCCCTCCCCTGCTTTGTACACTGACACTTTTTCCCCCCTAATTATTTTATCTATGCATATACTTTTTCTACTCAGTGCTCCCATCTTCACAATGGCTCTGTCAGAGCCTCACCGGTTCAAACATCACTTTAAATATATATATATGAAAAACTTGAATTTTTTGCCCATTTGTGGATGTAAATAAGGTGGCTGGATGCAGTACCCAATTTGCATAGGCACAAGCCTTTTAAATTTAATACCACTAATAAGGGAGAGTCAACTGTTGTGATTGCAGTTAAATGCAAAACTGAATGCAGACAATCTGGAAGTTTTGAAGGACAATTTGGGAAATGAAGTTGTCCAGAATTACCTGGGGTTATGCTTTGTTGTGTGAAGGTGCAGCAGGGGTCAGCTGAGAAGTCACCAGGTCCAATATTGGACACCCATGACCCAGTTTTGGTTCCGGTCAGCACCTCTGCTTCCACAGCTCACCACCAAAACATAGTGTACCTCTCAAAAGGAAAAGCTACCCCCAGTTCTCAACGAAACCCCCAACCCCTCATGCCCAGTCTCACAAAGCGTGTTTTCTCCATGGAGGTTGGGGTTTAGATCAGATATCAGGGGGAAGTTCTTTGCAGAGAGAGTGGTGAGGGGCTGGAACAGGCTGCCCAGAGAGGGGGTGGGTGCCCCATCCCTGGAGGTGTTCAAGGCCAGGTTGGATGGGGCCCTGGGAAATCTTGTGTAGCTCCAGGACTGGAGGTTGGTGTCCCTGCCTGTGGCAGGGGATTGGAACTGTGTGATCCTTGGGGTCCCTTCCAACCCAGACCAGTCTATGATTTCCACATCTATATCCTTTATAGTCCAGGGAAAGCTGAGATTGGTCATGAATCTGGGGGGTGCTGGTACAACCTCTGCCCA
This sequence comes from Gallinula chloropus, assembly GCF_964237585.1. Classification (NCBI taxonomy): domain Eukaryota; kingdom Metazoa; phylum Chordata; class Aves; order Gruiformes; family Rallidae; genus Gallinula; species Gallinula chloropus. The sequence continues at coordinate 79,173,460 of NC_140090.1, forward strand.
GGAGAGCAGGGGCTCTAAGAGAGGCCAGCAGCTGCCTGGGCTTCCCCTGCACCACAGTGCTCTCAAACACCTTGAGAAGCCAGTTTCTCAGGAATAAGCAGGGAATTAATTTTGCAGCAGATCTCAAGCCTGCTGCTTCCAGGTGAGCCCCCTGCATCAGAGGAACATGCTCTTGCCATAAGACAGCTCTGCTGGAGCCCGGTATAAAAGCCACCAGATAACTATGTGCCTCGAATGCAATTTCAAAGCTAAGGCAAGCGGTGTACTTCAAGCCTTGATTTATCTGCAGGCCACTCTAAATTAATTAGGCCAGGGAGCCCTTGCTTCACCTTACCATCAGCTGCAGGACAGAGATGCCCGGTGTTGACACCACTCAAAGTTTTCCTCCATATAGTGACAGCCAGAATCCAATGCCTTCCCCCTGCAGCATTCATCCTCCTCTCTCAGTCAGGATGTCTCAGACAAATTCTGTGCCTCTCCAGTAAAGTCTTTTAATCATGGCTCCTGTGTTAACACTATTACTCTCTGGGTCAAAGTCTCCAGGCATTCTACCTCTAACTTGCAAGCCAAAGGTTCACAGTTGTGGTTTCTTCTGTCCTTACACCTCTTGAGTGGCACACAAACAGGCAAAAATTTCCTAAGCTCTCTCCCAGACAGAAATCCTCTCTTCAGTCTGCAGGCCCATTTCCAGGTTCCCTCTGCAGAGAAATATGCTGTCTGCAAGAGGTCTTCTCCAGGGGGAAGAAAGCCTACAACATGGACTTCCCAACTTTAACTCCCATAACAAAGTTCTTAGGACCAGAGGATGAACAGAAACCCAAGCAAGACAGGAGATCAGATTAGGCATCACTCCAAACAGCCTCAAGCACATTGTCTGGATCATGTACCAGCACAGAAGCCCTGAAGAAACCTCCTGCCTTCCTCTATCTGAGGCTCACAGACAGGCTTCCTCCATAGGGCAGCAGACGGGAGAGCCTCAGAAGCTATCGAGCAGCCTCCTACATGGAGTAGGAAAGGTCTAACATCTTGCAGAAAACACTCACCTCTCAGCACAGCACCCAGTCAACAACCCCTCACAGCCCCTAACTACTACCCCTAATAAACCCTCCCCATTAAGTACAACAACCAGCAGCTGCTCTGTAAAGCTTGGGGTTTTTTTTTTTAAGAATTTCTTTCTCATTGGTTAAACACTCTGGTGGGTGGAAGGAAAACAAGATTTAAAAAAAAAAAACAGAGAGAAAAAGAGAAGACACAGCTAAAGTTCAAATGAGCTCAGCCCTCGCATGCCTGGTAACATGTTTGCACTCTGGGTTATTCTTGAATGTCAAAATAAAGACTCCAAGTTTGAGCTTAATAATTTCCCTGGAGCACCATTGTCCTGCAGAGACAGTTTGCCTTTCAGTCCTCGGCTGCTGCCAAGGGAGAGGTGAGGGAACTGAACCACTTTATTTATTGAGTTGGCTGTTGTAACAATTTAAACCCAGCTCAGCTCTGCTGGCTGGTTCTTTCGGGTCAGTTCCTGGAATTTACAGGTTTTCCTTTACATCTGCATCCCAGAGTCTCTCAGCTTTCATAACCCAGTTTTGTCCCAGCTTCAAATACATCTTCCTAACCTGAGAAAGGATTACTCCCCCTTTGATATCACAATTAAAATGGATCAGGAGAGGGGAGCAGTGATTGATCCTTCAGCCCTTGCGCTGATCTGCTGAAAGCTCTGACTTATGCCCATGAGCAAAGCCACTGCATCACAGGGATCAATAAACAGGGCTGGAGTGGTGCTGCTGCTGCAGGCTGCACGGTTAGACTTGTACTGGCAATTACAGAAACCAGGTTGGCTTTACAAGTGCTTCGACAAAATGCCCTATAACCCTCGTTCTTCCTATGGAAAAAAAAAACAACCCAACCTCAAACTGTCCTTTGAATTACCCAAACACTGTACTCCTGCACGGCTTTCTGCTTTCCTACAGCCAAAAATTACCTCCACCCTTTGGCACGTGAAGTTTCATTCTAAATTAGCAGGTACTGGGGGGCATCAAAAGGAGTGTGGCCAGCAGGTCAAAGGAAGGGATCCTTCCCCTCTGCTCTGTCCTGGTCAGGCCCCACCTGGAGTGTTGTGTCCAGTTCTGGGCTCCCTGGGATAAAAAAGACAGGGATCTCCTGGAGAGAGTCCAGAGGAGGCTATGGAGATGATTAAGGGCCCGGAGTGTCTCCCCTATGAGGAAAGGCTGAGCGAGCTGGGGCTGTTCAGCCTGGAGAAAAGATGACTAAGGGGGGATCTGATCAATGTTTATCAATATCTCAAGTGTGGGACACAGGAAGAAATGGGCAGCCTCTTCTCAGTGGTCTGTGGGGACAGGACAAGGGGTGATGGGCTCAAGTTGGAGCACAGGGAGTTCCACACCAATATGCAGAAGAACATTTACCCAGTGAGGGTGAGGGAGCCCTGGGACAGGCTGCCCAGGGGGTGTGGAGTCTCCTCCTCTGGACATCTTCAAGACCCATCTGGAAGCCTGTGTGACCCGTCCTAGTGACTCTGCTTTGGCAGGGGGTTGGACTCGATGATCTCTGGAGGCTCCTTCCAACCCCTGTGAATCTGTGACTCTGTGTACCACGGTACCTGTCCTTCAGTCTAGCAAGCTGCTGTGTCAAGAAGGCATAGAAATGAATAAATGATTCGACTTTTTGCTTTCTGGTGCTGCAGGCAGGGAATTAACTGGGACTAAAGCTCATAGTTTAGTAGTTTGGAAGTTCTTCATGTAGATGATCACGACTACAAAATACTTGATGAATTATAAAAGAGGCCAAGGGACAGATGGGTACAGGTTTTATGCCTCTAATGGCACTATAAAAAAATGCCTACAGGCGAAGATATTGTGGGTTTAGCTGTGACCTAACTCAAAGGCAGCTTAAGACTCAGGGATAAGGGCAGGTAGAGGAGGCTTTGCGTGACGTCATGCTGTGGAGAGTGAATGCATCCTCTGAGTTCTTTAGTTCCTGGCTGCAAAACCAGAGTACTTGCACTGATGTTAGCTATTGTAAGGTGCCTTGTAAGGCAGAACAGAGGCAAAGCACCTGCTTCTCTCCGGGATCACCATGGCAAGTCAATATTTACATCCCTGTGCACGTGTCACTACCAAATATTTGGGATTAGTAGGTTGTTGATAAATATTAGTACCAAATATTTGGTGAAAACACCCCAACATCCCAAATATTTGGTAAAACACAATTCTGCCTCCCACAGGTCAGAATACAGAGAGTTAATGTCTTAAAAAACACTGTTATTTTTTTCATGTGTTACTTCGACATGAAAAAACAAGCAAGTTCATGCTATAATTTTTGATTGCTACTGCTGGTTTCATTCTCTCCAAATTTTCAAGCCATTCCAGATTTTTTAAAACTGAATTCTTTTTAATTGGACATTAGCTCAATAAACTGTGTAGGAATTTTATCTGTTGGGTTTAGAATATAAGGAAAACCAATCAGGGTCGCTCAAATCAGAGAGAAGAATCCATTCATCTGATCATCCTCCCCTGCTTTTGTTCTTACATATTTTCTTTTTTTTTTTCATAATTTTTTCCCCCATCTTTCTTATAACTTTCATTTATTTAGCAAAAAATATTGCCATGAAAGATTTCTCCCCCAAAACTTAAGGGTACTGTTGGATATTGTACCCTATAAGCTTCCATTACATGGAGCTCATGGAAATGGGTCCCGTTGATTTTTCCCATGACAGAAGATGATGTGGTTTTAATGGAGTATTAGTGATATGGCTACATTAAATGCCATTTAAAACCTCTTTCAAATTGGTATTGACCATGTCGAAATGGGACTATGTAGATATCCCTGTGATGGGAAATGTGCCTGAGTATTGTATTTTCATCAGAGGCAGAATTTTCAAATGGAAACAGAAACCCCTGGAAAACATTATCATATTTTCCTAAGTGGATTTGCCTTTCTATACAAAGAAGCTAAAAATAGACTAGTTGCTACATTAACAATGAAAAAAAATAGGCTTCTAACTAATTATCAACTATCACCACATGTTGAAACCTCATTTTGTTCCATAGCTGTTTCAATCAATACACTATTTATTTCCAAATAACCGTGCACTAAGGATCATTTGGACATGTATCCCATAAATACACATTACCTCATTATCGACTCTTTCTATCCACTGCTGCATTATTAACATTTCACCAAAACAAGCAATCAAGCAGTAAACAGTAGGAATTTACAGCAGTGAGAAATTGTAATGGGTCTTTACACAGTAATTGCTCCCCCAAAAATATTTTGGTAGGGATCACAGAATCACAGGGGTTGGAAGGGACCTCCAGAGATCATCAGGTCCAACCCCCCTGCCAAAGCAGCTCCCCAGCTCATATTGCACAGATAAGCATCCAGACGGATCTTGAATCGCTCCAGAGAAGGAGACTCCACACCCCCTGGGCAGCCTGTCCCAGGGCTCCCTCACTCTCACCATGTAAAAGTTCTTCCCCATGTTGGTGTGGAACTCCCTGTGCTCCAACTTGCAGCCACTGCCCCTTGTCCTGTCCCCACAGACACTGAAAAGGGGCTGCCCATTCCCCCTGCATCCCATACTTAAGATATTTATAAACATTAATAAGGTCCCTCCTTAGTCTTCTTTTCTCCAGGCTGAACAGCCCCAGCTCACTCAGCCTTTCCTCACAGGGGAGATGCTCCAGGCCCTTCAGCATCTCTGTAGCCTCCTCTGGACTCTCTCCAGGAGATCCCGTCTTTTTTATCCCAGGGAGCCCAGAACTGGACACAACACTCCAGGTGGGGCCTGAGCAGGGCAGAGTAGAGAGGGAGGATGATTCCCCCCAGGATCCCATTGTCTCTCTCAGCCCCCAGGGCACACTGCTGGCTCATGGTCACCCTTTAGTCTACCAGAACCCCCAGGTCCTTCTCCACAGAGCTCCTCTCCAGCAGGTCACCCCCAGCCTGTACTGATTCCAGCAGTTATTCCTTCCCAGGTGCAAGACTCTCCACTTGCTTTTGTTGAACCTCATGATGACCAGTTATGATGGGGATTATGCCCCCCAGTAATTATTTTTCTCCGTGACGTCTCTTACTGATACATAAATTTAACCAGTAAGCCAGTGGAGTGGGAAGAAATGCAATATTTGCAGTGAGCTGTACTGGGGAATGTACACAAGACAGTTAAATTGTACTTTTAATCCAAGCACCCGATCGCTTCCACGTGCTGAATGCTGAATTTCAGTTCCCCCCCCCCAAAAAACCCTATTCTTTTAATCCTATAAATCCAATTTCTGCAGTTGCTTGGTAGCCTAGAAAAGAAACCAACCAGCCAACCAAACCCTGAAAGCAGGATTGCTTCCTGCCTTTACTTCTGGTAGGACAGCAATACGCAGTGCCATCTTTATGCAACTCATGCAGGGAAATTATCCTCCTACAGTATTGTGGGATGACTGATGGCTTTCTCATAAAAGATGATCTACTCAGGGGCAACATCGAAGGCTGTGGTGGCAATTTGCCAAGAGCTTGAGGGCTGCACCTAATTTGCATGTAAATTTGCATCAGTTTTAAAGCCATAAAGAAGTGCAGTGGTAGTACTTGAATATTTCTTGATAGGTTTAGAAGTGTGCTGTGTGATCACCAGAAATAAAAACCTGAATGTGACCAGCTTTATAGCCTCCTGCACTGAGTTCAGGGCTGTGCCTTGAACCCTCTGATCTTAGTGCCAGATGCTCAGCACCCCCCAGGAACACCACTGCAGCAGCCTGAGCTGCAAAACTCTGTTTCCATCATCTTCATCTTAATCCTATATTTCCAGAACGGTGGGGGTTGGCAAGGACCTCTGGAGATCACCCAGTCAGACCCCCTTCTCAAGCAGGGTCACCTACAGCAGGGTGCACAGGATCTCATCCAGGAGGGTTTGGGATCTCTCCAGAGAAGGAGACTCCCCAGCCTCTCTGGGCAGCCTGGCCCAGAGCTCAGGCACCTCAGACTTTCTTCTCATATTGAGATGGACCTTCCTGTGATCCAGCCTGTGCCCACTGCCCCTTGTCTGTCACTGGGCACCCCTGAGAGGGGTCTGGCCCTTCCTCCAGGCAACCACCCTTTGGATATTTATAAGGACTGATGAGATCCCCTCTCAGTCTTCTCCAGACTAAGCTGCCCCAGCTCTCTCTGCCCTTCCTCACACCAGAGATGCTCCAGGCCCCTCGTCATCCTTGCAGCCTTTGCTGGACTCCCTCCAGTAGTTCCCTGTCTTGAAGTGGGAAGCCCAGCACTGGACACACAACTCCAGCTGTGGCCTCTGATATTATTTCACTGTCCCATCTTTAAAGCCTGAGGCCATGTTCACCTGCAGACCTGTGGACATCTGTTCCCAAAGAGGGGTGCAGGGAGGTGGAGGGGCAGTTTCAGTCCATCCCCTTTGTCCTGCACCAACCCCTCGCACTTCTCTCTACTCTTCTACCCCCGCCAGGGGATGCTGAGCCCAAACCAGCCTCACTGATGTGATGGTAAAAAAAAGGATGGGGGCAGAGGGACTGTATTAGACTGCTGAGTTTGCAAAATAGACTCCCATGCACAGAGTATCTGTAGTAGCTGAGAATATCATGAGCATATACATATGCACCCCTTCGCTGCACGGATGAGCACAGCGACGCGGCTCTGGGAGGATTAAGTCCGTTTTGCATAAAACCAATATGAATTGCAACAAGTTGGGTGAGCTGGTGGAAGAGGGTACCAAGTGGAAAATTACTGAGGGAGGAGAGAGAAGATTGGGAGGGCAGAGGCAGGCCTGTGTGCCAGCTGGTCTGCAGAGGGAGGAAATCGGAAGGATGCGTTCGAATCTTGGGGGTTTAGCTTCAGACCGAGGAAGGGGATAATGCAGAAGCTTCCTGGCAGCCCCTCGTTGCCTGAGGCTGGAGCAGGCATCAGACTACAGGAGCTGCAGTCAAGGTGATCTTCTGGGCAGCTGCTGTATTCGCTTTCTTTCCAAATCTCACATCCATGCTCCTCCTGTCAATAAAAATCCCTGCTTGAATAGATAAGCTGAAGCCCGGTGTGTCATTAAGCCTGAGAATTCAACCCTCTGCTTCAAGCTCTCTCCTCCTACGCTACTTTATATCATTAAGAAATATTGCCCAAGCTGATCCACTAAATCCTTGTATTAGCCAGTACAATTAAATCTAATATGGAAGTGAAAATGGGAGGTAGTGGGACTTCTCCACAGCGTGAGCTCCAGCTTGGGAGCTGAGCAGCACTGAGGTGATGTCAAATGGCTGGGTAGCTCAACTTCCTGGGGCTACAGACTGGGAAAGCTGGTGGATGAGGTATCTCAGAAATGCATGTGGTACAGCTACAAAGCTGTTTTGTTGAATTGAGGTGAATGAGAAGTGGGTGTTACAGTGCCCCAGCAGTGGGATAACTGTGGCATCCCCATCTACTTACTTGAAAAGTGCCCAAGCAACAACTTAGAAGTGTATATACAGACAAACCCTAACTTGTTCTGCTTTAAATTGTGTAAGAAAATGCTCAGCTTCTCAGGATGAACCATGGAGTACCTCGAAGTGAGAATATGAATCCAAACACTGTCCCTCTTTTTCTCCAAGGAGCTATTAAAAGGAGCATCCAAAATAAAGAGTCAGGAGGTGGCACTTTGAGGATTTTACTTCTCTGCCAGATGTAAACTTTGTGACTTCTGAGTTTCAAAACAATGTCCCAAACATGTCACCCATTAGCAGTGAGACTTAATGAGATTTGCAGATAACCCCTTAACGGAATATGTAGCGATTAAGTTCATTTAAATGATTCATCTCCACTGCAGCCTGCTAGACTTGTACATAACAGTCATTTGCATAGCAATAAAGATCTCTATCTATCCGAGCAGGACAGTTTTATAAAGCCATTCCCAAAGTTAATAATGATTGCTCTCATTTGTTTGCTTGGGAGTTTCTTTTGACTCCTACTTTTTGCCAGGTGCTTATCCTGATGGCCTGCAGAGGAGATCTCATGGAAGAGTATCCTCTTCCGCAGTGCCGCAGACGCGTCTCTTATCCGATGGTGTTACAAGCCCAGCTGGGAAGAGTTCTTCCAGCTGAGGCTTCAGGGTGAATTTTACTGATGTGGCTTTGCTGAAAATTGGTATGTGGCCAAGGTATTAACATTAGCACTCCACTTTCACACATGCATGCACACATACACACAGGGAAGAACCACAGAAACCGTAATGAGCCCGGTTGCGACGACCGTGTCAGTCTGCATTAACCTGGATTTAAGTTCCAATCTTGCCTGCGTTGAAGAAAAATTGCTAAACTTGCTCCAACTTTAAAAGGTGCAAGATCAGATGCTCACATCTGAAATAAATCAAAGAGAAAAGTTCTGCCAAGTGAAACGTTGGCAAGTTTGTACTTTCTGGAAGTTCTTATTCCCCGGCGCACGGAGCCGCTCGGCCAAGTCGGCCGCAGCAGGAGGTGATACCGCAGGGTTGTGTAACATCCACATCCCCCCACCTCCAACCCAAACAATTAATGACTGATTGAAATTACCTCTCCTGAACTGACCCAGAGCCATATGGATTAAAAGGGATTTCTGAATGCTAATTACACGACATCATTTTCCCAATTATTTTTAAAATTGGATTATGTACTGGGAGACGGGACGTTTGAAGCAGCCACTAATGAGCAAATCATGCATAAAAACTTGTTTGTTATGTCAGTGATTGAAGGAAATAAGGTTGCAGGCATGGTGTCACGTCCAAATAAACATGAGAAACCAAAGAGATTCTGCGAGTAGCACCCATCTGCAAGCTGTAATTTAAGGAGCTTCAGAAGCTACAGAACATTTTAGTGTATTTTAACAGGTATTTTCCTTGCTGGAATGGCTCTAGCAAGGCATCCACCAGTTCCATCCATCAGGCTGGGAGCTGAAGCAAAGATGGGCAAGGATGGAGGTAAGCTTGGAATTAAGGTAAAGGATGGGGACAGGAGCAGAGCAGTGAAGCTGGAGGTAGCAGAGGGCTCCTGGGTGCCTCAAAGGGTGGAAGGGGTTGTCATCATTAAAGGGAGGATGTGCTAGCAGCTCATGAAACAGTTTCATCAAGCCACATGGGTGGAAAAAAAGCCATGCTGCGTTCCTGACCCTGTTCTACGTGGTTCCAGGGCACCCAGGGCAGCAGGGACACGTCACAGGAGCACACAGCAAATGCGCGGCTGCATGTGCTGCTCGGTGGCTTCTTCTTCCTCTTGCTCTCCTTCCTCAGCAGTGTTACTGCTGGGTGACTGGGGGGCCCAGAGTGTTTTCTGAAGAAATTCCTGTGTTGCCTAAGTGACCAAAGAGCTTACAATCTGTTTCCAAAAGCTGCTGAGGAGCTTAAGAATGTAAATCTGGTTATCAGAGGGACTCCAGGACTGTGTTTTCCTAAACGTTTACCCCAGTTCTCTGATCTAATCAAGAATAACACAGCAATTTAATTGCTACAAACAGTCTATATACTGCAGGAGCTTAAACTCTTTAGATTCCCCACTCAAGTATTATACAATCTAGTTTTAGTCCCCTTTGTGGCTGAAGAGTTTTGCTGTCATTCTGGGGCAGTTCAGGACAAAATTCCAAGTGGGTTCCCAGTTCCTGTACAGATCTGTAGATCTATCTGTCCATCCATCCTCCTGCCTGCCCACCCACCTGTCTGCAAGCAGCCTCTGTGCTGCATGAAAAGATTTACAGCTAATTTCTCCCAGAGACTCTTACAACACAATTTCACAGCAAATTTCATAGAATCATAGAATCACAGACTGGTTGGGAGGGACCCCAAGGATCACAGAGTTCCAACCCCCTGCCACAGGCAGGGCCACCAACCTCCAGGCCTGGAGCTACACAAGGTTGCCCAGGGCCCCATCCAACCTGGCCTTTTAACACCCCCAGGGATGGGGCACCCACCACCTCTCTGGGCAGCCTGTTCCAGCCCCTCACCACTCTCTCTGTAAAACCTTCCCCTTAATATCCAATTTAAGCCTTCAATTTCAGTGCTGTATTTCTTTTTTCCTCATGGAATTAAGACATTTGCTGCTTGGAAAATAAAACCACCCCCCCAAAAAAAATCAAAAAACCCCATGCTGGATATGCAGTATGTAAAGAATGAGGATTTAGAGTACTTGCTCCAAAGCTTCAGATTTAAGTCTGCAAATAGGAAATAACACTCCTTTCTCAACAATGCAGAACGTGTAAGTCAGGATGTGCTTAGCTTTAAACATAATTTTTTTGAGCATCATTCCTAACAGAGAAACACTGAGCATCATTTGAAATGAGTGTGATTTGTTTGATTTTTTCTCTTCAATGGCCATAAATTAAAAAAAACCCTTCAAAAATTCCATATATTTTAGGTACCTTGGTTGGATAAAGCTGGTGAGTTGTGAACCATTCATTCTTCATTCATAGTTTTTGCCTTTTTCAGGTCTGTATTTCCCACAATTTAAAAAGAAATATTCTTATAATTAGGGAAATAACTCTCTTCCGATGTAACAACTCTCTTACAACTTTGAAACTCCAATTTCTACCCTGATGCAAAAAGAAAAAGGTATATAGGAAGAAGAGAATGAAATGATAATGCACTCTTTAGAAACAATCAATGTCTTTGAGTCAGTGTCCCATTTACATTTCTTCAACTCTTTCCTCTGGTAAGCCTTAAGACAAGACTTCCATAGCAACAGAAGCAAGGACTGGCTCTACATTACAGTGGATGCTAACAAAATTGCAAATGGGGAAAAGAATAACAGAGATAGATTATTTATTTTTAAGCTACTTGAATGAGGCAAAGATAGCCCCAATAAAAACCAAACCCAAACCTGCTGCTTTTTCCTTTAGCTCAGCCCTAAATCAGAATGTAAATAGCATATTCTGTTAGTTGCTCTGTTCAGAGTATCCTCTCTGCTTTCAGTGGAGTGCAAAAGCAGAGATTTTTTTATTTAAACCTGAGATACAAAATTCGGTTTCCTCCTGATGAAATCCTGACCCCATCGAAACAGCCAAAGGAAAGTCAAAGAGCTTCATGCTATTAACTTCACTGGCCAAGGTTTGACCTAGAAGATGCATTTGTGTCACCACCTTTTCTTCTCTGCTCTAGTCACCCAGAGAACCAGGGCAGTGCCTGGGAATACATCCAGAGAGCAGCACCACCTCCCCAGACTTCATCCTTAACCAATTAAGGGGAATTCTTTACTTGGCACTCACCAACACAAAAAGGGCTCCAGTGACAAAGAAAACTCAGGGGCAAAACCCTTTGCAGTTCAGTGACTCCATCTTCAAACAGCTAAACCCGTCCAGCAGAGAGCCCTGACAGATGAGTGGAGCTTGGATAGGGTGACAGGTTCACTGCTGCCTATTACCCACTCGGATGCGGAGCCAGCTCAGCTCCTCCTCACCCACAGCACAGGCTGCTACCCCAATCTGCTGTCCATTGGAGCTGCTGCAGCCAGGAGAGCCACCATGGCCACTGAGGCCAGGGCTGATTGTCCCAGCAGCAGATCCAGTGGCTGGGAGTAAGTTATTGTTGTCAGGATGTGGCACAGGCTGCCCAGGGAGGGGGTTGAGTCCCCACCCCTGGGTGTGTTTAACAGATGGGGAGATGAGGTGCTCAGGGATCTGGTTTAGCATAGGATGGGAATGGTTGGACTTGCTGATCTTAAAGGTCTTTTCCAACCTTGTCATTCTATGGTTATCCTGCTAGTGGGACTCCCTGTGCCTGGCAGTGCTGGCTGCCCTTGACAGTGAGTTTTAGACAAGAGCAAAACAGTCTCAGGATTTAATTTTTTCATTCTAATCAAAAATTTGGGGTATCTTTGTGTTGATACTCATAGAATGGTCTGGGTTGGAAGGGACCCCAAGGATCACAGAGCTGTTCCAACCCCCGTATTGCCCCGATCCTCAGTGATAACTTCAGCTTGCACAGGTTCAGGTTAAATGACTAAGAGGGTCCAATGGCTCTTGAAGAGTCTGAAGCAAGTGTAGGAATGGAAAGAAAAGGTCTTGCAGAACTATTTCAGCCCCTTACCCAGATTCACACTCATATAGTAGGCTACAAAAGAAGCCATCACATTCTGCTGGAGAACATGAGTATTGTTTTCATTGCAGGTTTTCAATGTTTGGGGTTGTTTTCTTTTTTCCTTTGCTTCCTTCTGAGTTACAAAACAGGATCTGTTGACACAGCCACCGGATTAACCGTGCAGATGCTTTTTCATGCTTTTTATTCACATGAACTGTGGATGACTGCAGACAGGTAGGCAACACTGAAGAAAGTATGAACCTTTTCTTCCTTGTACATGTCAAAGCACACTGACACGGAGCCATCGGTGAGTTTTATTAAAAGGATGGTGCCCAGAGGTTTCAGCATAGAGATTTCACCCAAGCATCTCTAATGCTGGGTGGTCCCTAGACCCTCAGTGAGGAGGAGAGAGCTGCACCAGAGGTTGCACTGGTAGAGCCCCACCACCTGTATGTTTTCTCATGGCCATGAAGATGATCAGAGGGTTGGAGCAGCTCCCCTAGGAAGAGAGGCTGAGGGAGCTGGGCTGGGTCAGCCTGGAGAAGAGAAGGCTGTGGGGGGACCTCACTGCAGCCTGCCAGTCCCTGAAGGGAGCAGAGAAACAGGAGGGGAATCAGCTTGTTAAAAGGGTAGAGAATGGCAGGACAAGGGGGATGGAATAAAGCTAAAGGAAGGAAGAGTTAAATTAGATATTAGGGGGAAGTTTTTTACAGAGGGAGTGGTGAGGGGCTGGAACAGGCTGCCCAGAGAGGTGGTGGATGCCCCATCCCTGGGGGTGTTCAAGGCCAGGTTGGCTGGGGCCCTGGGCAACCTTGTGTAGCTCCAGGCCTGGAGGTTGGTGTCCCTGCCTGTGGCAGGGGGGTTGGAGCTCTGTGATCCTTGGGATCTCTTCCAACCCAGACCATTCTATGATTCTATGATTTACCTGTTCTAGTGACTTTCATGGAGCTCAGTTCTCAGGAGCTCTTTGAGATAAAGAAGAGGATATAGCGTTAGCTTACATTACATCATTTTGCATCCACTTCAAGAGGACTGTCTCCACCTCTGGGTTTGGGTTTTTGCCTCCTACCTTCACTTGAGTATTCCCCCTCCTTGTTTCTTGTTCGTTTTTTTAAATTATATGTTAAATAATTGCATATGAAAACCTCAGCAATGTGATTTTTTGGGGGTACATTTTACCTTGCAGCTAAGAAAACATTGCTTTTCTTCCCTTTCTGGTAGCACCTGCACAATTCCACTGTTTGAAGCATTCACAGCTCCTGAGACTCTTGAAAAGGAAAAACACTCAGAAAAGCTATTGCTACCTGCAGCTCCTTCCCTGCGTGTAACCTCTCTGCCTTTGCTCTGCTCACTCTTGTGCCTGTTAAATCAGAGCTGGGCACAAACCAGGCTGAGCAGGCCTGATGGTGTGGGAGTGAGGACCCTACAAAGGCACAAGGGCCCCACTCAGCAGCAGCATGGAGATTTTTGTTCTATTTGTTGTGTATTTTTCATTTGTTGTGTGTATTTTATCCTGCTCCTCGGAGGCTGATGGGAGGGAGATGATGTCACAGAATCACAAGGTTGGAAAAGACTTTTAGGATCATCGAGTCCAACCATTCCTGCCCTGTGCTAAACCAGATCCCTGAACACCTCATCTACCCATCTGTTAAACACACCCAGGGGTGGGGACTCAGCCCCCTCCCTGGGCAGCCTGTGCCACAGCCCCACAACTCTGCCAGGGAAGAACTTTGCCCTCCCAGCTGAGCTGACCCTGCCCTGGGGCAGCTTGAGCCCATTGCCCCTTGTCCCATCTCCTGTCCCCTGGCTGAAGAGACCATCGCCCACCTCTCTGCACCCTCCTGGCAGGGCAGGGGAGGTGGGGAGAAGGTCTCCCCTCAGCCTCCTCTTCTCCAGGCTCAACACCCCCAGCTCCCTCAGCTGCTCCTCAGAGGATTTGCCCTCCAGCCCCTTCCCCAGCCTGGTTGCCCTTCTCTGGACTCACTCCAGGACCTCAATGTCCTTCTGATGGTGAGGAGCCCAGAACTGGACACAGTACTCAAGGTGCAGCCTCACCAATGCTGATTACAGGGGCACAATCACCTCCCCAGACCTACTGGCCACACTATTTTTGATACAAGCCAGAGTATGTCAGGCAGAGAGCAGGGCAGATTGGTTTCAGAGGGTAACAGTTGGCAACAACCACATTTCCATCCCATCAGGGAAGTCATTCCTGGTGTTTGGACCCGTTGGAAAGCTCTCAAATCTTCAGCAGTTTGGGATGACTGGCTCAGTGAAAAGAATACGAGTCCTGGCTACACATCTCTGTGTTATACACTGTCTGCCTCTGAACTGAAAACTTCCATTAACCTCATAGCAAAGCGTGACCACGCGCCGCAGAGCTTGGCCCACACCGATGACACTGGTCTCATTAAGGGATGGAGCTGGATTTGGAAAGGTTTTACTCTGCCAGGCTGAACGGGCGACTCTCACTGGTGCCACTGTGTTTCAGTGATGCTCGAGCTGCTGCTGCTGTTGTTTTTGAAGCGGTTTGTGAGGAAGGATTGCCATCAATATTTAAAATTCATTTTTTTTCATGAAAATTTAATTGTGTGCCGTGGTGATTTTAATCTAATCTAGTCAGCAATCTTTCCAGAATCATAGAATCATAGAATCCCAGACTGGTCTGGGTTGGAAGGGACCCCAAGGATCACAGAGCTCCAACCCCCTGCCACAGGCAGGGACACCAACCTCCAGGCCTGGAGCTACACAAGGTTGCCCAGGGCCCCATCCAACCTGACCTTGAACACCCCCAGGGACGGGGCATCCACAATCTCTCTGGGCAGCCTGTTCCAGCCCCTCGCCACTCCTTCTGTAAAACAACTTCCCCCTAATATCCAATTTAACCCTTCCTTCCTTTAGCTTCACTCCATCCCCCTTGTCCTGCCATTGTCTACCCTTTTAAACAGCTGCTTCCCCTCCTGTTTCTCTGCTCCCTTCAGGGACTGGCAGGCTGCAATGAGGTCCCCCCACAGCCTTCTCTTCTCCAGGCTGAACCAGCCCAGCTCCCTCAGCCTCTCTTCCTAGGGGAGCTGCTCCAGCTCTCTAATCATCTTTGTGGCTCCTCTGACCCCTCTCCAACAGCCCCACACCTTTCTTGTGTTGGGCCCCAGCTCTGGACACAGGACTCCAGCTGGGGAGGGCAGAGCAGAGAGGGACAATCCCCTCTCTGTCCCTGCTGCCACCCCTCTTCTGAATCCCCAAAGTCAGCAACAGCACCCTGAGTGACCAAAACTCTTCTTGGGTTGTTTTGCTCATAACTAACTGCTTTCTCATTTCATGTTTTGTTTATGAATCCGGATTCACCTTATGCCTTGTCATTGCTGTTCCATTATGCTCTTTATGCGTAAACAGAGTGTACTTCAAAGAGCCTATGTCATTATTAGTAGTTAATAAGAGAAATAAAAGCTCCACTAGCTGGTCTTGCAGCTAACACTTTATGGAAAGGCTTTCGTTTCTCTTAGCTACCTCTTCCTGAGATGACTCTCTCACAGGGACATAAAAACAACCCCCTATTTTTGCACTTACTGGGTATGTAATCTTCAAATAATGAGTATCAGGATGAAAACAAGTCGAAGAAGTATCCTGGAGCATTTTCACACTGTCTGGCTAAGGACAGCAGTTTTGCTTGATTAAGGGTTAGAGGATCAGCCTCCCAATAAGCAGTTAGCTGTGCAATTGAATGCATGATGCATTCCTTCTCCACTCCCCTGAGCTAACTCTGCCACAAAACAAAGCTGGGGTATTGATGTCTTCAAAGGAACTGTAAAAGCTAAGCAACAAGCCATGAGCAACCAACAGCCTTAAATACTGAGGGATGGAGAAAAACTGTTGGAAAGGGAAGGATGATTTTGAGTCCATAATACGTTTTCTACAAGGTGCAATGAAGCTGGCAGGGTTGTATACCCACAGTGCCCAATGCAGCAGCGTGGGAGAGGTGAAATACTATTTATTCCCATTTTTCCTAACAGTTATTATCTCAGCAGGAGATGCTGTGTTTAACTTACAATCCGTGGAACGTGGCTACAGGCAAATGAGTAGAGTGAACTTCTGACTCAAACAGCCCCCACGAGTCCCAGGACTTCTGTGGTTTCCCTGAATCACAGCAGCTCCTCAAGGCCCCACTGGGAACAGGTCTCCCAGTGCTGGGCAGTACACAAACATTTGTATAAATGACATTTTTAAGGCTGAATTTTGCAGTGCACTGCATGCACACACTCATTGCTATTCAGCCAATACAGCAAATGAGGAAGCTGTCTGTTATCTGGTTGGAACTCAAGCAGAAGTCCTTGATCAAAGGACAAATACCTTTATATTTAGTGATTCCCTAATCATTCTCTTGAAAAGGTTTAACACCAGCAGTTGTCTTCTGTGATGGGATATTTATTTAGCTGTCTATATTGCTCTCTTCACATTAATGACATGCTATTTTTCCTTCTACTTAATTAAGACTATCTTCAAAGAGACCCCTTTATAAACAAATTAGGGTTATCTGGCTCAGAATTTAAAACAGAGCTCTGTTAGATCAATACAATTGATTGAAGAGATCTAAACCTATCTCTAGGATACCTGATTTCTGGCTTGAAAACTTTGGAATGCCTTGCTTAAGTAGAGGTTGAAGTGCATGGAAGCCTCACAGCCTCCTACCCCATTAGCTGGGCACTTTTAAATAGGGGCAAATAGCACTGAATCCCCCTTCAAAGGCAGCCACTGCATTGAAATAAAACTGTGTGAAACAGAGGTGGTGATCCTCTCATGCTTTTAGAAAGATTAGGGATCATGGAGAAGAGGGTGCTGATGACAAGACACCCACCCATGTATTTTCAGCTTCCACAATATGCTGTTTGGCAAAGAAGGAAAACATAGAACCAGCCAGCCATCCACCCACCCATCCACCCACCTGTCCACCCATCCACCCACCCGTCCCTCTAGCCACCATCCATCCATCCATCCATCCATCCATCCATCCATCCATCCATCCATCCATCCATCCATCCATCCATCCACTCACCCTCCCACCCTACCTGAAGACCACGTTGTGCACTGACTGAACTGGAAGGAGATTTAACCTCTTTCTTGTAAAGGCAACCAGAAATTCAGAATGTTAACAAACATGTAAAGTTTTATGCAGATTCAAATGCAATTGATGAGATGCATTATTAATTTACATTCCTCACATGGAAGGTAGTCTTCAAGTCATGCACAGCTTTGCCACAGGACTTGCCCTCATCACAAATATTGTTGAGATTACAGGAAATGAATGAATGAAGGGAAATTTTAAACATGTTCTCCAGGAAAACTTTTCACCTTGTTATATACCTGAATATTTTATCCATCTCCATTTTTACACACACCTCAATGTTCATTTCATGATGAAGACAACATTGCACCCTACAAGCCTCGAATAAAAAAAGCCTAATTGCACTGCAGACTGATGAGCAGATAAAGTTACCCTAAAGAAGGAGCAGAAAAAAAACAGCAAAAAGAAAGTACCTGAAGAGTTAGCAGACAGAAGGATATTACATCTTTGTCTCACTAATTCAATACTTCCACAAAATTAATGACAGTAACTAATAGTTTCGTGACAGTTGTCCACCAGCTCAGCAGTGAATTCTCTTTTTTCCTGGATAAAAAAATAGTCAGGGCTGCTCCTGAGTAGGCTTAGAAAAATACTCATCGTGTCTCCACATCACTAGTCTCTTGCTTCTCATTTATTTTGGTAGCAGATGAACATTTTGCAAAGGCAAAACTAGAGTTTACTGATCTAGTTCCTGCATTTCCAACATCTGGGTATAACGGAGGATCCTGGGTTCAGGGATTCATTCCCATCCTAAGACAGTATTGGTTTCAATCTCATATTGATAACATTCATTTTTGGATAGTTAATTTAGTTTGAATTTATCTGTACCAAGATATCAAGCTGATAATTGATCTGCAGCTTTGTTCTGCGGCATTAATTAAGTTTTAGAAAAGCTTACAGATCAATTTATTTTCATTAATGCAAATCTGCACCTACAACAACACGACTCAGATATTTATCACTCTGCTGTGATTCCCTTTGCATGCTTCAGCAATTCATGTTTACAGCTGGTTTAAGTTTTTCTCATCTAAAATAAATCAGCATGAAAAAGCATTTGATTTCTCATTTAGATTCCCAATTACCTTTTATTACAAAGCTAATAATACTTCAAATGGGAGAATTGGTCAGTTAAAAGTAATGAATAAAAAAGTTCTCACTCCACAGTTTTTTGCAATTTAACTACATTTTTTTTGGCCCTTAAAAAATAAAAAAGTAAAAGCAAATGGGGGTTCTCCCCTATGGATGAGATAAAATAATGTCATCTAAATGAAGCATCATTTCACCTTTAGTCATTCACTTACAACTGTGACACTCAGATGGGTTTTATTACCTAAACCTATGGGGAAGAGACTGAAAAATCCAAATTCAGAATGATGCTGCTGCTGCACTGAGATGAATTTGCTCTTCCAACAACGGTGTCCAGACTGTGCCTGTTACTCACCTCACATTGACACCACACACTCATTCCACACAGGGAAGAGCCTTTACAGCAATAAACTGGCAGGTGCCTGCAACCTCTTAGGGGCAAAACTCCCTCTCCTGTGACCAGCGTGTGCCTGAGCTTCGCGTGTGGGTTTGAACAGCGCAGAGCTTTGTACAACATCTCTGCCCTGGCTGGTGTTTCAGCCCATCTGGCTGTAGCCATGATTAATTTCTTTGCTGGAACAGTATCGACTTCAAAGGTGTTTAAAAGCTCCTCTCTGTCAGTGCCTGACACGACTCCGCTCTCGCAAAGCCCTTCAGGTGCCGATGGAGCTAAAGAAACCCAGCTTGGGTCGTGTGAAATCAGTTACAGCAGCATCAGGTTTATAATCACAGAGTCAGTAAGGATGGAAAAGATCTGAGATGATCTAGTACAACCATCCTCCTACCACCTGTATCACTCACTAACCCACGTCCCTGAGTACCTCATCCAAACTTTCCTTGCACACCCCAAGGGACGGTGACTCCACCACCTCCCTGGGCAACCCGTCCCAATGCCCAACTGCTCTATGTGAGACTAAATTTCTCCTTGTTTCTGACCTGAACCTCCCCTGGCACAACTCACAGCCATCCCCTCTTGTCCTGTCGCTGGTTACCTAAGAGGAGGCTGATCCTCAGCTCCCCACAGTCTCCTACCAGGGAGTTGGGGAGTGTGATGAGGTCTCCCTGAGACCTCTCTTAACAAAATGCAGAAGACTGCTGTTTTCAGGTGGATGCAGATCCTGCACATGGGTTCCTGCCTTATGGGGGGGGGGGGGGGGGGAGCTTTCTTTCTCTTTATGAGTTTAAAGATAGCATCTATTCCCTTTAAGCACCGCCTGGGTCTGGAGATGAGCCCCACGAGCTCCAGCTCCACCAGCATTTGGCTCTGCACCCACAGCAGCTCTGCAGCCATGCCCATGTGGCTGTGGCTGCCACTTGTACTGTTGGCATCCACAAGTTTTACTGTGCTAAGGAGTCACAGCTACTAAACGATCTCCACAGCCTCCTTTGCAGGGTCACCACTTCCCCAGTTTGGCTTGGGAGCTCTTTTAAGCCTAAGCTAGCCACAGCAACCTTCCAGCTCAGGGGGCAAAATCCCAGAATCAACTTTTCTCTGCAACCCCCATTTTTACCTGGTGGTGTTCTTTTCCCACATAGTAATTTAAATACTTTGCAGTGTTTCTCTAACAACTGATTTACAACCTTTGCCCATCTCTCCACATTTTTGCTGCAGGCAACTTAGGCTTTCCTCACCCTGTATCCATTTTAGTTTCCTGAGCACTACACAAGGGAGGAAAAAAAACCTCAACCCTTTGTAAAAACATCAGCTCTCTATTTTTCATTAGAGGGTTTTATGCACATTGTGTTATGCCAACGAGGTGTGATTTGTCAGCTAGTTAATGGGGCAGGATACTACTAATTAACCAGATGAGATACAAGCTTGGTGGATCCACCTTTATCAGGAGAGGAGCTGGAAAAATTCTCCCCAAGTGTTTCAATTCCTAGGTTTGCACAGTGGGATATCCCTCTGCCAGGTCTTGCCATGGAACTGTAGCCACAGCCAATAGTGCAGCACAAAGAGTTAAAGGATGCTTTCTGAAGAAATTGGTGATTTTTTTTTTTGCCATGTGGGTTTTGCCTTTTTGTATTTTTTTTTCTCTTTACTTGACCTTTTCTGAACATTTCAGTGGGGTTTTTTACAGCCTGCTCATCCAAAACCCCATGTAGATCCTGCACTGTATTGATTTTGTTCATTGTAGAAAACGCTGACTGAAGAAATGGAATAAAACCCTACTCCTCTTAGCTTTTTACAACTTCCAGCGGTTCATGAAGGTCAGAGGAAAATGCCATACCCCACCCTCCAAATGAGTGGTTGCTTGGGAACTGGAGAATAATTTTCAGATTGTTATATACATCATGAGCTCCTGTTCAAACAGCTCCGTGGTTCTAAAGGAAGACTGGCAAGACCAGCAAATTCAGGGGTTTGGTCATCGATTTATTTGATATTTTTCCCCTACTCCCTGGGATAATTTCAGGCTGGATGTCAGGAGCACATCTTAAGTGGGCCTCTTCACTTCTGCTTATCTAGGCAGATCAATTATCAACTGGAACTCTTAATTCAAGAATGTACTACTGCCTGCAAAGCCCTATAATTAATGAGCCTTATTTTTTTTGCATTCAGCCTCTGGAGTGGGTGAGAAAACAGGTACATTGTGTAGCACGTGGTTTAACCTTCACCAGGCAAGCTTTTAGAAGCTGGAATGTATATCTGGAACTTGGTTTGGCTATTTTTCCCCTGAATTAGCTTAGCTATAGTAGTAGCTCTCTATCTGATGGCTTTTTCAGTTTTAAAATCAGGAATAAGACAGCTAAAAGCAAAACCTCATCTTCCCCTGGCCAAAATAACCAAGGCAGAGGACCCTCTTTGAAGCAAGAAAGCTTTTCAGCACAGTGTGAGAGGCACGATGTGCCAAGGGACCCCCCTCCACTCCTCCCCAGATGCAGGGCAGAACAAAAGGACAACCCAAGCCACTCACTCTTGAGCAAGTTCAGCATGAAAGGACACGTTATACCAGAAGAATCAGCAGAGAGACAATCCTCACCCTTACCTCCTCCTAAGTGACACTTTTCCTTCTTGCTCTGCAATCCAAAACATTCTGGGGTGCTTCTTGCATGGAAAACAAATCAAATGTTGTTCACTCCTTTGGCTTCTATCGACGACTTTCTCCCTCCAGAACAAAGGATTAATTTATTTTTTCCTATTAATAAGTGCATTTTCCAGTGCTTGCACAACTGTGGAAAATGGGCACGGCAGCATTATTTTTCAGTCTGCTTACTCAATTACTGCCACACAAAATATAAGCTGTTTTAGAAATGCCTTTCAAAGTAGGTCAGGACAGAACTACATCAGCAAGTAACCTGTGAGTACTTTTCCCAGAATAAGTGATATACCCTGATTTGAGGGAGGTTCCAGGTTTCTGAAGACCCCATTGGCTGTAGCACTTCATTTTAGGGGGATGTTAATTAGAAGTGTAAAGCTAATTACCTTCAGCTGCCTGCTCTGGAGCTGTAGGTACTGCTGACAGCAGGGGCCTGGCAGATGGGCAGTGCTATAGCAGCAGTCCTGATGGTAAAGGTGATAACGTTTAGGCTGTTTTGTTCTCTCTTTCTGGTTTGTCTCTTTTGGACTTGGTTGGATTATCTGTTGAGATGCTCCAGCAGATGTGCCAAGTTTGACTTTTAGTGGAGATTCATCTCCTTCCTTGTCCAGGACAGTCTGTTCGTGCAGCTACCCAGGGGGGTGCTGGAAGATTTCAATGAGATATTGAATGAGGTTGGGGTTTCTTTTTTTTTTCTCTTCCTTTTAAACTTCAGAGTGTCATTGGGCATTTTAAGATCTCCACAGATCTGAGCTTTGGTTTCTCTCTGCTTCAGTTCCCTGCCTGTAAAATAGATTAATCACATTTACTCATCTCACAGGAGCATTGTGAAAATGCATACATAAAAAGATTGTCAGATGCTCATATATCACTTAACTGGGAAATATTGGTACCTAAAATAAACATCTGAAAGCCTTCCTGTCCAGGGCAGAGAAATACAAAGAATGTTTTTCCATCCTAGCAGCCAGCAAGTAATTTTGAGAGTGAGTAATTCTTCCCTTCAGAGACAAGCACCGAGCACATCCACTGAGCTGTGGATTGAGCAGAAAATGGGTAGCTATCGAGTGCTCTACCAAGTCAGGGGGCCTGTAGGCTGATCTCACTCATTAATCCTGAATTTGGCACAAAAGGGATGGAAAATAGCATATTTGTTTAATTGTTGGGTTTGGGGTTTTTTTTTCCCCTTCAAATCTGTCCTTCCTATTAACAACAGGCTTTACAGCATCTCTAGCCAAGCAGACACCAGGAACCAATCCCCCTGATAACACGGTTATCTGGCACTGCCACGGCGTTGCCACTGTGTTGTCAGCATGGCAGATGTCTTCCCAACACTCCTAAAGGCAAAGGACTGCACCCTGTCCTTTGTTTTTCTGTTCTTGAATCCTTCCTTGGGTTTTTTAGGATGGAAGTCTGCTCCAAGTAAAGTCACACGTGTGCTTCCAGCTTTCTTCAAGTAAATGCACGCTACAGGAACTAATTAATACAATATCATGCCTCATGTTATCTGCACAGCTAGCTTAATTTTTGAGCCAAGAACCTTCTTGTTGACCTGATCACAATTTTCATGGCATTACACTACATGTTGGCTTTTTACTGCAAATGGAGGAAAGGGGAGGAATGAGAATTTTGTGAGGCTAGCAAGTTATAGAGGGTTTTTTGGGGAAAGTGTGTTAGAAGTTAGAATACAAATGTCTTCAAGGTCCTGGAAGTCTGAGTGGGACTTAATTAGACTGAAAAGCTTTTTGTTGGAGTTGCTATTAGCACATCTGCATGAGGAGGAAGCCAATGACACCCTGATGGCACTGTGGCTTTTAAGGCAGAGTTACTTAACTTGTTTGGAGGTTTCACCAAGTTCCAGCTTATTTTGAACATTTCTCTTAGCAGCTGTAGCTCGACTTTTCAATTCCTCTCCAGTTCCTCCTGGCCAGAATGAATCCAGGAATCAAGAGGTCTAGACTTGGGGATGTTTTGTAGCAAAGTCCCTGCCTCCCTTGTCAAGTGAAATAATCATCGCATTGTCGAGCAAATTACATCTTCTGTTTCAGTCCTCTGGCTGTTTGATTTAGCAGGACACTTGTGTAACTCAGCTACCTCCCACTCTCCTTCCATCCACCAGCCTGCACATGCTGGGCTCATCCCATAGGACGGGCTAAGCCAGAGAGGTCACTTCACCAACGCTACTCTACGTTACTCCTGGTATTACCACCTCAGCCCTTCCTCAGCTACTCAAGCGTAACCGATGAGTAAAGCAAAGCAATGATCCCACCACCCAGTCCAGCCCCCAGGCCAAGGAGCCAGTGAGCAGGCTGTGCCATCCCTCCTCCAGCAGCACCTCTCTGGGCAGCACATCCAGCCAAGGTTACTAAATCCTGCGGTCAGAGGCGCAGACAAATGGACCTTTCAGCGCGAGACAGGTATTGACTGCAGAGCTCTGCACGGCCTTCAGGACAGCAGGTGGGCTGATGTTTGAAAAGTGCTCTGACCTGATAATTAACCCAAGCAAGGAACAGGACGTGTCACGAAATGCTGCCTTGAGTTTTTTTTTTTCCCTTCCTTTTTTTTCCCCTTTGCTGAAAGATCTTCCAGCTTTGACTTTAGGTACAAATAGAAATGTAATCCTTCAGAGTTCCTTAGGATTTGCTTCCTTCAAAATAAAATTCCAGCAATCCACACCTTTAGAGGTTTAGATTCTCACCTCTAGAATTTTTATTTGATTATTTTTTTGCTGCCAAATAAGAAAAAGGAACATTTTTTGCAGAAAAAGAGCACAGCCATCATTTCAGTCCCATATATCAGCCAGTGTTCTGTAGGAAGACATGTCTCTATTGCACTGTGGCCCTATCAAACATGGTATTAGCAAGAACTCCTGTTATACAGGTACTTGTGAAAAGCTTCCAGCCATCCTCTTGGCTGGGATGTCACAAGTGGGGACCGTCAGTTCACGTACAGAGAGCCAAATTGAGGTACTTAAGGATTTCATCCCTTTCTGAAAAATAGCCTCGCTGGGTGTCTGAAACTGAGATAAGTATCCCCAACCATTTATCTTCAAAGAGTTTAGCCGTTCCACATGAATTTCTATCAACCAGCATCCAGTAAAATAGCTTGCCAGTAGCTCCTGTGCCTGGTGCAGACAGGCATCCAGACGGGGCTGGAATCTCTCCAGAGAAGGAGACTCCACACCCCCTGGGCTCCCTCACCCTCACTGGGTAAAAGTTCTTCCCTGTGTTGGTGTGGTATTTTCTGTGCTCCAACTTGCAGCCATTGCCCCTTGTCCTGTCCCCACAGACCATTGAAAAGGGGCTGCCCATTTCCCCCTGCATCCCATAATTAAGGTATTTCCAAACATTAATAAGGTCCCATTTATTTGTCTTTTCCCTAGGCTGAACAGCCCCAGCTCCCTCAGCCTTTCCTCACAGGGGAGATGCTCCAGGCCCTTCAGCATCTCTGTCCCTCCTCTGGACTCTCTCCAGGAGATCCCTGGCTGTTTGATCCCAGGGAGCCCAGAACTGGACACCCACTCCAGGTGGGGCCTGATTCCAGCAGTTATTCCTTCCCAGATGCAAGACTCTACAATTCAGTGTTTGGATTGTGCACTGACCTCAGGTCTTCTACCCTGACCGCTCTACCCCACTATTAAAAGTACTCAGAACCTTTAAACTGGCAACATTGAGAAGAAAATTTATGACAAGCTTGAAGTCTAAAGAATAGTTCATTTGTACAATACCAAGCAAGTCCCCCCTCAATAAAGGGGGCTTGCTTGCTTTCAAAAAGACACAG
The DNA here is from genome assembly GCF_964237585.1 of Gallinula chloropus. Classification (NCBI taxonomy): domain Eukaryota; kingdom Metazoa; phylum Chordata; class Aves; order Gruiformes; family Rallidae; genus Gallinula; species Gallinula chloropus. The sequence continues at coordinate 79,198,508 of NC_140090.1, forward strand.
AGAGGTCTCTGAATGCCTGTCATCTTTGGGAATAACAGCATCAATATGCACGAAGGTTAATGCCTCACAAAGGACTAGGAATCTGCATATTACATTTATCAAAAGATGTGTAAATGAGCCATATAGGAGACTACTACAATGCCTTGCATAATTTATTCCATGTACAATAAAAAGCTGATCAGATTTCATGCATGTTTACTTTTTGAAAGATAACTGCTTGAGTGTTTGAACTAGCTGTGGAATACAAATACGATTCAAAGTAATGTGTTTATCTCCCTGACATTTTAATCTTGAAAACTTTCTTATTCTCATTGTTTTGACAAAGCGCTTCTCTTTTGTGAGGATAATCTCTCCCAAACATGAGAGGACTTGCTTTGTTTGAGACACACAATATATCCGAAAAGTTTATTAGATATGCAGAGCTGAAACAAAAGACCCCTGGTAAAAGCATCTATATTTCTGATACTGTTTATTTTCTTTCTAGAACTTTAAAGGATAAGAAAATTAATTAAATCTGGGGTGACCTGTTAAAGTTTTAGAAATAGAGAAAGCCTTGTTTCATAAATAAGTGTCGTGCTGCAATCCCTTGCTCTGGGGGCAATGTCCTTGACATGTAATAGGTTGTAAAGTTGGGCCCTGGTACCTCTGTTTCATTCTCCGTGGTGGTAAGAGGTGCAAATTCCCACACTCATCATCTTAGCCTAACTGTAATCTAAAAGAAAAATGCAATTTTAATTCTTAAAAATAACAATTCAGGATGTCACATTGTTGTGGCATCAGTTAGAGTTTCTGAAGCTTCTCCTAGTGTCTAAAGATTTCTGATTCCAACAGATGGACATTTTCCCCCGCAATTACGAGTTTACCCTTAACTTTACCTTCTGCTTGCTAGTAGTCATGTCTTTGTTCTCCAGTGACTAGCAGGTGCAGCTGAAACTTCTTTAAAAAAACAAACCCCTCTTCCATTATCAATTCCTTCCCACAAAACTGGTTCTCACCATATGGATGCCTTCAGATCGTGTACAGGAGGACCCTACGTGGTGTTTCTTGAGCACACAGTCAGCATTGCTCGATGACTTGTTCTCACAATGGGTGCAGCAGTTTCCCAAATCCTTTATGCTAGAGGGAATCCAGTCCCTGTTGGGAAGCTCAGCAGAGGAACAGACCCCTCTTTGTTTTCACTTCAGGTGCTGAAAGCTTTTTGGAGCCACTGCTGAACTCACTCATTTAACCTCCCCACCCAATTGCTTTCCAACCGTGAGATAAAGTTTTCAAACACACTGTGTCTAAAGATCCAGAGAGATGTTTTGGCATGCAGAGGCCTCATCCCTGGCATTGCACGGCCCTATCAAGTCCTTGGGAGCATCGTCTGGCCCATGTTTCACCCCTTGTTTGTGGTGCAGTGCCATCATCCCATGGTTATCGGGTGTCTCCTGCCACTCCGCTTTTAAAGGTGCAACCTCATTTCACAGAGTAAGATGCTCTGACATGAAGCATCTAATAGCAAAGCAAGTAGCTGTACTCTTCAGGCTCACAACTCTGGTTTTAAATAATTCTTAAATGTCTTTTACAGAGTCTCCAGAGCTCTGGAGTTTTGCAGAACTCTGTGAAAGCTTTTTTCCTTAACATGACTGATAAGTGAGCCTGCATATATTAGATGCTGTGTCCTTCCAGTTAGAAAAGATCAGATATACACTTGAGAAAGGAGTAACTTCCTACACAGAGTACATTTTGTCAAATCATTCTTTAATAAAAGAACCTCATGTGTAGCAAAGCTGCAGTAATGAATTCTGTATACTCTCATATGCTTTTAGGACTGCTGACTTCATATAGACTCACAGACCTGTTTTAGCAGACATTTCTCATAAAGAATTTCGATTTCCAATAACAGAACCTCTCCTCTTAATTTACATTATCACTGATACTTTATCACCTTCAAGAGGTCATCGTAGCAAAGCACAGTGAGGAAACCACTCAGGATACAACAGGCCCAGAGCATCAAGCCCAAAAGGATTGCATAGGCAAAGAAGGGTCATAGAAAGAAAAAAGGCAAATGAAACCATGTGTGTTCATCAAGTCGATTAGTGAAACTCATTCACCTAGAGGAATTGGGAATTCAGTGTCTGCTGTAGGACATAAGCTCTGTCCCATGATGCAGAAGTGCTGCTGTGGTGGAATTCCTGGGAGGATGGTCCAAGGCTTACAGCCGTTGGGTCTACAGTGGAGAATTCAGTGCCAAATCCAGCCAAATTCACTTAAACAAAAGAAATAAAACCAAATGGACTTCTTTTTAAGCAAAAAAAACCCCTTAAAAACCAAGCAAAAAGCTAGTCCTTTCACTGCAGCTACTCTAGTGAAGGTCAGGGTTTGCCTGTTGCTGGCGTCATTAGGCAGAACCATCTTTCTTCAAAGGCAGCCCACACCTCCTCTGTACAGCTCATCTTGTTCTCCTGTTGCAAGTCTTACACCAGGTTTTTTCAGGAGACGTGGGCATTAGGAGCATTTCTTCATCAGCTCACAAATGCTCAGGCTTCAAATGTGTCCAGTGAATAAATAGCCACCTGGCTTGAGGAATTTCAACCACTCATGTCAAACACTTTTATGCCACAATATATGTCAGTAATATTTCATTTAAAATATATATAAAAATGATGATAGATTTTTTTTTCCAGAGAGGGAGACTTCAGGAGGAAGAGCAGGATGACCCTAGCTAGCAACCATAGAAACCATATAGAGATAATGCTGTCCCAGGAGACAGGTTTATTTCTCATCCAAATTTAGATGGCCTATTAAGGTTTGTGGCTTCCTCCTCCAGGCTGCTTCAGTAGGAGACCATCCTTGCTAGATTAGACATAAACTTCGAGCTTCTGGCTAGCACATCAGAGATTACACTGACCATGTATTATATACATTAATAAAGAAAATCCAGTTGAAGCAGGATCCCTGAAACACTTGCCTTTTATAATGGGGGGGGAAAGGAAAAGCTACAACAGTGTTTTATTCTGGGAGACCAACTGCCTCTGTGTGAGTCATCAGAAGAGTTGAAGTCAGCGAAAACATTTGTGATAATACAATGAAGCAGCAGAACAAGTTTTTCCACAATGAATGTATTCTAAAAAGGCCTGCACACTCACACACAGCACATGCTGGCTGTATTCACAGCGTGCCACAAGATTAGATGCAGGTCTAAGTTCTGCTTCCAGATAGGCTTTGGGCTGCTTCAGATGGTTTTCCATTCTAAAAATGAAAATGACCTAGGAAAACCAGACAGACAGGGGAAAAATGCAACTTCACAGCAACAAGTTGTGTGAATGGAGAAATGTGCTAATATTGGGCCATAAAATGATGAGGTTGTTGGTGTCATACCCCCAAGATTTCACAAAATCGCAGAATCACAGAATTTCAGGGGTTGGAAGGGCCCTCCAGAGCCCATGGGGTCCAACCCCCTGCCAAAGCAGGGTCCCTAGGACAGGGCACACAGGTTGGTGTCCAGATGGGGCTGGAATCTCTCCAGAGAAGGAGACTCCACACCCCCTGGGCAGCCTGTCCCAGGGCTCCCTCACCCTCACCAGGAAGAAGTTCTTCCACATATTGGTGTGGAACTTCCTGTGCTCCAACTTGAGCCCATTGCCCTTTGTCCTGTCCCCACAGACCATTGAAAAGAGGCTGCCCATTTCCCACAGCCTTACACAGGACTTACACAGCCAGGTCCTGAGCTGCCCCAGTATTGATTCATTTCAGAAGGGTGTCTAGGGAAAGGAAAGGGTTTTCCTACCCCTTGAGAGCTGGCCATACCCTCACCCCACTGCTTTTTACACACTGAATTACCAGGCCTGGCTTCTATGTGTGAAACTTCCCCTCCATGCTGAGGAGAGGCTTTCCCCATGAGCTGTGAAATGCAGCATTTTGTTCTGCTCTAATTATGTCCTGGGTCTTGGGCGGTGTTTCCAGGCTACGTCCTTATGTTCCTACTGTCCGAGGACACCAGCCAAGTGCTAACATTTAGACAAAGAGCAGGGAGAAGATGTCAAATCTGTGATTTGCTCTGCTCCTTAGGCGAAGAGATTTATGGCTCTATTAAAGCACAGGCATATCTGAGGGGGCAACAGCATTGCAACAGCAGCCCCGTGGGAAAGAGGGAGTATAGCAATCATCATGTACCTCCCAATGAGGTAAAGCAGCTCTGGGTAGGGTACAGAGCAGGACAGCATCACTTTCTACTTGCTGGGGAAACCCGGAGCTGCTCAGCCATGTACGGTGCATCCATTGCATGGGCATCCAACTCAGCCACGTACATCATCTGTGTGGGCAGCCAGGGAGGGCTGAGGGGCTTTATCTTCTAGTCCTCCTACACCTGTGCTGGACCAAAAATAAAAGCAGCATGGTGTTTCAAACCATTCCCTAGTTCACCCTGTGAACAAAGAACATGTTTACAGAGTTATCTTTCGGTTTATAATCAATGTACACAAGCTCTGGTGACTGGGGATTAATCTTGTCTTTTTCTCTTGCAATGCAATGGACCTTACAATACTTAGTTTGCATTTAAGCATTTCAATGTGGTTGGGTGCTTTTTCTGTGTATAAAAAGCAAAATAACCACAGGTGCCAGATATCTACAAAATAACTATTATGACGGATATTTCTACCTCTGAATTTTTAATCTGCTTTATAATGAGATTAGCGTTTGCTGCTATGAAAGATCTTCCACTGCAGGTTGTGCAGCATTCCTGTGTTTATCTGCAGGGGGCCGTGCAGATCCAATAAAGCATTAAGAGGCAGGAAAATAGATTACTCAGAATTGGTGAAGTGATAACTTAGTTTCTTTTGAAATGCTGATGACACGCAGGTTTTTTTTTACTCCCAGGTACTTCACAGGCATAGGCAGGTATGTGGCTTCATATAGTTTGTCACCTCCTCAGAAAGAGAGTCCCCCAGGCGGAAAAAGCAACGAGTCATGAGTGTTTTTTACACCACTGAGGTTTCCTTCAGCTGTAGTTATTTAATTGCTGCGTCAGCCAGAAGTCTCTTCAAGCCTCCCCAACCCCATCAGGAAACAATGGTTTCTTGGTTTTATCCAGGCTCATAACGTGGGTCGGCACCTCCCGGCACCGTGGTGCTCAAGGTGGGTCTTGGTACTGAAAAGTGAGAGGCACAGAGAAGGGATAGATAATAATTGCTGTGAGAGGGCATGAACTAACACCTCCTTGGCTTGTTGAATTCCGTCCCTCCTTGAAATCCTGATGCATCAGCTGCAGAAAATGAATGGCTTCTTGTCAGATAAATAAATCGTGCACAGCGTCGGCGGGGATGGCTATCATAAAACGAGAGCTGCTTCCACCGTTTCCTGCTTGTGTTTGCCTCTTAAAGAGCAGAAATCTTTTAAAACTTCTAACACTTTTAGCATGTTGAATAGAAAAACGTGGAGATTTCATCCCCTGGAGAGGATCAGCCAGAAACACTGGAAGTACCGAGCACGCTAAAACAAAGAGATGCGAAGAGCTTCGCTCTCGCTGCTCTCACGTTCAGCTTCCAGTGAATTCAGCAATAGTCATTATCATCTTGAGGAGTTTTTCTGCCCAACCTTTTTTGCCTGAAAATACTTTGCTTTTGTATCTCTGACAAGTGTTTCCCTTTCCTTGAAAGACTCTGCAAATTGCTTGGAACCTCTGGGAAAAAATAAGAAATAATCATTAAAAAAAAAACCCCACCCTCCTGTTTAGAATGGCTGAAAAAGTTTACTCTTTCTCAAACAATTTACAGCATATTACGAATCCTACCACGAAAAAAAAACCCTCTCTGTGTTTTCCCTCAGTGAACAAAGGCAGCTCTGTGGCAGGGAAGGCGCGAGCTGTGCAGATGGGGTGGCAGAGGGCTGCTGTTCCTTCACAGAAAGTGGGGTTGGGATCATAGCTGGTGTTGTTCTGTTTCTGGTCCCTGGAAAAAAAACAACGACTGCAGAAATGCAGATACAGCTGCTCTCATTTGCTTTTGTTTGCTCCGAATTTGTATTAGGTCCTTGTGGGTTTAGATCTGGGGGCTCAGGATGCGTGGTGGGAGGAGGAAAGTTTGGCATCTGAGCTGCTTGTTGATGAAACCACCTTGTTTAACCATCTGTGGTGATTTTAACAACCAAACGAGTTGTCCCATCAAAATGCCTCGTATCCCAGAACTGGTCAGGGCCCTTCACAAGGTGAAAGCAATGAAGTTGCTTTCAAACTGAAACCGGTTCTAAATTTGGCTTCCACCTGGACATAGACCCATTGACCACCACCACATCCTTTCAACCACTTTCTTGTCCACTGGGTGATCCACCTGCCAAATCCACATCTCTCCAATTTAGGGATAAGGATGTGGTGGGGGGCCTTGCATAAGTCCAGGTAGATGTCATGGGTCACCATGTACCTGTACGTGGGTTAGGACAGAACTGAACTGACACTTTGGGTGTTCCTGACATCAAGGAAGGGAGAACCAGCTCTTCACCATTATTGGTAAAGCTTAGATAATATATTATTCAGCTGGCATCTCATTTAAGTAGTTCTTAAAACACTACTTAAAACAGGCCATCCACATAACCTTTAAAGCAAAATAAGCTGTAAAGAGCAGCAAGGATGAAAAATGCTAGAAGTAAATAATGCTGAAATGAATAAGCTCCTCTGTGCTGGATTGCCTTAAGTGACTTGATTGATATGAAAAAAGCAAGTGTTGGACAAGATAATATAAATGTAGAGCTTAAACCTATTAATCAGATTAAAAAAAAACAACATGAAAAGCAGCAGAGATTCATAGACTGCAAGAAGATGGTATAAAACACAGCTATAGTTGGTCATCCTAGCAGGAAATTGGACAATAATAATGGGCAGTTACTGCAGACAGAATTACTGAAGAACACACAGCAGCAGATCAATGCTGATCATATAAGGCTCTTGTACCGGCGCTGCTAGGGACTTGACTGGGACATACCTTTTGCAGTCAGGGAAAGTGCTGGCCCCTGGGGTAAATAACCAATTTTCCCTATTCAGAATATACCTTTCAGGGCTTCAGCTTCTGCTGTTTTGCTGATTTTTACTTTGAAATATCATCTCTTAGGGTTATACTGTCTGTGGAGCATCACAATGCATTTTGAAGCTGGCGTGTCTGGCTCTAGCAAGCCACAGGGCCTGACCCGTCCTACCTGGTGGCAGAAGGACTTTTTCACAGGGAGGGTGAGGGAGCCCTGGGACAGGCTGCCCAGGGGGTGTGGAGTCTCCTTCTCTGGAGAGATTCCAGCCCTGTCTGGACACCAACCTGTGTGACCTGTCCTAGGGACCCTGCTTTGGCAGGGGGTTGGACCCCATGAGCTCTGGAGGTCCCTTCCAACCCCTACAATTCTGTGATTCTGCCCATTACTTGGCCACATCTCCCCTTCTGAGCAATGGAAAAATGAGGGAGCTGTAGAGTTTTGCCCCATTAGAGAATCCAGACCTAGCTAAAACACTTGGTTCCTACCCAAGCTCAGTACCCAAACAGGGCACATGGGCTGGATCTGCGACTTAAAGACCCATGAGCGAAGAGACCATGGAGCATCATCAGACTCTGGCTTCCATGAGCATGATGTCACAGTGTTTCCTCTCAACTACATTAATTTGCATAAGGGTGTCGTGGTTTCACCCGGCTGAGGGCCAAGATCCACGCAGCTGCCTGCTCCTTTAAGGAAAAGAGCAGGTTAAAGGAAAGGGGGGGGGGTGGGGGGGGTGGGGTGAGAAGTAAGGGAAGGGAAAAGGAAGAGAAAGGGGCAAATAACCCCAAAATCAAGAAATTAAGAGGCCCGTGGGTTGGGATAAGGATAGTTTACTAAGATAACAGAAAGATACAATGTAACAATGCTAACAGGACTTCAAAGCAAAATATATGAAGCTGTTGATACACAATGCAGTTTCTCACCGAACCACACAACTCAGGCCGTGCCACCCAGAGCCGTCCCAGAACCCGACCGTCCCCCACGAACCGCGCGTCCCGGAGCCGCCCCAGGCCTTCCTCCCGTCAGCCCCCGATATCCTGGGCAGGACGTAACTGGCGTGGAATACTCTCTTTGGTCAGTTGGGTCACCTGTCCTGGCTTCGCCCCTCCTTTCTCATGAAGAGCTGAGAAAGTCCTTGACTGTCTGACAGCAACTAGAAACATCAGGGTGTTATCAGCAGTACTCCCATTTTACTCTCAAACACAGCATTCATCCGCTGTTACAAATGAAATTAACTCCATCCTGACCAAAACCAGGACAAAGGGTAATGCAGGAGATGCTGCTGCAGCCCTTCCCTTTCTCTATGGTCTATGTTGCAAAGTGGCTTTTAAAAGTAACCATAGTCCATGTGTGTTGGTGCACGTGTATAACAAGCATCGCACCAGCAGCCCCCTTTCCCCAGAAGCCCACCACTCCACAAGGTAACTGTTTAACAGCTAGAGTAGCTGTTGTGCATCACTGGAGGGGCTTCTCCAAGGGCAGGGTTGAAAGTTTGCGTTGCTCCAGGTCATAGCTCCTTGGTTCCCTAAGCCCTGGAGGGATGAGGGCAGTCGGTTTGAAACCACCCCTGCCCTTCAGACATACCTGTTTCTTGTCTTTAATTTGCTTGGGATCAAACTCTTGCCCTCCCCTGATACATGCTCTTTCTTGGAAATGTGTTACGTATCATGTTCTGGGAGATTAGCCCATTTGTCAGAATTCAGAACTGAAAAGGCTCCTTTTTGTGTTCTCTAAACTTAAACTAATGTTTGTAACTCAGGGAAATAATTAGGTAAGTAGTTTGTGAGTTAATTTCAGCCCAAGCATGTTAATATGTACTTCTGGGTTTTTTTTCTAATCTCCTTTTATGCCTTGCCTAAAGCCCTAATTGATGAAAATTCATTGACATTATGAATAAAATAGAATTAATTTTTCATCTCATGCATAGCTGGCATTTATGTCTCTCTGCCATAAGATACTGTTGAGGCTGACTTTAATAAGATTTAACGAAGAGACTTCCAGGGACAGGAGGGATGTTTGGAAATAGGATAGACAGCTTTCAACAGAATTTCATCCTGTGCCAAAGTGGTGTTAGGAAGAAAATCCATGAGCAGCATCCTTCTTTGGGTCACTCCAAGGATGTTTGCTCTGCCCTCGCTCCCACCCTGTGCAGCACCAGTGGTACCATGGCCCATCAGTGTCACACCAAACAGGACCTCTTTGGTCTTTCTCTCTGTTTATAAGACCTCATTCTAAAGAAAAATGGACTAGCAGTTGACATCAGTGCTATGAAGAATAAGAGACTTGTTCCCCTGCATACTAAGATCTCAGGCCAGAAGATGTTTAAACACCAAACAAATCGATGAAGATTATTTACATGCTGAAAATTTACCATATTCTACTACAGAAGATAAAGAAGTGAAACTCCTACATTTTAATGTCTACAAGGAATCCATATTTGGCTTACTTTTCTTCATTCCTCATGAAGCACGCAGGAAGTAAGAGCACCACATGAACCTAACTGTGAAGGCACAGCATCCAGGCAGGCTAAGCAGGTTGTCCTGAGCTCCACTGTTATTTATGTAGAGATAAAACTGTAACATAAACCTATACATCACATAAAACTTAGTTTTCTTTTGGATAACAGATCTTAAAAATATAGATTTATCCATATACAGTAAGATATACCTCACCGAAGCAGGTATGGATTTAGCCATTAGGATCAATGGGCAATCAAAAGGAAGATCAGTGTTTAAAGAGCATTACAAGGTCTGTATTATATTAACAATGGCAGGGGGAAAAAAAGAAGCAGATAAAGGCTCAGAAAACTGGTGGGGCTTTGTTCTCATTATAACTACAGCTTCCACGTTTGCTTGAAGAGAATGAGGATACCTTGAAGCATGAATATGAAATCACTTATTTGGATGGTAAACTGTAGGCTCAAAAACTAGTAGTTCTATTTCATCTGTAACAAATCACTGGATTTATTCTAGGATATTGTCCAAAGGAGAAATTTTACATGGCTTTGAAAGCATTTTACAGCCAGTATAGTAGAGGGTCAAGAGTGCAGGCTTACAGTGATTAAATCTGGGCTTATTATCATCTGGTGAAGAGAAAGGAGAGATACTGCAAGAAGAATAATGGTGTGACCCTGGTGTGGCCATGCCTGTTTTCTGTAGATTCATGTTTTGGTGCTCAGAAACACTTTATGTCCTTACTGAGATGCTGCTGACAGATTTTACACACATGTACTCAGCGTTGCTGATGTGGCTGAGTAGATGTAAGCCGATGGGGTAGCAGGTCTGACTCTCACTCCGAGGCCACTTAATACATGGAATCTATTATTCAGTAAATCACACAAAACTTCCACTTTTTTGCCTATTAACAACCCCCATAATTAACTCAAAATGCTTTCTCACACAACTCTTACCACTTTGAAACCTGGTCGTGACGTGAATCTACTCAATATTTAAGATCTGTCTCAGAGGATAATAATAATAACTGGAGAGGTATAAAGAGCACCAGGCTTACCTATGGATCTGCTCAAGATGAACAGAGAGTATCACACCAAAGAGTGGAAATCCAGCTTATACATCTGTATCCCAGCTTACACCATCTTCTCTAAGCACAATGTAGTCTCTCAGAACACGACTGTTTGAGGTAGCTATGGTAATATGCATCCCATCTTTCTCTACAAGCGCATTCTATTCCCATAGCTTCCCTTGAAAACATTCCTTGTATCAAAACAAGTACTTAATACACCTAAATAACAGTAAGGATCCCAACAGTGACTTTAGAGAACACTCATTTTTTATTGGCAACGTGCTTCACCGGTTTCAACGGGACTTTGTGTGGGCAGAAGTGGTATTTGATTGCAAACTTCCCCAAAATTAATAGGAGCAGTAATTACCTGCTAATCATTATAGCCTGTAACTCTGACGATATGCCAGTCACCTATGACTTGGCTTCATTTTATTACCTACTTCACAGGCTCTGGTTACTAAAGAAATAATAATTCCTTTCCCGGAGAAATAACCACAGAGTTTAGCCTTTCTTAAGTGTCTGGAATTGATTTATTTACAATCCAGTTATTCCATTTCTTCTATCGTGGGAGATTTCATTTCTTAGCCATGCCCATCACCTCGCAGCAGCAGATAAGGGGGTCCCTCTGACAGAGCTCATGTAATGGAGTAGAGCCCAGGTCTGCGATAGCGGCGCTAAGTAATTCCGCGGCGAAGGGACGCTGCTCATCTGCCAGCAGCTCGGGGAGAGCGGCAATCAATCCACAGGAAGGCCTGCAATGTAAATCACTTCTATTTTGGAAATGGTTGGGGTTGGGTTTTTATTTTTTTTTTTTTATTATTATTTTTTTCGTGCTCTGAACAGAATTATAAAAGCTCATTATGGAAATGAAAAATTAACACGCACTTAATGACATGCTTTTTCGAATTAAGCTATACAGCATCGGGGACGGCGCGCAACACACAGAGCAGCATCAGCAGCTTTTTGGCATCCTTGTGCAGAAATGGCAATCAGAGCTGGGTGATAAATATCTCCTCTGTATTGGCACTTCTCTTTATATAAAAAAAAAAATACAGGAACCGACGGCGGTACGAAGCAGAAACAACCGACCTGTGCTCATCTCCTGAAACCGGACCCAGAAAGTTGGAGAACAGTTACTCATGAGTGCGATACAGGTGAGGGGAGACCTTATCACCATCTACAACAACCTGAAGGGAGGTTCTAGAGAGGTGGGCGATGGTCTCTTCAGCCAGGTGACAGGGGATAGGACAAGGGACAATGGCCTCAAGCTGCCCCAGGGCAGGGTCAGATCAGATGGGAGGGGAAAGTTCTTCCCTGGCAGAGTTGTGGGGCTGTGGCACAGGCTGCCCAGGGAGGGGGTTGAGTCCCCATTCCTGGGTGTGCTTAAAAAAAGGGTAGATGGGGTACTTAGGGATCTAGTTTAGCATAGGATGGGAACGGTTGGACTCAGTGATCTTGAAGGACTTCTCCAACCTAGGGATTCTGTGATTCTGGGTGTTTTAAACCTGCTAGTGATACCATCTTTGGGTTGTAAGAACCCTCTGATTGCACACCTCGCTTTCCTTAACGTGTCAGCCAACGTGTTTACTTTGCCTGCAGCTTTTTCTTAATGACCTCTAGTAATAATTGAATTTGACCTTTATTTCATGCCAAAACTTGACTTATCTGCAAGCCTCTTGTTCTCCTTTTAACATTCATGCAGTTCCCATTTCTCTGTCATGCCTCATAAAAATATACCTTACCCAAAGTGAGCGCGCGTTCCCATCTATCTGTACGGATGCATTTTGAAGAGAGGAGATGGAAGTTATCTATGTAAACCAAACAGAGGAGCCCAGTCTATCAGATAAGCTCAGAAAAGCCAGTCATGCATTGAAAATCTTCACGGGTCGTTTAATAATTAACTGGATTCTAAAAAGCTGGTTGATGTTGTTTTTTAGATCAAGAGCTTGCACTTATTATAGGCACAGTGCAGTGTGTGTGTTTGTTCAGCAGTGTTTTAGCAGAGGGGTTTTATACTAGGACAAGGTCTGTATTCTTTATTCTTCCCCATGCAAAGAAAAATGCTCACGTGCAGGAAATCCTTCATCACCAAATTGTTCCAAAGGCAGAACTGAGGCTCAGATACCTGGTTCTACGCTGCCACGCACCGTGTGTGGTAATCTCTGTCTGTGCAGAGGAATGATGATGTGGTTACCAAAACTTTTGCATCACAAGCTCGAGCTGCATCGATAGGAATAGCAGAAGAGAGGGAATATAATGAAGAATAATGAAGAATGAGCTAAGCTTATAAAGTCAAACCCATTGTACTTGCTAGTTATTAAAGTGCGATCGCGCTTTATCCCATCCATCACTTGACAGACACAGGAGTATGCAGTTATTTCCTGTAACTCAGGGGAGCTGGTGTAGAAAACAAACCCTGCCTAGACCATTATACCATACTTGGAGTGAAACAAGCAGTGTTTGGATAATGTCTTGCACTGATGTCCACAATTACACCTGCAGAGCCAGCATACGCAAGGGACCCATGGAGCAGCCACAGATCACTCCTGTACAGACCTGGGGAACCAGCCAGACTGTACCACCCTCACTTCCCATTGCCTCCATCTGAAAGTCGACATATTGCAATATTTTCTTCCCCAAAAGCTTATTTTTCTTCAGCCAGTGCTTTCCTGCCACTGGCCCTGTAGAATGGATAAATTTTAACTTCACTTCGGTCTTGGAAACCTCATTTCTCTTTAAATATCTATCACGTTGCCCAGATGATGGCTTTCCTCCATTAGTGCTTCATCTTTCTCAATGTTCACACAGCAGAATAACAGGATTTTTTGGAAAAAATAGTTTCTAGTCCTTCAGTCAAAAGAAAAAAAGCAATGGCACAATCAGAAAAGCTGTAACAAATGAATATTGGAGAGAACTTAACAACAAAAAGCATTTAATGCTTTGTCTCCATTTCTGTTTTCCCTGGGTCCTTGAATTGTCTCCTCTTCTGGTGCTTGCAGGAGTTATCTGGAGTTCTCTGGTGAAGCATCTCCTACTGATTTCAGCTGTGGATCAACCTCAAATGATTGTTCCCATTTTATTATCATTTCTCCTCAGTTTTCTCCTCTCCAGACAATCAATAGTAGCCATTTGCTTGAGGAGTTTTGTTTTAATTGATAGATTTCTAGAAGTATTTGTTAAAAACCAGTAACTAGAGTAAAAAGATATTTGAAAGACAAAAATAATACTTCAAGTTATTCTTAAAACGTGAATGTTCCTAGTTGTTATTAGAAAAGAAAAATCTTCAAGGAAAAAGAGGAACTCAGACACTATTAAGCTAACTGATGAATTACCTTGAAGAAAATTATTTGAGGTCACAAACTCCATTTATGATGAGCGGGTGCCTCATCTCCAGTGCGTGTGTACAGCCCTTGAAGAAAGCTCTCCATTCACAGTAACAAGCACCATTGTTGAAGGCAAAAAGTGCTAATCAGAAGTAGCTGGGAAACGATTTCCCATTGTAAAAGCACGTTAAAGTGAGGCATTAAAAGGCTGTCCTCCGCGGGGAGAAAGGGACGACTCCTCTCTCGCAGGGCTGGGAGGGCAGCAAAAAGCAGAGGGCTGAGTCCTGAAACGAAATCTCTATTCCCTTTTTCCCAAGCCACTGTCTCCTGATCAAGAGCCCTTCGTCTTTCAGGAATCATGTCGCTTCATGGGGACTCTGGCAATCCGTCTAGATTGGAAGCAGCTCCCGTGTCAAACACTGTGATGCAGAACAAGGAGACAGGTGTAAATTATCTCTGTCCTATCAGTTTAGGTCTTAATCTTAGCTTCTGTCATCAGTGGAATTTCTTTGTGTGGTTGCCTGTCTCTGCCTCTCTCTGCTTGCCTGTCTGCACAAATACTCTCAGCTCCATGGTATAGAAAAGCCAGGGATCTCCTGGAGAGAACCCAGTGGAGGCAACAAAGATGATTAAGGGCCTGAAGCATCTCCTCTATGAGGAAAGGCTGAACAAACTGGGGCTGTTCAGCCTTGAGAACAGAAGGCTGAGAGGGGATCACAATGGGTATCAATATCTCAAGTGTGGGACACAGGGGGACATGGGCAGCCTCTTCTCAGTGTCTGTGGGGACAGGACAAGGGGCGATGGCTGCAAGTTGGAGCACAGGAAGTTCCACACCAATATGCAGAAGAACTTCTTCATGGTGAGGGTGAGGGAGCCCTGGGACAGGCTGCCCAGGGGGTGTGGAGTCTCCTTCTCTGGAGAGATTCCAGCCCCGTCTGGATGCCTCCCTGTGTGACCTGTCCTAGGGACCCTGCTTTGGCAGGGGGTTGGACCTGATGGTCTCTGGAAGTCCCTTCCAACCCCTACAACTGTGTGATTCTGTGATAATCTTTGTTGGTCAAATCATTTACATCTATAAGCAGGTTCTTTTGATTTTGCAAACAGGAGGAAAATTTACAGGTCAAACACACCTAAGAGGGACGTTGATCTGAATTCTAGGAAATCTTCGTGGTTTCAATTTTCTTTTTTGCCTATCTTTTATAAATTCTCCTTGGAGAGGGGCTCCTAGCCAGGATGTTCTCCTGCTCCTCAATGCAACAGCCCCAGCATCACCAAGTGAATGCAACCCGTGCTTCCTATGGACTGCCCCCCTTGGTAACGACTGCCTCATGAATAGGGGTTGGAAATATATATATATATATATTTCTGTCAAAATAAATTGTGGAGCATGTGCTAGGGCAAAATGCGTGACAGGGAAATGTGATTTGGAAGTGTCAGGCTTGATGTGAAATGATAGAATGAGCCTGTGTGTTTTCTCAGGAGAGCATGACACAGTTCCATGGTTAAGGAAATGATGAACTGTGTTTTGAAGAAGTCTCGTCCCCTCGTTTAAATGGATGTGGAAGGAAAAGTAACCCCCATTCAGGGGATTATTCCCTTCCCAGGAGCTGTTTACATAAGAAAAATGCATCAGGAATCAGATTCCAGAGGAACTATTTATTCTGATGGGGATTTTCCTTCTAGTTTAGTAAGCAAGAAGAACTCTCTCTCTATATATATATCATGCAGAAGTTATATAAATACTGGTCAAAATGAAGAAGGGATGCCTTCAAAAGCCCATAATTGAATCTCACACATAATTGCATGCTCACTGAACCTCACGCTCACGTCCTGATGCCTTGCATCTGCAAAAGAGTTCAGCCTCTCTCCCTCTCGTGTGGGAGGTCCATCGCCGTCACGCGTCGCGCGCTCACACAAACCGAGCTTGGAGCCTTCACAAAGCAGCAAACGAAACCTTTGCTGGGCAATCCGTGGTGTTGCTCTGGTTCCCCACCTTCCCTCTGGAGTGCTGTGCCCGATGCTAACACCAGCTGTGAAACCCAAGCCCAGATTTTGTGCTGCAGCACACAGCTTCTGAAATGTAGATATCCCTGTGATGTACAGCATGGAGGAAAATTGTTTCAGGGGAAACAGCAGCTCATTTAATGGGCTCGGGCTTTCCTTCCACACAGTGTTTTTCATCTGAAGCTCTGGAATATTCACCCCTTCGGGGAAAAAAAAATGAGAAAAGTGGAGTAATTTAAATGGGTTATTCAGAAAGGGAAGAATATTGAGGTCTTTTGATATTTTAGGTGGTTTACCAACTCAGAGACATGTTCGTGTTTTACCCTAAAGCTGCCCTGGGACAGATTTCTCTAGCACTCCCCCACTTCCAGCAGCCACCTCTCCATTCTGCGAGTTTTCATTTGCACTTGGGTATTTTCAGGTCGGTAGTTTATGTATTTTTTCAGGTACTGTTTGTTTTAAGTGATTTCCCCCCATCCTTTTATGTCCCCCAGTGGCACACCAGCATGAAAACTCCCCTTGCTGGGGGTCAGAGCAGAAGGAAATCCCAACTCCATCCCTTCCCTTCCAGCCAAGCCCACAGCAGCACACAGAGCCCTTCCTGCCTGCTGCAAGCTGGGCACATCCTAGAGCATCCCAAGAGCAAACCATTATCCCACACATCCAGGAAGGCCACACAATATTGCACATCAGGTCATTTATAAGCAAAAAAATACCACCAGAAGAAGTTTCTTTTAAAATGCAGTTACCTACAACTTCAGATTTGTAACTTTGTTCCACTTTCCCGAGTAATAAACCAAAAGGAGTATTTTAAGGTTATATTATTTGACACCAGGGGAATAGACAGGATACAGAGCAAAAAGTTATGATCTTTTTTTCTTTAGTGTCCCAGATAATGTGCTTTCATATTGCTGACAATTTTTACAAGACATTTCTTCCTTGTTTCTTGGGAATGGGCAAAGAACATCACATGCAGAGGAAGGACTCCATCATCATCTTATCCTCCTTCCAGGTCTTTCTTTGTTTCATGTTCTCATTGTATAACACACCTATTGCAAAATCAGTCTAGGGCTTCAGGCTGCCTCTCTCTATTAGAAGAGTCTGATAGAGCCTAATGTATCTCATTCTATGAGAAATACTAAAAGGATTTTTTTTTTTGCTACACCCATAATAATTTTATTTTTGTGAGCATCAAGTGAAGGTGAAAAGGCAGAGTGACATTAAAATTAATATATTTTTTTCCTCTGTGCAGCCAATATTATGAAGTCTGATTTGGAGAACCCTTCCCATTAGGTTTAGAAAATATAATCTTCATCACTCTATAAAATATTTCTGGTTACTTTGAGTGAAATATATACAATATATTTTAGCTTTTGTCGCTTAAAACATATATTTTTTAAAACTCTCTAATGTCAGCCAAACACAAGAATAGTCAGAGTCCTCACACTTAAAAAGAACTGGAGCCTGATGACTTGGACATGTACATTAGAGATTCTCGGGCAATTTTATGGCTCATATATCTTTCATTCAGCACAGTGTGAGCTGTCTGTTCCCCTTCCTGGAAAAAAAAATAGTAGAGCCACCTTAAACACTTAGGTAGGGGACAAGAAATATTTTATGAATCGGCCTCCATATTTGCTAAGAAGTAAATTATTTCTTACATTTTAAGCTAAAATAAAAGTTGGGTGAGGGAGCAGAGTTGGTAGGACTTTGACATTTCTTCTGGTGCTCCTTTGCTGTGTTTATATCTCCTGTCTTTAGGTGTTGACTCACCCTCACCAAATACCCATGCCCTAGGAGAATCCATTGACCTACTAAACACCTCACTTCTCATACACCCCAGGATGCCATTGGCCCTCTTGGCCATGAGGACACATTGATGGCTCATGGTCATCCTGCTGTCCCCCAGGATCCCCAGGTCCCTCACACCTACGCTGCTCTCCAACAGCCCAGTCCCCAACCTATACTGGTACTTGAGATTGTTCTTCCCCAGATGCCAGACCCTACGCTTGCTCTTGTTTCTTTGGCTGAATACATCCAGTGGTTGGAAGTTATGGTGTAGAGGCATTGCCTTTGTGCTAGAATGGTGTGGTATCTTCTGGCCAGAGACGCTGTCCAGGTAGGGAAAGGAAGGAGTTAATGTGAATCCTATAGTGCAAAGATCTAAGAGTTCATCAGCTATTGACACTACACAGTCACAGCTGCTGGTGTGGTCCCTCATGATAGTTATTTCTGTATTCAGGCAACTACCAGGTCAAATGAATGACTACATTGCAGCTTTTATATTTATTTTCAGAAAAAAACCCAAAACTGCTCCATTTTGCCACCCTTCTACCTGTAAGCAGAGAGGAAGACAATCATTTTATTGCTAAAGGAAAGCAAGAAATCATCAGGAAGGGATTGATGGGATGATTATTGACAAGTCCAATAGACACTTATGTAACACTGAGCCAACGTGATGCTACAGTGAGGAACACAGAGTTTTCATGTCCTCTCACTTTTCTCCTGAGAACTTGCCCATTCTTACAGTGGTTTAATTGCTGACATCAGATTTCACCAGCAGAAATTCAATGCAGCTTTCACAATGGTTTTACCTGCAGTCCTTTCCTTTAGTTACAAACAGCAAGGTTAGATGTAATTTCTCTCATATTGTGTACAGATGAGATTGAACAAGGTGTTTTGCTCTGTAGTGGGTTTAGAAGGACAGTAATGTGTGTGGAATAAATGTACAACAGCAGGAATCACAGAATCACAAAATCACAAGGTTGGAAAAGTCCTTGTGTGTAGGCAGTGATAAGGTCTCCCCTCAGCCTCCTCTTCTCCAGGCTGAACACCCCCAGCTCCCTCAGCTGCTCCTCAGAGGATTTGCCCTCCAGCCCCTTCCCCAGCCTGGTTGCCCTTCTCTGGACTCATTCAAGGACCTCAATGTCCTTCTTATGGTGAGGAGCCCAGAACTGGGCACAGCACTCGAGGTGAACATTTAGAAGATTCATGTATCCCAATATTTTCCTGCATATGAGCTGCAGCCCTGAATGACATAAGGGATCCAAGCTCCCTGGGTAGCCAGCTTTAATGGATGACTCCATAGCTTTGGAGGGGCAAATGCTCTATGAGGCTGTATGACTGCAAACTTTTCAGAAATCCTGATTGTATTTGGTGATGAAGATCTAAGTTAGGCATTTGACCAAAAGAAAAGAAAAAAAGAAGGAAAAATAATTCTCTCTCAATACTTTCAAGTGAGGAGGAATCTTCACAATTAAATAATAATAAAAGAAAGGCACATTGCATTCCACGTGATACCTGAAAACATCTGCCATCTCCTGGGGGCTCAAGGAGGGAGAGAGAAAACAAGCTCATGAAGTATAAAATTACCCTGTAATCCATATGAATGACCACAGGTTTTTCCCAGTGGGCTCCACTGTACTCTTCACCCTGCGCTTCACATCGCTGCTCTGGCTCCCTGGCACTCAGAGACAGCCAAGGAGGTGTTCAAAGCCCCGTGTCAGGGCAGGTGCTCTCTCCTTGTGGGAACAGATCAGCAGCCAGGGTATGTCTGGAGAAGTCACAGAGTTTGGAACAGGAGGGCTGGTGCTGTGGATATACACCACCCATGTATCTCAGAAGTTGGAGACCATCGCTGCACAGAGACCAAGACAGTAACGTCCCTTCTGGATTTGGATTCTTGTGTTGGGTCCATTCCTCAGCAATGTCCATCTTCCCATGCAGGAAGCTGTAGATGCGGATGAGCTGTCTCACTTTCCCACTTGGGAAGCTGGGTTTTCTTTTCCATCTGCCTGGTACCTCTAGGGAAGTTTTTTGCCTCTGGAGGTTTAACCAAACCCAAGGGAAATTAAAAAGAATATAGTTTCTCCTCATTTAATCTTATTTTACTAAAAAATCCACAGCTGTGGAGCTGCGTGTCCTAGATAGCACATCCATCATTCTCCTTTTGCTTGGATAAAGGTTGCCCTTAGGGATTCCCAGGAAATCTGTCTTCAAATTACCAAACCTACTGTCATCTGAAATTCTGTAGTTTGCGACTCCCAGATCACTAAGAAACTTCGGCTTCCCTCCTGCTTTGCTACATTTTGGCCAAAGAAAGTTCTTTTGAAACTGTTTAGATGAATTTTAGAGCTCAATTGAAGCTCTGCTCTTTCCCATTAGAATCATAGAATCATAGAATCATAGACTGGTCTGGGTTGGAAGGGACTCCAAGGATCACAGAGGCAAAATAAGTTATACTAGAGAAATGCTTTCCTTACATCCCCCAAAAGTCACAACTAGAATAGTGTCTTGGCCATATCAGGGAGCACAATACAATTAACAATACATTTGTAATGAGCCCATGCTTTGAGAAACAAGCTAGTGAAAAACCAATCCCTGAGTTTCTTAACTGAGCGTGCTCAATTTTGGATTCTTTGCAATTGATCCATTCAGTTTTCTAAATGTATTTTTAATTTATTCAAATATCAGAAAAACAACTGGAAATCCATCCAATGACCTAGATTTATCTGGTCTCAAAACTGAGATTCTGCTTTCGCTGATGGAAGATAAAAAGCAATTTACTCTTTCTTGAACTTAGCCATATATAACAGATGAATAATTATATGAAAATGCATTAAGTTTAAGCACCTTTTCTTCTCCCCTCTCAGGTCAGGAAGGCTGCCTGTTACATCAGTGATCATATTCAGAACAAGACACATAAGAACCTCTCTTGCAAAACCGCCCCGAGGTTCCTTTCTTTCCAGCTGGAGTAGCTCCCTTTTCCTAAAATAAAATAAAATAAAATAAATTAGCAGTCATTTCTCATTGGTTCTCTCATGCTATTTGGGGATTTTTAATTTTTTTTAAAAGATTTTAAATGCAATGAAAGAAGTTCACGTGGATCTCCACTGAAATATCAACAAGAGCCAACACAGATCTTTAGGCTTTTCAAAAGGATAATAAGCCAATTTATATGGAATAATAGTATTACAGAAGTGGTTATATTGCTGAACTGGAAGCATAATATAGCCCAAGGGAACAGATAAAACTGCTCTCTAATTCTCTGGAAAGATGCAGGGTCATCAGCTGGAATAAGAACAGGCTTTAACATCTGTGTCTGGTACCCCTCAAACCACGTACCATGGGGATGATGCTGGAAAATAACTGCTGGGTTTTGCAGTTTTGAGGACAACCCATTCAGTGTTTCTCCTGCAGCGCTCCTGAAGCGAGCTGGTGGTGTTCTGCAGAGAGTTTTGGCACATGATCTCATGGTCTCCAAAACGTGTGGGAAGCGGGGAACTCGGTTATGGACAGTGAGTCCCAGGGAGTTTTGGATGTGTTGGCTGTGCCTTGCTGCAGGGGCATGAGGGCGGTGGGCTTGGGCTATGGAACCAAGGGAGATGCTGTGGTTTGGCTGGCCAGGCACTGCCACTTCTTCCAGATCTACTGTCATCTTGGACAGGACACTAAAAACGGTCTTGAATTCCCCACCGGCGACACGGATGAAGTCTCTTCCCCCCCCTGCCCATGCCCAGCTGACCATGGGGTCCATTAAAACAAACTGCAGGAAACTGCAGACCCAGGTTTTTTGTCAGCCTTCCTTGTGGACAAGAGCTGCAAAGGGATATCATGGGGGGAATCTCCCTTACGAAATCGAATGCAAACCGGGTCGGGCAAGCATGCAAAATAAGTCCCTGGAACATCTGTGCATCGAATATATTTATATAAACTGCTACAGTCAATCTTTTCCAGCTGAGTGTTCAGCAGTTAAAATATATATCCTATTACAGTAACTCTTAGAGCAAACCAGAGGAACATTGTGCTGCTGCTTAGTGAAAGGAAACATCAGGCCTGAAACAGGGAAACCGGCACCGCCGACCGCTCAACCCTGTGGCAGTAGCAATTCACCAGAGCAGCACAGGGCACGGTGGCATTAGCCAGACTTGTGCGACTGCCCTTGTTCAGCACATTAGCCTGAAAAATAGAATCATAGAATCACATACTGGTCTGGGTTGGAAGGGACCCCAAGGGTCACAGAGCTCCAACCCCCCTGCCACAGGCAGGGACACCAACCTCCAGGCCTGGAGCTACACAAGGTTGCCCAGGGCCCCAGCCAACCTGGCCTTGAACACCCCCAGGGATGGGGCATCCACCACCTCTCTGGGCAGCCTGTTCCAGCCCCTCACCACTCTCTCTGTAAAAAACTTCCCCCTAATATCCAATTTAAACCTTCCCTCCTCCAGCTTCACTCCAGCCCCCTTGTCCTGCCATTGTCTACCCTTGTAACAAGCTGATTCCCCTCCTGTTCCTCTGCTCCCTTCAGGGACTGGCAGGCTGCAGTGAGGTCCCCCCACAACCTTCTCTTCCCCAGGCTGAACCAGCCCAGCTCCCTCAGCCTCTCTCCATAGGGGAGCTGCTCCAGCCCTCTGATCATCTCCGTGGCTCCTCTGACCCCTCTCGAACAGTCCCACATCTTTCTTGTATTGGGGGCCCCAGCTCTGGACACAGGACTCCAGCTGGGGCCTCACAAGGGCAGAGCAAAGAGGGACAATCCCCACCTGTCCCTGCTGCCACCTGTCTCTACTGACTAAACTGTTTGTTACAACTGGCCATGATTCTATATGTCTGTTTTTGTGTCCACATGCACTTTGGTGGTGTATCTTGCTAATTAGCAGCATAAACACTACTTAACCAATGGGGGACTGTATGACAGAGTTCAGCATCATCACAATAATAAGAGTATCTCTTCAATTCTGCCCAGCAACTTCAGCTACACATAGAGCAGAAGTGGCGAAGGAGACAGAAGTCTGGAAGGGACCAGACCAGTCGATCTCCTCATCCTCGTTCATCAGTTCCTGGAACTCCATGGACTCAGCCAGGTCTTATGGGCCTTCCCGTAGCATTGTAGCCACGCCGATGAATGTTAATTGATGCATCTATAATTGTACCTAATTACTGACACTGAATTATTTAGTCTAGCAAGAAGGAGCATAAGCAGAAGTAATGGGATTAAATTAAGACAGGGAAAAATTAGGTTGAATATAAGGGAAAATTCTCTGGCAATGAGATTCATTAGGATGGGTCCCAAGGGAAATGTTGGGCACTGGTTTGCTTCAGACATAGAAAATTAAGTTAAACTCATATTCAGGAAATTATCTAGATAATTTAGTAGGTCTTTTCCATTTTTAAATTATTGAATTCCTCAGCAACATAACTGCTGAGCAAGTTCAGGTGGCAGCCAATCTTACCAACTGATGTCTCCAAAGAGAAGATTGCCCTCAAAGCACTTCTGTGCGAGCAGGCCCTGCACTTATTCAAAGCAAGTTGTACTTAAACTTTAGTGTAAAGCCAGCGATGCTTAACCTGTGGCTAAGCAGTGCTTAAATGCTCCCCTGGGTGGCACTTAGGAGGTAGATGGCTGTTTTCCCATTCCGGGCTTATAATTATCTGCTGTTCTCCCAGGTAGAAATACGTGATGGCAGAACAGAGGGAGATAGGAGAACCTGTTTAGAAGAGGCATCGTTAATGCCTGCTCTTTCATCTCCTCTTATCATTTGACCTGTGAGGAGCAAACTGTAACAAGCTAACAGGAGGAACCGTGAGCGTAAGAAGACGTATGCAGAGTGAGCTTTTATCATGACATGATTAATGATGTCTGAAAGCGCTGTGAGTGGCAGGAAAGGTGAAGGAATCTGAACCAGGGAATGAAGAAGACATCTCCTGCCTCTTACCCTTTGTAATGCCACCTCGAGGCAGGCAGAGAAGCGTGAACCTTCACAGCCTTATTCGTGATAAATCCTAAGTAGGGCCCCTATTAGAATTGCCTTCAAACTTCAGTGCAGTGACAGGATCTCAGAAGACAGATAAAAGAACTCACGTGGCCACTGATGCTCACTACTCCTATTTATCTTCATCTGTTTATGTTTAACAGCCGATGAGTTTAATTTAGCCTCTCTCACATTCAAATTGCACGTACCCAGCAGGAACCACGTGTGTCTTTGGGGGCAGCTCAGCCAGTCCTTGCTGCCCACAGAATACCAGCTGACTTCTGTGCAGGTCCCAGGCTGCAGAGGTGATGATGCCCAGTCCATGAATCATCATCCAGCCTCAGTGTGATGGGCACTGCGTCACCACCTGCACGCTCCATGGCACACAGCGGGCCAGGGCATCGCCAGAATTAACCACAGCATCTTGCATGGATGAAAGTAAAGTAAAGGAAAATTGCCCATCTTTTGGCCTGAAGTAGCAGTTGAATAGGAAAGAAGCCAGACTCAAAAACAAACAAGGGGGAAAAAAAAAAACCCTCATTAATTTTGTGTTCTGCAATACTGTTAAGAGCTCAGCTAAAAATAGGGAAAATATTTCCAGGTCTTACACATTCACATAGCTCTTTCTGCACAATAAGTACCCATTACTCGTTGTTCCTCCAAATGCAGGGGTGTGTTGTCAAGCAGAAGTAATACTAAAACTTCTGCATTATTCGTGTTTCATAATATTTACAGAAAAAGAAAGGAAAACATTTTAATTCTCAGTACCCGTTGAATGAATTAGCATCTCCTTGTCCTGAGTCACTGGCTTTTGCTTCTCCGTAAGCTGAAATACAGAGCAGTGAGCCAGCTTTTGAGAGGTACTCTGGGTACCTCTTGACTGATGAAGACAACCAAGACTTTTCAAGGTCCAGAATGCGCTTACAGAAGTCAGCTGCTCAAATCCTTTCCTACCTTTCCTCAGGACTTTTCCTCAGGTCAACTAGAAAGCTAATTTAAAGACCCTTTTTTTAACCTTTATGATGATATTCAGCACGTGTCTCTTTTAACTTATAACAGCATCTTCTCCCAATTAATCCCCAGTAACTAATTTTCCAGCTGACACCAATGCTGCTGCAAAGTTTTTATGATCTACAGCTATTTTCAGAACTTAATACTCATCCTACCTCATGCTGAGCACCCTACTGCCCCTTGACCAGTAACATTATGTACTACAATTTAGTTGCAGTCACATGGGGTTGGGTGCACCCCTCAGAAGCTGGCTTTCACCACTCAATGGCTTTGCCTTTCATCTTGTGTGAAGACAGCTCTGAACTATCGTGCGCAGATTCCCAGTGGGCTGCACCAGGAGAGATGAGTGGAGCATAACAATCTTCAAAGATAGCTGCTTTAAACTCTGGCAAACTTGCATCTCTCATTTCCTTGCTCCTTTTCTCCCTCCCTCCTTTTGTATACCCCTTTGTTACTGTTTTAATTTACAGTTCCATTCTCTTTTTCCCCACACGTTGTGGAAACCTGGCACCCAAGTGTGGTTTCCTGCCCCTATATATTAGGTTCCCCTATGGCTTATGTGGGCAAAAGCTAAACCAAATATAGGTACAAAGCTAATATATCACATACAGCAGCCTACGTTGCATGCCAGGTACAGTTAGGCATCTTTCCAATCATCACTCATCTCTTTAATTCACAGTCCCAGCACTGTTTAGTTCACGTGTGTGGGTATGATGGAATTTGACCAAACTCTGGTTCCTGCAGCTTTTATCATTGTTTTTGTTTCCCAGCCTGGTCCTCTGTACCCAGAGGCAGACAAAAGGTGAGGAACAGTATTTTATGGCACTGGTTTCTGTTGCTGGATGGGTAGAGTTTGACACCAATGAAGTCATTTGGAAGGTTCCCACTGAAATGACATCAAGTTATGGATGTAAGTACACCAAAACCCCTTTTTTAAAGGGCTGCTTCATGGGTCTGTGTCATAGGGAAGGGTTTCTGACAGGACTGGTGAACTGTGTGCTGGAGCTTTGCTACACTGGGGGAGATTCCCACTGGCACCAGGGAAACCAGAATTCCCACCAGCACTGAAATACCAAGACTACAGATACCTCTGTAATTTCATCTGGTCCTGGTTGTTTGGCATTCTGACTAAGCAACAAAAGAGATTGCATAGTGTGATGTCACTCTGTGTCATACCTGTGGTGTGTGGGAGGGAATCAAGGGGTATTTGCTGCTCTGAGAATGCAAAGCCCACTAAATGCCCTGATCACCAATTAATTTATTTTCTCTATAACTCAAAATGTCACGAAATAGCATTATATTATTACCCAGCTATTCTCACTAAATATTTGCAAGTAGTTTAGAGATCCTATTTCAACATATAGTCATACCTTGAGAGGAGGCAGTCAAGACTTGAGAGCCTTAATTTCCTGCAACCAATTACTAAAACTGATGATGTTCATGTTACTCTGTACATGACCACAGTCCTTTTCCCTCCCCCCATTTTCTCTTTCTTCCCAGCCTACTTGAATCCAGGAAATATATTTGGATCCTAAGAGAGTCTTACAGAATCACAGAACTGTAGGGTTTGGAAGGGGCCTCCAGAGCTCATGGGGTCCAACCCCCTGCCCAAGCAGGGTCCCTAGGACAGGGCACACAGGGCGGTGTCCAGACGGGGCTGGAATCTCTCCAGAGAAGGAGACTCCACACCCCCTGGGCAGCCTGTCCCAGGACTCCCTCACCCTCACCAGGAAGAAGTTCTGCACATTGGTGTGGAACTTCCTCTGCTCCAAAAGAACTGATGTGAATTTTGAAAGCCAAGGAAGGGGTGCAAGGGGTGAGGTGTGTACCTACATCACTGGTGACCTCCATGGACAACCAGCATGCTCCCAGACTTGACAGCATCAGAACAGCTGGGGTTTTAACAAGCTGTGATGCTCTTGTCTCCGACCAGTCATGAGAGGTTCATTCAGACTCAGAAGAAAATTCTGGGCTACAGTTCCATGGTTCATATTTGGAGCCCTGGATGGAACCTGAAGAATGGATTTCTCATCTCTAGTACAAAACTGAATTAGCTGTTACTAGCACACAGTAATTTCATAAGCATAAAAGATTGGAGAGGAAAGATAAAAGAACTATGTGCAAAGTTACAGTTTTCAAATAAAAGAATGTGCTTAACCACTGTTTTCCATCACATCAGTAGGCTTCTGCTTTGAAGGATCTGTTTAATTATCTTCTTTGTTTAAACCCTCGAGGGTGTACATTGAAGCATAATTTAGGGAAGAGCTCTCCCAGAAAATCCCAAACTTCTGTCAGAAAAGTCGATTCTCCTTGTATTTTTAGAGGGATGTGGTTTTTAAAACTAGAGTTACTGTGTTATGGTTCCCACCACAACATCCATCCTGAGGGTTAATGGAGTAGGGGTCAAAAGCTGCACCTCCAGCAGCAACATGTGAGCATCATTTGGATTCCAGCTCCACAGCAGACATGGGGCAAGCACCCCATCAGCAATTAAGAAATAATGAATTTAACAGAGTAACAGGTATTGATTGGGGATGTGTGTTTGTCATAAAATGAAGAGTCAGCAAAAAGCAGAGATGCTGAAATTAATTCTAGCCCAAGCAACCCACCCAAAGTCAAAGCAGTAACCTGGGACAAAGAGGAGTGGCAACACCTACAGCCATGCAGAACAACTCCAGTAGGGAGGAGAACTCAGTTTAACCTTAGTTAAGCTTTGTCATAGCAAAGGTGGCCAGATCAGGCTCAGAGAGCCTCTTGGTATCTTTGTATCCTGCCATCCCTTCCATCTGTAGTCATGACTGACCTTGCTATGAACACAAATGGGGTATGTGTTGTGCTTCCTAGTGTTTTATAGCACTTGTTTTAAAAAAAATTAACTTAGAAAACAAGTCTGGGATTGTGCAGGGCAGTTTTAAAGTCAAGCTTTTGGGGGAATGACCCAGATCCAAGAGAGTTCAAGAGGTCACCAAAACTGGAGGCCCTTTTTCCCTGGAGGGGACTGCAGAGTAGAAGGAGATTGACTGATGGAAGGGGAAACTTCAGATCTCCATTAAAGCAAGACTGATGAGGAAGGAAGAGCACTTTGACCAGGATGAAAGACCTTGGCTCTATCCTTTCACCCATATTATATTCAGCCATCTGAGTTTTGAAGACTGATATTCCTGAATCTAGGATTGAATATTCCTTGCAATGTTTTCTTTTACTGTCCATATAACCCTCCATCTCATTAGTTTTGCTGTTGCTTGTGGGAAGCAGTTTCCCCAGCACATGGCACTGTCTCATTCAGCTGACCACAGTGGTGACAGCTTGTCCCAGCCAGAGAGACCAAAGTAGTCCTTATCAGCCCTGTCACTGACTGGGTGACACTGGTTGAACGTAATATACTTAATTCTATACTTTCCTATAGCATATTCAGCCAATGTTTTCCAATATCCTCCTTATTTATGTACTTGAGGATATATGACAAGGATGCATTTATTTAGAGAAGTGTTTGGATCAAAAGTTTTTCTGATGAATTCCACAAAAATCTCAAATGAAATCTCCTGAAGATTGTTAGATAATATTCCTGCTATTCTAATTAGACTCAGCAAATCCATAAAATGTAATGCTTTACAATGGAAAAATACTTTCCATGTTAGCAAGTGGTCTTCTTTTACATACAGAAAGACATATAGCCTGTAAGTGTGAAGGCGTGTTAAGCTCCCTTTAAACAAAGAAACGATTACTACTACAGTACTCTCTCTGCCATATGAAGTAGAAGTGTATATTGCACGTGATTGCAATAAAATTACATGCTGAATTAAGCACCTGCTGCTCCTCTAGTTATTTTTTAATTTTAATGTGTTCTCCAGTATCACAGCATCACAAGGTTGGAAAAGACCTTTAAGATCATCGAGTCCAACCGTTCCTGTCCTGTGCTAAACCAGATCCCTGAGCACCTCATCTACCCATCTGTGAAACACACCCAGGGGTGGGGACTCAGCTCCCTCCCTGGGCAGCTTGTTCCACAGCCCCACAACTCTTTCAGGGAAGAACTTTTCCCTCCCATCTGCTCTGACCCTGCCTTGGAGCAGCTTGAGCCCATTGCCCCTTGTCCCATCTCCTGTCCCCTGGCTGAAGAGACCATCACCCACCTCTCTGCACCCTCCTGGCAGGGCAGTGGAGGTGGGGAGAAGGTCTCCCCTCAGCCTCCTCTTCTCCAGGCTGAACACCCCCAGCTCCCTCAGCTGCTCCTCAGAGGATTTGCCCTCCAGCCCCTTCCCCATACTGGCTGCCCTTCTCTGGACTCATTCAAGGACCCCAATGCCCTCCTTATGGCGAGGAGCCCACCACAGCCCACACGGCAGAAGGCACTGCTCTCTTATTTTCAGTGAAATCTCACCATTTTAGCAATTTCAGCAAAGAAAAACCTCTGGGAACATGCCCATGACAGCACAGTTTTTTCAGCTGATGATAAAAGTTTTTCATTTTAAAGCTGTAGCAGCCCCACACCGTTTCGTTTCGGGCTTCGAAATAAGCGATGCCGGCGCTCGCCGGGAACCCTACGCCAGCCCTTGTAATTCTTTTACAGCCACGGGAAAGAAACGTTGGAGAAACTCAACTTTTCATTCCCAAAAGGTTCCCTTTGTATGTGGGTAGTAGCAATCTTTCACTTCAGAATTAATACTCCTGATATCTTTGAAGTTGCAGCTAATTTTCTACGGATTCTTCACTAGGCATTTTTGAATGTACTTGCTAGGAGTGAGAGTCCTCATGGGATAAAGAGATGTTATAGGAACCATTACAGAAATAATAAAAAAAAAGGGATAATACTTTTAAGATGAAATAAATTGAACAACAAAAGAGAAAGCTCGCTATCTGTGGAAAGAATCAAGATGCTTTCTGAAACATCTAATCCCCTGTACTTCCTTGAAAAAGATATCAAGGCTGAAACAAAGTATTCTGATTTTTACACAAAAAGCAAAAATTAACCCCCCTCACATTTTGCTAGTAGGCACCTCGTGGCTTTTTTGAGGTTAACAAAGACCCTGAAACAATTTAAATGCATTGCAGTTATACATATTCATACAGATATACTGAACAGATAACACAGCAAATGATTTAATTGAAAAATCAGCCAGTGTGAATATTTTTGCCTGTGAATCATGGAAATGCGACAAGATCTGTTCATTAATATAATCTCATTTATTTGACATTATTCTTGTCACTTAATATAATCTTCATACAAAGAGTAAAAAATGGAAATTACCAAAAAAGTAAAGAGAAAAAAACAAGTGGAGAAAAATTGAAAAGGAAAGTGTGCCCCTGGAAAATGCAAAAGAATATAGGTTACATGAACTGCAAACAGGAGAAAAGAAATGCAGTGAATGTACTGAAAAAAAGCAAACAGAATGCAGAGATAAGGAAAGAGAAAATGAGGAGGGAGTAACCCCAGGACACACAGAAAGGGCTTCACACATGTAATGCAGGTGAGAGCTTTGCAGCACATTGATTCATCCTGGAGGTCAATCCATCCTGGAGGCCAATCCATCCTGGAGGTCAGATCCTCCACCAGCTTTTGGCCTTGACAATTTTTTACTTTTGCACCATACTTCTATATTATTTTCTTTTGGACAGGGAGCAAAAGATCCTCAGTGAGTGTGAAGCAGCACGGCCCCAGACACCATCGAAGCTTGAAAACGATGCTGTTTGGTACCAGCCTGTGGCAGGGGGTTGGAGCTCTGTGACCCTTGGGGTCCCTTCCAGCTCTGACCAGTCTATGATTCTATGATTACTTGTGAATCCAAATCACGATAGTCCAGTGCACAGAACATGACTGGACTTACAATGACTAACTGAGCACAGCGTTACCCTTAACACAACAAGCACAAGTGCTACTTCTCTGTGCTGCTAACTAAGCAGATATCGACCCTTTCCCTCTTTTGTTACCCCAACAAACACAGGCCGATTTATTCTTGATTAGCTTTACTAATTTCTTTCCAAGAAAGCCCACTTAGCAGTCGTGATGCTCCTGGTCGATTCAGGTCTCTGTTAAACTGGATTCCACAGGGCTCTGCTCCACGGGTGCTGTGGAGTCCCAGCATATGGGTGCACCACAGCTCTCCACAGCTCACACATGACATGCAAAGAAGACATCTGCATGCCCATTAAGGGCTGTTTCTCATCAGGTATGTACTTCTTAAGTTCTGTATACTTTGAACTACCTATAGGGAGGTTTATGGGTCAAATTACAGATCTTCCTTTCGCCATATTAAACCTTACGGGTGAATTTCCACTTGAAATTGAAAGAATAAAATAATTTAACAAAACTGTAGGAAGAAAAAGGAGTTTTTGGAAGTACATTCAGAACAGAAAAACATGATTCACACAGGGATCAGACCTGTGCACCACTGATGTGGGTGTGCACAAAGTCTGTTCACAAGGGACAGCTTTTCGTCACCGTTCCATCTCCGACCTTCCTTCCTGGCCATCATCTCAGAGACCATCTCTGCTAATTAAATTAAACAGGAATTGTCAAGGATAAGGCATGAGAATTAAAAAACGCCATCGCTCTCCTATACGTTGTTTATGATGCCCATAAAATACTTGCGTGTTAGGTGTAATTTAAGCTGTGAGCTCCTGATGAAGCACTGTGCGTACTTACGATGCTGTGTAAATAACAAAAAGGCAATAATGCAATCTGTCAAATGCTCAAGGCTGAAAACTCATTTAGTCCTAAATTATTTCAGTTATTATGACCACAGATATTTAAATGTGAGATAAATTCTCACGAAGTCAGTTGTTAATAGACACTATTAACTAAAATTTATATTAGTAATTGTAGATATTATTAACTGTGTGAACTGATAAAAAAGGAAAGCCTAATTGGAAAGTGGAGATTAACTTCATTAGAGAGAACATAATGATATAACATATCTTGTTTGAGTTCTCCAAATAACTAGACCTTACAGCCAAGTTGTCTGGGATGAATGTGTTCTTCCCAGCTCTGAACATGAGTTTGCATCCGCGTTGTACGGCTGAGTAATGTCCATACAGCTTACAGCAGGATAGAGGGAGAGAATCCTTGGAATTCAGAGAAGATACACCTAGGCATCCCATTCTTAGTGCCATTGGAAGTGGGGAGGAGGGAGGGATGCATGGGTGGATGGATGGATGGATGGATGGATGGATGGATGGATGGATGGATGGATGGATGGATGGATGGATAATACGCTCTCAGATTGTATGTCAAAAAATAACCAAAGCTGAATTAAAAATAAAATTAAAGAGAAATTATGTAAAATCCCTGTACTACAGCCTGCCAAATAGAACCCCCTGATAGTACTAAACACACAGGAGTTTTGAGATTTATTCTGCAAATACTTGTTAGTACAACTGATAGGTATATCTAATTTTTCATGAACGTTTATTATGATAGAATGTTCTTTTAAAATGCATATAAGCAACGTGCAACAAACAAACTATGAGAGCTTTATGAGTGCTCCCTGCAAAGCCCCATTTATCACTGAGACTGAAGAGAAATAACTTGGGAAGAGAGATCCAAAGCTCTATCAGCATGAACAGGCAGAGGAAAAATAAAGAATTGTTTCTGCATTTTGTTATTTTCCCAAGTAGAAGGGAAAATCAGGAAGTGCTTACATTGTTTGCCCTGTCAATGACAAAATTCTCATCAAAGCAGACAGTAACACACCGGATAAGCTATGGAGCTTTTTATTTCACAGTATTTTCAGTCCTTTTATATAGGACCTTTCAGCCTAGAGAAGAGAAGGCTGTGGGGGGACCTCATTGCAGCCTGCCAGTCCCTGAAGGGAGCAGAGAAACAGGAGGGGAATCAAACTTTTTAAAAGGGAAGATAATGGCAGGACAAGGAGGATGGATTAAAGCTAAAGGAGGGAAGGTTTAAATTAGATATTAGGGGGAAGTTTTTTCCAGAGAGAGTGGTGAGGTTCTGGAACAGGCTGCCCAGAGAGGGGGTGGGTGCCCCATCCCTGGGGGTGTTCAAGGCCAGGTTGGCTGGGGCCCTGGGCAACCTTGTGTAGCTCCAGGCCTGGAGGTTGGTGTACCTGCCTGTGGCAGGGAAGTTGGAACTGTGTGATCCTTGGGGTCCCTTCCAACCCAGACCAGTCTATGATTCTATGATTCCATGACCTTGTAAATGCATGTTCTACTTTTACCAGATTAAAACCTGATTTCAGTAAGGACTGCTTGAAACCTGCTTTCAGAGTCCCAACGTTAAGCCCTTTTACTTTATTTTATGAGCATCACTCTACTATTCACGTTTTATTGTCCCCCCCTGAGACCACCATACATGAAACAGGATTAAAGGCTGCACTTGAGGAGGTCGATCGGCTCCGTTTAAATGGAGACCTCTCCGGGCCGTCCGTTAATGTAAGGCAACATCTCCGTGCAGTATTTAATCACCCAAAGGAAAGGGAGAGAGCTTTCATAGAGATGTAAAATCTTATTTTTAGCAAATTAGGGAAGTGTCCACTTTTCAGGGTCATTACTCATAACTGGGACAATACATTGCTCGGCGCTGGTGCCTACTTGATCTAGAAATAAAAATGAAGGATATTAGGTCATTAGAGGTCCTTCTGCTATTTGATGATCGAATATTGAGGCTGTTAATTTTTTTTAAGTACTTTGAATGGCAATATTCATCTATGTTAGTCTGCTCAGGGCTCATCACTGGGGTCTGCCAGCCCAGGTGGCCCCAACTATGGGCAGGTGGAGCTGGTTTACACCCATGGGAAGCAGAAAATACTTAAAGCAGCTTCCCTTACCCTGTCTCTCTCTCCTGTGCTTTTCCATCACCCTGTGGTGACTAGCCTGAAACATTTTAATTGAACTGACCAAAATGTTCTGGCTATATGTTCACTTTCTAGATAGAAAGAGAGGTTTCTTTCCACCAGCTTAATACTGGTGGAAGGATTTTTCTACTGGAGAAACATGTCTTTTATTTCATGAGGAAGTTGCTGCTGTTTTCTAAAGTTTGGCCAATTCGGTCATGTGTGTTGATGAATCTAAGTTGAATGGTAGAGGTGGGCTCAGGTCTACTTGAAGACCTCAAATGTAGATCCCTGTGCTACAGAAGGGACGACTGACAGGGCTGGAGTCTGCAGGAAGGCCAAAAGGTGGAAGGAAAAAGTCAAAGCAGTGATGCCACTGTCTATAACATTGGTAAGTAAATCAGAACTGAGGTGGGTAACAGAACTGTCACATCTCAAGAGTTGCATGGGCCTCCATTGGCTGGTGGAGCAGCTGTTTAGATTAATTTTGTGCAATAGAAAAAGATGGTTTGACTTAACAGTACCTACGTGACCTGTTTTTCATGTATTTTAACATGAGATGAATTATCCTCCCTTCACTGATTGCTGAGGGAGGCCTAGATGAAAACACAGACTAAATATTTACCATTTGAGCCATTGGAGGAGGACAGGCTTCATCCTTGCCAATCTGTTCTGGCAGGAGAGGTGAGCAGGGTCCCAGCCCTTCCTTCAGCCAGAGCTGTTGCTGCAAAGGCCAGTGAGCTCCCCATCAGGAGCACTCTTAGCCCATTAGCAGAACATAGGGTCTGGAGTTGTACAGGATGTGGTGATTTTTTAAAATCCATTATAACTGATGGAATGCTTAGGTAAATATTTACAGCTTTCTCTACTGCTGGACTGCCCCTGTGATGCTGGAGCCTGGGCAGATAGAGCTCTCCTCTAGCTTTGCAGCAAGGGAATGTTCTTCTCCAGCACGATTCCCAGCATCCAGTCAGCAGAAATACACTTGCTCAGAAAACTCCATGGTCTGTAAGTTACTGCTGCTCTGTCAGGAGAAAATCTGATGGTTTAATTAGTATTTTCCTGGTTGAGCCATGGGGAAACAGCTCGAAGAGGCGACAGCCTTGCAGAGGAGGTGATGCTGGCTATTGAGGTTTGTCTGCAGCACTGTAAATCAGAGAGATGATTCTGCTGATTGGTAAGGCTAAAGGGATGTGAAATAGGTGTCTGATGAGAGCCGAGTTCTAGATCTCTGCTGCCTACTGATGCTTCCTGCTAGAGGAATTCAGGGAAGAATATATGTGTGACTTCTTGAGACCTCATTTCTGCCAGGTACACAACCCAGAGAGTGAGTTAAATTGTTCCTGTGACATACCACCAGAAACCTCCTTCCCCACAGTGTAGTGAAGCCCTAATAAAATCCTGCGTGGGACCAGGGTTTCACTCCCATGTTTACCCTTACTCCTTAGTGCATTCTTCAGCCAATTACTCCTCCTCATAATTACATTTCTGCATAATCCATGTTGATTCATTTGTCAAAAGCAATCCTGAGACGCGCCGTGTCAAATGCTTTAGCAAATTCTAGAAGCTTTAGCTCACTGCCTTCCCTTCTCCCACTAATTTAGAATGTAATTTAAGAAGTAATCATTTTTGCTTGGCACGATTTGTTCTTTACATACCCATGGAAGTGATGCTATCTTTAAAATTAAATGCACCCATGAACCTCACGTGACCTCCAATGTTTTCTCTGAGGAAGCATGATGTGTTTGGGTCGATGGTATTTGTCTGGATAGCAACAATACCTTACATCCTGGGAGAGACCCCCTGTATTTTCCATCTTTGTGGTGCATTTCTAGCACAGAGCCCATTTCTGAAGCCAAAGAGCAAAATGCCACATTGTTATTACATAGTTTTTCTATAACTATTATGGCCCAATATATACAGATCTCTGTACAGTGAGATCAGGCTTCCTTTTTTTTAATCCTGAGTGAAGGTCTGCTTTGAGTTAAATATGACACGCTGGTCACATTGATCTCTCCCCAGCAGAAAATCTTTTAACTTTATACATATATATTCATGCCACAGAGTTTTCAATTACTGTAAGCACAGATTAAGTGGTGGCACCTGAAGAGTTGTCTAGTCTACAGTCTGTGTAGCCTATAGAGGCTGTCTAGTTAAGGAGAAGGATGGGCATGGTTAGGAGATGATTTATCCCATCCCAGATGAATGGGAGGAGTGCTTTCTGCTGCTTCTTCCCCTGCTGGCCACGAGGGGTCCTGGAACACAGAATCACAGAATCACTGGGGTTGGAAGGGACCTCCAGAGATCATTGGGTCCAACCCCCTGCCCAAGCAGGGTCCCTAGGACAGGGCACACAGGTCGGTGTCCAGACAGGGCTGGAATCTCTCCAGAGAAGGAGACTCCACACCCCCTGGGCAGCCTGTCCCAGGGCTCCCTCACCCTCACTGGGAAGAAGTTCTTCTGCATATTAGTGCAGAACTTCCTGTGCCCATTGCCCCTTGTCCTGTCCCCATAGACACTGAGCAGAGGCTGCCCATGTCCCCCTGTGTCCCACCCTTCAGCTATTGATAACCATTGATCAGATCCCTTCTCAGGCTTCTTCAGGCTGAACAGCCCCAGCTCACTCAGCCTTTCCTCACAGGGGAGATGCTCCAGTCCTTTAATCATCTCTGTAACCTCCTCTGGACTCTCTCCAGGAGATCCCTGTCTTTTTTTATACCAGGGAGCCCTGGACACAGGTGGGGCCTGACCAGGGCAGAATGATGAGTGGCTTCAACCAGGCTCCAAGTCGTGCAAGTAGAGAAGGTCTACCCCAAAACTCTTACCTACTGAACATTAGGTACCAAGAATCTGAACTGCTCTTTGAAAGCTGCCAAATGTGAAGGCATTTAGTGCCATGATGACTTCTGCTGGTCTGAAAGCACCTGCTGAAAATGGAATAATTAGAAAGGGGAATTCAACTTGCCTGATTATACCTGTGCAATATGCTATTTTTTCTAGGACCAAGCTTTAATGTTGGGTTTGTTTTTTTTTTTGTCCTGAAATGTAAGCATTAGCAAACGATTTGTCACTGAAGAATTTTGACAGAAGTCAGAGATACTGCACAGAAAATAACTTGCAGTAAGCCCAAACAGCAATCTCAAAACTCCAAAGAATTAAAAAAAACAATACATGTTATTCATTAGAACCCCTGGATCATTATAATGCAGAAGAACAGAATCAATATCATGTAGCAACGGACGGTCTAGTAAATCATTTCATACGTCCCAGTTCATATTTACTTATAATTATAATTCACAGGAGCACATTCCTGCAATCAAGAGACAGGGATGCACAGCATGAAAAAACATTTAGCACAGAGCAGACTGCATGAATAATTGCCTGTCAGAGTGGCTTATTAAAGGGAAACTACGATTTTACAAGACAATTCTTGTATCTGCTTGTCTAATCTAAAGACAGATAGCTATATAAATACAAAGAGCCCAAGAAAAAAAGTATTTCTTCCTCTCATGTTGAATTAAAAGTTCTGGTTTTTAAAGCATGAAAAGACCCATCAAAAATGTGACAATTATGATACAGGTGTAAGCACAGACCTCTCTAAATTGGAAAGTTAATCCTCTGCATTTTAAGGTGGTGGTGGTATTGGCAGGCAGGGAGATGAAGGGGATGGCACTGTGGCTATGGAAACCATACTCCCTTATGTAAGCAAAGGTACTTGGTGATGTCATCTGTGGTATGCCCTTGAAAAGCTATGAGCAGATGTACCCAGTGGATGAGTGCAACCAAAGAGGCGATTCCAGATCAGGCTGCTGCCATCCAGCTGGAAACACACGAGGCACTTACTGGGACCACGCAACGTTTTCCCTCTGAGTACTTTACCTTCATAGAGTCATAGGGGTTGGAAGGGACCTCCAGAGATCATGGGGTCCAACCCCCTGCCAAAGCAGCTCCCCAGCTCATATAGCACAGGTCGGCATCCAGACGGATGTTGAATCTCTCCAGAGAAGGAGACTCCACACCCCGTGGGCAGCCTGTCCCAGGGCTCCCTCACCAGGAAGAAGTTCTTCCACATATTGGTGTGGAACTTCCTGTGCTCCAACTTGAGGCCATCGTCCCTTGTCCTGTCCCCACAGACACTGAAAAGGGGCTGCCCATTTCCCCCTGCATCCCATTTATATTTATATACATTAATAAGGTCTCCCCTTAGTCTTCTTTTCTCCAGGCTGAACAGATGCTCCAGGCCCTTAATCATCTCCATAGCTTCCTCTGGACTCTCTCCAGGAGATCCCTGGCTTTTTTATCCCAGGGAGCCAGAACTGGACACAACACTCCAGATGGGGCCTGACCAGGGCAGAGCAGAGGGGGAGGATCCCCTCCTTTGACCTGCTGGCCACACTCCTCTTGATGCCCCCCAGGATCCCATTGTCTCTCTCAGCCCCCAGGGCACACTGCTGGCTCATGGCCACCCTGTCATCTACCAGGACCCCCAGGTCCTTCTCCACAGATCTCCTCTCCAGCAGGTCATCCCACAGCCTGTACTGATTCAGCAAGCACCTTGTGCCCCAGTTCTCCCAGGTTGTTTTGTGCAGGGCTCCCCGGTACCAGCACATGTATGTAGCATTGGGGGATGCTCCATGCTGCTCGAGGAGGGGCTGACTCC
Source organism: Gallinula chloropus (assembly GCF_964237585.1). Classification (NCBI taxonomy): domain Eukaryota; kingdom Metazoa; phylum Chordata; class Aves; order Gruiformes; family Rallidae; genus Gallinula; species Gallinula chloropus. The sequence continues at coordinate 79,236,563 of NC_140090.1, forward strand.
AGATATGCTGCAAAGGAGGGAAGCTCCATTTCCTGGAAGGCCTAATTCTGCTTTCTCCATCTAATTAGTGGGTTTCACTTCCTCCTCTCTGTCTGATGTGGAGGTTCTTAGAGAGCAAGGAGACTCAAGCTTAAGGGAATGAAATTTAGAACAAAATGATGGTAGGGAGGAGAGGGTAAATTCACCTTAAAAACCCAACAGCCTAAACCAGACAGAAGATGTTGCAAATGACCTCGGAGCCTTTGGGGATAATTCAGCTCCATGCATCCATTTCAGCTTTTTAAAAGGGTCTTAGCATTCTTTTTACGCCTTTGAGGTGATTCAGAGGTATACACCCTGAAAGTGGAAGAAAATAAGGCTTCATTATTGAAGTGCATTCAGAAATCGATGGCAACATAGCATTATAGGTCTTAGGAGCAGCACCTGCAGCATTGTTCAAACCAGTGGCGTTCTGTCAGGCTGGGTTTAATGCTTGTGACACAGAGATCTAAAGCCTGTAAACCTGTTTGCTCAAGAGCTGGTCTAGAGCTAAAGCCCCCCAAAATCAACGTGAGACCAGCCATTCATTTCCAAGAGCTTGGACCAAGGCCAGGGTTGAGAGAACAAAGGCAGGGGCTTTAAAACCGCTGCGCAACAAACATTTCTTACCCTTTTCTGAACAAGCACTGCTGAGGCTTTAAGCCATGTCATGGTCTCTGCCTGGATGCTGAGGCTGTCACGGGTTTGATAGTGGTCATCATCTGGATTTTCCACTGTGAAATACGCCGAGCCTGTTATATATAGCAACTCGTCATAAAAATCATCAGATGGAAACATCTCACAGCCATTGAAAAGAAAGCTTTGCTCCTTTCCAAGTAATACACTTGATAATGTTTCACTTGAAAAAACTAATAACTTTTTTTATAACAATCTGAGAGAGCTGAGAGCTCAGGGTTCTCTCAGAGAACACTCGGGCTCCAGCAATATATGGCTGGGTTTAAAAAAAATTACTATCGGCTCTGAATATTATAAAACTGCCATAGTTTCCAGAAAAGGTTGTAAACAAAATTATTGGGACTTTCTGTTCCAGGAAACACGTTAAAAACAATCAAAGTTAAAAAAAAAAAATCAAGTTGGCCAGAGAGAAAACTGTCTAGACAATGCATCCATGGGAAGGGCCCTCAGATCCCCAACCCCCCAGTGCCACCCCTGCCATGGGCAGGGACACCCCCACCAGCCCAGGGTGCCCAAAGCCCCATCCAACCCGGCCTTGAGCCCTGCCAGGGATTCAGGGGCAGCCCCAGCTTCTCTGGGCACCCTGTGCCAGGGCCTCCCCCCTCCCCAGGAAGGGTTTCTGCCTCAGATCTCATCTAAGTCTCCCTTCTTTTGGTTTAAACCCACCACCCCTTGGCCTGCCCTTGTCACAAGCCCCCCTCCAGCCTTCAGGGGATTTAACAATCCCCTGCAACTGCACTTAAAGATAAAATCAGGTTCCTGTCCAGAATATTAATACTTTCTTTGTGGATTATATGTATATGTATATTTATTTTTTGATACATGTATATATTTATATACAGTCAGATGAAGAACATTCAAAAATCTCTAGTTAACAGCATATGGTGTAACTAACCAGATAAGTAAATCAAGGTAAGTAAATCATCATTTTTCAGATGAAGGCTCCTGCCAAGGAGGAGGATTTCCTCATTTTCAGACAAGGACTTCTGCATTTCCATTTCAACCACCGTCTGCACACATTATGAGTAGTTACACAGCCTTGGTTTTGAGACTTTGTCACTGCTTTGTACCCTGTGGTTCACTGGAAGCCTCTTGGTGGGCTGGCCATCATCAGCATTGAATAGTAAATGGCACTGTATGCTGAGTTATGAAAAATAATTAAGGATTTAGATTATTACTATTTGGGGGGCTGGAACAGGCTGCTCAGGGAGGAGGTTGAGGCACTGACCCTGGATGTGTTTAAAAGATGGGTAGATAAGGTACTTAGGGATATGGTTTAGTACAAGGATGGGTATGGTTGGACTCGATGGTCTCAAAGGTCTTTTCCAACCTGGTGATTCTGAGATTCCATGGGTGATACAAAAAAACTCCTTATGATTACAGAGAGAGGAACAGCCCTCACAACTTTGTTTCCAAACAACCCCACATAAATAGTTTGCAAGTTGAAGTCTCAGCATAGCCAGAGCGAGCTCAGGAATACAGACACTGGCTTTATTGTATTTGACTCATCTTGGTGTTGGAGCCTCATGGAAATAAAAAGAAATGTGACATTTTTCCAGCATGACAGGGAAGAATTTTGAGATTCTTTTTTTTTTCTAAGTCAGACAAAAGAAAGGCACCGAGAATTAGATCAGCTCTTCTCTTTCTTCCAGGCATAGCAATGCCCTGTTTGATGTTTGGTAGCCAACTGCAGTGTAATTGCACAACAGCTCCATGTGGAAAACCCAACGTGCTTCCCACTTGAGACCCACACAAAACGTCTCTCTTGGCTTTTCCAGGATCCTGGATCTGATATGATTGGAAGAAAGGTGCAGTTAGTTTCAACAAGGAATATTTCTGCCTAAGTGAATGTCAAACTCATCCTGGTGAACCTGGTCACAAACTATTTTATATTTATCAGCTAATATTTACTGTTAATAGCCCAAAGGGGAATATTTCAGGATTAGTTATAATTCGTGTGCTAATGCAGACAAGAAAAAATATCCAAGTTAGAATAGTGTGAGCTCGTAACCCTGTGGAGTTTATTTGGATAGAAGAGCTTAGAGAAAGGTTCATTTTAAAACTTTCTAAGTGTGCCAGAATCAGGAAAAACCCCCAACCCCAGCTTGGAAAGAAAGGCTAACATTTATAGAAGATCAAAAGCAAGTGGTTGAGTTCCTGGCTTGCAATATGTTCCCAGGTGAATAAATAATACCTCGTTTTGGAGGAGCAGGTTTGAGCTACTTTAATCAACTGTGAGGTACAAGGTTCAATAGAAACATCTGGGGTTTTTTCAGATGGAACTGGACCTGTCATGCCAAGACTCGTGGAGCTGCTATCCCAGCATCTGTGCTGACAGTGGTCGAATGGCAGGACTCTATCCGAAGCCAGGGGAAGCCACAAAATCGATGGTACATCTGAGAAATCTTGGAAAAGGTTCTTCAGAAAACGGGTTCTGACACCTTTATGGGAGGGAGGGAAAGCCTGCTGATCCAGCTGGGCAGAAATGCATTTACCAACCTGTTCTGGAGGCAGGCCAGCAGAGAGATGGGGCAGATAATGGGTACCACTTGCCCCTGGACTGCGACTATCAGTGCCACACAAGTCCCCACGTGCTGGCAGGAGCTGCTGCTGCAGGGTTGCAGTGATCTTTACATCAAGCTGCTGTCAAAAGTGATGTCAGCTGCTCATGCTACATGCAGTCTCCTGGGCATCCTCCTATTCCTTTCCAACTTGATCTTCTAAAGGCTCAAATCACTATATATGACAGATTAAAAAAATGATAGGATTTATTTATTTGTTCTTTAAAAAGTCACATATCTTTTTATACATCTGTGATGGTTCTGTGAATCCTCCCCAGCTCTTTGTTCTTGCAAAATCATTTTCATCCTCCCTTCAGGTACTCCACGTTTTCAGTAACTAGTTCCTCAAACCTTCTAACAGGTGCTAGTGCATCATGGCCTTTCATTGTCATTTCCCATTGTCATCTCATATTGTTCATCAAGAGATGAGAGGGAACATTGTCTGCAGACCGAGGAAATCATAAAATCTAACCCTGCCCCGCTTAATGCGTCGCTCCTGGCCTTAGGAAAATCACATAATCAAGAGGTGACAGAAGTGGTCTGATACCCTGAGTGTCTCCATTTCTGAATGCCTGTCACATCTCCAAAAGCTGCCCTCAGCTCAGCTGCCTCTCAGTTGAAAACGGAGATAAGGACACCTTCCCGTCTCACAAGAGAGAGTTAATATTTGTTCAGTGCTTTCAAAATGTTAAGTGCCACCTAAGTGCCGAGCGTTATTAACAGGAATAATGTGTGTTTTCATCTCCAGCTTGTACTCTTCTATCTGATCATTATCCAGCTTATAATAAATAACGACTTTCCTGGAATATAGGCCTAGAAAATACCTTTCTCACTCTTCTTGGAAAATGCTGCTAATTTTTATGATCAGCCTCGAATGTAAAGCATCAGATTGAAAACCGTAGATCTGCTGGAGTTTATAATACAGTTATACTAACTGGTCACTGGGAATGATTCCTCCCCAACTTGTTATACACTACATTTTGGTTTTGCCCGTTACCTTTCAGTCTGCAAGGAGTATGTAAATGGAGCTTGTAATCTCATTCTGAGTATAAATATCACAGAATCACAAGATTGGAAAAGACCTTTAAAGATCATGAAGTCCAACCATTCCCATCCTAAGCCAGACCATATCCCTAAGTACCTTATTTACCCTTTTTTTAAACACATCCAGGGATGGTGACTCAAACCCCTCCCTGGGCAGCCTGTTCTAGCCCCCAACAACTCTTTCAGTAAAAAATTTTTTTCTAATATCCAATCTAAACCTGCCCTGGGGCAGCTTGAGGCCATTTTCCCCTTGTCCCATCTCCTGTCCCCTCACTGAAGAGACCATCGCCCACCTCTCCACAACCTCCCTTCAGGTAGTTGTAGGTGGTGACAAGGTCTCCCCTCAGCCTCCTCTTCAAATATATAAAATATATTAAAAACTTACCAGTACACAGAAAGAAACATATAAAAACTTAAAAACTCTTGGTCATTTAAAGCTATTGAGAAGAGGATCAGGCTGTCACTAACCAACAGTACACCACGCTGGGTTGTATTTTGGAGTCATTCATACCACCCTTTCCCTTAACTGCTCTGGGCTTGACCTACGGTCAGATTTGCAGTGATGTTGCTGAATGCTTATTCATAGGTGAGAGCCTGTTGCTATTAAGTAAGTGTTAAAGTCCAGCTCATGTAAAGAACCATAAAACTTAAAAATTAAGTTCTATGTGCTTTGGGTTTTACCACAGAACACGTGTGGGAGTGAGTAGGTCCTGCTCCTGTTGCTAAATGTTTCGGTTGGAAATAAAAAGTCTACCTAGATGGGGTGAAACTTTGGGCTGCAGTGAAAGGATTTCCCAGCTGCCTCCGTGCTGCAGGAGTAAACATCCTCCCTCAGAAGGTGACAGCAGGGTAAATACACTGCTTGACCTCTGCTCTGATGGGACCGCAAGCCCTGGGAATTGAAAAAAGCACTGTGCCCTTCCAAGAACCCTGCTGAGGAAGTTCCCCTTAGCCAGGCAACCTTTCTGTCCCAAGTTAACCAGTTATTTGCCAATGCTTAAGATACACAATCAAATAAACACGCTATTTGTGATGCCTGTGATGGTTTTGCCAGGAGGAGACATCCTGCTCACGTAAATGGTATTTGTGCAGAGCACACAGCCATAGAGACCGACCCATTGTCATGTCTCACTGAGCTTTTTCTCTGCAGAATTTAAAATCAGAAAACAAATTTTCCCTTTGTGTAGCAATGAAGCCACTTAGGTTTATTGTAGCACTGTAAAACTCATCTAGAAGGCAAGCTGGAATAGCTGTATCTATGATAATCACATCCTTCCTAAAAGGCATCACTTTGGAAACCCTTGTGTATTTATAAAGAGTAACTAGGAGATGTTCACACATTTGCATTTAAACATCAACCCCACTGAAGATGTCTTGTTCATTACATCACTCTCAGTACAATACAGTAAGAACAGTCTGGAGTGTTTCCAAAGGAACCTAACTTAAGAAACAATCACTTGTATTACATCCAAACAAACCCCATTACCTAGGCTAAACCAGTTTAATAAAAAAACCCCAAAACCTTAATAAATTAGTATATATCTCCTCTCTGAACTGAAAAAGAATTAATTTGCCTTTATTTTCCTAATAGTCCCATCATCTATAAATAAAAATTTCAAATGCAAAAGGAAGTAAATGCTAATTCAGAGTTGGCAGAGTACAAGGAGGGAGAGGTGCTCTCTTCAACCTGTCTGAAAGGTTCTAAACCGGTGTGATGAATGCAATATACAATAATAACAATAGTAATAATCATCATCATAATAACAATAATAATAATAGCAGCTACATGGTGCTCTATAAATTCCAATGTTGCCTTTGAATACTTCTGCCAGCAACTGAAATCCTGCATCCAGCATATCACAGCTGCCTTCCTACTAGAAGAAAAGCTTAAGTTTCTCCCACATATGGTCAAAATGCTTCTATAAAAGTGAAAGGAAAGCTAAAAGATTACTGAGCATACTTTGAAAGCACGTGGGGAAAGTCTGGAAGAGCTCAGAACTTCCCTCCAGGCTTCAGCCCAGGTTTAGAAATGCCACACCTCGGCTGATCGAAGCAGATAGGAACGTCAAAGGAAATTCACTTTTGGCATCTAAATTCTCCCTGAAAACTGTCCAAGAGCTCTCTGAGGTAATCATGCATCTATGAGGTACATGGAAGACCAAGGCTGAAGTGATTTTTGTGGCACAAACTTCATTTTAGTTCCATTCTGTTGAAGAGCAATACATTGTCATAACAACCTATTATGAAAAAGTGCCTTTCCATCAGGTATAAAAACTTCCTATTTTGTGTACACCCAAACGTGGAACACAGGCAGCCATTCATCACAGAAATGATCTACAGCACAGATGTTGTTCACCCCAAATGAAAATCGTACAGCAGAAATAGATGATGAGTATCTGGAATGGAAGCAATAATAACATTTCCAACAGGGTATCTTTAAGAGAAATAGAAAAGCCAGCCAGTTATTTGTCACAGAAGTCCTGCACATCACTGTGCAGGAGGAATACTTCCAAGAGGAATTTGCATGGTGTGTGTAGAATAATTATTTTGACAAAAAATGTTGAATTTACCTACGAGGCCTGACAATGAAAAGAACTATTACAAAACCTGGGATATTTAACTGAGATGGACCAAACCTCCTTCTTCGTGTAGTCATAGGCAATGAGTACACATTGATACCATCTGTACGTTTTATAGAGCATCTCTTATTTATTGCAAATACATTTCATGCAGGGCAACAGTTCTGTTTCCATTCATCCTCTTCAAAAGAGACTCCTCATCTCTCTGACAAGAATTCAGAATACCATTCATGGCCAAACGCCGCGGTTGGATCTCTCCGAGTTAATGTTATGAAAAGGAATGTTTCTCTGCTCCAAGAGAAGTGTCTCCAATTCAGCAGGATGCATTAAAGAAATTAAGGTGAGAATCCAAGGAGTTGACATAATGATGTGATAAAACTTGCAGGTTTTATGGAAAGAAGCATTTTTCAGTTTCCTCTTCATAAATGGGAAACATATACGCACAGTGTGAAGTAACATCTTACACCAAACTATGTAAAATATGTCAGCTTGAACACTTCACATTTAATGAAAAATATTTTTCAGGAGAATACCTGATATTACATTTGCTGGAGGAAAAGAAAACATCTTTCATTTTCTCAATATTACAGTCCTATCCCATTACCACTTACTTTTTTTCCTAGCTGTAAAAAACCAGCATTGGGATATTTATGCATTGTGAATTAGAAGAAGTATTTTTTACTGGCCATCAAGATTTGAGTGGCACAGCTCTATTTGTAGCATGTTTTCATTAAAATGAAAACGTGGAAAGTAATAAAAGGAACATAAACCCTCATTGGTACCGGTGGGGCTTTATGTTGGTCGTGGGATTACGCGTGTTGTTTCTGTTATAGATCACGGTGTCCTCAAGGGTCTTTTCCAACCTAGTGATTCTGTGATTCTATGATCAGACAGCAAGGGAAAACTCTTTTTCCACTGGCATCAAAATGCATTTTGCTATTGTAATAGGGAACATGGATTTAGTATGTAGAAGCTGTAGGCAATTCTCAGCTTTCATTTTATTGAGTCTGGTACGTCCCACTTCAGGAGTGTCCTTAATCTCTGGTATATGTAAGTTCCATTTAGTGCAGACATACATGTAAAATGAGACTAAGGAGTGCCAATCTAGAGAAGAATCTAATTTAACCCTTAGTTATTCACTGAAAAGGCTGTCAGCACACTTCGCATGAAGGGAAAGGTGCTCCTTTAGCTTCTCTGAAACAGAAACAAATCCCACTGTTTTGAACTTCAGATTTGAACCTCGAGGCCCAGAAAGGATAGAATATGGCCACAGCTCACTTTATTAGCTAATTACAGCAGGTTTAAATTAACATCTGAGTGCTGCTTGGTATCGCCTAGGCACACCCTGCATCTGCAAAGCTACCACGGTGCTCACGGAAGTGGTTCCTGGTTATCAGTCATCTAAATGAAAAGTCAATCAGGTTGCCTGATTTCCAGATTATTAGAGCAATCGCCTTAAAAAATCTCCAACCCATGTAATGCCTGAGTGCCTTCACCAGTTCTGCAGCAAGTATTTATTAGCACCGCATAAAAAAGTAACATGTCACTTGTCTAGAGCCACAAAATGCTCATCAACAGAAACAGGTCCAAGTGCCACGCTGCTTTTTGTGTTCTACATCTCCCTTCCCTCGCTGGGAAAACCAAAGATGACTGTAGGAACACAGTAAATACATCCATTATTTCTGTTGATTCCCTTTGATTTATCTTATAAAAATAAACCTGTTACATCAAAGACCTCACTTGTAAGTTGTCTTTGGTAAAGGCTCTAATTTACCCATTAAAGACGGATAAAGATGACGAGCCGTGAAGCTAACACTGAAAACCTTTTGATCTTCTCACTCCTGGGCACAACACATAAAGGTGCAGCAGTTCGGCTCTATCACAATGGCTTCTGAATCCAGACAGGACAGGAGCAATGGAATTGACATCAGTTGGAAGGGGTAGGTGGTGACCTGGGCGACAAATCCCAAGGATGGGAGAATGGAAGGTACGTGGAGAAGACTCCTTGAGATGTCTGAGGTGAATACTTCCTCTCAAGTAGTAATGAATGGTGTGGCAGAAACCCTGAATTCCTAATGATACAAGAAAAGGACAGAAAAGAGATTCAACTCTGACCTCAAAGGACTTGCTTTCGTTCTTACACCTGTGGTACAGGGCTATTGGGTGGAGGGCTAAACCCAGGATAGCCAGTCAGATGTTTCACTTCTTTCTCCAAAGTGTTATCCTTCTGCTTTCTTTTCCAAAGGCTACTTTTTTTGTTTGTTTGTTTGTTTTTAATCAGAGCTGGAGCTAAAAACCACCGAGGAACCGGTGACTTCTCAGGAGAGCCCCGAACACGACCGGTACCCTTCTGCTGGAGCTGCCCGGCGCTGAGGAGAGGCACGCTGGGGTTTAGAGAGCTGGTTTCGTGAGGCGAAAGGCGCTTTTCGGCCGGGCAAGGCCAGGTGTACCTGGTTTGCAATTACACAATTAAGCAGCCTGCTAGGGAGGCACCACCCCACCCCGCTTCCCTTTGTGTAAAACTAGACAGGAGCTGGCTGGGATTTCCCGTCAGCAGCGCCGGGGAAAAGTGCCAGGGCGCGGGGAGGGGGAAGCTTTGAGCCTTCGAGGCCCTTCCCTCCTGGGGCGCCCGGCGTCGCCCTCAGCCTCCAGGGAGCGGGTGGCTGCTTGAGGCCGCCGGTTCTCCGCCGCTGTGCGGGGCTCGCCGGCCCCCGTCTCCCCCGCGACGCGGCCGACCGACCGGCCGGGGCGCCAGGCCGCTGGCTCCGCCCGCACCACATGACTCCGCCGTCGGTAGAAAGTTTTCCCGTCCCGCGGTTGGAAAATGGCGGCGTAGGAGCGGGGCTCTCGCATCCCCGCCCGGTCCGGCCGTCCCCGCGGCCCCCAGCGCCATGACCCGCTGGGTTCCCACCAAAAGGGAGGAAAAATACGGCGTAGGTGAGGACCCTCCCGGCCCCGCTCCCGCCTGTTGCGCTGCGGGAGTCCGCGCCGTCCGCGGGGATACCCCAGCCGCGGGCCTCTCTCCCCATCCCCTCGGCTCTTTCCCCCCCTACCCCGGCCCCTCCTGGAGCCGGGCTCCGTCGGCGTCCCGCTCCGAGCGGCCGCTGGCTGCGGCGGGACGGGGCAGCGCTTCCCCGGGCAGTAGCGCCCGGCGAACTTCCGCGGGGCCGGGACGGAGCGCGGGGGTCGGCCGGCGGCCCCGGCTGCAGCACCCGCGGCCGCGGGGCTCCGGCCGTCTCCGGGCGGGGGGTTTGCCGAGGGAAAGTTGAGATACTTGCCCGGAGACGCCGGGCAGCCCGAGCTTGAGCCAGCCTCGCTTAAAAAGTTGCCTTTCCTTGCTCGCCCTGAGCGTTTCCTTTTCTCCCGAGCGCTACTTTGTCTGGATAGAAGGTTTTGAGTTGTTTCCACGTTGGTTTCTCCTCTCCCTTCCCTCCCTCCCTCCCTCCCCCGGTGGCAGCTGAACAGGATACGCTTCCAGGGCTGGAGCTGGATCCCGGGTGGGAAGCGCTGCCCCGCGCCATGGTGATGCCGGTGCTCCCTCGGCCCCCCATCCCTCCTGGGGAGAGGAGGCTCGGCGGCCGCGCTTGGCTTCGCAGGGAGTGTGATTTTCATACAGATGAGGGGGCTGCCCCTGCGCGCTGCTACCCGGGGATCCATTTCGTCCTCTGGCTTCTTCCGTCCCCCTCACACAGAGGGGGATTGTTCTCCGCTCTTAATTAAACGGGAGCGAACTCGGTGGGGTTGGGCTGCGCTGTGCCGAGAGGTGCTGAGGGTGTCTCGTCGTGATCGGGAGCGGTTTTAAGGGGTTATGGAGAAGAAGACTTTATTGGCGTGAGCGTTTGGGCAAAGGAAATAATAAATCTGACTGACCAAGCTCAGTGTCCACCTCAGGTCTTGGACTCTTGGTTGTAAAGAACAGCTTCTCCTGTATACCCACATCCGAGCCTTGTACGAACAACGGGAGCACAGGAGGAAGGGAGGTCTAAGCAGAGCCCAAGTGAATTTCAGGAATTAATTTGAAGTTCCATCCCTACATCCCTAGAAGAAGAGAGCTTGACTTTTAAATTACTGGCATATCCTCGCCGGCTGCTTGTGCAGTGTGAGTAATACCAGCGCTGAGGATGCAGGAGAGGAAGGAGAAAGCAGAAACACTACAGATGGCAGTTGCTCATCGAGTTTTCCAGCTACCTGCCTCGTGGTGTGGGATGGGTAGAGCGTTTCTGGAAGCCTGGAATGAGTAGATTGTCACGTACTATATATTAGTGCAATAAACTAGTGATGCTCCAAAGCAAGTTCCTCTTCTGTGTGAACTGGATTCTAGTATTGGGGCAGAAGTGATTGCTGGGACCTGGCTTTCTCCAGAGCCCATGGCTTGGAAGTGCTTTTGGAAGGGTGAGAGAATAAGAAATGTTGAACAAACTCTTCTAAAATACACTTTGAAGTGTGTTTGGGCATTCTCAGCGTGGGAAATTGTGTGTGTGCACTGAGAAAACTAGACTTTAATGTAACTTAAGAAAAAAACCCCACTGTTTGGCAGTTCCAAAAAGCAAAAGATTTTGTGCTTGATGGATATTTGCTGTTTGTGGCCACTGCTCTGGAGAGAAGCTTGTCAGGGCTTTGTAATGGGTTTGCCTTTTTGTGATAGTTTATCTTCTTTCTCCTGGAAGTTGGCTGAGAGGGATGATCCTCCACAAAATTAGGGTGTTCCTCTGCTGAACCTCAGGGGTGTGAGAGTTTCAAGGGGTCACAGTGTGGAGATAAAATCAGGTCTAGAGCTAATTGAGTGTTGCGATTGACTGTCGTGGGCTGTCTGACACCGTTTTGGGACAGGGAGCTCCTTTTTGAGCTCCTTTTTTCCTTCTGAGGAAGATGAATGTTCAGCTTGGTTGCCTGTGTTTTACACGTCTCTGGGCTGTTAAAAACAGGCACTCTGTGCACCAGGAGACTTCTGGTGGTTTGTTTTCTGTTGCTTGTGAAACTGACAGGTTACAGGGAATTGATGTAGCAGTTACGTGGTCCCATTCAGGAATGGAGAAGGGGCTGTTAATGATGAACATACTAATAAACGAGTTTTTTTCTTCCTAACTGCTTACCATGGCCAGTCCTGGAGACTGACAGTGGAACAGAAACATCTGCCCCTTGCTAAATAATTGAACTGTTTGCTGTTAATTGGGTTGTTAATTGAACTGCTGTCTCAGTGATACATGTATGTACTATACTTAGTGAGGATGCTTAACTGAAGCAGAAATAATAGGACGGTGTCTGTTGTTGTGGCTTGTAACACATCACACCTGGGTGGGGCTTGGAGTGGTGTGGATGTATACATACTCCTGTATCTATACAAGATGTGGATATACAAAATATGCGTATGTGTGTGTATACATACACACACTTTTTCTTTCCTCCTCTTGGCTGATGCGTTCCAGTGCACAATTAAAACCATCCCGAGTCCCAAAGGTTTGCTGGCTGGGAGGCAGTTGGAATGAATTACTGTAATGTACCTATAGGGAAAGCGTGGCAGGATACAGGTGGGGTGAGAAATGCTCCTCCAGCTCAGCCCTTTCTCACCTTGCACGGTGGGGTTTGCTGATGCTGCTGCCTGTCCAGCACACGTGTAGACTAAACTCGGTGCCTTACAAGGAGGAGCAGTGCTGCGTGGTGCATAGGCATTATCTCAGCAGGCAGTTGTGAGCGTGACTCAGCTCCGCTTCCTGAGAGAGTTGAGGGCTCGGCGTGCTGGGAGGTTGGATGAGGAATGGGTGTGGGTATAATGGGATAATACAGTTACTAGATTAACATACGGGGAACCATCTGAAACAGGAAGAACATCAGCTGAACTGAAGTCGCTTTACTCCCGATACTGCCCATCCTCCTTCGTCTCTGTGCCCAGCTCCGTGTTTCATCTCTCTCCCCGAGCTGGTGGCACACACGGGGTGGTGTTGAGATGGCCACATGGGTGTAGGGCTTCCTCAACGGGAATATCAGAGCCCTTCAGAGAGCACCAGGGGCTGCTTATGCCTGCTGTGTGCCCTGGGTGTCCCAAGCTGCTGCGGAGTGTGGCTGCTCAGTCTCATGGTTCCTGCTTTCAGCCTGATGTGAAAATTGCAATTTTGGTGTTCTTCCTTACACCAGTGGAGAGGAGATGTAATGAGCTGCTTTAGGAAGTCTGTGAGCCCGAGTAGCACTTCTGAGATGGCATGAAGTGGCTCTAGTAGCTTCCAAATCCTCTTGACTTCTATTACTTGACCCTATTCCTTTGGGCTTAAATCTGAAGTAAAAGGTAGAACTGGTGCTACTGTGATTACTACAAATATCATACATGAAATGCCTTTGTGTTCAGAAGAATGTGCAGATATGGAGTAATTAGATCACTACTGTTATAGCTTAATTTTTAATATTTTTTTCAAAAAAATGGTGAAATAGAAAAATAGTGTGAGGGGAGCGTATGCATGGTCAGATAGAGGAGAACTTCCCTGGCTTTCCATTGAGATGCTGTTAGCTTTCAGGATGTTGACTCTAGGTGGAAAACATGGATATTGTACCCTTGCTGTGAGCAGTAAGCCAGTGCAGGCTCTGCCTTTCAGGCAAGGTGCTTTGGGCAGCTTCATAAATCAGAGCCCTTCAGGAAGAAAGGGCTGGGTATCCATACAGGGAGCTGCATTGAGTGTTGCTACTTCAGGACAGCCCTTGGTACCTGGGTAAGAGCTTCCAGATGGCAGGTATCAGGTCGCAGATAACGTGTATGTCAAGGACAGGGGCATTTTAAAAATAGCCTGTACTTCTGTGACCACTGTATACCTACAATTGCTGCACTTCTCTGGCATCTCTCGGTGCCTGCAGGGCTTTCCCCTGAGCAGACAGGGTTCTGCAAGGCCTTGAGATGGTCTGTCTGGTTCTCAGCCCTTAGCCAGTGTCCCGTGGGCTGTTTAGATATCCCATACTACAGAGGGGATGTGTCTCCACATGCATTAGTTTAAAAAAAAAAACAATAGGCAAACAAAAAAAAACCCACCCAGTTTTGCTGTGAGCCACGTGGTTCCTGTGTTTTTCCTTGTTAGTGCTGAGCTGCTGGTGTGTGTCATGAGAGGGCGAATCCTAACCAGCCTGGGGTTTAGATGCTGTAAAACAGGGTGGTCCATGGCCAGATTTCAAGGGTGGGGTGTTCTGGTGCCTCCCTGGGACTGGGATAGCATATGTAGAAAAGGTTTGTAGAAATCTGTACTGCTAGGGGAGGGCTGTCATAAGTTGGTAGACTAAGTGGCAATATAAAGGTTGTGATACACAAGATTTGCAACTGAGCTCTGCTCTTGGAGAGGGGAGGTGGGAAGTTGGGAAGAGCAGTGCCATGGAGGGCACAGGAACTCCCCCAGCCAAGCACTGCTGCTTTGCTGGTGGTTTGGGATTGAGGGAAGGCTTTTGTGGCATCCTGGGTTTACATGCCCACAGCTGTGGTGAGTGGTGCTGGCTTGTGGAGACTCCTGCTTGATTCCCAAGAGCCTTGTGTGTGCATGTTCGTGCCTGAAAGTAGGGAAGGAATTGTTTTTAGGAGATGGGGAAAGATGCACCTTAGTGGTGCAGCTGGAAGGGTTTCAGTGATGCTGTGTTGTGAGTGGGGATTGGGGCTGCCTGGCAGGACAGGGTCATTCATTCCCTCAGTACTGGTCCTGACAGCAGGACTGAGCTCTGGTGAGTCCCAGTGCAATGGGGTAAAGATGTCTGTGCAGTGTTAGCTGATGGGTTTATTGGTGTGCTACCCTTGTGAGACAGCATGTGTGAATTCAGTCTCTTAGAGACACCCTGCCCTGCTGCACACCCAGGTTGGACTTTCACTGTGTGGTGTCTTCCAACACCTTTTAGTTCCCTGCTTGCTGATGGGGTGTGCTTCTGCTCCCTGGCATCAGGTGAAGCAGAGGTTAGGGTCTGGCAGGTGAGGAGTACCTCTTCCTAAATGAATGACCCTTATTTGACTGTAGGCATGTGCTTGATTGCTCTCAGTTTACTCAGCAGTCACTATTGCTTTCTGTCAATAAACACTTGTGGCAAGCAGCAGATTGGAGAGGGATAAGGATGCCGGATACATGGAAGCAAGGGTATGCTCCTCTCTTTGGTTTTGTCCAGGTCAGTGACAACATTACAGACTGGGTGTATTCTGAGAAATGATTCCTGTAGGGATTCACTGGAAATACTCCTTTTTTTGTGGGGTTTTTTTTTCCCCTCATAGATCACATACTGCCTTCCTATAGGCAGCTGGCTGCCCATGGGTGTAACGTGGAGCTGACAGCCAGCTTAGGAATTTTTCAGCTGTTAACTAACAAACACTCTTGTTCCTAGAAAGTTAAAAGGGAGGGGGCATTTTCACAAGCTGAGGCTTTACACTTTACACAAGCGTGGAAGTGAGAGTAGGACAAGGTCCTGCTGTCAGGTTTTTGGTTTGGGATTGATTCTGGAGAACCATTTCTGAATTTCCAGGGGTACCTTGGTGGGGTTTGCAGTGTTCCACTTTTATGTTTCACTGCCATAAGTGCCTGATTTAGGTGTGCTGATAACATCTTAATTGCAGGCTGTTTGCCAGTTTGGCACAGCTGGCTTTGTGTGTTAAATCCTTTCTGCATAGGCAAAGCGTTCAGGGAATGGGGAAGGAACACTGGATGCACCTGAACGTCAAACTGGTGTCTCCAGGAAGCCTTTCTGTCAGCTTGCAACTACAGGAATAAGTGTTGCAATAATTTTCCTTTGAAATACTTGTTTTTCTGGAATTTGTCCAGTGTGGGCTGTAGAGCACATGCAGGATATGCCTTGTCTAATCCTTCAGTAGTCCTTCAGGACTGAAATCCAATACATCTTGTTAAATACCTGTAGATGTGTCCAATGTTAGATAAATAGCTGAAAGCTGACTTATATTAATGAATCGAAGCTTAAATGAGGAACTAGAGCTAATCCAGGTTTAAAGTATTTACTCTATTAAAGATGTCAGTCTTACTTCTCCTCTTCTACTTGCTGGGAGGCAGAAGCTTTCCCAAAACCTCCTTCTGTGAAGCATGAGGGCTGCTCTTCCTTGTGGATCTTCCTTGGCTGGGAGATGGACCGCTGAAAAATAGAGTATCTTCTTTTTGGTGAACTTGAGCACACTTGTAACTCTGTTTTCTTGCCTGTGGTAGATCCCAAGGCCATCCTAATAATAGTAGTGTTCTGAATAATGCTTTCATGGATTCCTTAATGAACACTGGGATGCTTTTGTCCTTTAGCCAAGAGGGGGGAGGAGTAGAAATCACACCTGATGTTATCCCCCAGAATATTCAAAATGAGATAGTTCTTGTACTTCTGAAACTTTATCTGTGTTTTCAGGCTGTAGTTGTGAAAACATTTATGTATTGATGGTGTTATTTATCTTCCCATGCTTATGTGATTTGTGCATTAAATCTGATTTCTGCTGTCCAGACTGGAAGCAGTGGCTGCTGAATTTCAGTTTCATCAGCAAAAGGTGAAATATCTCAGGGAATATTTTTCCACTCCATATAATTTTGTAACTAAACTGAAATAATTACATTGAGATCCATTATGGGTAATCATGTATCCACACATGTAACAAAGCAAACAGATGAATAGCTGAAGTTACTATTGGCCATGATAACTGAATTTGGGGGGGGGGGGGGGAAGAATATTTCTTAGCACTTCTGCTTTATTTTGAGTACTTTTTATATTATTTTTTTAACATTTTCGGGGGTTTGTGGTAGCTGAATCACAGAATCCCTAAGCTGGATAAGACCATTAAGCTCATCAAGTCCAACCATTCCTGTCCTGTGCTAAACCAGGTCCCTGAGCACCTCATCTCCCCTCTGTTAAACACACCCAGGGGTGGGGACTCAGCCCCCTCCCTGGGCAGCCTGTGCCACAGCCCCACAACTCTGCCAGGGAAGAACTTTTCCCTCACATCTGAGCTGACCCTGCCCTGGGGCAGCTTGAGCCCATTGCCCCTTGTCCCACCTCCTGTCCCCTGGCTGAAGAGACCATCGCCCACCTCTCTGCACCCTCCTGGCAGGGCAGGGGAGGTGGGGAGAAGGTCTCCCCTCAGCCTCCTCTTCTCCAGGCTGAACACCCCCAGCTCCCTCAGCTGCTCCTCAGAGGATTTGCCCTCCAGCCCCTTCCTCAGCCTGGTTGCCCTTCTCTGGACACACTCCAGGACCTCAATGTCCTTGCAAACCTGCTTGAGCAGCTTGTGAGATGAGCTGGGTCTCTGGCTGTAGGATGTAGGAGTCTCTGCAGTGTCCCCTGTATTGAGGGTGTTGGTGGTGGCATCGTGGAGAAGTGTCTTCCTTGTGGCTTGACATTGTGAGTTCCTGATGGTGGTCAGAGCTTCCTGGAGACAGAGCTCCTGCATGGCTTTGGGATCCTTCCATCTGACACTGCAGGTGGGGAGTTGTGAGGGGACACACAATCCCTGACGTGCCCCAGAGCCTCTTCGAGCATCCAGATACCTTTGGAAGTGCAGCCTTAGGTGCTTGCGTTTGCTCTGGCTGCATTCTCCTCCTTCTCCAAACAAAGCACGGAAATACTGACATCACTTGACTTGAAGTTGAATGTAATAAAGTAACATATGTTTAGGGAACAGAGCTGAATAGCCCCTGGGTCCCAGGAGGAGGTAGCTGGTGCCAAACAAGGAGTTGATGATGCAGGACTGTGCCCGGCCCTCAGAACAAGGACCTGCAGCTGTGCTGTGTTAGTAGAGGAGGGCTTGCCTCATATCCATACATAGAATATATAAAATAAAGTTCAGAAGCAGGGCAAACAGTGGTGCCTGAGGTCCCTGTGTAAGGCTGGAGGGAGTGGGGGCACAGGAACATGGGAAGCTCTGCTGCTACCTGTGTCTCCAGCAGCCTGCCTGCATCCCAGCTGGTGCTTTAGCCTTTAACATCCTTCTGATCGTGCCAGCTGGTCTGCAGGAGAAAATGTTGGCAGTAGGGAATGGTTCAGTGACTGTATGTAGTTGGGTGCTTTTACTGAGGAGTTACTTCAGCACGTTGAGTGTGTGGTGGTGTCTGTAGGAAAGGCTGAGTATCAGAAATGAGGGGAAATTAAAGCAACTGGTAATGTGAAGAGTGTTCTGTGGTGGACCCTGAAACAGGAAATATCTCAGTGCTGAGCCAGATGGAAGTAGCTGATGATAATTTGAGTTTCCAAGTCTTGACACAGATGGTGAACAGTTTAAAAGGACGCTTGCTTTCAGAAAATCTGCTGTGCATATGACTCCAGTGAGCAGATCCTGACCCTGAAATGGCTGCAGGTTATCCAGGCAGTGACTGGGGATGCTCTGTAAATCCTGCCTGCTGGAGGAGGAGGGGTGGCACTGGCGTTGTAATGAATGGATAGAGACATGGTTAAGCGTGTCACTTGGGTCAGGAAAGTAACAGATAAGGGTCTGTGGGAACCTTTAAACTCTCTCTTGGCTAAATATGAAGCTGTTGTCCCAAAATGTGAGCCTGTGAATGAAACACTAACATAGTGATGGCAAGAAGTGTGTTTTTTACCTTGATTGCTATTTTTTAAGCAATAGGAAGAGCTAGAAGAGGGTTTGTTCACCTGCTGTCGTATGGATGTCCTGGCAGCTGGTGGATGTGTAGAGGGACCAGTGTCAGGCGTGACCAAGCCTGTGCTTATTCCCTTCTTAACTCCTGTGGAGACCATCATGGTGTGGTGGGCTCTGAGTCCTTGTGTCCTTGGTTCTGCCTTGCTCTGGGTTTGAAAAGCTTGTCCTCTGGGGTTTAATTTTCTACTACTTGGGGGTCACAAGGGAACATGTTACTTCTTTTGCTGTTCCACATTGGACAAGCTGTGTCTCATTTCTCACTCAGGTATGTAGATTCAATCCTGTAGTATGTTCTGTTTCACGTGAGGTCGTGGTGATGCTGCCTGGTGTGTGGTCTCAGGACTAGGCTGCTGGATGGCCTGGTGGCCTCAGGCTCTGCCCACAGCAATGTATTGCCTTGCATTTTTTGAGCAAAGAGCAAAATGGGGCTGTGATGCACAACTGTGTGTGGTTCTGCATGAAAGCTGTCTCACTACCTGGTTATTTCCATTGCTGTCCTTCTCAGTCTGCCATATGCTTCTTGAGTTCTAATGATTTGCAAACTTTTTTTCTTTATTTCAAGTGTATTGTCCTTGTGCACAAATACCTGCCAGTTTTCTTCAGGCATCATCTGCTGTTCTGCCTGGAATTCCTACTTACCTGGCTGCCCCTGTTTCACCTCTGGGGTCAATGGGAGATGCTGGCTGTGTTTCCATCAATCCATAGTCTCCTGATCCCTTTTTTTCCCACCAGGAATCTTAGGGCAAATAGACTTGAGACACTTTTTTCCTCCCCTCCAAGGCTGGTGTAGCGGTGTGGTTTTGGGGATGGGTATGGTGATGTGGTCTTCTGGGGGCTTTTTCCATCCTGTCCTTCCATAGAGTGATCTCTTTGATATTTCCAATGGAAAGGCTGAGTGGTGTAACAAACCCAGTGGTTTTCTGATAGAGTTTTTAGTAAGTTGGTTTATAAAGAACATGGATTTTGGTTTTGTTTGGGTTTGGAGATATTTGGGCTTCCAGCTCAAATCAGAGTTACTCTCTGGAAGATAATTCTTTGGTATAGCTGTATCTAGCTGCCTCCTTCCTCAACAGCCCATCAGAGCTTCTGACTGTCTGTTTTCTACCTCTACCTGACCTTGGTCAAGTCTCTTCTGCTCTTGGTTGTGTGTGTGTCTCTTCTGATGCTGCCTCTCAGTAACGGTTGGGTGTGTTGGTGACAGCCCTTTTCTCATGGACTTCCCAGGTGATGGGCAGCAGTAAGCAGAACTCTCTGAATTCCAAGATGACCAGGACTTGCTCACAGCTGGCATTGCCCCCTTTTTGAAGTGAATTAGTGATGTGTGATGAAAACAGTGGAAGGGACTGAGGCAGTGGGTTAAGATTCCTCCCACCAGAGTTTTGGTTGCTGAGCTCTTCTGATGAGGAAACTGTTGCTCTTGCTCACGAGTGAAGTGGCTGGAGATATGAGGATGGATATTTTTGTGTTTCTTGGGCAGTAGTTTCCATAGTGCCTGAGTCAAACAGGACAAAACAGCCATCCCAAACTTTTGATGGAAAGCCAGATATTCTTTTGCTGTTTGTCATGTTATACTTTGTTTATCTGTTGGCTTTGTTCTTGCGTGTTTCATGGTAACTAAGGGTCTAAATGGATTTTAAAAAAAGCTAACAGGGATGTCTGCAGTTATGTTAGATTGGATCATCTCAGTGCTGCTGTTACTGTCCCTATCAGCTCCAGGACCGATGAGGTGCTGACAGAGGAGGGAGTTTGTTTAGTGCTGGCTAATACAGAGTTACCTGCTGTAAGGTAGGTAATCAGGTTCAGATCAGATGTTGGGAAAAAGTTCTTCACTGAAAGAGTTGTGGGGCTGTGGCACAGGCTGCCCAGGGAGGGGCTGAGTCCCCATCCCTGGGTGTGTTTAACAGAGGGGAGATGAGGTGCTCAGGGATCTGGTTTAGCACAGGACAGGAATGGTTGGACTCGATCTTAAAGGTCTTTTCCAACCTGGTGATTCTGTGTATGTCTGAAACGTGATTAGGGAAACCAGGCTTTGGACTCAGCTTAGTTAGGTCTGGTCCGTCTCCTGCTGAATCCTGCTGTAATGGGAAATGTCCTGCTAGCAAGGTTTTATTTGGGGAAATAAACCTTCCTTGAGAAGCAGGGGAGTCCATGAGGAGTGCAGAGAGTAGCTGGCTGCAGCTCTGTGGGATGGGAATTTTTATTCTTAAAAATAAATTAATGGACTGGATACAGCCAGATAAGCCCATTTTAATAAAGACTCGAGTGACCTCCCCAGTTACAGTGCTGTTTATATTTTTAATTTTGTGTGGGTTCAGCTTCTGTTTTATTTCTAGTTGAATGTAGTCTCAAAATGATTTATTAACAGATGTTTTAATTGGTAACTTTTGCTGCCAAAGAGGCCTCTGTTTATTTACTGAACTGGGATAACTGGGTGATTCAACTGGTTCAGATTTGTGCCTATGACAAGATATAAACTCCTAAGATCAGGAATTAAAGTATTACATTTGTATAATAGTGTCTCGATGCTTCTGTAATATTTACATAAGGAGGGTGGAAAATGTGAACTAGAGTAATTGAATGCCAGCTCAAGCATTGATAAGATGGGTAGGTGGTGATACTGCTGAGGAATGAGGGAGTAAATTAGTGAAAGAGTAAAATACTGGTGAAAACTAGTGAAGCCTTGGGCTCTCCCATCGTGTTTCCCTACTTACTGCATCTGCACGTCGCAGGCGTTTCTGTGGCTGCCTTTGCAAGCAGCAGCACTGCCTTGCTCTTGGGATGCTAATGGAGCAAGAAACATTTTTAAAGCTTAAACTGCTTTATTTTTCTCCAGCACACTGAAGGCTCCTACAGAGAGGAGTAGGTTAGATGCCTGCAGGAAGGTAGGACACATACTCTTCCTCTCCTCACCCTTGCCAGCACCATCTTCAGCACGAGTCCCCCAGCAGAATGGGCTAGGTGTCTGGTTAGGATGCTGTCACCAGACATAGCCAGGGGGAATGTCTGTGCTGATTTAGCTCATTTTTAATATATGTTTTCCTAGATGTGGGGACTTGAACATCCAGTGCTCTGGTTATCCTTAGCATGTTGCTTTTAACAACTTTGTTTTGAGGCAGAGGTCTGGAGGGTGGTGAACGAGTTGGGTAGCTGAGCAATAACCACTCGTTATTAGACTAATGAAGTATTTTTGCAGTGGGGAAAAGAGATGTTTGAAGGTGGAAGTGGTTATGGAAGACAGATATGCTGTCCAGTTCGGCACAAGCTTGTGCTGTCAGTTGGAGCTTGCCAAATTTGAACATCATCTTTGTTGCTTTGGAAGCCGTCACAGGAAGATGGATCTCTTTAAGCCGTGGTTTCCAGTGGGGCAGTGCTAGAAAGGGGACAGATCTCCTCTGGACAGGAGCTGACTCTTGCCCCCTCCCTTGGCTGGTACTGCCCTGGGCTGCCTGGGCTCTGTGCTGATGCTTCACCTCTTTTCAGCAACTAGCTGGAGTGATGCTGGGAAGATGAAGATAACATATGGATAAGAAGGAACAGTTAAAATGGCTTTTTCTTACTGCAACAGATGAGCAAGTGACTGCTGGGCTAGTGGCACCTTAAACACCTACTAGCATTAGGAGACGTGATCATAGGTGGTGTCTTTAAAATACACTCTCTTGTGGTTATGCTCAGGGGGTAAAGTGTTACAGCCTGGAGCTAGTCTGGATTAATGAGGGTGATTTTGGGCCTTGGAGGAGTAAGGAGAGACGTTGCAAGGGTCACCCTTGAGGTGTCTCAGTTGGCTGAGGGCTGCCCCAGCCATCACAGACCAAACTGGTCAGTGGGGCGAGACTCTGGCTACTGATCAGAAGCTCTCATCTGGGAATTTCCCACATCTGGGATATTGTGTTGGGCTAGATCAACTTTATTTAGGCTAGAAAGATTTTTAGAGCAATTAAATTACCTTGTGCTAAAGTTAAGTGTTGCAACTATAAGTTTAGGTTCCTGTTGATCAGGAAGGTGTGGAGCTGAGTGTCTGTAAGCAGGGCTTTCAGGTGTTCCTCTACTCCAGTCTTCCCCAACCCCCAGAAGTTTCTATGTTTGGTTTATGGAGAGAGTAAAATGTGATGCTGGGACTTTAAAGGACGTATCAATTCCACTTCTTTCTCCTTCCTTACTCCAGAGTGAACATGACAATTAGTATGGGTCCAGAGGCTCCCTCTCAGGTGGGCAGTGTGGGATTTGTACTGGATCTGAGCTCCCTCAGACAGCACTGAGAGGAAACCCTGCTGCCAGTGGCAGGGGTCGGTGATGAGAGACGGCCTCAGAGCTGTGGACAGTGACTCTTTGTTAGGGCTGGCTGCCCAGCCAGCTTTGTGGCTCTTCTGAAAGCAGCACCAGGCATGTGATTTCTTACTGGTTTGGGGAAAAACAATTTTTCCCTGTGTTTGCAAAATGCTGCTCTTCTCTCTCAATGCAGGCAGTGCTGTTTGACTCACTTCCATGGTTATATCTTTACATTAAATCCAGTACAAGATACAACTTAAGGAAAAATAGCATGTATTTCCAATTTCTAGCTGTTGTGGAAAAGAGAAGGTGGATCAGACTGTGGCTCTTAGCAAGTAATTCTTCTCTCTGACTACTGTTTCTAAGAAAGCTGAACGAGTTCCTTGGGCATTATTTGACTCTGGATCTGTGCTCTTTCTCTGTGGTTCTTATTGTTGGAGACAGCTGGAAGGTCCAAGAGACAAATAAGGTGATGGCAGGTAAAAGTAAACTGAGCAAGGTTTGATGTTTAAAAAAGCCTCAAATGCCTTCTCCTCTCTTCCCCACTCCAGAAGCTTTCCTGAGAAAGCAATGGAGGGATTTTGATTTTCTTCTCCTTTGTAGAAATGCTGAGGAGGACAAGCAGTAGGAAATGAAACCTTCATCTCCTCACCCCATTTTCCCCCTGCTTCAGGCTTTTTGTTCTGCACCATCAGCTCTGTATTGCAGTGAACAGTGTCTTCCAGGGGATGGAGTTTGCCAACTATTTCCACAGTAGTGTGATAGCAGTTTTATTGTGTTGAACATGATTTTTATAGGCTATTAAAACATAGCTGTGACATTAGCTTGCTGCTATAGAAACACTTAGTAAAAGACACCTGCTTTGTGAACTTATGGTTGGTACAGTAGAGACCTGATGCAACCACAAGGGAGAAGGTTGAAGCAAGGGACTGATGCATCAGGCATCTTCAGATGTAGCTGAGTGCATGCTGGATGGTTTTTGGTAAAAGCCCCATTCTGGTATCGCTTGCTGGCAGCCAACAGCTAAGAAAAGGTTCTGCTTCATCCTGTGAAGGTCCTGAGGATCTCTCTGTGTCTGTCATCCGTGTCCAGTCTCCTTCCCAAGCTGTCCAAGGGCCATGTGCCCTGCTTGAGCACCAACTTGGCAACCTGTGATTGAGCCTGTGCAGATGTTGACTGTAATTTGCTCTCCATTGGGAAGGACTTAAGGGTTTGCCCGTGGTGAGCATGCAACTCTAGGGCAGTGTGTTTCATAAGCTGGATTTAAGATCGAGCTGGTTGCCTTTGGGGGTGTTTGTACCTGCTTCTGTGTCTACAGGACAGTTTTGAGCTGCAGTGCTGTGTTTGGGACCTTGTCCTAAGCCTGTACGTGGTTGAGGTTGATGCTGTTGCTCTCCCATGCTTGGCCGTGTGTTCTCTGTTCTCCATTGCAGTTTTCCCCAGTTGCTCTGAGCTCTTACAGCTCAGAGTTGAGGTTCTGAGCGAGCTGAACTCCTTGTGACTGATGGCTGTGGGGATGAGGTGGGCAGCAGCGCTGGTGGTGTGAGGGAAGGGGCAGGGATGTGCAGCCAGGGGCACAGCAGCCAGGACCAGGTGTGGAACTGCAGTGCTGACAGCTTCACTTACCATCTCTTGGGGAACCTCTGTGTGATAAAGCAGCCTGATGTTGACTCATGGCTGGTTCATACATGTTCGATCCACTGCCCACACAGATCATAAGCTGAACTAGTTCCTTCTCTCCAGCATGAACTTCTTTCCTTCCTTTCTTCCTTCTCATGCCCAGCAAATACCTTGATGCCTTTTGCACACAGCAGTATTGAAGGCTTTGCAGATGTTGCAAAGACTTCAGCTAGAGGCTGGTTTGAATTTTAGAAGCACAGAAGTCCTTTCTCCAGGTACCTGGTGGTAAGCATCATGCCTGCTTGGACACTGGCCGAGCCTCCTGTGGGGATGCTGCCTGTATGCCCACCATACCCAGAGCTGAGTTACCACTTCTCAGCATCCCCCAGTGAAATGTAGGAAATTAGAGGGAACATCAAAACTCACTCACTGGGTGATTCTGCATTACCAGGGGACAGATGCCAGGACATCTGCCTCTAGATAATGCTTTCTGTTTCTCTAAATCAGCATCTCTTTCCTGCAGAAGCCCATGTTAAGAGGTTGAGGTGGTATGATTACTCCTTGGACTTTTTTAATATTAAAAATCGATTGGAATGTTCTTGATTGTGCTTCTTGTTAGCTCTGCATTATGTTGCATTACAGTGCATGTTAATGCTGGTATAGTCAATAATGATACTTTTTTTAACAGTACTTTCAGCTTTATACCCTCAGTACTTAGGGAAGAAGTACTCTGAATACAGATGAAGTACCAAGAAGGAGGAGGGAGAAAGCTGTGAAGAGTGAGTTGGCATCCTACTTCATTAGCTCCCTGAAAATAAAGTATCTGGCTTAAAAGTGGAGGGGAAGAAAAGCAAGAACCAGAACTTGGTTCTTGGAAGAGTTGGATAGGTCCAGGACTTGCTATTTCTTTCTTCCTTTTCCTTTTTAATTAGTGCAGAAAGGACAAGTGTGTGTCTTGCTCTGTCCTGCTTGAGCTCTGCCAGCAGGACTCAGCAGCAGGGTACTTCAGTTTGGGGTCGCTCTGAATTGATGAAGCTTCCTCTGCTTATTCATTCACGTTGGGTAGTGGTAAGACACCAGATGTGTTGCAAAACGTATTGCTCCCCTGTGTTGCCATCTGTTCCAAAACCTGAGGTGTCTGGTTGTGTTTGTAGGGGTTTGGGTGGCCCTTTGCTCTTTCTAACGTGCTCGGCTGGCAGTTGATGCTGCATCTGTGCTTGGGTTCTCCTCTAAATGCAGAACATATTCCTGTGTATGTTCTGTGCCCTCGTTTGGGAAGAGGGAAGGCAGGCTGTCATGGCAGGATTTCAGTTTGAGGGGTGCCCAGAGTCTTGGTTCAGGCTTCTCTAACCTTCATTGGTGTCCTGTGTAGGTCACGAAGGAGAGGCGAGTCCTCCCGCACTCCCCTGGGAACAGGAGTTTCAAAATGAACCATTTTTATGTTTTTACTGACTTATTTTAGTCTAGTCCTGCTGGGGAGATGCCTGCAGTGAGTCACCTTCATGGCTCCATCACTAGGATGTAGTGTGTTACCGGGGAGGAGGCACCATGGGCTGCATTGTCTTCCTTAGGTTGGTGGTGACCATTCCAGCCTGAGAGTTTCTGAGCACTTCTCCACTCTTTAGGAAATTCTTCTTGTGTGGCTGTTTGGGTGACAGAAATCCTGAAATATTGAGAAATAGAACCAAGAACTGAGCTTGGTGTGAGGCTAGGAATGGCAAAATCTGGGGTGACCTTGGTGAGGAAGGCAGGCCTCTCTCTTTGGTCAATGCACACCTGAAATAAGCATCTTTAACAAATCTGGGGTGCAACTCCTGACTCTCACAACCCTTTTTGCTTCTTCCTCCTCCGTTAGCCTCTGCTCTAAGAATTGGAAACTTGCCTGTGTGAGTAACAGAGAACTGAGGAGTTAGTGAAGGCAGCCACTTCCCCCTTGGAGAAAACAGGAGGAAAACCTTCAGGTTTCTTGTCTTTTAATACTAGAGAATTTGCAAGAGGCTTTCCTGTCACCAGTGTGGCTTCAGCCAGCTTTTATGGAAAAAGCACAATTATAATGTGGGGATTTTTTTTAAAAGAGACTGTAAAATAAAGCTGATAATATGTTGAATTTAATTTGCTTCCTTTCCAAAAAGTGAAACAATTAATACAGTCTCTAATGCAAAGTAATTCCAGGGAATATAACTCTCTATTTCTAAGGTATCTTAAAACATCTCAGCTTTCATATAGTCAGGGAAAGGCTTTTTCTATACATACTGATGCTACCTTTTGTTTGCTTTTCCCTGTTTTACCCCTCTGTCACCTCTCCCTAATTCTTCCAGCGTTCCTCTCATTTCTCTAATGCGTGCAGATTAACGAGTGCAGTTCTGTAGAGGTGTTTGTTTGGTATTCTTCAGCAGGAAATGGATTTTTAGTGCAATTACTGTAATGCCCTATTCATTGTCCCTTTCTTTATCAGCTCCTAGAGTTGAAAAAATTGCTCTTTCTATGCCCTTGCTAATCCATTGCTGTTGGCACTTCGGTACTTGTGTGTAGACGTGCTTTGTGGTTGCTGTGGGAGGAGGAGTGGAGCAGGAAGAGCCTCTACCCATGGAGTTGCTGGGCCAGAAGCACAGATGAGGAGCAGAAGTATCTTCAGCAGCACTGAAACCTTCAGTCCTGCAGCGTGGGGATGTGAGGTGGCCCCAGGATGGCTTTGTTGCTCTGACTTGTTCCAATTCTGCTTGTTGCATCTCTAGGCTGAAACCCAGAGTTCACTGGCACACTTGCTGGATGCTCATCAGCCTTCATGTCAGCTAGCTCCACCTCATGTAATTAGCAGACATACTGTACCTGCATGCTGCTGCCTTGGTTGATGTGCAGATCTCAAAAGCCATGGCTTTATTCCTCACCTGTGTGTCTCTTACAATTGCCAGGTGCTTTCCCTATCATGAAGATGTTTAGTTTACTCTCAGTTATAAGCAGGTTATGTGTAGTGCCATCCCTGAAATGGTCGGTTTGGAAGCCAGTGCAAGTGTATCTGTAACACAGTTGTCAAGGAAATAGGCTATAGGTGGGATGTGGCAAAGATAGAAGCTTTACAGGTGACTCTCTTGCTCATGTAGAGCTTGAGAGGTGGTCCTGTGGCCCAGGAAAATGGCCTTCAGCTGCAGGAGGGCAGCTGGAGAGGAGCTGGGAGGCAGAAACCCTTCCTGGGGAGGGGGGAGGCCCTGGCACAGGGTGCCCAGAGAAGCTGAGGCGGCCTCTGGATCCCTGTAAGGGTTCAAGGCTGGGATGGATGGGGCTTTGGCCACCCTGGGCTGGTGGGGGGTGTCCCTGCCTGTGGCAGGGGGGCACTGGAGAAGTCTTCCCACCCAAATCAGTCTGGGGTTCCACGATTACCTTACATTGAGCTGTGTGAACCTGACCACCTGTAGTGCAGCTTGTAGCCCAAGGTGAGGGTGGTGGCACAGCGTTAGGAGTACCTGTGTTCCTTCTGGGGAAAGGTGATGGGTTTGTAGCTCAGTCTCTTTCCTGAGCAGCAGCGATTTTGGTCTCTCTTCTGTATGGTCTCTTGAGTTTGCTCTATCACAGACATATCCCTTAAGGAGCAAACACACTGTAAATAGCATTCTTCTCAATGATAAGGGGTGAGTGTTGGGTTGCAGTAGAGCAGCTCAGCTGTGCTGCTTCAGCCAAAGTTTATTAGGAAACAAACCCCTCTGTGCATGGCCGAAGAGCATCGGGATGCTCTGTTAGTGTTAACCAGGAGGTTAACTTGCACTGCCTAGGTCCTAGTCATAAATCTTTTGGATGCCTAAGTACCCATGCTCCTTATCCTGTGAATTGTATGGCAAAGGGTTTTCTCACTTAGGAGGCTGTGTTAATTCCTGGGCTGGAACAGCAGCTCAGGTGCAATGGGGAGGAGTAACGGTAGCAGGTGTAAATATTCCTAATGCTTCGTTTAGCTTAGAGCTGCCCAAGCTAAAAATCCATCAAGCTGAGAACTCAATTGTCCAAATTAGGCAAAGCTTATTTCAGTTAAAAGCATAAAAAATTTGGAAGTTGTACCTCAAGCTTTTTAAATATTGTGATTGGGGACTCAGTGCAGTTGATCAGACAAAATACAAGCATGCCAGTTGCTTCAGTCTTCCAAATATTATCTTTTCCTTTAAAGCTGCATTTGCTCCAATCAAAATCCAATTTATGTCTGTCATAGCATCTTTTGGTGTCACTCTAGGTAAATGTGACCCTGTGAGGGGGTTGCTGCTGGCTTACATAGGGGGGTGTGCTGTAGTTCAGGTCTGGTTTTGGAATCACAAGGGTGGAATTCGTGTTCGAGTAGCTTTGGTTGTTTGCTTCATGAGCTGTCAATGCTGCTGCAAGTCCCAAATGTGAAATTATTACTATTTCTTTTTACTGTTTATAGACATATTTTTCCCACATATCTATTGTTAAAGATAAGTCTTTCCTCCTTGGCTATTGCTCCTCAGATCAGGTCAGTGGGAGCTGTCGTGGGCAGTAATGACTGTTTGATGGCTGTTTGTCATCTTCTGTTGAAGGAATTGGTCATTCCAGGGAGCTCCTGTTCCATGACCCTCCTGCCTATGGCAGACACCCCTTAGCAGTCTCGGATATAAATCATAATGTCTCTTATTCACAGCTGCCTTGGGTCTCTAGTGTTACTCTATTTAAATGGTGGAGAGATGCTTGGCTGAAGTGTGAATTGAGTACAGGACTGGCTTTAATCTGCCAGAACATGATTTTTTTTTGCCCCTGAGATGTCTGGTGTGAGGCAGCAAGATTGGTCATTGAGGTCCTGAAGGTGGAAGACTTGAGCTGGAAGTGATTGTGGATGTGCTGGGCACGCACACCTTGACTCTACTGATTCTATGCAGGTCCTCTTGACTCTAGTGACAGCTGTGGGTGTTGAGATTTACATGAGTACTCTAAGGACAGAATTACATGTTCAGCATCTACCACACGAGTTAGGAGGAGTTAGTACCAACTGTGTAACCTCCCCTTCCCTGGCAGGGACAAAGACTGAACTGAAAACACTTGGTGGGTCCTGCCTGCCACATACTCAGCATCACTAACACCCCTCCACTCAGAGCAGTTAGTGTTTGCTGATGTGTTTTTCACAGACCCCTCTCCTGCAGAACAGCAGTTATGGCTTCGAAATACTCTTGGTACCTCCAGATACCTTGGAGGAAAGGTTCCTTTCTCTTTAATAACGACAGAGTTAACAAAGCCAAGAGTTAACAAGAGCAGCTTGGCATGTTTTGATGTCAGCAGAAGTGTATTACTATCTAAAACCTTCATTTAAATACTGTTCATAGTGGTCTCTGCAGTGCACTTGACCTTTTATTCTTTTTACCCTGAAGTGTCCTCTCTTCTGCTTATAATCTTACACTGTATACTGTGTTTTCTTTTCCAGATTGCTTTCTTTGTGGCTCTTTTGTTTCACTTTTTCATTGATGTGCTGCTGAACTCCAGAGCCTGTTGAGTGTCAAGCAGGAGGGGTACTGCAGAGGAAGGGACTGAGGCAGAGCCCTTCGGATGCTCATTGTTGGTGGGGGTTGTAAGCTGGAATCCAATGAATCCTGGAGGGGAACAAATAGTAACTCCTGGAGGTGGCAAAACAAACTTGTGGCCATGGCTGGAGGCAGCACTGGGCACTGTGCCCTGTCCTCGTGGTGGGATTAGAGCTTCTCATGTGCCCACTTGGATGCTTCCTGCTTGGGGCTAAACCGATTAGCAGATTGGAGGTGAAGAAAGTAATTTTCTCCAGCTACCAAGTCCTGTAGATGTAATTGGTGGTGTTGATCTGTATAGCTTGGGCTCTAGCCCACTTCTTGGTCTGGCTTGGGAATAGGAGACTGTTGGGCACGTAGGTGAGTGTGCTGCTTTATAACTGGGGCTTCTGGCCTTTTGCTGTAGGTTTTACATTTGAGGGGTTTTTTTGAAGTGCTTTGTGACCTGTAATGCCTGTGGCACGTGGTGTTTATCTCCTGGGAACTCTTGGTCTGAACATCTGTGGCTACTTCTTGTGAGAAGGGGAGTTACGTGTAACTTACCCAAGCCTTACTATTCCAATACTAATAATACCTGGGTGTCCCACTGAGCTCTTCCATGCCAACTGTCCTTTGAAACTACTGCAGCAAGAAAAGCAACCATCATACTCCAGAACATGACAAACAGATAGAAGTCCTCATTCTCAGATGTTTTTAAGAAGCTGTCCTTTGACACCACATTCTGGAAGCAGTCAGCATAAAGAGGGAGGTCTGAGCTCAGACAGTGCAACAGTGAAGGAGGAAGACTGCTGTTCCTGCTTCATATGTAATGTATAGAACACCTTTAGACTTGGTGGCCTCGTTGGAGGGGGTAACTGCAGTTGCAGAACCATTTGTGAGTCCACCATGTGTATAGCTCACAAACTTCAGGCTTGTGAAATACTGGAGTCGCTGCCTTGGGTCACGAGGATGCTACTTGGTATCAGAGGAGTTTGTTTCTTACAGAGGGTTTGCTCTGTGGGAAATGTAAAAATCCTAGCTTTAGAAGTCATGACTGTTTTTTGTTCTTCAGGTTTTTAATATTTTTCCCAACCAAACCCAGTCTGCAGTGTATTTATCAAATAAATTTCCTGTGTTCCTCTGGACGTTGCTGATCTCAGCACTCAGAGTTTCCAGATTTTCTTTTGGGAAGGGTAGGGAGGAGTGGTCTTTTGAATTACTTGTTTTGTTGTAGTTTAATATCCTCTGAAGATAAAAAGTTCTGAATTCTGCTTGCTTATCAGCTAATTCTTTAAAACCAAAACCCCCCTGTTTTCTCTTTCTTGCTTATGTTATTGCATCGGTGAGTGGGGTAATGCATCTTTCCCATCTGAATTATCTCTGGTACTATATAGCTGGCTCTACAGCTGCCTACTGGTGTGTTTTTGCCTTTCTTTTTTTTTTTGAGCAGCCTGGGTTTTGTCCTCTTCAAAGTAACTCGTTGTCCTGGATAGAGTTCTGGCTGAGTGTGGGCAGCCTGTGTGTTGGTGGCCGGGAGGCAGGGTCTGCTGAGGTGCATCTAAACAAATCTGAGAGTTTCACAGAATCACAAGGTTAGAAAAGACCTTTAAGCTCATCAAGTCCAACCCTTCCTGTCCTGTGCTAAACCATATCTCTAAGTACCTCATCTACCTGTCTGTTAAACACACCCAGGGATGATGACTCAGCCCCCTCCCTGGGCAGCCTGTGCCACAGCCCCACAGTTCTGCCAGGGAAGAACTTTTCCCTCACATCTGCTCTGACCCTGCCCTGGGGCAGCTTGAGCCCATTGCCCCTTGTCCCATCTCCTGTCCCCTGGCCGAACAGACCATGTCCCACCTCTCTGCACCCTCCTGTCAGGTCAGTGTAGGTGGTGATAAGGTCAAAGGTTCCCTTGGTCCAGGATCCTTTCTGCCCTGCTTTAGGTAGTGACAGCAGCGGTGGTGGTGTGCCTTTTCCTACCTGTGGTCCTGGATTGCAGAACTCCAGGCTTTTCCTGAATTCAGCACTGGAAAAGGGATCAGTTTCCACTTGGTTGTCATTCCTCATCCAGCCTGTGAGCAGAGCTGCTCAGAAATATGTTGAAAACAAAGGTGCCTGGTAAACTTGCAGGTCGTTGATGCTGTCAGGGCTTGCTGATGAGACAAGAAGGATAACTAGGTTGTGGTACTATAAAATGAGGGATAGGACTGGTCTTTCCAAGAATTGATGTGTGTTGATGTGGTTACTCCTGGCACTGAGGAATTCTGAAATCCCACTGTTTTGAAATACAGTGTATGTGTGCAGGAAGCTAACAGAGGGACTGAGGAATGATGCTTTAATATTGCTGGTGGTAATTGGAGGTTTCTAAAGGCTCTCTGTAAGGTTGCTGTGTGTTGAGCTGACAGTGGGAGACAGCCCAGCTCATTACAGAGCTGGGAAAAGTTGACACCAAGTGCTGGACGATGGGCAAGTACAGCAGCAAAATTAATTGAATGTATTGTGGGAAGGAGCAGAGCATTAGAAAGGGACAGAGGGACCGTCTTCAGAGAGTGGACCTGTGGCTTCTGAGCTTTGTTCCAAGGGGAAATATTAATAGATTAAAGGACTGGCCAAGTCTTTTGTATAAAATTCTTTGCCAGGAGGTTGAGTGGCAACAATAAGTAATAAAAACAGTGATGTGGGGGAAATAAAAATCCTGGAAGTTCCACTGTTTTGTGTGTGCTAACAGCAGTTTCCTCTGCCCAGCTCTCTACAACTACGATGCGAGGGGACCAGACGAACTGTCCTTACAGATAGGTGACACCGTGCACATACTGGAAACGTATGAAGGTAAGCTGGCAGGAGCTGTGTGTGCCACTGCATGACTCTTCTGGCTGTGACTTGTATTATCAGGTGATGAATTGCTTGCTTCCCAAAAGGACAAAGCACATTATTTCTAATGAGCGCAGAATTAAGCAATGGAACATGTGTGAATGAAGACGCCCGTGTGGTCGATACCTGGTGAATAACTGTTTTCTTTTCTGGGGAAGATGGATGTTCCCACAGCTTTTATTTGTATGGATCAATTGTAGCATCTACCCTACATTAGAGAAATGATAGATGCTTTTTTGGGTACCCTGGGGTAATGCAGAAGAGCCTGCTGCTAAATGAAGTTCCATCTGAATTTGAAAGTCACCTGGGTCCTAAATTATTTATATGTTTCTTATAAGATGGGTATGTGTGTTAGAGGGCTGTGGATGCGTTTCAGGCTTTCCAGATGCTTTGCTTGCTTGGAGATGAAGCTGTGGAAACATTACATATACCAAAATCTTTTCCTCCTTGATCCATGTAAAAGGGAATTTGAATGCTGAATGTGATAACAGACAGAACCTGAAAATTGTCCTGTCGCTTCTCAGCACTTGCTTGATCCAGTTCTGAGCCAAGCAAAATACAGCTCTTCTGTTATATCCTTGACTTGAAATCTAATGGCATGCTGCAGTTTGGAAAGGTATAAGTAATGTATAACCAAGCTGTTCGTTTAAAATGTTGTGGAAATATGATTCACTGTATAGATTGGATTTGGTTTGTTTCTCTAGACATCAACCTTTTGGTGCACCTGTGTGAGAAATTTGATTTAGTTATTGGTTTAACAGGATTTTTAATTTTTTAACTTTAAAATAGCACCATTTGCTTTAGTAAACTACTAAAGTAGCAAGCTCTGCTCATCAGCCTGCAAATTAACTTTCTCATTGCTCCTAGGCTGGTGTTTTCTTAGAGTTCACCTTGCTGCTGCAGTCCTGAGCTTGACTCTACACAAAGTAATCTCAGAATCATAGGGGTTGGAAGGGACCTCCAGAGCCCATGGGGTCCAACCCCCTGCCCAAGCAGGGTCCCTAGGACAGGGCACACAGGTCGGTGTCCAGATGGGGCTGGAATCTCTCCAGAGAAGGAGACTCCACACCCCCTGGGCAGCCTGTCCCAGGGCTCCCTCACCCTCACCATGAAGAAGTTGTTCTGCATATTGGTGTGGAACTTCCTGTGCTCCAACTTGATGCCATCACCCCTTGTCCTTTCCCCACGGAGCACTGAAAAGGGGCTGCCCATTTCCCCCTGTTTCCCCCACTAATCTTCGTGTTATTGGACATTACATGCCTTAACAAAAATAATCATAGAATCCCAGACTGGTCTGGGTTGGAAGGGACCCCAAGGGTCACAGAGCTCCAACCCCCTGCCACAGGCAGGGACACCAACCTCCATGCCTGGAGCTACACAAGGTTGCCCAGGGCCCCATCCAACCTTGAACAACCCCAGGGATGGGGCATCCACCCCCTTCTCTGGGCAGCCTGTTCCAGCACCTTAATGAGATTAAATCTAATAACACACAAAAATTTAATGTGACTCAAATGACTTAGATATTGAGCTGCTTTGTACTTTTTTATATGAAAAGATTCATTTAATGAATGTGGGGGAAACTTTGACTCCCGAGTAGGGCATGTGAAGCTGTATTGAATGGTGACTGCTGCCAAGGAAGTAGGACAGTGGAGATGACTCACTTTTCCCCTGGACTTGAAGAGTAGAAAGCCCTTTGCATGCTCATGGCTGTTAGGCTTCAAGCACATGGGATGAGTTAACGTTAAAAGAAATGCAAATAAGTGAATGTTCTTCCCAACATTTTATACGATGATTGCTCATTACGTACCTGCTGTGATGGGAAATGAGATGCCATAATTCTTATCTCTCTTATTCACAGAGCTGCCATTATTAGGTAATTATTGGAGCTTTTTGATCTCCAAGTTCCTCTACACCAAACTGGTGCAGACTGTGCCCCGGGAGGTTCTGTAGCATCTGCAGTGAGGTGCAGGTGTGTGTCTGGGAACTTCCCTGCTGTCTGTCCGGCTGTCAGGGTTGTGTTGGATGTGGTGGGACTGAAGGAAAACCCCCTAATGATACTACTGTGGGGCAGAAAAGTGGTTTGAAGCATCGGTAATGCCTTTTTGCTGATGTTTCTCCAAGGTCTTCCCCTTTGCCCTGTGTTTAAGGCTGTAGGGGGAAAATACTGGCTTCTTTCATTGATAACTGCTGTATTATACATTCTGCTCTTGGCATTCTACAGTAGAACTGCTACTATTTTAAAGTAGTTTTCTGCAATATTTCTTAAGTTAGGAGTAGTTTTGAGGACTCAGATGGCTGTGGGGTTTGAAGTGGTAGATTGTATTGTGGTTGGGTTTTTTTCTTGGTCTTTTTTTTTTTTTCTCCATTTTTTTCCTCTTTGTTGTGAAGAAAAGCTTATGGTAAATCTTTGCTCACTTGTTCCTCTCTCTGCAGATGAAAGAAGCTGGGGAGTTGGGAGGGTTGGGTCTCATATGCATAGTCTGAAAGACCTGTTTGAAGGCCAGACAGGTTTCAGTAGGGTTTCAGGTTGCTGCCCTGTCCTGGAATGGATTGCTAAGATGTACTTCCCTTTGTGTGTTAAAACCTCATTTATTTTTTTCCTATATGTAGAGTCTACTTTGTAATTTCTTTTTATTATTGAAATATTTTAATATTTTAAGTATTAAGCAAAGGAAACATTATTTTCTCTCTGAAACATAGGAATATGCTTGTACACATACTGCAACGTGCAGATCCTGTCAAGCTGGAGCCTTCTTGCAAACAGCCTGCACTTTTATAGGAGTTATGGGACTGGGAATGAATGTGCATGGTTCACTCTTAAATGCCAGTGTTTGAAAGCTGCTTTTAGAATAATTCATCTTGAAAGCCCAATTAATTTTTATTTTTTTGGGGGTAGAATCACAGACAATTTTCTTTTTCACTTAGAAAACTGCTCGCTCCTCCTAACGTGAGCCTTACTGGAAAAGCCAAACAAAACCATTGGACTTCATAAATATTGTCCATCTTGCAAGGGGTGTATTTCATAGCAGATACCACAAGCCAAATATTTGCCATGCTCTGAATTAGTTAGTACTTGCCTGACGTTTACTTTCTTAATTTTGCTTCTTTACATTATTTGGTGGAATGGGCAAACAGAATGTATGATCAATAAATGGGTTTATTAAGGTGAACAGCTATTAAATGTAACAGTAAATAAGCCTCAAGCCCAGGCTTGGATGTTTGAACAGCAGTTCATGTCGAGTGCTGATGTGAGGAGTGAGTTTGGGTGCCAAACTACTATTTTTAAAGAAGTTTTTCCTGATAGTGTGACCAAGTTTAGTGGTTGGTTGCAGCTTTCTTGTAGCCCAGCACAAAGCTCCTTAAAAGCCCAGGTCACTTTAGAAGAATATTTATGGAATCAGGTTGTTTTCCTCTCCTGGTGTTTTGTCTGAAATAGGATTGGCCCTGAATAGAGTGAGGAGGATCTGGAATTGCAGCGAAGTGATTGACATCAGGTATTTGCCCTCTCTGCCCTCAGGCTTTGGGGCTTTTATTGAC
This sequence comes from Gallinula chloropus, assembly GCF_964237585.1. Lineage (NCBI taxonomy): Eukaryota > Metazoa > Chordata > Aves > Gruiformes > Rallidae > Gallinula > Gallinula chloropus. The sequence goes on from NC_140090.1 coordinate 79,272,828, forward strand.
TTTTTTACATGATCTACAAAACTCAAAGCTGTTGGGGTTACAGAATCTGAGTTCCAACCCCCCTGCCACAGGCAGGGCCACCAACCTCCAGGCCTGGAGCTACACAAGGTTGCCCAGGGCCCCAGCCAACCTGGCCTTGAACACCCCCAGGGACGGGGCATCCACCCCCTCTCTGGGCAGCCTGTTCCAGCCCCTCACCACTCTCTCTGGAAAGAACTTCCCCCTAAGATCTCATCTAACCCTTCCCTCCTTTAGCTTCAATCCATCCCCCTTGTCGTGCCACTATCAATACGTGTTCGTGGCAGGGCTCAGTGCCTCCAGTTGAACCAAACTCCCCAGTACACGGCTGCAGGCCTGATCCCAGCAAGAAACACATCTAAGTGGTGGCTGCCAGTGAAGAGCCTGGTTGGACTTGCCTGGCTGCATTGGGACCTCTGGGACAAGCAGGAGTGTAACCACTTCTCCGAGGTGGATTTTGGGTGCTTTCCTATCAGCATTCCCTTGTAGCTCTTACTGCTTGCAGCAAAGCTTCAGAAAGCAGAGGTTCAGCAGCAGGGGGTTTCCTTTGCTATGTGGCTCTCTAATCATCCTGAGTTGATGATTTTGCCATCAGGCAGCAGGGCAGAAGGTGGGATGGGATAAGAGAGGTGCCAGAAGTGATATGGTTGTGTCCTTTAGTTTGTACAGTGCATTTGGTGAGCAGTGTGGTGTTCATCAGTTTGGGCTGCAGAACTTCAGAAGGTTGGTTTATTCATATGAAACTGAAGGATTTCAGTCCTTTAATAGGATTGAAATCTCTGTATGTCTGCGCAGGGATTTCTGTTGGGGAAGTAAGCTCAAGCAGAGATGCTTCTCTGCCTTTGTACCTGAGCCAGGAACCATTCCTGGTCGCTTTGGCAGCAGTAGTTGTTGGTACTCTGTGAAAGCAGCAGGTGTGTGAGAAGTGAGACCGCTGCAGCCTCAGTAGGGAAGTGACCTGTGATGGTTGTAGACACTGGCTTAAAGTAGGTAGCTCTCACCATCTCTATGTGATGATGGGCAATAGGCTTCTGATGCAGGATGAAGATGATGAATCATTTACCCTTTGCTCCTGGAGGGCAGACTGAAAAATCTTCTGGCTTCAAGGCTTTTAATTTGTATTTCTAGTCCCAGAGTGTAGATAATGACTTTATCAGCATGTGTTGTCTTCCTTAAACTTTCTTCCTGTCCCAGCTGTTATCAGGAGTGCGACTGTAGTTTTATTTCCCTGTCTGCTTTGAGATTATCCCCATCCTCACCCATGCTGATGTCTGGAGAGGGGTGCTTTGCCACGCAAACCCTCTGTTTGCTGGGCTGGGTGGGGGCATTGCACCCAGACTCTGCCTTCCAACAGCTGCTGGGAGGGCAGCTCTGGTCACCTGAGGTGTTCCCACAGCACAGAGAGAGATCCAAGATTGCCCCAGCACAAGCACAGAAGCAAGCTAGTGCTGAATCAAGGGTGCCTGGTGGAGATCTCATCCCCTTCCTCTGGCACCATGCTTTCCATGAGGCAAAATGACTTGTAGGCCATAGGGTTTGGTTCTTGCTTTGGTCACCCTGTTGCCCTGAGGTGGAATGGCTGGGGCAGTGCTAGGAGCTGTGCTGGTGATCATTTGCAGATGGCTTGTGAACTGGGGACATGATGATAAACAAGACCTTGTCTCCCAGTTTCCCAGTCTCCCCACCTACCTGGTAGAATGGCCCAGGCTGAATAATGCTGCAGCATCAGTGCTGCTGAACTAGGGCTGTGGGGCTCCTTGCTTATCTAGCTTGATGTATGAATTGCAAATCCCAGAGTATTTTGGAACTTAAATAGCTTTTAAAATCAAACCCATCAAATCCGCCAGGAAATCTTTATAAAGTGAATGTGCTTAAATTGGTTTTGTTTGTGATGGTGAATTACTACTTAAAGTGCAATGAAGGACAATTAAATGCATCTCCTGTAAGTTGCTGTCTCTGCCATGGGGCCCTCTCCATCAGTTTCTTCATCACCTCTCTGATCATCACAGCTTCCAAGACTTGTTTTGGCCAGGATATTAACTCTGTAGAGCATATAAATTCAGGTGGGGTGAAGCATGATCAGAAGCCACCTCAAGGTGCTGTCGAGCTGAGCAGGATCAGCTGCTGGGTGACATCAATGAACTTCTTAATGCCTTTTCCCTTTTCCCCTCCCAGGTTGGTACAGAGGTTACACGCTACGAAAGAAATCCAAGAAGGTAAGTGTTGCCAGAGCAAAGCAAAGTGCTCGTTTTTCTCTTGGACAGAGATGTATTATGGCATCAGGTGTGTTGGTACAAAGGAGATCTCCAGCCCGTGTTGTGGGAGCAATTCACTGTGCCCACTGATAGCTGCTGGTGTGGAGTCTCAACCTGTAGTAAACGTGGGGTTTTTCTGTTTTCTTTTTCTTTAAGGTAACTGAGACATGATTTATCAGGGCCTGCAAGCTGAGCTGCAATTTAATTTTTGCAATTTAAGGGTATATATATGTGTACAGCTGCTGTAGATGGATGGATGTGCATTAGCTTGTTTTTTGCAGTAATTGCTGTACCAGAACCTTTGCCTCGGTAAAACGTTCAGGACTTGATGTTCTACTTGATCTGTTTAGAGGCTGACACCTTGCTCCACTGTCTGTTAAATAAAGTATTGCTCCTAAAATGCAGTTGCACCTTGGGAAGTAACACTGAGATCTACGTTGTGATTCTTCAGTTGTGCCCTGTGAGAGGGGGAGTGATCTTCTGCAGTGGGATTTTTTTGCCTGGTTGTTGGGTTTTCCCTCTGTGTTTATTCCTTGCTGAATTAAAAAGAGAAGCAACGGCACAAATACAGCTTCTAACATTGTATTGTGGGGCTTTATTTAGCATTTTACTTCATAGTAGTAATTAACCAGAATTAAATGACTTGTGGTTTTTGGCTTCTTTTTTTTTACTTCAAGTGAAACACTTCAAATGTAATGTTTGCCTGCAGAGGTGCAGCTTGACTTGGGTTTGCACATCTCAAAGTACAGAGCTGGGTTGTGTGGTTCATCCCACCCATTTCCTACCCAGGCCTGTTCTATGGGGTTTTTTCTATGCTATTTTGATATTTTCTTTTTTGGAAAAACACTACATTTCTCCCAAACTGTATTTCACTAACGTGCCTTGTACAGCTGAAGCAATTATGCATTCTTCTTGGCTTAAATTAATTCCCCATGTTACTGCATTTGTCTGACTGCCACTAAATATAGTGGTGCTTTACTTTTTTTGTTATTTGGATGTAAAGAACCTTCCCTCCCCCACAAGTTTCTGTAGCTTTCTAAGAATATTGGGTTTTTTGCATTCCCAGATAATAAGAAAACTCAACTGCTTCCTCAGAGGGTGAGGTGGAGGAAGGGTTGATGAGGGTTTTGGCTGGTTGCACTAAGGATAGGTTGGCAGTAGGAGATGTTGCATTACGTATGGTCCACATACTATAGGTTGCTGTGCAGGATGTGTGTGTTATTGTATGGCAAGACAGCCCCCTGTATACTACACAGAATGGTCTATTTTACTGGAAATACTGTAGGAACAGAAGTACCATCTTACTGCAGGGTCAGAGAGCTTGGTTAGATGTGAGAGAAAGCAAGGAGCAGGACTGGATTATGGGTAAGATGTCATTTTGGAGTAGATGTATTTAAAATGACTGGTCTTTCATGCTGCCAAATGCAAGCCTGTTTTTAAAGTCTATAATCATCCAGGGATGTGGAGATCCGTGGCAAAGTGTACTTAGAGCTGGGGGAGGGAACAGCCCTTGGAAGGGCCACTGGTGGCAGGGCATCCCAGCTCTGCTCTGCTCCTGTGGAGGTAAGCTGAAAAACACTGAGTCTGTGTTTGCTGAGGTTCCAGTAACATGCAAATGTGCATTGAAAAGAAAGCAAAGCATCCCAACATGACTGTTGGGATGCTAAGGAGGATGTGCGTGGCTCTGCAGACCCAGCAGTGTGTCTTGGTGTAGTTTTAGGCATTAGATAACTAACCAGGTGGATATAATGCTTTAAAACATGCTTTTTTTTCCTCTTCCTCCCTCTGAAGGGCATTTTTCCTGCCTCCTATATACATCTCAAGGAAGCGATAGTTGAAGGCAAAGGGTAAGTTTGATTTGAAAATAATGAAAAGCCATTTCCCTATTTGTATCTACATAATTTTGGTGTCTTATCTGACCACATACGCTTGTTTCTACTTGTTTAAGGAGCTGGTGACACAAATATCTGTGTTTTCTTAAAGGTATTTTAAATAGATGGCTTGCCTCAAGTTCAAAGGCTCTGTCATCAGCAGTGCTCCTGGCTAGTGCTGCAGGACTCAGCTGCATTGTCACATAGTTGGCTAAAGTCTGACCTTCTCTCTGTTAATGTAAATGCTTCAGAAGAATTAATAATTTACCATTTTTCTTTGTAACTTTTATTACTCTCCCAACTAATAATTACCTAGATTAACCTCCTCCACTCTCTGCCCCCTGCTTTAGTTCGAATTTCAGTATTCCCAAATTATTTTATCTCCCAGCCCTTGAGTCTCAAGGCTTCTGCTGGGTATATTGAGAGAGGCCTTTGCTGAGAGATACCTTTTCTTTTATGCAGATGCCACTTACATAATTTCATAATTAACTCTTTGGTAAATCTTGTAGGCTGGAGTCCTTGCTGAAAGCCATTATCCCATTTTCTGCCTTGCCAAATTCTGTGGAATTGTTAATATTGTGATTCCTCTGTTCCCTTGCCTGATGTGTGTGATGCTGAATAGCTCAGGCTGAGTTTAGTTATTTAGTAGCTGTGATATATCAAATCAGTATTGGTAGAGGTGTGTCTCAAAGCTCTTAACACTGAGACAAGAGTTGAGTTAAACAGGACAAAAACCCAACCAAAGCTCCAACCAAATCCCAGGGGGGGAAAAAAAGTGGAGTGAGTTTAATACAGAATTAGCCAGGTATGAAATGGAGTGAAACAGGATTTAAAATAGTTTATTCCTTTGTGCCTGATTTATTTTTATACACTGTTAAATATGTAAATGGTAAAACTACTAATCATGAGATTGCTGCATAATGACATCTTTCTGGCTGATTACAAAACTGCCTTTAAGTACTCTACTTCTGAAATATTAAAAGATCTGGCTGTTGTTTCTTAGCACATAAGTTTAAAACAAGCTGTACAGAGACTTAACGGCGATGACTTGCATGCTTGATTTGGCTTGGCAAGACTGATATGTTGAAAACAATCATGTGTTGCTATCAGAAATCATGTGTTGGATGAGAAACTTAACATGAGCCAGCAGTGGCTCTTGCAGCTTGGAAGGCCAGTGGGATCCTGGGTTCCATCAGAAGAGGGGTGGTGACAGGGAGGGGATTGTCCCTCTCTGCTCTGCCCTTGTGAGGCCCCAGCTGGAGTCCTGTGTCCAGAGCTGGGGCCCCAATAGATGTGGAATTGTTGGAGAGAGTTCAGAGGAGCCATGGAGATGCTCAGAGGGCTGGAGCAGCTCCCCTACGGAGTGAGGCTGAGGGAGCTGGGCTGGTTCAGCCTGGAGAAGAGAAGGCTGTGGGGGGACCTCATTGCAGCCTGCCAGTCCCTGAAGGGAGCAGAGGAACAGGAGGGGAATCAGCTTGTTAAAGGGCAGAGACTGGCAGGACAAGGGGGATGGAGTGAAGCTGAAGGAGGGAAGGGTTAGATGAGATATTAGGGGGAAGTTCTTTGCAGAGAGAGTGGTGAGGGGCTGGAAGGGGCTGCCCAGAGTGGGGGTGGGTGCCCCGTCCCTGGGGGTGTTCAAGGCCAGGTTGGCTGGGGCCCTGGGCAACCTTGTGTAGCTCCAGGCCTGGAGGTTGGTGTCCCTGCCTGTGACAGGGGGTTGGAGCTCTGTGACCCTTGGGGTCCCTCCCAACCCAAACCAGTCTGGGATTCTATGATCGGGGTGTTGTGGGTTTACTTCATTAAAACTCTGTTGGTTTCTTTTTTGCCTCTTCCTCTTAAAGACAACATGAAACAGTCATACCCAACGAGCTCCCCTTGATCCAGGAGGTGACCACTACGCTGCGGGAATGGTCCATAATATGGCGGCAACTCTACGTTGTGAGTATCAGTCTGGGAGAATACTGATAATACTGCACAGTCTGTGAGAAGAGTGATGATGTGAAGGTACAGTGAGAGCTACGGAGGAACCTGTGCTGAAATTCCCCTTCAGCTGCTGTCTCTGAAGGCTACTCTTTCAGCTGAAGAGCTATTGAACACCTATGTCAAGGCACAAATCTCAGCAGTGTTTTGAGTGGGTTTTTTTGCAAATGCTGTGTATTTCTTGGGCAGAATCAGGTTTTTACAGACTGTTATCTTGAGCTAGCAGCAAATTGTTGAGCTATTATGATGGCTTTTCCACGGGACGCTGTAACACAGAATACGTTGGGTTTTTAAGATGCATATTAGATTTTTCCAAGTCTTCAGACAGCTGTGTGAAAGAAATGAAGGAAAGGCTTTTTGGGGGCAGTTCTTTAAGATCTATGTTAGGGGGAAAAAATGGAATATTTTATGTTGAATTTGTGGGTGTAAACTTAACATTTGAAAAATCATCAGTGCATGCCTCTTACCTCTCTATTCTTGGAATTGAATCTGATTGCTCCTGATTTATCCTGACCTTAAGTTACACACCTGATTATTTTCATGTGCTTAAGATCCAAGCATTTACGAATATATTCTTAGAAATTATAGTAATAATGCCTTGGATGGGATAATAGAAAAATAGCTGTGAAACTACACATATTAAAGTATTCCTAAGTAAGGTGTAAAGGGTGTTGAAATGCACCCTTTATATCTGAACTGTGTTTTTAAGCTGCAGTGTGTTGAAGGATGTAAGATATCCCAGCTTGGGCTTCCCATGCTTTTGTTGAGCAAGGTCACTGTAGCAAGATAATGGGAACAAGAAAGTCTTACATTTAGAATGGGGTTTAATGCACAGGGTCAGTCTTCTATAAATATTTAAGATATTGTGTTATGAAAGTGCAGGGTGTGCAGTGAAAATGAACTGGAAATAGAGATGTTTGTGTTGAGTGAAGTGGGTAATGCTCATGCCCATGGAAATAAAGATTAAAAATACAGGATGCTGGAACTGATGTGGTGTTGCAGTAGATGAGATGAAGGATGGTTATATGTAGAGAGAAACAGATTATATATTAAGTGAGAGTTTAATGTGATGTGGTGCTGGAGAGATCTTGTGTTGAGGAGTGAGGAGGAAGTAGACGGGCAGGAGCAAACTAGGAGGAAGAGGAGCTGAAGAGGGCCTTGAGAAGGGCTTTGCACACTGCTGTGTGCTGCTGAGGACAGCAAGGATTATGTTTTGACCCCGATGTCTTTTTGGGGGGGATTTTCTGGAGTTTGGTACAGTGTAATGTCAGAGAACCACACAGGGCTTGGTTGTGGTGTACGTACAGTCAGAGAGGAGCAATAGCAAGTGACAGTGTTAGAGGGTTTCCTACCAGGGCTTACCTGTGCTTTTGCAGCAGTATCTTTTAGGAAATCAAAGTTCTCTTAGTGTGGGAACCCATTGTTCTGACTGTTAATGTTTAACCTCTCCTTTGTCATTCACTCATCCATGAAGACAGGTGAACATCAGACGCTGCCGCGGTGCCTTGCTCACAGCTTGGGGTTCAGGAGCAGGCAAGGGGTGATGCTGCCAGCGGCCTTGGCTGGGTGGTGGAAAGGGTTCCAGTGCCTGTTCCAGCTTCAGGCTGAGGGGATAGACTGTTTAATGAGTTTGTTCATAGCTTGTAACTCCAGGATATCTGCTGGATTAATTGCGTGGGGTCAGCTGCCACAAAGAGCGCTGGTTTACTGGAAGTAGCTGGTTTCAAACTGGTCAGTCTGCAGACTAGAGAGGCGTTCCATGTTGTCCACATCTTGCATATCAAAAGTCATTAAAGGGGCACAGTTACGCCTTCATTCAGCTTGTAATTTGGGTCTGAATATTAAATAGGCGTTCAGTTTGGATTTGCAGAGGATGTGGCATGCTCTCCTCACTGGTGGATGATTGCCTGCAGCATCAGAAATCACAACCCTCTTTCCCATTTGGATTTGGCTGTGGTTAGCTTCCAGCCGTATGTGCCTGTTGTGTCTTTCTCTGCTACATTAAAGAGCTTTTAATAACGGGTATTTTCTCTCTGTGAAGGTTCTCACACTGTAATCAAGTCAGCTTTTTGATAATCTGAACAGACTGAAGTCTTTAAGTTTCACAGTTAGACATATTTTTGTCCTCCTGAGTCTTTGAGTCATTATATTCTTTTCCTGCACTGCACCTTCTGCATGTTTTCTATTGTCTTATATATAAAAAAACAGAGAAATTTATTTTAATTATTCAATTATTGCAGTTGTTTTGAGTCAAACAAGGCCTGGGTGTAGTCAGAGTGAGAGGTAGCTACAAGTAGGCTGAGTTATTAATTGATGGAAGGTGTTGAGAAAGATTGATGGATTCCTTTAAAGAGTGTATTGAACAAGTGGCTTAAATTTTGAGGGTTATGAAGACAGTAAGAGGCAGCTTCTGGGTGAGGTCAAAGCACTCAGGGCCTCTGCGTTGTCTTTGTCTCTGTTTCACAGCGAAAATGTTGTGTAGCTTCAGTCCTGTGTAGGGTTGTTTGTTTGCTCTGAGGCTCTTGTGCATGTGTACTGTGTGTGGCTTAAACCAACGCATCACATTCTCTTTTGTGGCTACAGATTTGAGCTGTTGTCCCTGGATGCACGTACGTGTGGGCATGTGTGTAGAAATCGCTCTGGAAAGGAGGTTTCTTTTCCATTGTGAGTCTGGGACGTTACCTTCCTGTGTCCTCTTGTAGCTGAGCGTTGCCAAGGACAGTTTGTGTGTGCTGCTGCACGCTATTGAGTATCTCCAGTTCAGCCTTTGTAAACAATGAAGGTGTTTAACTTCCTGTAGGGTTTTAATGCTTTCCTGTTTTGCCACGTTCCTTCAGGTGGTACCTGTGGACTCCCAAGGTGCTGAAGCCCACAGCTTTGCACACTGAGGGGTGGCAAAATCTTGTTTGGAAGGTGTACCTAGGAGGAAAGGGTTCTCTGCTGCAGATGGAGTGTTGCAGAACTTGAGCCTCTTGCTGTTAAAATGCACTGGGTTTAGTCCCACTCTGCTTGGTGTAGATGGGCATCGAGTGAAGTTTCTCACAGAATCACAAGGTTGGAGAAGACCTTTAAGACCTTCATCTCTGTGAACTAAGAGAAGAATACCTTCCCCTTGCAGGCCTGTTTTGGACAGGGTATGACCCAGCTTTTAGGCCAGCATAACCATGAGCAGTTAAGCTTGTTTAGATAGCTAAAGCAGAGGGTAGGGCTCTGTGGTCAGTGTTTGTGCTACAGAACTTGGGCTCCTGTTTCAGAACTAGCTGTAGGTACTTATCCTCTTGAGTTTGTGCTTTAGAATTGGGATTTATTATATTTATTTAAAAGATGCTCAGTGGACTTCAAAACTAATTTCTACCTTTGTTTTTTTTCCCCCCAAACAGCAAGATAACAGAGACATGTTTCGCAGTGTACGGCACATGATCTACGATCTCATTGAGTGGAGATCTCAAATACTGTCTGGGACCCTCCCCCAAGATGAGCTCAAAGAACTGAAGAAGAAAGTAACTGCCAAAATCGATTATGGCAACAGGTTTGTCAATGATATTTTCCCAATCTGCACTTAAAACCAAATCAACTGGAGTAACACCCTTTAACTGTCGGTGGCTTCTTGCAGAAGTCTTTTATTCCTGAATTTGTGGAGGTGTAATAGTAGTGTATTAATTAGTAGTGTATTAACAGTCCTGTTACAGCAAGATACCTGAATTAATGAGGCTCGTGTCGCATCTTTATAGTACTAATGACAACATGTAAAGTGGAATCCAATGTGTAAAGTGGAATCCATCTGTAAGTCCCTCATTTGATATTATCAAGTTGATACTGGTATGCTGCTGTCATTTTTAAGGTCAATTGAGAAGCACAAGTGCATTGCCTCTGTTCAAAAGGCGATTTAAACTCTCCTTGCTTCTGCAGCATGGACAGTTGCTGCCTTCTCAACCCCACCAGCTGCATCTGCCCTGCAGTCACTTAGCTGTCGTGTGAGGCTGAAGGATTTGGCTCCAAAGCGGAGTTGAGCTTATTGTTCCCCTGCTTATATAGAATCCAGCTTGTACCAGAAGATTAATGGACAGGTTTAATAATAATTAAAAAGAAAATCTATTTAAAGGAAAGGGAATGGAAACTCTGAAAGAAATGCTGAAAAAGAGAGGCAGGGGTTGAGGTTGTGTGTGTGTGAGAGGTGTTAGTAATTTGGACGTGTTACCTCTCCAAACAGTGGTCTGCATTTAAACATAATTCTTTCTGAATACACGTGTTAGGGTACAAGTTGTCTGTGCAGTTACAACTTTCTCTTTTGGCTGCAAGTGAGAGAGCCCATCTTTCTTCCCATCGGGAAACAGCGCTTCGCATACAGAGACTGTGGTAGTGTACAGCGCACCTGGGCACTGGGAAAGCTTTCAGCAAGCCCATCTTTAAATCCCTGGTGATGTAAATCACTCACCAGACTTCAGCTATTTCTGTGTTAGCCCCTCAGAACCTCCACATTTGCAGTATTTATGTTAATGCACTTTTCTGTCACAGCTTTTGCCCGTAAAACGTGAATCGATAACCACGTTCAGTCAGTAATTAGCACTTCTAATCCAAGATATGGACTGTTGTACCTCGGTAGACAATTAACCAGATGCTGTTGATATTATTTGTTTGGCTACTGTATTTTACCATCTGGCTAAGGAGTTGGTTAAAGTTTCTCCCAATAACCTCCAGATGCTCAGCGTTCCAGTACAATGGAACATCTTGTGCTGTGCTTCGTATTCCTGATGTTCTGATGGACTAATGAAGTGATCAGAACATCTCTGTGGAGTACAGGAGGGAAGTGAAGTTGAACTTTGGAGTAAATACTCACAACTGAAAGATACCATATGTTTGTAATACATTCCTACATTCAGTTCTGTCTAAAATGGGCATGAATGATGATTTTGATATCCAGAAAGAATGAATTCATGACAAGGTTTGTAAAAGTTTTCTGATCTAGTCATATCTGAACTCCTGTGTTGTGAAGCACTGATTTATAAAGGAGATTGGTGTCCCTCTTGTATAAATAAAGACAACAATTGCACTGAGAAAGTAGAAATGATCTTATGAATTTGTGTGTTTTAATGTTTTTCTGAAATTGGGTCAGGTAATTTTGTTGTGGAAACACTTTTTTGTTCAGTTGCAAAATCTGTAACTAGGACACTCTAGGAAAACAATTCAGTTTTTTTTTTTCCAAGCATCCTTTGCAAGTTAAAGGATAAAACAAAGAAATGAAATCAAAGTAATGTTTGTTTCATTATTTGACAGTCTGTGCAAATGTTCTTGGCCTGTTGGTGTGTAGCAGGCCCAGTGGTTAATCTTTTTCTCTGAATTTAAGTTGCCTTTTCCTCTGCAGGGCTCAGCTTTTGTTCATCCAGGGCTGGCAGTTACAAAACAAGTGGCCAGTGCCTCTGTTTCCTGCTGTGGCTGCTCTCCAGGAAACAGTAGTAGGGAGGAGCGAGATGACTTTGGCTGCTTTTCTGTTTGGTTTCAGTGGTGAATCTGCTTTTTAACCAGAAAAGTCATTGGTTCAGGTGGTCCAGGGATGCTCAGGAGAGTCCTGTGGTGACTAGGGCTGGTGCCTGCACTCTGTGAGACGTTCATCCACCTCTGAATTAGTGCAGAGCAATTAATTGGAAGCTTTCTGCATTGACTCTGCTCCAGGCTTTATTCAACACTGCCACGTGTCCCTCTTGTCAGGGAATGTCTTGACATGAAGCATGTCTTTGTCTGCCACAGCTCCTCCTCTTTTCTGCTGATTGCAGGTCATGTCCAAATGGGACTTACAGATAAACCACCAACCTCTGTGTGGCTTATCAGACACTGCAAGTTTGGTTTCTGCTCATTGATCAAACATATTTCAAACCTGAAGCTACAGCAGCTCCATTGTGAGAGGTGACTGCAGAGGTAGAAGAAGAAAATAGGAACCAGATGTATTGAAGGGAAGATAGGTAGAGGCATGTGGCTCAAACTAGACCTGAGATATATTATATATCCTTGGTTCTGCTGCCAGCACTGTACTAACATGAAAAGATGTGAAAGGTCTTTCCCAAGACTGGGTTTGATTATGGCAGGAACCTTCCCTGCAGAAGGTAATCATGGATGTTAACTCCCTGCTGACAGAAATCTGGCTTCAGCTTTAAATAAAGGGAAACAACTTAATGTCAGAGGGTTTTGCTAAAGCACAAGTACACCTGCTCTGGGGGAGAGTATGGAGGGGGGCACAGTGACCTGGCCAGCTTGGTGTGGTGTGGCTGGAGGGGGTGGTTTGCTCAACATGTGAGATGAATTGGAGGATACAAACTCTCTTACAAATCTACCTCTTGAACATTTACTTCCCTGGTTGTTCTGCTCTTTCCTTTCCATTGGTTCTTTCTGTGCTGTGGGGAAAAGCAACTTCCAGCCAGGGCTGGTTATCTCTGGGGTTGATGATGTGTTAAATTACTTTATATATCAAATAATATTTGTAATCATGTGTCAGGTGTGAGTAACTGATGTTAAACACTTGGCAGGTGTGTTTTAAGCATTTCTTTGAGCGCTGCTAATTAATGAGTTTTCCTTTGTTTGTTCAGAATTCTTGATTTAGATCTGGTGGTTAGAGATGAAGATGGCAACATTTTGGACCCAGAGCAGACCAGCACGATTAGCCTTTTCAGGGCACATGAAATAGCTTCCAAGCAAGTTGAAGAAAGGCTCCAGGAGGAAAAAGTAAGTTAGACCATGCAGTGGGGCTTTTCCCTCTGAAATGTAGGACTGTAAATTAATTGGCTGGCTGTTAGGATTTGGTATGCTTATGAAGAGTTATCAGGCTTAAACATTTTGTAAGAATTTATGTGTCTGAGGCTATTTGGTTGTCATTTTGTCTTTGAAAGGGCTTATTTAATTTATGACTAAAATGACTACCTTTGTAGGTTAATAGCAGAGGTGGATGTTAGGATGTTGGATGTTAGGCTGTCATGAAGGTTTCCTTTTGAGAGTTGAGTAGAATAATGTCCTGATTGTGTTTGATTTCTGTATGCCCATCCTGAAAATCAGTTTGCTGAAACTGGAGAGGGGCTGCTTCTGAGGGCAGGGAGGGGCATGACAAGGAGAATGGTTTTAAACTAAAACAGGGGAGACTTGAATGAAATATCAGGAGGAAATCCTTCCTGGGGAAGGTGGTGAAACCCTGGCACAGGGTGCCTGGAAAAGCTGGGTCTGACCTGCAGTCCCTGGCAGGGTTCAAGGCTGGGTTGGGATGGGGCTTTGGGCACCCTGGGCTGGGGTGGGGTGGTGTCCCTGCCTGTGGTACTGGCTGAGCTTTGAAGTCCCTTCCAACCTAAACCAGTGTGGGGTTTAATGAAATACAGAGGGCATATTTAAAGACATGTTCAGGCTTGAATAGTCAACTTCTTTGCTATCCAAAATCCTTCTTTTTAAAAGGAAGAATACTTGTGTTGTAAGGAGTCCTGCTCCATGCCAGCAGCAGGTAGTGGAGCATGGTATTCCTGAGGAGCTGCTCACAAGTGTGTTAGTGCCAACTTAATGAGTTAACTGCTTCCTGTTGGGTTGTAATGGGCCATACATATGCTTGCAGCCCTTACCAAGCCTGGTGTAAGCCTACACTAGTTTAAATGGGATTTATCATTTCAGAAGACCTCCTTTTCCCTTGCTTTTTACTTCTCAAAGACAGATCCAGAAAATACAAAGAGTCCAAATACAGAGGTTACAAGAGTAGGCACTCAACAGAAACCCTGTCTCCTATATGAGAGGTTTTAGGAAAGTTTTATAGTGGCTGGATGTTTGTTAGGCTAAATTAAATCCAAGTTTCTTCTGTTCTTGAATTACAGTCTCAGAAACAGAATATTGATATCAACAGACAAGCCAAGTTTGCTGCCACCCCTTCGTTTGCTTTGTTTGTAAACTTAAAAAATGTGGTCTGTAAAATAGGAGAAGATGCTGAGGTCCTGATGTCTCTGTATGATCCCCTGGAATCAAAATTTATCAGGTTAGTGTATTCCCTAATCCCTGCTTACTCAGTGTTAGTAGTGAGGCAGTTTTGCAGGATGAGGGGGCTTGTGAGAGTTGGAATTTCTGTGCAAGGTGTAGGAAAGGGTCACCTGGGGCATGTGGTGCAGCAGCGTTTCATGAACCAGGGGACCCTTCCTCATCAGTGGCTGGGTTCAAAAGAGTCTTCTGTAGATTCTGAAGTTGATTTTACCTGATGACATTGAGAAGCCATTTAAACAAAAATACCTCCAAATATTGTTCTTCCAGTGAAAACTACTTGGTGCGATGGTCAAGCTGCGGACTCCCCAAAGATATAGACAGATTGCACAACCTCCGAGCAGTGTTCACTGTAAGTGTGTGGGCTGGGTTTGGCTGGCATGTTTTAAAGCACTTGTCCCAGGGCTCATGAATAACTGAGGGGTGTAACGATCGGTGTGTAAACAGCGTGGAGTTGGTGCTGCAGGTGGTGATCCTGGGGAAGGCTCACATGAGATGCTTCTCGTAAGCGACTACTAAATATTCTCAGCACCTGGCTAAAACCAAAGCTGCTCTTTGAAGTTTTAACTTCCCAGAAATGATTTGGCCTCCTAAGCAATTGATTTACACAGGAGTCAAGATAAGATGGTTAAGTACTGTTAGAAAAATCCTTTTACTCTGAGAAGGGTTTGACGTGATGCTAAAGGCTGGCACGGCGAAGGCAGGTTCTTAGCAGCGAGCCTTCTGCCTCCTCAAATTCAATTGAAATTCAACTGGAATAAAGTAATCTGAAGAACCTACTATTTCTAGGACCTGGGCAGCAAAGACCTGAAAAGAGAGAAAATCAGCTTTGTCTGTCAGATCGTGCGAGTGGGGAGAATGGAGCTGAGGGACAACAACACGAGGAAACTAACCTCTGGGCTGCGGCGGCCCTTTGGAGTAGCAGGTAACCCTGGGTGCTGTGTCTAAGTGCAGTTACATTGTTGGATGGAAAGTTAGGTGTGGGAAACTCTCTCTGGGTTGTAGGTACTCAAAGTTATTCCAAATTTAATGAGACTGGCTGTAGAATTTACTGTGGCTTCCGAGACTTGTGTTAGCTAGAGGTGCCAAAGGTTGTTGGCGAAGTGATCGCGGAATCATGGGGGTTGGAAGGGACCTCCAGAGATCATCAGGTCCAACCCCCCTGCTAAAGCAGCTCCCTAGCTCATATTGCACAGGTCAGTCTCCAAATGGGTCTGGAATCTCTCCAGAGAAGGAGACTCCACATCCCCTGGGCAGCCTGTCCCAGGGCTCCCTCACCCTCACTGGGTAAAAGTTCTTCCCTGTGTTGGTGTGGAATTTCCTGTGCTCCAACTTGCAGCCATTGCCCCTTGTCCTGTCTCCACAGACACTGAAAAGGGGCTGCCCATATGCATCCCATACTTAAGATATTTACAAACATTAATAAGATGATCTTACTCTATAGGAGAATTCTGGCATTGTGCAGTAGGTAACTCCATCCCTCTTCTGAGTCACAATTGCTTCCTGTCTGCCAAGGAATTCCCTCAGCACCCCTGTTCCCATCCTGATCGCTCAGTTCTCAGTACACTTTGTTTTTGTTTTCAGTAATGGATGTTACTGACATCATTAACGGGAAAGTTGACGATGAGGACAAGCAGCACTTCATACCATTTCAACCGTAAGTAGGGGATCCTTTAAAGAATAACCAGAAGTGAAAGGATTAAGATTTTAACTCCCATTAAAAAGAAACCAAACAAAAAGCCTAAAAGAGTTTAAACTTCTGATTGGTAGAAGTGTCTGTAGATAATTTGAGCTTAAATTATTTGTGTGTTGTTTTATCTTGAGGAACGCTTACCTTACTTTGAACTTTTCCCATTAGCTGAAACAGTGGTAGCCCCAGAAACATAATACTTTAAGTTTTGAGTTTAAAGCATGCATTCCCATTTTTACAGTCTCATTTTCTTTGTGTTTAAAGGTGTCAGGGTGATAATGTGTAAGAAGTGAAATGCCTACAATAAGGACACTGCTGGTTTAGCTTTGCCTGAGATAGACACTGACCAGCAGCATTACCTGCATCCACTGCAGGGGATCTCTGAAATTGGGGAATGATAACATTTATCTCTTGTAGTAGCAGACTTAATTTCATAGTAGGGACCACAGTAGTTGAAGTACAGACAGAAGTTGATACTTCAAAGGGTTGCATCATAGACCTCCTGCAATCCCGTCTCATAGTTCAGACTTGTGCCAGGTAATCTGCTTGGATAGTAAGGGTGAGGATGTTTCTGCTGCACATACCTGTTGTAACTGGCTCACAAAATCAAGACCAGTCTGCTATGTGGACCTGGTCTTTTATTCATCTAAAACTGCAAACCTTGCACACTGACTCTAAAGCTGCTGATGGGCAGTTTAACTGACACTATTTTACAACAATTAAATTAGCTAAAAGCAGGTATGGAGCTTTAAAATATGGACATGTATGAATTTAACGTAATAACAAAGATCAGTTTGGACTTCAAGCCACAAAATCATCTTAAATATGGGTTTGATCACTTAAATTTTTGTGGTTATGTAGATATGCACAGAGAAAGTGGCTTTAGAAGTCAGAGCTTATTAACAAAAAGAGAATACATGGCAACTGCTCTGTCCCATCCTTGGTTCATAGGGTGGCTTGGGGTGTTTTTTTATTCCAGGAAGTGGGGAAAGGCAAGAGGGATAAGTCAAATGTGCATAAAATATGAACACTTAGTTTTCCTATTGCATGAGTTGTTAGACTGCCATCTGTTCAGAGAGACAAAACACAGTTATGTTGGCTAAATTCCTTGATGAATCTACTAATGGATAGTCAGAGGGGTTTTAATAATACTAAAAAAAAATCCCAATCTTGAAAAATGTAATTATTGACTTGAACTAACTTTATTTTGGAAAATGGGCTTAATTCAGGAAGCCCTTGTGGCTTGGAGATGGTGAGATGCAGAGGGATGCAGGGTCTGCAGGTGCTGTAGGGAGCCGAGCAGGTGTATGCCTCATGTCTGAAGCGGTTCCCTTTGTGTGCAGCTGCATTGCCAGAGTGCTGCAGCGGGTGTTAATGTCAAAATGAGAAGTACAATTCCCATTTTTCAAGGAAAACAGGGGGTTTTAGGGAAGAGTGCTTTCATGATATGTTTATTGTGTGGTAAACAATAGCAAGCTTATTTTTTAGTGAGTGTGGAAGTACGCAATGAAAATGAATCTTTGTGTATCAAAGTGGATGCTAATGGAACATGTAGTTTTCTGCTCCATTAACACTGATTTATTTTTTCTCTATCTATAAATCAGCTTTTTGAAAAGATGTACAATGTGATTTTTTTTTTGGTTTTTGTTTGCCACACTAAATTAAAACATTCTTCTGAAAAAGTATATTCCAAAGAACATGAATAATGTGAAAAGCCGTGATGAATGCTGGTGTTGTTCCTGATGTAGAGTTAGGCTGTATATATGAGCCACATTTTTCTTCTCATTCCATGCTCTGCTTCTGTTGTACCACATGCAATTCTGTTTTCCTATCTTTGTTTGTTTGTATTCATTCACTGGCCACCGACACAATGGCTGTCAAAAGCACTCGGCAAGATCACTTAAACTATATTTAATGCTGCTGGTGATTTATAGTTTCCATCTTTTCATTTATTCATCAAGTTTAACAGAATGTTTGGATTATCTGCCTTTCTCCTCTGCTGTTCCTGTGAGGTTAGGGTAGCTTTCCTTTGGACAGGTTGCGCTGCTGCTTAAGCTGTAGGGTGACAGCAGTGACCCAGGAGGTGCTGCAGGGCCAAGCTTCTGTATATATTGAAGAGAATACTGCCTGTGTAGGTTTTCACTGCTTGATGGGGGGTTCTTGGGTGGGAGGCATGCTTTCTCCCCTCCCAAAGTGTTACTGGGCCTGTGCCTGCATGTATGTCCTGAAGGGAGAAGGAGCAACGCAGGTGTGCTGTGCTTCTCTGGTAGATCAGCATTCTTCTGATTAATGATCTTCCTCTGTCTTTCTTGTTACCTTTCCTGTCCTTTTGTCTTGCGTTGACTAATAAATACTCTTTGTCACAACTATGATATGATCTTTTGTGTTCCCTTGTTACTGTGACTTCTGGTTTTCTGTGACCCTTTGTTTCCTGGTGTTGGTCGTCATGTGCATCCTCCAGGCTAGCGTTGGATGACGCCATTCGACACAAGCAGCTGAACATATCATCCCGTTTTTCACCCAGGGTGGCAGGGGAGAATGATTTCCTTCAGACTGTTATAAACAAAGTGATTGCTGCTAAAGAAGTCAACCACAAGGGTCAGGGTATGTACTGTTCTTTATATACACCGCTGCGCCTACAGCCGCTCCGCGCTTGATTGGCAACTTGTGATGGTTTTAATTTTGGAATCAAGGGTGCATAACATTACCTTCAGCTCTTCGCTGCTGTTTGGCAAGAGAAGATGAGCTTGCACAGTTTGTCCCTCTCTTCCTTGTCCTTGAGGCCTCATTCTGCTACCCCCTGCCCCACACTTCTTCCCCCATCTCATGTTAACTCTACAGACTGTCCTTTCTCTGCGATGTCCATCACTTGGACAATGTTGCATTTCTGGACTGGAAATAATAACACAGGGACTTGGTACTTGTGCCCAATGGACCTTGGCCTCCTGATGAAGGAAGGGATATTCTCCTCTTTCCCTTCTTCTGCCTTAATTTTTCCACTTCCCAGCTGCACTCGCAGCGTTTGGCTCCCTCTCAAGACGACCAGGGCATTGCTCCTGCCAGCACTGAGCTCAGAGGCGGTAAGGATGGAGCCTGAGCATGGCAACCCCCCAGATGCCCTGTCCTATGGACTGCTGGTGTAGCTTTCTGTAACTCAGTCTGAGTCTGGATCCAAAGCCTGGGATGGGTTCTGTGTGTGTACAAGACTTTGCAGTTGTAATATGTCTGCCAGTGAAAGAGAATTGTGTGAGGGCTCAACCTTTACCATACCAGCTTCAACACTATTTTTTGGGGGTTGGGTGTCTGCATTAGTGTACAACTGTGCAGGCTCATGCAGAGTTCCCACCTGATGCTGTGTATATATCTGGATCTCTTGTAGGCTGTATCTAACCAAAAGACCAAAGGAAAATGATCTGGGTTTTTTTTCTGTCTCTTTCTAAATTAATAACAGACAACTTTTTTTAATTTCCCATTAACGACAGAGGAAAACTTAGAACTACTTTTCCTCCCTGTTTTCACCTGCAGCCAGTGTGTTGGAAAGGAGGAAACATTTCAGCTCCTTTGATTCATGTCAGATCCTTCCCTAAGAAAGGTGCCCAAGCAAACAGAAAAGGACCAGGAGTTGTTGCTTAGCCCGTCCCCTTAGGTGCAGTCACTGTTTCATGAAGCAGCAGCTGGTACATCCATCTCTGGCAACAAGTCAGCGTATCGCCTTTTTATAAGAGATTTGAATAGAAAAGAGAGCTAGCTGCCAAACATACACAAAAGGAAGGCATGGTGAATTGCAGGAGAACCCACAATTTCTTTTGTACATAAATATTTTTGGGGTGTTTTTCATAGATTTTAATTTTAGGATTTTCTTCGTGCACGTTGCTGCTGTAATTATTTTCTGCTTAAACTTGATTGCCAGTCACTTTACCAAGTGTGTGCTGCTACTTCTCTGTTATTTTTATTCCCACTTTGGGTTCTTTCTTTTTTTCCCCCTCTAACAAGTGTGCCTGATGCGAGTTGGCAAGCAGTGGCTTTTTAGTGGCGCCTTCTGCTACTGAAAAGAAAAATGTCAACTGTTTAAAGCTGATGCTGTAGATTTCTTTGTGCTTGGAGCAGTAAAAACAACGTATGGGGGTGGTGGTGATGAGTCAGTTCAGGGGACGTAGCTGCTGGTGGTGCTCTCTTTATTGGCATCTCAGTATCGGGTGGTTGTAATGAATTTTTTTCCCCATTCAAATCAACGCTGCTGCTTCTCTTTCTTCTTGTGGAAGATAAACATTTCATTAGAAAGGACTTGTGAGAGTTCAAAGGAGAGATGAAAGCTTGAGGCAGTTCTGCTAATGGTTTGATAACTGTATTTCCATGTGATACTCTGTGGAAGGTCTTGGTGACAAGAGGAGTCTAGTTCCTTGGGTTGTGTGAGGAGTTCTGCTGGGGTCACTCTGGCTTCATCCTGAGGGCACAGGACGTTTGTTTCCATTTTCACAGCCCAGGCTTCAGCAGGTCCAGCTGAAAACCAAGGGTTTCCTCCTTCTTATTGATATTCTGTGGTGCCACCGACCTGTTTCTCTGGTCAATGCAGACACGTTCCCTTGAAGCTTTTAGGCTGTGAATAAAACTTGTGGCTTGGGAACCTGTACTCCTCTGTTTTTGGGGGGTGTGGTCAACTCCTCCTTACCATGCTGCCTTCTAGATGGTATTGCTGCAAAGTGCACAGGCTGAAGGCCTGAATCCTCCTCTTGGACAGATTTCCAGTTTCTCAGTTTTTTTATTAGCCAGCCAGCTTCCAGGGTTTTGTTTGGTTTTCCAGAAAGTCCTGATGTAATCAGCTGTACTTACATGTGCTGCACTCAGGTTTCCACTTGAAGCAGTGTGAGGTTTTTTTGAGTGTCTGAAGATACTTGGTAAAGTGTTATTCTATTAATTTTTAATGAAGGGCAGTTACACTAAGGTATGTTCTCACATTTTACAGTCTATAAAAATAGAGAAATCTTGAGTAACTAGAAAAAAACCCAACCCACCAGTTTAATAACTATGGTTTTTCCACAACAGGTTTGTGGGTGACTTTGAAACTTCTCCCAGGAGATATTCATCAGATTAGAAAAGAGTTTCCACACTTAGTGGATAGGTCAACAGCTGTGGCTCGGAAAATGGGCTTTCCTGAGATTATCATGCCTGGTAAGTGATGGGGTGAATTCATGTGCTTTGTTACACTTTAACTACCTTTAAATACCTGTGTGTATGGAAGCTTTGGGAAAGAAAAAGAGGGGGATGAATTTGAGGTGTAGTGTATGTTAAAAATGATGGATCATCAAAGGATTTAGTCTTACTTAAATCACAGAATCATAGGGGTTGGAAGGGACCTCCAGAGCCCATGGGGTCCAAACCCCTGCCCAAGCAGGGTCCCTAGGACAGGGCACACAGGGCGGTGTCCAGACGGGGCTGGAATCTCTCCAGAGAAGGAGACTCCACACCCCCTGGGCAGCCTGTCCCAGGGCTCCCTCACCCTCACTGGGAAGAAGTTCTTCCCCAGATTGTGGGGGAACTCCCTGTGTTCCAACTTGAGGCCATCGCCCCTTGTCCTGTCCCCGCAGCCCAGTGAGAAGAGGCTGCCCATGTCCCCCTGTGTCCCACACTTCAGATATTGATACCCATTGATCAGATCCCCTCTCAGTCTTCTCTCCAGGCTGAACAGCCCCAGCTCCCTCAGCCTTTCCTCACAGGGGAGATGCTCCAGGCCCTTAATCATCCTTGTAGCCTCCTCTGGACTCTCTCCAGGAGATCCCTGGCTTTTCTATACCAGGGAGCCCAGAACTGGACGCAATACTGCAGGTGGGGCCTGACCAGGGCAATGTAAAATACATTGGTAATACCTGCCACATGTGCTACATAAATAAATAGAAGTTAGAACCCCCCAAAAGACATGATACTGCAGTGACACTGGAAAGTCTCCTCTTTCTTCACCAAAAAAGGTATACAAAGGAAATGGTTCCTAGTCTCTCCCTAGCAAGGGCATATGTAAAACTTTGTCCTGGTTCTGGTCAGGATGGAGTTAATTTCATTTGTAACATCATCCTGTGATGAATCCAAACCAGAATGATTTTTCAGAGGAATAGATGTAATTTAGAGGGATGCAAGTCTCTTGGGGTTTGTACTGGATCTGGATAATGTGTTTGAAGGAAAGCCTTATTGCAGCTTTTTAGTACATATTCTGTGGATGTCCCACTTCTGGCATTTAGAAAAAACCTGCAAAAGCCCCCAAAGGTGGTGCTTCTAAAAATAAATATTGCCATAAACAACAGAATACAGGAAAAACCCTGAGCTGCCCTTTTCAGATTGATTGGGCTCTGGAGGATCCATTTGATACTTCAGAACCCATCCCTGTTCCAGCCTTGCCTGTGGTTGCTGACTCAGTGTTTGTCAGGTGGTTTATTACATACCCAGCATGGTGAAGGTGCCTCAGCCCCTCTGCTTGTGATGGTCATATTGGCACCCAACACATCAGCCCCATGAAATTATTGGAAATCCCCCATTTCCACAATTCACTTGGGAAGTTTCAGCTGGGTTGGGGTGTAGTTGCAGAGCATTTTAAGATACAAAGCTAAATAGAACCCTCCCCTTGCTACCCCTGAACCAGCAGAAACATCAACCCCCTTCCTGATGTAACAAGTCAAACAGACCTCGATAGGCTGCTTAAATATCTTTAAATTGCAAAATATCAGTGCATTGGAGAAATTAATGACTGTGGTCAAACTCATCCTTTGTAATTAATAATGAAAAGTTGTGGGAAAGAAAAGGAACTGAAGTGTGTTGAGAGTGATATGCACATACACTGAATGGGCACATGGTATTCTTTCAGTCCAGAGTGATGTGGGCTGTATTTTGTTTTGTTTGTAGGATTCTGCTTACTGCACTAGGAGTTGATAGTTCAGACTTGAGAAATCTTTGCACAATTCTAGCCAAACAGCTGTTTTCAGTATTACTGGCTTTGAATGTTGAGCATCCTGTGGCTTTAAATGTTTTGCCAGGGAGATGTATGGTAGCTGTTCCTAAAGCCATTGTTCCTGTGCATCCTTGGTTTCACAAATCAATATGTATATTGTTATAAATGAAGAACTTTGTGCTTTGCTCTCTCCTGTAGGTGATGTTCGTAATGACATCTATGTTACCTTGGTTCAGGGGGATTTTGACAAAGGCAGTAAAACAACAGCAAAGAATGTAGAAGTCACAGTGTCTGTATATGATGAAGATGGCAAAAGATTAGAGGTATTAAAGTATTTAACATCTGTTGGATTTATTTCTTTTGATACACATCTGTATAAGACTCTTTCAACCTCTTTCTCTGTATTTGTCAAGTTATGTCCCTGTTACCTACAACAATTTTCTCCTTTGTCATAGCTAAATGCACCTTGTCATAGCAGTGCAAACACTTTGATACTGATTTCATGAGGAGGTCTGAGCATGAGCCCTTCTGTCCAATTATTTTTGTGGTGTACTTGAGTGATAGAGTGGAGTTTAAGATAGACATAAACATTTTCTCCTTTGTTTGTGTTTTCCAGAGTGTTATTTTTCCTGGTGCTGGTGATGAAGCCATCTCAGAGTACAAGTCAGTAATCTATTACCAAGTAAAGCAGCCTCGCTGGTTTGAGACTGTGAAGGTACATAAACTGTTAGAAATAACTTCCTCTGTGTGGGTTCATGTAGGCTTTAGGGGAGAGCCTTGAGAAGCAAAACTAGGGAAATTCAATGCTTGTGATGGTGTTTAGCAGGACAAAATAGCTCAGCTAGGCTTTCAGTGACTGCTGGAAAAATAGAGCTGGCTTTTAATTGCATAATGAATTTTATTTCATCCTTTTCGTCAAGGTGACTTATGGGTGCATTGCAGCATCTCTTTAGTAACAGTTTCCTCTTACTTCCATGAAGCTGACCTAGAGAAGCAGGATATTAAGGTTAAAACAGTTGCCACAGTGTTGAACCCATCAGCATTTCAGGATCTGTCTGACTGTGCTTTAAGCTTGATGAATTTGCTTGGGTAAGGCTTCGAGGCTACAGCCCAATATCTACAGTTGCTGTCTTGTGAGGTGACTTAACAGGCTTGTTTCTCTCCTCCTCTGGTTCTTGGTGCAAGAATTGGCTGGTTTTATGGGGAATCTGTGACCTTTCAAGGTCTTCCATAGCAAAATGAAGCTGGTACTTAACATGGATCTCTTTAATAGCATCTTGTTGAAAGATGCCTAGCAGAGAGTTGGTAGCTGGTTGATGATGTTTGAAGATACTGTACTGACTGTTTCCTTCCTCCATCCTCTTTCCTAATCCATGAAGGTGGCAATCCCCATTGAGGATGTGAACCGCAGTCACCTGAGGTTTACGTTCCGACATAGGTCATCACAGGACTGTGAGTAATTCAGCCTTTTCCTTAAGCTTCTTCTCAGTGTCTGGTGCCCAAATCTGGTCCTAGCCTGTATTTGACCATTGTAATCACTTGTAGAGCAGGGATAAGTGTTTTGCTTGCTTATTATGGCATCTTTCTCCCTTCATTACTCCTTCACTGTTACCTATTGACATCAAGCTGCTTCTTTCCTATCCAGTTATTTCTTAGTGAGTAAAGCTTTCCCTTAGCAATTGAAGGGGTTGTGGTATTGTGTATTTTAAAGGTAGCTGAGTTGGCATTTGCAAAGATACTTAACCTGATGTGTGAAATGGGAACATGGAAGAGTTTACAGTGGGCTTAGCACCAACAGTTGAAAACTTTGCTATTAAGAAACTTGGTTTCCGCTTCTGGTTCTCAGACTGACTTGTGGTTGTTTTGAAGTAATTTTACTTTAAAAGATATTTGAGAGCTTGTGGTTTTCCTTGGCTTTCCTGTAATGCTGCTGGCAGCTGAGGTGCCTTGAGCTGTTGAGGATCAGATTGAGTCAGCGAGACATCTTCCATTTGCCAGCAGCTGCTTTGTACAAAGTTTGGGGCTGTGCCTTGGTTGTGATCATGTTCATTCCATGCAGTGATTACAGGGGCTGTGTCTCAGGATAGAAAAGCCTTTCTAAGCTCTTCTGCTGTAGAATAAATGTGTAGACAAAAGCATTCATCTAGTAGTGGCCACTGGATGCATTTTAAGACACATAATGCACTTGATGGAGAGGTATCTGTATAAAACATAGTACATTACCCCATGGTGGCTGTTTAATTGAAGCTGTATATTTTGCAAATTGGTCATTAATAAAAGATTTACTTAGAGAATGATGCTTGCTAATGAAAACAATGTGTCAACGTTACGATTGTGCACTACAAATTGCTAGAGTCAAATATTTTTATGATGACTCAAAACTGTAGGTTGGCTGTGGTTTAAATACCAACTGGAGGCTGTGCCTTAGGGCTGCAGGGTCTTCTCACAGCCTGCTTGGGCTACCTCAAGCTGACTGCACCTTCCTTCTGGTTTTATATCTTAACTTACTTTCTGTTTTCTACTTGCCCCATTGCTTTGTTTTTACTTAACTCTGGATAACAGGTTTTGGACAGTGAGAGCAAATGATGTGTTTTCTAGTTAGTATCACTTGTTGAGTGGGCCAGTGCTCAGAAACTTTGGTGCTTTGCCTGTAGCTAGAGTCCCAGGTTCTGGTTTGGTTCTCAATTTCCCCCTATAAATGATAGAGCCGTGATGAGATGCTCAGTGCTGGTCTGTAAATCATTATTCTGAGTGCCAAGCAGTGCCCTTCCTCTAACTTAAAAGCTGGAACATGATAAATACATCAAATTTCTGGTTTGCTTTTTAAAATTTGCCTTAATTCAGCTCTAAATAAACACACAGAATATAGAAATATTAAGCATCTAGTTACTGTTGCTGTGGTCAGATTCTTAAAGCTTTTTTTCCTCATATGCTTGCTTCTATTTTGGGTTTAGAAGACTCTCCCAATTTCTTATAGCTTTTCTCTAGCTGAGAATCTTCACTGTGGTCATTTGTTTATAGGTTATATGTGGTTTTGAGATTAGGTGGACTGCCTGTACTAGTATCAGATACTTAATTTATGCTGTTTTGTTTGTTTTCTAACAGCCAAAGATAAATCTGAGAAAATATTTGCCCTGGCATTTGTGAAGCTCATGAGATACGATGGAACAACTTTGAGAGATGGAGAACATGACCTTATAGTTTACAAGGTAAAATTTTGAGGTACTTTAGTCTTTTGATAGTGGGTTGCTTGGTGTGATTCCTGCTGAATTCTACTGAGCTGCTGTTACAGAATCACACTGAAAAAATGTTGTAGACTAGTTTGTCCACTAAGTAGTCCACTCTGCATATTTGGCAGGTTGATTGTTAAAACTGGAATATGTTTTACTGGACATGTTTTAGTTATCAACATCTATATGAGGTTTTTTGGCTGGGAAGAGTTATTTCTCTAGCCCTTAATTATCACGTCTCTCTAATCTGAAGACAAGTTAGTGGTAGGGTTGCTTCAGAAATGGACCTATCCAAAGAAAATCCAGTGCACATAATAAGACTTTATTACTACCAAGACATTTTACTAGATCCTCTTAAAATTATTTCATATTGTA
Source organism: Gallinula chloropus (assembly GCF_964237585.1). Taxonomy (NCBI): domain Eukaryota; kingdom Metazoa; phylum Chordata; class Aves; order Gruiformes; family Rallidae; genus Gallinula; species Gallinula chloropus. The sequence goes on from NC_140090.1 coordinate 79,299,173, forward strand.
TTTAAAATGCTGCTGTAGGCAGAAGCAAAGAAGCTGGAGGATGCTTCGACGTATTTAAGTCTTCCATCCACCAAGATAGAGTTGGAAGAAAAGGGACACTCTGCAACAGGGAAGAGCATGCAGAACCTTGGAAGCTGCACCATCAGCAAAGACTCTTTCCAGATTTCTACTCTAGTTTGTTCAACAAAACTTACACAGAATGGTGAGTTCACAGAACTGCTGGAGCCTCTGCTGTTGGAGTGGGGTTATACCTACTGACTAGGCTGCTGCCTTCATCCCCCTTCCCCTGTGAATGGATGGTGGGTTGTTTGCCACTCAGCCACGGATTAAATTGTCTGCATGCAGCTAAAGCACCTCCTGAGTGTGTGTGCTATCCAGCTTTTTTTTCTGCCCATGGGCTTTGTTTTGCTTTAGAGCAGTACATGTCTCTGGGAAAACAGAAGAATACAAATTAAATGGAAATGGGAATATTGTTTGCTGTGTAGCTGAGGCTTCTCCACTGAACACAGGCTGTGTGGCGTTGTACTTCTCTGTGGGTATGAATAATAGCACTAAGGAAGAGGATGAGTTTATCTTTCAAGAGTAGGTAATATCATGGCTCTGCTCCCAAATAAGCTGTTTTATGTTATTTTCAAGGTGCAATATCTGTATCTTATGCCTGAAGAAAGCTTTGATGTTTTCTTGTGTTGGGCAGAAGGGAGGTGAGCGTGAGGATGTGGAAGTCGCTCTCACATTGGTGCATCCTCACGTGAACACAGAGCACCAAGAATGGAGTTGCCTTATTTCCTTCCTTCTAAAATTTGCCTCATATACATTTTTCCTATGTATTTGTCAGCTGGCTGACTGCATCCAAAGGCTGTGGAAAGCAGAGCTGATGGCAGCCACCAAAGCAAATACTTCACATTTCCAGACGATGCCCTCTGTAATTTTTGTGCTCCGTTGCCATGGAGCGGTCCCTTGTTCTCTTTGCTGCACCAGAAGTAGACTGGGGAGTGTGGGTGGGTCATTGAGATGTGAGTGAGTCATGCCAGGGAATGGGATCGTTCCTGCCTGACTCATGAGCAGGGAGGGCTCGATTCGGATAGATCCGTGGGGAATCGAGGTTGTGGATGAGGAAAGCTCGGGACAGGGGGAGTGGGTGGGAATAATAATTGGATTGTCACATTAATGAGCTCTCCTCTGTCCAGGGGGAAAGTTACTACTCCAGTACCATGTTGTAGTCAACTTTGTAATTTTATTGCAGTGATTCAGTGGCATCTCTTGTTGTAGCACATCCTGGGTGTTTCGTATTCAGAGCACATCAGAGTCACTGCAGTCTGGCAGTCTTAGAGCCTAAGAGGGTGTTTAGCAAAAAATTCAGAGATGATTTTGGAATCTCATAGCAAAGATGGGATCATAGCTCAGCAGCAACACAGTGGTTGTGGGGTTCTGTAGGATGCAGAAAGCAGCATGTGGAATTGAGCTGCTTTTTGTTGGTGATACGATTAGTTTTGGGCTTTTTTCCCCCCCCTAGTACTACTTAGTAGGTTGAAGTATGTCATAGTGGTCGATATATTGATCCTGCTTTTGCAGAACTGTTATTAAAATTAAGACTAAGCATGAAACAGTGCTCAATTTACAATCACTTCCTTTGAACTTTTGTGCATTATTTAATTTTGCTGATAATTATGTTGTCTTTGAAACTCGGAGAAGAAGTTGCCAAAACCTTTTCTCATTCTTTACAAGATCCCCATGTATCCTTAAGCAGTTTAGGAAAGAAACAAACAAAAAAAATGATCATTAAATTCCTCCCTCAAGTATAATTTTTCATCTAAAAATTGGCAGTGCTGTGTAGATGATGGTTTCTGGAACTGATTTTTAACCTCTAAAACTGTTGGTTAATAATTTTTCTTGAGCTTTCTTAAAAATATGTAAGTAAAGCCCCATGTTTATCCTCCCTTACCAAAATGCTGACCAAAAGGAGAAAACTGTGTTTTGGCTCATCTATGGAAGTTCTTCCTTCACCCTCCTTAAGTATGTTAAAAGCAAGTGTAAAGTCAAGTCTAGGAATCCTGACAGTGTGGTGATAGATGATGTTGGTAGCACCATTCTGCATTGCATCTGATATTGCAGTGTGGCACTCGGGTCCTCACCTTGTCTTGGGAGGGTTGACCCTTTCATACCTCACACTTGCATTGTTGCTGTTCACACATTGTGGGGCATGTAATGCATCACCCTGAGTTTGTGGTGGCTTTTTATTAGTGGTGATTTTTTATTGGTCTTTGGGGTTTTTAAGGTCAGAAGCAAGCACTTTGATCCTATACATTATGGGATATCTGCTTACTGGGGCTTCTGCTGAGGATGACTTACGGATGGGTTATTTTGAGCTGAAAAGTGGCTTTTAAGGGAGCCGACAGATTTCCCTGATGCCGGTTGGGCTAAGGCAGGATGACAAGCTTGGGGTTTTGGGTTTGTGGGCAATTTGGGTTGTGTCTCAACAAGTGCTACTGTGGGTTTAACTTACTCTGTGGCTCTAGTGCTGCTGTTAATATTTAGTAGCGTGTTTATTTGCAGGGAACCGAGTTTGTGAGCTGCCTCCTGAGAAGTTATCCTTAAAGGAAGCTGAAAAAGGATGCTGTGGCTCTTTATGGCTAATAAAAGAGAGAGGGAGATTGCTGTCTGTATTCACTTGCTTATCAGTGAGTGATGAAGTGACGTGATCTTAATAGTGGGATGTGGAATTTGGGGACAAGACCATTTGCAGTTGATTTGTTTCCTGATCTGATCTGTGCCCTAGCTCTCCATCACTTGGAAGCAACCAAGCAATGTGGGCATTATGAATTACTAAGCAGACAGCTTTCCACTGAATTAGCTTACTTTGCAACTGTTTGCCTTGCACTGTGCCTTATTTTCTTTTAAGTTTATTCAGTGAGAGCAGAGAATGTGGGAACACTAATGCTGGGACAGTCATGGCCCTGTAGATAGGACTGTGTTAGAGGTTGACTAATTTCACGTTGGCATCTTTTCCTAAACACACAACCATTGTGTACAACAAATTAAAACTGAGGGATAGGACTTCTTTGGCACAGACTTGGATGCTGATGTTTTGAGAGCAGGTTGCTTTTCTGAAAACCTTTTGGAGTTCTTCCATGATAGAAGCATTTCTTGTACGAGGTTTCCACAGTGTCAGAGACTTACTGGCTTGTATCACAAATAGCGTGGGCAGTAGGTCTGGGGGGGGATTGTGCCCCTGGACTGGGCACTGGTGAGGCTGCACCTCAGGTACTGTGTCCAGTTCTGGGCTCCTCACCATAAGAAGGACATTGAGGCCCTTGAAAGAGTCCAGAGAAGGGCAACCAGGCTGGGGAAGGGGCTGGAGGGCAAATCCTATGAGAAGCTGCTGAGGGAGCTGGGGATATTTAGTCTGGAGAAGAGGAGGCTGAGGGGAGACCTTCTCCCCACCTCCCCTGCCTTGCCAGGAGGGTGCAGAGAGGTGGGCGATGGTCTCTTCAGCCAGGGGACAGGAGATGGGACAAGGGGCAATGGGCTCAAGCTGTCCCAGGGAAGGTTTAGATTAGATATTAGGAAAAAAAATTTTTACTGAAAGAGTTGTCAGGGCCTGGAACAGGCTGCCCAGGGAGGGGGTTGAGTCACCTTCCCTGGATGCCTTTAAAAATAGGGTAGATGAGGTACTTCAAGGATCTGGTTTAGCTTAGGATGGGAATGGTTGGACTTGATGATCTTAAAGGTTTTTTCCAACCTTGTGATTCTGTGATACTATAGAAACACATTGTTGTCCACTGAGAATGGCTGACCTACGGAAGTAGACCTGTTGTCCTGAATGTAATTGTGGAGTGTGAGTGGTAGTAAATATCCTGTGATAGATTTCTTCTTCTTACTCCTAGTTGATCTGCTGGGACTTCTGAAATGGCGATCTAACACGAACCTCCTGCAGCAGAATCTGAAGCAGCTGATGAAAGTTGATGGTGGTGAAGTGGTTAAGGTAATGAATTTATTTCTTTAAAAACAAACTATGATGCCAAATTTTTGCTGAATCCCATATTTTAAGGAATTTGCATCTTTAGTTTTGTTCTGTGTTGCACATCCCCACCTCACTGCACGGACTCACATGTTAAATTTAGACCAGGGGTCTTTTGGCCTTCAAGATATTAATGCCTTCTGCATTCCCTCACAGAACATCACAGATGTGGAGTACTGGTAAAACACATGTAAAATACAAATTTCTGAAACACAGGGTATTTTTTTAACACTTCAGCCAATTTTTAAATACAGGTACATGAAGGCAGAGGGTGTTTACCTTTGCAAGATCAGAATGTCTCCGAGTTCTTACATGGTGATGGTAAATGTATCTTTAATATCTGGATGCAGAATGCAATCCTACTGTGGGCTACTGATGATTTTTTTTTAAAAGAATTTATCCTGAAAACATTTAGCAAAGCCAAGTCATTTACATTTGCCAAGTCCACTGAGTGATTGTAGAGACCTATGTAAAGACAGATTTAGCTGTGGAAAAAAGAAGGCTGGGACTTTATTGAATGTGTTGTAATAAATCAGATCTTAAAAGGGTGTCAAAAGGTGTAATGTACTGGTGACAGGTGACCCTTAAGGGCCTGTAGCATTGTTTCCTTATTTCAGTGGGTTTTAATTTGGTTAATAGAAGCCTAATGAATGTCTCTTCTTGGGATAACTTAATGTGAGAATGCTTGTATTACCCTTTGAATGTTGTGAACATAGTTTCTCACACAATTTGTTTTTCAGGAAGGTTCTACCTGCTGTTATTTTGTTGTTGGATCATTTGATAGCTTAAAACTTGACACCAATCCTTGCTTCTGCCAAGCCTTGTCATAGCTCTGTCGTTTGTAATTCGCCCTCTTCTCCCAATGACATCAGAGAGGGTACAGCAGATTACTGCTTGATGGATATCATTGATGTTAGAAGCATCAGAATGCAGCACAAATGAGGTTTGAGTAGAAGCAATACTGGAGTGATTCTCCAGCTGACACACGCTCACCTGTCCCTGTGCTGCTGCAGGACTGTGTGAAATCAGACTTGCTGCTGCACAGGGATCTGAGCAGAACTTGGTTTATGCACAGGGCAGGAGAGTGAATTGTTAAGATTGCTCTCTTCCCCATTTTTATTCCTTTTTCTAGAAGACCACTGTTTGTGTAATCAACCTGTTAGCAGCAGCATTCAGGAAGTCTTTGTGCTGGCAGCTCTGCAGGCTCGTGGTATCTAGTTTGTTCTTCTCTATCAGCTTTTTTGTCATTCCTCTTTTTAAATAAGATCCATGGTGCAGTGTGTTACAGTATGCATGTGATAAAACATACTCAAATTTTATATTAAACTGTTTCTATTCTTTTTAAAACTCCAGTAAAAATACCTCTGCCTGCTGGTGTTCATTTATTGCTCAGCAGAGATCAGGCAAGATACTCCTCCTGTCTTTGGCTGTTCCAATAGTGTATGGGAATTGTAAATGTTATCTCCCTCCAACAGAGGCTCTGACTCCATTTGTGCATAGAGCCTATAGGATGTGAGAATGTAAGCTGATAGTCTATAAATTACTCAAACTAGCTCCTTAGTTGGGAAGCGTTTTCCTGCCTCTTCACACAACAAAAGCATCCATCCTGGATGGATGTTACACGAAGTCCTTGTGAACATGTTTAAAACACTGCTAATGAAAGTCATTACACGGTGCCTAAATGCAAAACAAAGACTCAATCTGTCATGACCTGGCCTTCTAACCATTCTTTGTTTCTCAAGGGGCTTAGCCAGGCACTGTTTGGGATGTGAGTGTGCTACTTCTCTTCAAACCAAGACAGATACTTCTCCTGTCAAAGCTCAAAACTGAGCTTTAAAGCTTTCCTTCCTGCTGGCTGCTGGCTAAAAGTACTTTAATTTGTGTTCTCTAATTGAACAAATGGGATGGTGAGAAGGCTATCATCTCTCACCCCCCCAGTCCTGCAGTGAAGTGATGAGCTGGGTCTACCCCAGAACTGAAGTCTAAAGTGAAGGGACTTCCAGAGAGGAGGTCCTGCCAATGCAGGTTCCCTGGGACATACTGCTCAGGTCGGCGTCCAGATGGGTCTGGAGTATCTGCAGAGGAGGAAACTCCACAACCCTCTGGGCAGCCTGAACTGAATTTAACTCTAGATGTAGTAGATAGTCCAGGTGAGTTATGTTTGATCTGGGAGACTCATTCCATAGATGAAATGTTTTAAGGGAGGAAGGTGGGAGGCAGGCAGTCTCTTCCATGACCCCTTTGTAGTTGCCATCTCAGAGCAGTTGCCTTCTGCTTGTTCAGACGTTCTTCCTCAGCTATACCTCATCCACGAAACAAAACCCCCCGTTTTTACTTCATTTGAGACAGACCTGCTGGAACAATCCCTGTTGAGCTGCTTCTCTCTCAACCAAAACAAATAGAGACTGAGGCCTTGATCCATCCTCATTCTGCCTTGGAGGAGCCCGTGTCGTTTCTGTGTCATCTGGTGGAAGGAAATGCTCAGATGCAGAATCCCATGCCGATAAAACTCAGTGTGGTGATGAGTATCTTTGATCTATGCATGTAGTACTTGTCACTGGGAAGAAATACTGTAATTATACATGCATAAACCAAGCTTTTATCCCTCTGCTTAACGTGGATCCCCCTGACACTAATCTGCTTTTGCTTTCGTGTGACAGATCAGGGTGTCCAGCCAACTGGCTAGCGGAGACTCTTCCTCTTAGAGTGACAGAGGCGTGTAGGTTTTGGGCTGGGGCAGGAGGTTGTGTGCTCTCTTTCCCATGACTGCATGTCTGATCTCATTTGGAGTTGTGGATCCAAGTTTATGCAGTCATGAAAAGCGATATGCTGTGCACTTTTCATTGCTCAGCTCAAAACTACTGAAGATGACTTGATTTATTTGGCATGAGACTCAGTTGCTTGTCTGGTTTGTGCTCCGAAACATCAGTTTTCAGCAACTGCATGATCCTGTTGACTGTATGTCGAAACTGAGTTTTAAACTACTGTTCATTCACTAGAATAGATTAAATGCCTTGTTCAGTTGTACCTAGTGTGGTTTCTGACTCTTTCTGGTTTAATGATGCTGCTGAATCGATAATCAACTACAAAATAATTTGCTGAAGGCAAGAATGTTTGTTACATCATTCTTCTGTTGGATAAACTTTAAAATGTCATTGTAAAATCTATAAATGAAAGTGAATATGCCTGTAGAAACCTGTGTGAAATCTGAAGTCAATTTTTCATGTAAAAATGTGATGACTTGTGTATTTTTTTTGCAGTTTCTTCAAGATACCCTGGATGCACTTTTTAACATCATGATGGAGAACTCTGAGAGCGAGACGTTTGACACGTTGGTGTTTGATGCTTTGGTAAGTTCACATTGTGAAAGCACTAAAACATAGGTACTGTAGTGGCAAACAAATATGATGTAAGTGCTAGAATTAAGCTTACAAAGAAAGCCATCTTAGCTCTTAGCTATTTATTACTTAATTTAAAAATTATATTTCAAGCTTCATTTGGATTTGATCAGAGGGGGGTGGAATTGTGTCTTGTCATCCTCCCAGAAGAGGTGAAAGCAATCAAGTCCAGTCATTTTAGTGGATTAACAGCAAAATTTAGGATAGAAATGGGAAGTCTCTTCTTGGAACAGAAAGCTTTGTTATGAATATGAAGTTTGCACAGAATATTCAGGTATTGGAGGACAATCAGAAGCCAGAGTCTCTGTGTTTTTCATGTTGCTAATGTGGCTTATCTGAAAATAAAGGTTGGTTAAAGTATAAAATTAAGGTGCTTCTCTTTTTGAGAACAATGCAACAATTATGCCTTTTTTTTTTCCAGGTATTTATCATTGGACTGATTGCTGACAGAAAATTTCAACATTTTAATCCTGTCTTGGAAACCTACATTAAGAAGCATTTCAGTGCTACCTTAGCCTACACGTAAATATTAAAGCTTATATTTTTTCATGTGGCTTGCTGAATTTTTCCAGGTAACATTATTCAGTTACTTATTCACATGGAGGTTAGTTGGGAATTTGCCCATAAAGCTTGGGAAGCTGATAGGTTCTTGAAGACTGGAGATAATATGTCTTTCTCTCTTGAAATAATAGTAGTGAAATGTTCATTCGCTTGCAAGGGGCAGGTCTTGATTTTGTTGTGTTTAAGGAGGGTGTGATTTGATGATTTCAGGAAACTTTTGTAAGGAGAATACTCATGAGTGGTTCTTAGTCACACTTGAGATAAGGTGCTTCAAATATATGTTGTTTGGTGCATTAAATTGATCTTCTATGCTGTATTAGCTGCGTTACTGTCACTCTGGGGGAGGAAGCAGTGAAGAAAAAACCCCTCAAGTCCACTATTTTTGCTGTTTTAAGTATTTTTTGACAGTTAAGATCTTTGCTGCTGCCTCAGACTGTCAGTGCTAGAGGAAAAATATATAATGAATATCTATGCAGTTTTGGGAAGAAACCCAATCCAAAGCAGGAATCCTGCTGTGCACTTTGGTGTTACACAATCTCTATTATGTGACCAGAAAATATTTGAGTAGTATTGATTTTACAAAAGACAAGAGTTAGACCTTTAGTCACAGCTTTGATATTACAATCATTTCACTGCATTACAGCCACTGTTGCAGCCTTTGTATAAAAGGATGAAGCATGCTCCAGCATCTCTCTTGTTATTAGCAAGAGCTGGAGGTGGCCCTTCCACTGGCAGGCATGAGAACATCCTTCCCCTCCTTAAATGCAGGGAGGTAAAAGCAAGTTTAAGCTTGGGGATGTTGGAAGAGCTGAATTTTGGCTTGCCCTGTGCCTTGGGCATGACAGATCTCTGCCCTCCCCTCACCTCTTCTTGCACAAGTTTCAGTGTAGAGAGGCTGCATTGACAATATTCAAGTGGTTACTTAAAATTCTTTTACAGTTTACTCCAGTTCAAATAAGTGCTCCTATATTGAGATACCTGTCTACTCAATGTTATTTTCTGTTAGTGATATAGAAAGTTATACTTATTTACTGTTAGTGGGAATGTTGAAACCTGCAGTGTAGCAAGGATGATTTAAAATGGAATTGCTTGTAGTTGCCTTAATCAGGATTTATATTCACTGGAAGTTGAAAGAGAAACAATTTTTAAAGTATCTTTTCAAGTTTGATAGACTTAAAAATGTGGAATGAGAGAATTTCTAACTGGTGCTATATGCTTTCTTGAGAAATAAATGTCACAAATTCTAGCCCAGAATCCAATGGAAAGCTATTTAAAGGGGAAGCCTTGTTTAATGAAGGAAGTCCTGGTTTATGTGTTTGAATTCTATCAATGTGTTCACCTCTAATTGAATTATTTCTGTTACTTTTATTATTAGTAGTGGTTGCATCTTTATATTAGCCTAAATCTGAATATCCCTAAATACCTGGTGAAGGTACAAGATTGCTGTATTGCTTGTATACTCAATGGTATTATGTAGCCTGTGGTGATGAGTTTTCTTTTTTCTCAAGAACAGTTATCAGCAAAAACTAGAACGTGAATGTATATTTCTGTTACTTCCTGGGCACTGTCTAGGCACAAACCTTTCCTTTAAACCTTTCAGATCTGAAGTTCTTCTCCATGAGTATACTTGTTGACTTATTTCTTTCTGTATTTAAACAGAAAACTGACTAAAGTTTTAAAAACATACGTGGATAATGCTGAGAAGTGTGGGATCACCGATCAGCTCTTCAAGGCTATGAAAGCTTTGGAGTACATCTTCAAGTTCATAGTCCGGTCCAGGATATTGTTCAATCAGTAAGTATGGTGAATGCTAAAACCTCCTGTATTTTGCCAATACTGTTCAAAAAGTGTCATTTTATAATGCCACAAGTTAAAGATGCTCAACGTTCCCCTGCTTCATAAATATTGTGAGCTGCTGGAACTTATTCCAGGAGATAGCTGTTCCCTAGGAGCAAGCCAGATTTCCTTGAGAGGTGTATTAAGTAACAGTGCACTGCTAAAATCACGATGTGTTTCAGCACTTGGTGATTTAGGTCTCTGAACAAATACAGTTTGCCACTATTTGGTGAATTTTTGTTAATAACTGTCTGTTACTGGGACTAAAATGCTGAAGTTATGGAGCAGCCATGCTGCCCTGTCCTTCATCCTGGCTTTGGCTTTGCTAGTGGCTTTCCTCAGGTGGCTGCAAAAATCTGGGAAGACTAAAATATTGAATATTTTGTGAGAAAGGAAAAGGACAGCTTTTCTGGATGGGAAAAGTGATGTTTGTCCTTGCGTATTTGTAGGCCAGGCATGGAGGGGGATGAGAGTCAGAGAGTAGGTGGGCTGTGAGGTAGAAAAGGAGTATGAGAGGCACCGTTTTTGACACACTGCCTTGTAAAAGACAAACACAGCTACTGCTGATGTTCAATCCCCAGCAGCTGGAAGCAGCCCAGTCCCCCACTTGTCAGAGCAGAAAAGTTGGTGATGGTGGGTTTGTGGCAGGGGCTCTGCAGTCTCCATGGGTTTCAGTGAGCAAGGCAGGAAAGGTGGGGAGAAAGAACTACCTTCCTCTCAAGAGAAGGGGAAAGAGATATGATGGGAGGATCATTGGAGTTTCTCTAAAAGCTCTTCCTATGCCTGCTGGGGAGATGTTTTCTGCTCCCCCTTCGACCTCCTGCATGGTGAACCGCACAGGGACTCGCTTGCGCTGTCTGCAGTCAGTGTCCATTCATAAAGTCAGGCATAAATAATTAGTTTAAGTCAACTTGGGAGTCTTTATTGTGTTCTGTTCTATACCTGAAATATTAAAAAATTTATAAAACAAGTTGAGGATGTATTTGTCTTCATTTAGATTCCATCGCTTGTTAGCGATGGTAACAACCTTATTACGAGGGATTTATGTAGAGCTCCGAAGTTCGCAGCTCCACCAACCTTTCTCTAAATTAGAGATTGTAATTTATTTCTGTGGGAACCTTGCTGTGAGATTCATAAAATACTGAATGTCACTAACACGGTTGCAGGTCCTACAAATCACTTTAAAACAGAAAAAAATAATTATCTCTTGCTGCAGATTAGGTGTTCAGACAATATGACCATCTAGTGTCGGCCATTGGATTTCCTTGTGCTGAGCACTAATTCACAATTCTTTAGCATTGGGAAGACACAGCTCTCAATGACAAGGGATTAATCAGCGAAGCTGCTGAACGCTGAATGACACCATGATTTGTTCTGCTGTGAGGCTTAAATCCTGCCTGAGGTGTGTGATTTGAAGTGATTATCATGCAGGAGTGTAGCGGTGTTCTGAAATACCATTAGTGTTTTTTCTGAGAAATTGCAATGAGCAAGCAGAATCTCTTACTAAAGAAAATATTAGGTACTTTTAACTTCAGTAGTGTGGTCATGGGCTGAATATACAGAGCGCTTCAGTGGTGTGATGGCAGCGAGCTGGGATAAATAAGTCGAGGCCTAGTTCGTCTAGTTGAAGCCTGGTGGCAATCTACTTGTACAGCCTATCAAGGTTTATAAAGGCAGGATATTATAAGTGAACTTTGGAGATAACTTCATTTAGTTTGCTCAGTAATGACCCCAGTGGGCACGTTGCATTTGCAGAGACTTCAAACAAAAGTGCTGGAAGGGTCAACTTGGTCTAATCCTGGTTTTCTTGTAGCTGTGGTCTCTTTGTGTGGTGTCAGGTGTATTAAATAACTGGATGTTGATAGCTGACAGTAGAAATACACTTGTGACTAATATGTTTATTTTTATTATAACTTCCTTTTTGAAGCACAAAGCTTTTTGTCTGAAGCAGTTTGATTTATTGGACTGTCAAGTTTAGTTACTCTTTATATTGGTATTAGCTTCACCTCTCTAATCTGTTCAGGGGGACACTGAAATCCATTATTAAAATTGGGTGTTAACAAGTAATTTGTCCTGCATAACCCCCAGTTTTAGCCTACAAAGGAGAACAGAAGTTTGCAGAGCAAAATAACACAATTTAATATTTTTTCTGCAGCATTCATTTCCCCTGTGTACTGGTTAAATGGCTTTTTTTAAGAATCTCTGGCTCCCAAAGGCTTACAAACACAGCATTAAAAATGATACACATTAGTTTGAGTGGAAGGCAGCAAGAACATTCTGAGCTCTGTATTTATCTTAAGATAAGGCCCTTTCCTTCTGTAATGGGTGGTCCATCATCATACCTGCAAAGATGATGACACACCACACTGCAACTCTATGTATAAAATTCCTGGGTGCAGTGCTCTTTGAGCTGCAGGCAACTTTCACCACCACCTTACTGGGCTTAACCCTGGAAGAAAATGGAGAAAAGCAGAGGGGAATTGAACTCTTGCTGGGAGCTGTTTTAATGGGTCACGGTGCAAAATGTTTGGGTGAGCTCAGGGACAGAGGTAGTGGAACTAGGGAGGGCTTTGGAAGCCCCCTTTGCTGTTGGATCAGGTTCTTGAAGCCAGTCAAAGCCAACCAGGTAAGCATGGGGTTTTAGTTGAGGGAAGAAGTCCCAGTTGATGTTTATAAACACCCCTGTCCAGATTTGATCTGGATACCAGATTCTCCTGGGCTTGTTTTAAGCACTGACCCGTTGGTTGGGTGTTTTTGGCCACATTAAGTCTGTCTGGCTGAGGTTTGACAAGTGCGTTTCCAACAGCCCTTCCGTAGGAGAGTCGTGCATATTGCCAAAGTGGGGAGCAACGTTTTAAAGGGTTTGTGTGGAGCTAGTGCTCCTCTTCCCCTCCCCTTTAATTTTGTAGTGAGAGTTCTGATCCTACACCTGAAGCAGAGATCATTCTGCATCTGAAATATTCAAGGCAGTGTCAGGAACATTGATTCCTGTGCTGTTTTGGACCAGTGGAACAAGCTCTTCAGCTTGGCTGTATATTTTTTGCCTTTAGTGTTGCTCGGGCATCTCAGGGCAGTTGTTATCCCCCTGCAAGCATCTGGCAGGGAGAGAGGGGTCCCTGTGGGCAGATGGGCTCTGAAAACTCCTGCCTGAAGGCAGGGAGACTGGCCTTGCGAGCTTTAGTTGTGGATTAGTCATTCTTTTGTGGCAGCTGTACTGACTGGAAACCCAGCTTTAACTAGTCTAGTGTTAGTGAGCCAGAAATGATAGGTGAAGTGCATTTTAACTTCAGCACTCCCTTCCCATGGAAAATAAAGGGCTTTTTTTTAAAAGCAAATAGCAGGTTGATAGGCCTTCTCTTTCCTTCAGAGTTGAAACTCGCTGACCTTAGGCCACTGGTAGAATTTAATGATTGCTGGCAAGTTGTCTGGATGCTTTCTGGCTTCCTCATCAGAGAGCTGCTTGGCATTGGTCCTCCCAGACATCTGCTAGCTCCTGTGTGGGGCGAAGAGATGCTGTCCCACTGCTGCGTGGGCATGTGGAATTGGGTCACCGCTGAGGGATTCATCGTGACTCGAAGGTGTAGAAAACAATACTCAGTGTGGTGTTTTACATAGGGAGCTTCAGAATAAAAACCTGTTGTTCCTGCTGGCCCAGCCTGGTCAGTCTGTCTTGTCTTTACTTCATTTGTGAAATAAAACTCTTAGTTCAATGAAGGAAGTTGTAGAAATTCTGGTACTTGAAGTAGTGGAACAAACTGACATCTGAAGTTTGAACTGATTTTTTTTATGAATGCATTTTAAATTGTGCTTATGAAACCTATTTGTTTTCCAGACTTTATGAAAACAAAGGAGAAGCTGACTTCAGGGAGTCTCTGCTGCAGCTCTTTAAGTCCATCAATGAGATGATGAGCAGCATCTCCGATCAAACTGTCATAGTGAAGGTATGTTCCATGCAGGTCTCGGTCTTGGGTTTACTTTTGCATCCTAAACCATAGCTAGGCAGTTGATGTGCTTATGTTTCTCCCCAAAAGCATGTTTAACCTCAAACATGGTTCATTCTTAGTGTTTCCAGAGAAGGCTTTGTGACTATATAGAGACTCTGCTTCAAAGAAGTAAGTTTCCTTAAATTGCTGCAAATAGCTCACTTTTATTTTTAAAAGGGAATGTAGGGATGAAATGGTGTTTTCCTTATTTAACTTGTATAACCTTAACTTGAAGGTGTTATTTTAGGTATTATCTTTAAGATGCCCATGGCACTGTAGATCCTTACATTCTCAGGCACTTCTTGATACCCTAGGCTGTTCAGGAAGTTCAATAGAGTATCCTAAGGCCTATATGTTTTTAATGGAAAATCAGTAGCTAGTCAGACTGCAGACTCCACCCTTCACCCATCTTCTTTCATCCCATTTAAAATGGTAGCTACTTTGATAATGTCAGCTGGCTCCTGGAATTGGGAGTTACCTCAAATGAACATGGGTGCTGATACTGCAGGGCAGAAGCATGGAGTTACAGGATGGTAGTGTTTTGTATGGAAAGGAGGTCACTGTGCCAATACTGGCCCCATGTTCTATTAGTGAATCTCATTCTCCATGGAAAAGCCCAGAGCCTCTCTTCAACACACATTTGATAAGCTGCAACTTGAAGTTCTCTGTGTGGTTCCAAATACAGTTTATAAAAGGACATAACTCTTGATCCAGCCGTTCTGAATCAGTTGCAATATGATCAGAGGGGGGTTAAGAACTAGGGTTGAATTTGGGGACAGCTTGACAGTATGACTCCTCCTGCTCAGAAGTGCAGTGGTTGTGTGCTAGAGGGATTTTTTCATAGCAGGTGAAAGGAGGTGAAGACAGGCAGTGGCAGAGCACTGTGCCAGTGCAAGAGGTTCCTGTTGAGTGGAGCTGGAAAAGTACAGCAGGAAAACACCAAAGTCAAAGACACACCGGTCCTTTGTAGCTGAGCACATGCAGGTCTCGGGCTCCTAATACCATGCTGAGCACACAGCAAAAATAGATAGTGGGGATAAAGCTGGTGAGCCTGAATATTTTAGGCAGAGAGACTGAGACTATAACATCTGATAACAAAATGGGGTATTACATGCTTGGAGAAAGCTGTATTTTTCTTTCCATTGACAAGGCATCTATCCTGGATGGAAATTGGGAAGTTTGAGTCGGTGACTCAGTGTGTGCTATCTGGTGTTTTACAAATAGGATGCTTTCAGATACAGGGACTGAATGTAAGATTGATTTTCCCCTTTGTGAGGCCTGCTTCAGGAAAGCAGTTGAACATGAGGTTTTTTTTCAACAGTTTATACCTTGGAAAAGAGAATAATTAAAAATAACCCCCAAAAGTAGATTTAGTTGTCCTCACCTGAGATGCAGGGGGGGAAAAAAAGACAAACTTCCTAGCAAAGGTTAGAGAGATTGTCCTATAACAGTGCCTGTCCTAGTCTGTGCATCCTTTCACATCCAGATCTCTGCAAACTTGGGCAGAGCACATCTGCTGTCTGCATTTGGCTCCATGAAGTGTGCTGGTAGATGAAGCACTGACAGATGAGCCGGTGTGGGGCTGTCCAAGAAGTGTGCTTATGGATGCTTTTTCTGAAGCTTTGACAACCTTCATTTGCTATTCACTGCTTTCATCTCCTTTGGACTCTTAATTACTTAGCTCTTAGAATACATAATTGTTAGTATTGGCTTTTTGCAGCTTGTGAGATTGCTTTTATTATGTTCAAATATGCACTCAAGCACTGCAGTTTTTTCAGTACCTAGGAATGTGTGAGGTTCTATTACAAAGAACACAAATATTGAATAGGTGGATGAATGTGGTGCTTTGGGGTTGTTTTTGGAGAGAGAAAGTGAGGATGGCTTCTGTGAATCTTGCCTGACAAAGCTGTTTGAAGTCCTTGGGAGGGTGTCAGGACCCATGTGAAGTGGACATGACACTGCAGGATTCATTCAGCATCTTTGTCAGTGATCTGGAGTTGGTAGTTAAGTACCATGGGAGTGGTGAGGAGCCTCAGGAGAACAAAAGGGAGTGGGCTGAAAGGTGAGCTTCAGGGTTCACAAATGTAAGGCAGTGCATCTCAGGAGTGTTGAATTAATCCCTGCATGATGGTCTACTTAAAGCTGCCAGTTGCAGTTGGGGGAGTCATCACTGATAGCTTCCATGAGCAGTGGCAGGCAAAGAAACACCAGTGTGTTGGGTGGCAGAGGGGCAATGAGAACGTGGCAGGGCTGTCACTTTGGTGTGCCAGGAACTGTTCTGGTCTCCATATGTCAGGAAATAGTTACAGGGGTACAGAGAACCAGGAGTGGTGCAGCTTCCTGCTGGGTGAGTGTTGGTGACACTCCTGCACCACATCCCCCAGCACAAGAAACTGGGTGCACTCACTGATGTGGGTAAGAGTTAGTTTAAAATAAGTAGAGAAATGCTTTTCACTTCTGAAGCTGGCTGTCACATGGGATTATTTATAGAGGCAGACAGTGTCAGCAGGCCCAGGAAGAGGTTAGGCAGATAGATAGGACATAAATGTTCTGAAAGAATGGGTGAAGATGCAGCCTCCAAAGGGTGCTGTGGAGCCAGGAGGGGATCAGACCCCCAAAACTATCAAGGGCATCTCCCATGGGCACCACTGGAGATGAAGTGCTGGGCTACCCAAACTGTTGGTGCTACAGAAGAGTTTCTCATGCTGTTGGGTACTCTGCAGAAGTTTAAGGAAACTAATGAAGGCATTCAGAGAAGTTGTTAGGTCCTTGTGGTGTGCAGCTCAGAACAGCAGATCCAGTTTCAGGAGGTTTTAGTGTTGTTAAACACATATTGGGGGAGCTAAATAAGTATATACAAAATAAGTCTGTTTGGAGAGATAAGAAGTTGAAAAGACCTCCATAGAAAATTAAGGTGCTTCACGTTAAGAGAAGACAGATGCTTAATTCACACATTTAAATATTTCTATTTCTCCTTGCAGAAATCCTAATCTGTCTTGATAGTTTATCAACATGAAGCAGAACTGCCACTGCAAAGTTCTTCTGAAACATTCACAACTTTCCTCTTTGGGCTGGCTATACTGAATTTTTCCCCCCTTCTGCCTATCTGTTAAGAGAGTAGCCTTCAAGCTGACACTGAGCAGGGGAGAATGAATGACTGTGGTTTTCTGTTCTTAGCAAGAGTTACTCTTTTATCTATTCAAATATTTATGTCCTTGTGGAGGCCGATGAGCTGTTTCTGACTAGCTCAGATCTTAGGTTACTTAATATTTTGCATTTAAATTGCCCCTTATTTTATTTATTTGAATTTTTCAAGGCTTCTGGTACATGTATAAAAAAAAATAGCTTCCTCAAAAGGACACTCTGTGAATTGTACAAGGATTTTAAGTTGGAAGGCACAAACAGACTTTGAATTTGTACCTCTTTTAAGCTTACAGTTAAGTTTCTTAAGGTAGGGGAGGATTTGTATGTGTGGCTGCTGTGCAAACCTGACCCTCCATTTCAGCCTTTAAGGTAACAAAATCAAAAACATTTTCTGTGGAGAGCATAGTAGAAATGTTACTAAGTGGTTGAGCTGGCCACAAGTAGGAATAACTGTACATAGCACTGATTAATTTTTTTCTGAAAACTTAAAAAGGGGAGTAAAACCCCAAAAAACCAAAAGACCAAAAGCCCTTTCTATCTGCAAAATCCTCTACTGCACTAACATCAGGCTTTGCATTGCTGAGGATGCTTTGACTCCCAGTCTGGTGGCTGGAAGGGGCAGTGGCCTAGTCTTCTGCACGGGGTCCTCCAAGGAGTCTTGGGGTGAAATTGTGTCAGTGGTCTGCCCTTCACTGTTTCCTGTGTGGAATTAGTCAGAGGAGAAGGCTCTGATGGTCATGTTGTAGCTGAAGAAGTGGTGCCCCAGTCCTTCATACAGATGGTTGTAGGGGCTGGCTCAGTGTATGCCTGGAAAAACAGTTCTGTTTTATTTTGTCAGAGTGTAAAGTTGGCTTCTGTAAGCTTTTAGTGTGGCAAAAAAACAATTAAAGCCATTATTAGACTTATATTTTGAATTGTTGTGGTGCTTCAACTGTGTATTTTTACAGTAAATAGGTAAAAATTCGTGTGTTCTTGGGGGATGGTTTGGGCAGAGCTTCACTAGCATTCACAGCTCTCAGTGGACTCGTGCTGCAATCAAACCATTATGTGTAAGAAATGAATTAAAACCCTATTCATCCTAGTCTATGAAGCAGCCAGTCCTATAGGTTTGAGTTTGGACAGCTACTATGGTATAGATTACAGTGGGGAAAACAATGCAGAGCTTGTTTTTCATAGCTAGTTACTTAAATCATAGAGTCCCAGACTGGTCTGGGTTGGAAGGGACCCCAAGAATCACAGAGCTCCAACCCCCTGCCACAGGCAGGGACACCAACCTCCAGGCCTGGAGCTACACAAGGTTGCCCAGGGCCCCAGCCAACCTGGCCTTGAACACCCCCAGGGACGGGGCACCCACCCCCTCTCTGGGCAGCCCCTTCCAGCCCCTCACCACTTTCTCTGGAAAGAACTTCACCCTCAATATCTCATCTAAACCTTCCCTCCTTTAGCTTTAATCCATCCCCCTTGTCCTGCCATTGTTTGGGCTGTCTTTGTGTCTCAGTGCCTATTACAAGCCAGGCAGGCATTCAGAGGCTGCCTTCTATCCTTTCTTCCTCCTTTATGATGTGCAGCTCTCCAAACTGGAGAGGGAAATGCAGTGACTTGAGCTGGCAGATGTTTTGCCCATCTCTTACTAAGCAAGTTTCTTCTTCGTTGGCAAGTGAGAGCTGGCTGCAGGAATAGTTTGAGCTGTGGAGAGAGTAAACTCTGGTTTTCAAGTTATCACCTTGATTTTTAAGAATGACTCTAAATCAGGTGTGCAGCATTTGGTGTGTATACATATTTTTTTACTGGCTACAAATGGAATGAGCTTCTGTGTTTTCTGCTAATTGGTGCCTGATAATTATTTCCTTAACCTTTCCCTGTTGAAGCAGGAGCTCAGCTGAAGCCTGGCATGACGCTTCAAGTTGAGATGAAAATGCAAATGCTTCCTAGTTAATTTATTCTTACATCTCTTTGAAACAAGGGCAGTTGAGCCAGCTGCATGGAATTGAGGAGAACTGTCTGATTTAGGCTGTGTTTGTGTGAGGGAGCTGAACTATTCTCAGCGGGGTTCTTGCAGTTTGCTCTCATGTGTTGCTGTTACGTGTGACTTTGTAGTGCTGCTCAGGATGAGGGGGAGGGGGTAAAGACAGGCTGGTAGCTGAGTTAGTTCTCTGAGCTTGAAATGATCTTGATGAAGTAGGTGTGTATATAAAATTATCCTGTAATGTGACCACAGAGAGCTGGGGCGGAAGGTGATAACGTTCTCCTAATGTGAGTTCTCTTGTGAGTGTGGTTTTCTAATAATCCTTGTCACTTCTAACACATGGTGTATTTTTCTCAGTATCTGTACTGTCCTTTTTCCTCCTCTAATATTAAACCATCACAGAATCACAAGGTTGGAAAAGACCTTTAAGATCATCAAGTCCAACCATTCCCATCCTATCCTAAACCATATCCCTAAGTACCTCATCTGCCCTTTTTTTTTTTAAGCACACCCAGGGTTGGGGACTCAACCCCATCCCTGGGCAGCCTGTTCCAGGCTCCATTTATTGCTAAAGCCACTGAAAAAGATTTTCCTATCTTCATTTCAATGCATTACAAGCTTCTGAGGTACCTCAGAAGAACACAAGAGAGACTGCATTAGTCTGCAAGGGCTTTTCCAGCAGCTTGAATACTTTATTACCATCATTTCAAATGAGTCAAGCAGCAAAGTGCAGCCATGGACAGAGGTTTCTTCATCTCCTAGAAGCTATATGGGAAAGTCCATTGTTAGACTGGCAAAAAGTAGAATAAACTGGAGAAAAGTGTAATGCCACTTAATTGTGATCCTTTTCTGTCCTGTTTTACACTGAATTTCATGTCAGAGGCTCTGGTTCAGTTGTGGTTTGGCACAAGTGGCTGCTGGAGGCTGGAACAATTCAAAACCAGTGTTGAGGCGTTCCTGGAATCGGTTTCATCCAACTGCTGACTGGGCTTGATTTGGCTGGGATGCTGAGCTGTGTAGAATGGCATCTGGGACGATGCTTGTGTAGTAGGTAGGTGGAGGTGCTTTGTGCTGAAAAGATGAAAGTTATCATTAAAATCATGTACAGATGGAGTCAGGTAAAACAAATTTATTGCTACAGCAAACAAAAGAGTTCATAAGAATATACTGTATTTGGTAAAGAGATGTTATGCTTAAATGTGAGACTAGATGTGCTGCTTGAAATGAATGACTTGGAAAATGATATTTTTATATTGGGTGGTTTGGCTTTTATTCATTCCAAAGAGATGAACTTAAATCCTTGACAGAACTTGTAGTATACTCATCAGAATACATCTTCTTTAATACTTTGCAAATGTCATTTATTCATCCTAATGACATCCTGAAGTCAGTACTGAAGTTTTCTTAAACTGTGACTGCAAAGAAGCCTTCGGTACTCTTGTTTGGATGTTCTTTTTAAGTATAAACCCAAGAAAGGAAGGAAAGTTAGAGTTTTCTGTTGCTGCAGGACTCTCTTGCTGTACTCTGCACCGTTTTGTTTTCATTTACCAGTGACCAGTGGTGTTACCACAGTAGTGATTTCTGGTTTGTGATAACGAAGGGATTGCTCAATACTCTCAGCTGTGTAATAAACAAAATGAAATTAATAGAACATCCATTGTCTATATCTGTTACCCAGAATTATATCAGGCATGATTTGAAGCTGCTTAGCATGGCTATCCTTAGTTTAGCATGCTTTAAGGTGTCAGAGTAATGCTTCTGTGGACAACTTGTTCTCTGTCAATGGGTAAAAGGATGCTGTGGTACAACATCGTGCTGCAGTTTTGGCCCCTATCCAGGGTGGCTTTGTGTTAGGACATCAGCAACTTAGTTCAGTTGTGGTGAAATAGAATTTTTGTCTTAGGAGAGGATAATTTTTTTTAATTCCAAAAGCCTTTGGATGTGTCAGCAGTGACCAGACGTGACACTAATGGGGATGCTCACAAGCAGCGCTTGCCCAGCCCAGGCTGCAGCGTGACGTGTTTCAGATGTGGCTCCACATGACATGTGAAATCTGCTGTAGTTGTGCTAAGCTTGTCATGCTGCTTAGCCATGTTTCTGAGCACAGGTGCTTCTGTGTAGATGTGCTCTGCATGGCTGGCTCTTGTGTTGGACCAGCAGTGTCTGAAACAATAAGCTACGTGGCTTTTTGGGAGGTGGAGTAGATGACTTTGGCCTTTGGTGACCAAACACTTTAAGGTAGTGCTGCTTTCCAGGACTAGAGCCAACTGCAGTGAACTCTGGGATTTGCAAATCGGGCTCTGCTGAGACCCATCAGTCTGGCTCCTGTCTCTTCCTGACTTGGGAAGGCTTTTCTCTGGGTAGGTCCCATTCCTTACCCATTCATGTCTCCTTAAACCTGTCTGGAAATGAACCATCAGGCAAAAAAAGAGCTGTGGCAGCATGGGCACCTCAATTGACACTTCACTAATGCTCAGAGGGACCACCACTAGAAACCATTCTACTTGCCCTTGTTTGTCCTGACCTTCTTAACCATATCTGCTGGGGGTTTTTTTTCCCCCAACTAATCTTTGATTTTTGTATCTTCAGATGAGCACCCCTCTTATCCCCCCCACCTTGTGTTATTTGGCTGCTAGTTCTGAAGGAGTTTGGGAAAGTACAATTAGCTGTTAAGTCATTATAATAAGCACATCATTTAATTTCTCTTAAAGGCTGCAAGGGATGACTGCTCTTGATAAAGAGGTGGTTGTGACGGTTTAAGGGATAAGTTGCAGTTACTCTGTGGAGTGATGAAACCCAGGAATTTCGTCCTCTATATTGGCTGTGCAGAGAGCTGTGACCATCAATTATTGCTTAATTTATTCTCTTTAAGTCAAAGCTTTGACTTTTGTGGACCTTATTATTTTCACTTTGTGAGTTTTATTTCTTTACATACTTAATTACCTTTTTATAGTTTGCAAGGGTATCCTTGAAGCACTGCACTCATCCACTGAGTGGTTCAATAGGTCCTACTGGCAGCTGGCTCATGTAGTAAGTGTTGGTTACTACTGTTGCATGGGCATGGCTGTGTGTGGTAAGGAAAGGGAGAATGGAGGGAGGAGACATCCCTTACGTGTCAGCAGTGTGCCTGGGTTGCCAGGAAGGCCAGTGGTATCCTCGCTTGTATCAGACATAGTGTGGCCAGTAGGTCTGGGGAGGGGATTGTGCCCCTGGACTGGGTACTGGGGAGGCTGCACCTCGAGTGCTGGGTCCAGTTCTGGGCTCCTCACCATCAGGACATCGAGGTCCTGGAGCGAGTCCAGAGAAGGGCAACCAGGCTGGGGAAGGGGTTGGGGGGCAAATCCTCTGAGGAGCAGCTGAGGGAGCTGGGGGTGTTGAGCCTGGAGAAGAGGAGGCTGAGGGGAGACCTTCTCCCCACCTCCCCTGCCCTGCCAGGAGGGTGCAGAGAGGTGGGCGATGGTCTCTTCAGCCAGGGGACAGGAGATGGGACAAGGGGCAATGGGCTCAAGCTGCACCAGGGCAGGGGCAGATCAGATGTGAGGGGAAAGTTCTTCCCTGGCAGAGTTGTGGGGCTGTGGCACAGGCTGCCCAGGGAGGGGCTGAGTCCCCAGCCCTGGGTGTATTTCACAGACGGGTAGATGAGGTGCTCAGGGATCTGATTTAGCACAGGACAGGGACGGTTGGACTTGATGATCTTAAAGGTCTTTTCCAACCTTGTGACTCTGTGCCATGGTACTTGGAGTACCAGAGAGAAGGGATGAGAGGTACTTTGAGTGAGCTCCCTGGCTGCCACGTGCATGTTGATGTCACGCTCATCCTTGAGATGCCCGTGAATCGCATCCCAGGTAAAAGCTTCCAGTAACACCCTGAGAGTCAGTGTAACAGGAAGGACACAAGGAAGTTTAACTCAGTAACAGAGAAAATACATCCATTATTCATGGGATGCACAGTCTCATTTCTGCTTTCTCTCTCTTTTTATTCTTCCCCTTCACTAGTTTATGTGTGTGCCCTGTAGTACTTTAAATAGATGATTTTGTAACTTGATAAGGGTAGTAATAATCTGTCACTTGCTTTCCACAAAGGGAGAAGCCCCTTTGGGCAGTCAGATTTTTATTGCAGCCCAGCTTGAAACTATGCATAATTATTGCCTAAGTATGTAAGGCTGATATTTCCAGCGTTGTATCTAATGTGATCACATGGCAATTACTGCAAAAAACCTGTTTGATTAAAACTCAAAGAATTAAGGTTCTTGTGTTTTTTCTCTAATGTTGTTTTGAATTTCCAAGTGTCTTGGGGATCGCTGTGGAACTGTGAAATTAAGCCTTTGATTTAGTTTGCCATGTAGCTCTTGTGGAAATGAGGAATTTGATCCTTTGTCCAACGCTGATCAGGAGTGGAAAGTAATCTAATTTAGTTTCCTTCAATGAAAAATATCCAAAACAGATTGCTTGCTTGTGGGGTGTTTTTTTTTCCTGATGTTATATGAAAAGACAAGAACAGGCTTTTTATCTGCTGAATTTAATATTCCTCACTTATATATTCCAGTATCCTGGGAATAGCCAGCGTTGTGATTGTGCTTCTGCTAACAAACATCTACTTTCAGCTGTGGCTTCTAACCGAGTAAGATCTGTAACAAGAGCTGTTCTTTTATGAGAGTTACTACCAACAAGAAGTGACTTTAGTAGACCTTTGGATGCAGATTTAATCGTGGGGCTGCCGAGCCTACTTGTCTGATCGTGCTGTCTGTCATATAATTGACTGAGCTGAGATTGAAATTGGGAAATAGACTTCCACAATTTCCTTTAAATTTTAAGATATTAAACTTTAATTGCTTTGCCCATAAACCACAACCCAAATGGCTGATAATTGTTGTAACTACAGGCTTTTAAATTGATGTTGCAAACAGTTTTACCTGATAGGACTTCATGGGAAGCCATTAAAGTGTTAATTTTAATGATTGCGCCCGCGTGGCGTGAAATTTTAATCCAAGATATAAAAGGCAAGCTCTCTTTTAGTGTGTGTTACTAAACATTTATTGCTACATGCATTTGAATGATAAGCAAATAAAAACACAGCGATGGCTGCGGTTTATAACTGGTCATTAGAGCCCTCATCCATCAAAACACATAAGCGTGCACATAATGGGACTATTTGCATAATTACAGTTATGAGCTTGATTTCTGAGCATGTAAGTAGTCCTTTAAGCATACGTGGAGATGTTTGATGATCCAGCCTGACAGTTTAAATGGACTATGAATAAAAAGCTGGAACACTCTGGAATTTGCAGCTAACCTATTGACATGGTTGGTTTTTCGCTCTTTTAAGTGGTCAGTGAGTGTTGGCAAACTTCCCTCCCTGGCTCCTTCAGGTTAGTTGGCAGGTTTTTTTTTCTCTCCTGAAGAGTTCATGCTGTAGAAGGAGAGCCTGTTAGTGAATTTTTAATTCAAAACTCTTCAGGTTTTGTTTGCCTGGTTGGGTTTTTTCCTGCTTTTCCTCTGTTTCTGTGAATGCTTCAGCACATGAAAAAATCACAACTTCTAAAAATGAATGACAAGCACCAAATGGGACAAACACTGGGGATAGGAAGTTCCACACCAATATGTGGAAGAACTTCTTCCCAGTGAGGGTGAGGGAGCCCTGGGACAGGCTGCCCAGGGGGTGTGGAGTCTCCTTCTCTGGAGAGATTCCAGCCCCGTCTGGACACCGACCTGTGTGACCTGTCCTAGGGACCCTGCTTTGGCAGGGGGGGTTGCAGCCATTGGCTCTGGAGGTCACTTCCAACCCCTGTGATTCTGTGATATATGCCTTCTTATTTTATTTGTTGGTAGAAAACAGAATCACAAGGTTGGAAAAGACCTTTAAGATCGAGTCCAACCATCCCTGTCCTGTGCTAAACCAGATCCCTGAGCACCTCATCTCCCCTCTGTTAAACACACCCAGGGGTGGGGACTCAGCCCTCTCCCTGGGCAGCCTGTGCCACAGCCCCACAACTCTGCCAGGGAAGAACTTTTCCCTCCCATCTGCTCTGACCCTGCCCTGGGGCAGCTTGAGCCCATTTCCCCTTGTCAAAACATGGGGTGTTTACTCAATTCTAGAAGATAAACCGAATTTGAGAACAGAATTGGGCATGAGCTATAACCATGTCACCTGATAAATCTTGTTCTCTGTGTTGGCAGTGCCTCTGTAGTAAGGAATATTTAGTGAAGAAGAAATTTTCATATCAACTTGCAGATGAATATCCAAGCTGATTTGAAGATGAACATAGTGTGTGTTTAAGTTTCAGTAACACAGTATTTGAACTAGAAATCTGTTGGGCTGCTGTAGCCTAGTGTTTTCCTCAAGGATGGATGATGTTTCCAGTACTTGCTGGAATAGCAAAGCTGCTAAAATTCCTCAAGAATCCAATAGTGCTTTGTAATCTAGAGAAAAGATTTGCCTGAATTGGTGCTTTTTGAGCCTGGTGTTTGGCTGTGAATGTATGCTTTCTTAAACCAGCTAGCCAGAAGAACTTTTATAATCTGCATTTTTCCAGACAAGTATGTAAATTAATAACAGCTTCATACATTATTCAAGAAAAGGTGTATTTTGTATCACTGATACCTCTGCTAATCTTATACAGAGATATGCAAATGATTTAATTAAAATAATTAGACTGTATAATAAACCTGAACTTTGCTCTAAAATAGTATGTATTAATCATTAATGGTACTTGTATTTTTAGCTGGAAAGTCAAAGTATTTGATTGGTAGTGGCTTCTAAACCTTTTTCTCCACACTTCTTTGCTTAACAACTTGGGCAGAGGTGTCCCTTGTGACTGTAATCAAACAGCTGACCTCATGCATTCAGGAATGGGGGGATTTGATTTAAAATTGCTGGGGTTGTGGCAGGGACGTGTAGCTGTTTGAAAACAGACAAGTGGTTTGGATGTACCTGGTTGACAATGAGTTACCTGTGAGCCAGCAGTGTGCCCAGGCAGCCAGAGGGGTGCACATACTGGGGTGCATCAGCCCAGCATGGCCAACTGGTCCAGGGAGGGATTGTCCTACTCTGCATGGTGCTGGGGCAGCCTCACTCAAGTTCTGGGAGCAGGTTTGGGTGCCACAGGGCAAGAGAGGCAGGAAACTGTTGGAGAGTGTCCAGAGGGGGGCAACACGGATGGGGAAGGGTCTGGAAGGGAAGGCTTACAAATAGAGGCTGAAGGCCCTGGGTTTGAGCAGCCTGGAGTAGAGGAGGCTGAGGGGAGACCTCAAGGGGTCTGTGGCTTCCTGCTGAGGGGGAGCGAAGGGACAGCACCAATCTTCTCTGGTGACCAATGAAAGAACTTTGGAGAACAACATGAAGCTGAAGGGGAGGTTTAGGCTGGATGTCAGGAAGAGGTTCTGTACTGAGACTGGGATCAGATGCTGGCACAGGCTCCTCAGGAAAGTGGCCACAGCCCTGAGCTGGGCTGAGGGCAGGAAGTGTCTGGACGATGCCCTCAGTCCCATGTTTTGACTTGGCTGGTGTGGAGCCAGGAGTTGGACTTGATGGTCCTTATGGATCCCTGCCACCTCAGGAGACTCAATTCTATGAGTCTTTTCTACCTAGGATGCACTACTCCTCAAGTCTGCTTCCTTGGGGCTCTTGTTGCTGTTAACTACCATTAAACAGAATTTTTCTGTCTCTTGAATCCCTCTGACCATGGAGCTGTGTAGTAGAGTTGCTTGTCATGGACTTCAAGCTAGAAAAGAATTGATGAAAACCAGGTAAGTACAAGGACTTGTCTCCCTTCTGGTTCAGAAGGGGAAGGAGCATGTGGTGCTCTCACTGATGAAAACCACAAATTCGAAGTGTTAAACCCAGAAATGGAAATACCCTGAATGGGGAATGAATTGTTCCCCTTTTGGAAGCAAAAATATACCTGTAATCAAACCATTTGATATTATCAATAAAATGCAGAAGTAAACGAGGTAAGTCTGGCTGTTCTGGTTTCTGTTTGAATCACTCTGGGGTTTTTCCTAGTCTGATGCTCAGTGGATACAAGAACTTGAGGAACCTCACTAAAAATACTCTGTGTGACCTAATGGGGTTACGATTAACACCACAGACTTTTGTCTTGGGGTCTTTTAGATTGAACATTTTAATCTTTTATGGTAAATAGGGCATTTAAATCTATTTACAAATGAAAAAAAAAGCAGCCAAACAAAACAACCTCACCTGACTGAGCATGCTATTTGTGTAGACTAAGTGATTTTTATCTGTGGTTTTACTGCAGGTCCATTACTCGAGGTCTAACTGAACGTGTCTTCTGAGCACACAGATTCACTGAGCAGGAGTCTTTAATTGCTGGATATTTGCTCTTGATGCCTGCAAGAGAATGTTTGCTCTAGAAATAACTTTCTATTTGTTAGGAAGAACTAGTAGTAAGACAAAATTAGTTAGAATTGTTTAAATATGAAGCATCTGTTTACATCTTCTGAATCCTTTTCCTTGCGTACTGTGCTATGGAGTGACAACTGCAAGGTCAGGGGGAGTTAGAACTGGTTTCATCAGTGCCTACCAAGAACTTACTGCAGGGGATGATCGTAACTGTGTGGTTTTGTTTCATTTTTAAGTAGTGGAGGGAAAACTAAACAACTCCGGGATGGGTTATGAGGAGAAGGTGCTTCTCCAGGTCTATAGAAGATGATGAAACAGTGATTAGAGGAACGCAACTTATGTGTTGTACTGATACTCCAGAAGTTTCTGTAAGATGTTGGAAGTAGCTTATGAGTCTCTAATTTTGATGCTAGTTGTCAGTTTTCCCTCACTAATCTTCCATGCCTCTTTCTTCATTTAAATCTGCTAAATCCAGAAGTTTCATTTTCAGTTTGGGTAACCTACCCCAGAAGAATGCACTAAGAGCCAGCCAGCAGGGTTCAGCTCAAGCCACCAAAAATAGTTGAGTCAAAGCAACCTACTCTTGTGTGATTCTCACTGTCTTTGCATCACCTTTAAAGAGATAAGAATTTGTTTATTGTGTTTTGTTTTTTCAGGGGGCAGCACTTAAATACTTGCCAGCTATTGTCAACGACGTGAAGTTGGTATTTGATCCAAAGGAACTTAGGTGAGTAGAGATAATGTGTAGTTATATACGTATATGTACACACATAAAGAAAGTTACATATAGAAGCAATGAAATATGCTCACCTGAGACGTTTTACCCCTTCTTTTTCCCCTTATAATTATTAGTAGGGCTACACAAATAGGCTGGATTTAAAGTAATGAGTATGATTGTGAGGTTTGACAGGTATCTTGACAGACTTTCAGTCCTGTTGAATACAATCATGTGATGAGACAGCAGGAATTGGCAATCAGGGGACTGACACTGAAACCTGTAAGCTGTATACTTGATACTCATTATTTAAACTAAATTTATACTTGAAAAACTGGGGTTTTGAGTGAACCCTATTGCTGGATCAACATTTCAGTAGCCTGCAAACCTGACGTGTTGTTAGTAAATCCAAAGGGTAATAAGAAAATGTGTGGAACAAAAAACCCCAACAAACCAGAAACCAAATCAAAACTAGTATTTCAGGAGAACTTGTAATTTAAAGAGAAGAAAAATCAGTTTTTCTTTCACAGTGCTATTACAGAGTGTCTAAATTGAAAATGGAAAAACAACCCTTTTTATCTATTTAGCTCTTCATGCCTGTAAGAGAATGTTTGCTGTAGAAATAACTTACTACTAGTTGTTCCTAAGAAATGGAAAGACAAAATTAGTTAAAATTGTTTAAATATGAAACATCTGTTTATATCTTCTGAATCCTTTTCATTGGGTACTGTGAAAGGGAGCGACAACTGCAAGGTCAGGGGGATTAGAGGGATCTGTGGTTTCATCAGTTCCTACCAAGAGTTCTTCTATATATTGTCTGGTTTTGTACATTCTGGGGTGTCAAAAAGAGGGAAAGATAAGGTAGAAATAAAGTAGGTGAATATAATCTTAGTTTAACATTCCAGTGGCCCAAGGAACTTGGAATTTATCTTCTGCTTGCCTCTGTACACTTGTTGCTTGTACACTTCTGCTTCCTCTGGACACAGAGATTACATCTCTGTGGAGTTTCTGGAGTAAATCTTAAGTTTGATACATGATAGCAAAAGAAGTGGGAAAGTATGTCAACTAAAACATGTCAGGATTTGGCCTGGTTTACCCCAGACACCACAATTTCTCTGTTACTTGAGAGTATTGAAATTGGGATTTAATAATATTTAGAAGCGAAGGCTAAATAGGAAAAACAAAATAGCCTGAGATGTTAATAAGTGATGCAAAATCATTGAGAAGTCTTAAAAGCTGTGTTATGTGGGATCTCAGCTGGTGAGATGATGATGGTACCTTACCATCCTAAAATGTGTGTGCTTCTGGATTATTTTTTTGGGGGGTGAAAGTTTGTAACACAAATTACAGGGTTGTTTCTTTGGTTTATGTGGTCCCATATGATTGCATTAATGGTTTGTGATGGTTGATGTGAAAACAGTAGCACAGGCAACTGAAATTTGGAATCTAAAACCTTCAATGAATCCCACGAAAAGAGCATAAAAGAGGGATAAAAGGGAGAGGGCAGAAGAAGAGACACAAAGAGCTCAGCAGATGTATTAAAGACAATTCACATTTCTCTGCAATTCCTGTCTAACTCTTTTATGTCTGGAAAAAATTGAGCTTGCTTGTCCAAAAGTATGTAGCTGTTTATCATCATCTGTGCTATTAGATGTGGGGTTTTTAATGTATTTTGGAGAGAGATTAATGTATCTTTTGTCCCTTTCTATGTAGCAAGCTCTTCACTGAATTCATCCTCAACGTCCCTGTGAGCAGGCTCACCATCCAGAAGCTGTACTGCTTGATAGAAATAGTCCACAGTGACCTCTTCACTCAGCATGGTGAGCAGGACCTTTGCAACCACTAAACTGTCACATTACTCATTGTCTCTGGACCTCTGCTGTTTCACAGGCTTGTCCTTGCTGCCCAACGCAGTGGAGGTTGTAACCAATTAAGGTTGTTCCATTAAAAGGACAAGGAGATTTAAAACCAGGGAGGATGTGCTAATTGACACTTACTGCAGGTCATAGATCATAAAGAAGCAAAAGCAAAAACTTGTAATTTTTAATTTAAAAGGGCACTGAGCATCCAGTGGTGTAACTTCAACTGGGATGTGTTTTATCAAAAATGAAGAATTCAGCTTTTGGGCTCAGTGAAGCTCTGTGGAGAGGATGGAAGTTTTGGATGTCCTTTCTTTCTAAAGCCTTGTTCTCTCCTCTTAAACTGTCTCCTAGCTGGTAAAACGACTCACAGACCCTTTGGGGTGTGCCATTCATCCATGCTTTCTTCTTGTCTTACCTTTCTTTTCCACTAGTGAGCCAGTGAAAGGTAGGTTCAGGCACTTGTCTTACAGATTTCTACATCTGAAGTGAAACATTCTTTGTTACTACATGATTGCCGGTTAAACTAGGTGTTTATGGGCTGTGAGAAGAAGTTAATGAGGGAGAAAATAGGCAATGGTTCAATGATAAGGGAAATACCAAAGGATTCTTCTGTCAGATGAAAAATCCTGGGACCAGGTGATGCAAAGTGCTGACAAAAACTATTCTGGTTCCAATAAAATAATGTTTGTAGTTGATTGGCTTTGGGCTGGCAGATCTTACACCAGATCAGGGAATGTGTAACCACAGCTATGTAACTCTGGATGGGTTTAGTAACTTCTAATTTCTTCCAGTTAGCACAAAAAAGAAGGTATGAAGTCAACACAGAGAGAGTGGTGAGGGGCTGGAACAGGCTGCCCAGAGAGGTGGTGGATGCCCCATCCCTGGGGGTGTTCAGGGTCAGGTTGGAAGGGGCCCTGGGGCAACCTTGTGTAGCTCCAGGCCTGGAGGCTGGTGGCCCAGAGAACAGACTTTACCTTTTGATAGTGCTTTAGACTGAACTTGGAGGAAGGTTAATCTCCAGAGTTAGAATTTATAACAAATACATGATACACACATGGTTAAACCTTAAGAGTTGGTTGAAAAAAGCTGAGGAGAAGGAAAACTGGAAGATAGAGATCCTGGAGAGTGAACCTTTCAAGAAGTAAAGCTTTTCCATTAAGTAAGCCTTCAGTACAGTTACTTGAGCAGCAAGGCGTTACACAGGTTGTAAATTTATTCCCTGCAGTTTTGGATGGTGATGAAGTAAGAATAAATCTCTAAAAAACAATCCACCAGCCATGTTACCACGTGCTGCATCAGCAAGACCAAAAGCAGTTCAGATTGAGCTTTGCTTTTGAGATACTTTGGAATTACTGAGCCCTTGTGAGCCACACCAAATGAGTGATGTGTATTTTTGAGTACAAGGTTTGCAAGAATAAAGAGGAGGAGCACAGATGAAGTTGCTGGTGTTGGGGCTTGAGTAAAATGATACAGGTCTCCCCAGCACCATTTTGAAGCTTGCTTTTTAAGCTAGCTACACTGAGTGTTAGACCTTTCCTTCATTCATCTATAGCTCTCTGGAGTAATCTGTCCTTCTCTTGGCTTGGGTTGCGTGGTCTTTGGGGCTGAAGTCAGTGATACAAGATGTTTTACTTGTCTGTCCTGGATAGGAGGGATGTGAGACAACTCGGGTGAGAGTTTAAGCCTACCAAAAGCACTCCTCAGGAAGGTTATAGAGGCACATCATGTATTTTTGATATTAATCTTTGACTTCCCCAGCTCAACCAACTTCATTTTCAAAGGGGGAAGGAGAAACTCTGCATGGCTGGCTTGTTCTTTAACTCTCAGCCTTTTGGGTTGCAGCGAGTGCTGCAGTCTAACATCACTCTTGCAGAGCCACTAAAAAATGTAAATGAATGGGTTTTAATAGCAGGGTCATTAATCTGAGCTCAGTCCAGTTCTGTTGACAGAACAACACTACTTAATGGCTTCTGGATCTTATCAGAGGCTCCTAACCAGGTGTTTGCATGTCACTGGCTGTTAAGAATGTCTTTCATGTGCTTCAGTGGAGCTGTGACAGGTTGAAGGCATGGATGGGCTGCTTGTGCTGCCCAGCCTGGCACGGGTGGCACAGTGGGGGGCTGCAGGGGACACCCCGCTCAGCTGTGGTGCACTGGGGGATGGAGCCTGTCACCAGGCAGGACTCGCAGCCTTCAGTGCAGCAGGGATGGGGCTGTGCTGCTCCCCATGGGCCCTGTTAATGAACACACCTCTCCCTTCTGTTTGGCTTTCTCTGACCTCATAACATGTGTGTTCTGTGTGTGTTTATATGTATATCTAGAGTGGTTTTGTGTGCATCAATAATGCAGCCTGTCAGTCCCTGAAGGGAGCAGAGAAACAGGAGGGGAATCAGCTTGTTAAAAGGGGAGATAATGGCAGGACAAGGGGGATGGAGTGAAGCTGAAGGAAGGAAGGTTTAGATGAGATATTAGGGGGGAAGTTCTTTAGAGAGAGAGTGGTGAGGGGCTGGAACAGGCTGCCCAGAGAGGTGGTGGATGCCCCATGGCTGGATGTGTTCAGGGTCAGGTTGGATGGGGCCCTGGGCAACCTTGTGTAGCTCCAGGCCTGGAGGTTGGTGTCCCTGCCTGTGGCAGGGGGTTGGAACTGTGTGACCCTTCCAACCCTGACCAGTCTGTGATTCTATGATTGTCTTATTTCTCTTGCTGCTGCTTATTTTCTGTGAAGCTTATGTCTGGACAGCCAGTTGTGCTTTCAAAACCCCTAAAATTCACTCAAAAATAAATTAACCTCATAGCCTTTGTCAAATTTAGATTGTTCTCTGCTCTGTGGGTTTGAGTTCTTGCTGCCAAAAGGTAGTTCTGCTGCCTCTTCTCCTCCTTGCTTACTCAATACTTGTTAACTGATAGGCAATACTTTTATACAAGTATCCAACTAATCCTGTATCCTGATGCAGAAATGAGCTTTGCTTTTCTAAAAGCAATATGCAGCACAGGGTTGTGGAATTGATGGAAAACTGGGAAATGTACAGAAAATCAAACAGCATTTCATCAGTATTTTTGTTGGAGAAAAAAATGCTCTAATTCTGTGCTTTGAGAGGGCAGGGAAGATTTATTTGTGTCTCCAGAGGAATTAAAATGCAAAGTACATGCGTTTGGGAAGCTTGAATGATGAGGTGAGAGGGGTGGGTGTGTGGAACGGTCGGCTAAAGCATTGTGCTTGAAGAACCATGTTGGAGTGATGGATGGCTCGGTGGTATTCATGAAATACAAAGAGTTTGAGACCTTGGATGACAGTGTATGATGGCACTGTGGTTTGTATGCTTCTAAAAAATTACGGGAAATGTAGTTTTAAAACTTGTTTGCTCTTGATCATGTTGTTTTCCATTTATATATTTCCTTAAGAAATTCAAAGTTAACTTTTCCCCTTATTTTTGGGAAGGTTTCTTCAGCCCTGGCAGGAAAAATCCTGTGTGCTTCTGTTCCTGGTGCTTTTGTCCTGGCAGTGGCTCCTGGCTGAGCCCACACACCAAAGGGAAGAGGAAAGATCGCTGTAGCAAGTCAGTCAAAGCCATGTTAAGCTGAGTTTGATTTGAATATATAGGAGAAAAATAGCCAGGTGACCTGTAGGAACACTTAGTTTCCAAGCTTGTGGTTATTTCTGGAGGCCAACAAGTAGAAACCATCTCCCTGTTTAGATTTAATCTGTATCCAACTTGATGCTTCTGGTTTCTGTCCTTGAAACAAGCAGTATTCACACACCATGAAGATCTTCCTGTTGGTTCCCTGCTGATGAAAGAACAGCTTGCTTCTGCCCATCCTCAGGGGCTGCATCCAGGGAATTCAGGGCTTGTGTTGTACCTCTTGGATGAGCTGCCTTTTTTTTCCCCTCTCTATGTTTCTATTGATAATCTATTACTGCTCTGGCAATGTGAAGTTGAGTTTTCCTCAGCAGGGTCTCTGAACACCCCAGTATTCATCTGCGTGGACTGGGATGCAACACCCTGCATGCAGTAAAGCCTTTTAAATTGTCAGGGGTTAACATCCTGCTTCAGCCAGTTACTTCACTTTCTTTGTTATTTTTAGACCTGGATAGAACCTTAAATGTACTAGCTTAGATAAATATTTATGTATCTTGCTCAGTGAGGGCATAAGTACGTCAGTATGTTTTCATATATGCTGCACATACATAGTATTTTATGTATGTATCTCTACACATGTAAGATGATTATGTAATAATTTTATATAAATAACATATGAATATATATAAATAAATACATGGTAAATAAGTAACACAACCCTACTGCAGTGAGGGTAGACCTGTTATAGTGCCCACAAACCCTCTTTTCTCTATGTAAAACAAATAAGCTTTTAGTTGGGATCACCTCTGCTTCTCTTAATTCTGCATCCCTCCAAAACTCTTCCTTTCCACATCCCTTTGCCCCCCAAAACTCCCCCACCCTCAGTTCCTGAGACGAGGGAGGCATTTCTTTAGGTTACCACCTGAAACAGTTCAGTGTTGTAGAAGCCTTCTGTGAGGGTATGTCTAAATACATGTTTGAATTTAAAAACTAGTGTGGAAGTTTTATAATAACCTAACATGTGCTTTCCGTTCTAAACCCTGAAGTACATACGGCTGGTGGTTAAATGAAGTGTGGTATCCCTGCAAACTTGGTAATTTTGGCTGTATGTAAACAGTGATTTATCTGATTTGCTTTGTCCCAGAGAGTTGTTTGTATTCTCTGTTGCTTTGTTTCACAAATGACTTCCAGCTAATTACCAAGTGAGCTGTGTAGCCGCTGTATTCTTCAATAGTTAGGAAATCTAGTGATTTCTCCATTAGGAAGTTGTTAGGCTATTAAATATTAGTAGGCAGCGTTACGGCACTTATAGGAGCTCTTATTGTTTAATTATGACTAAAATTACAGCTTCTGTCTCCACTCTCTGTAGGGAAAGGGAGGTTACTAACCATAGGTTTTAGGTTTTTTTTCTTTTTGGCCACATTAACTAAACGAACCATAAAATCCAGAGAGGGGTTTGTCAGTGTCCCTCCAAATGAAACTCTCTTAAATTGACACAAATTTATCGTGTGTGTTTAGCTTCAGCGCGGTTCCCCTGTCGGTGCTTTATTTAAGTCTTTGCTTGGATGCTCCTGAGTTGATAATGCCTCCTGAGCACCCTTTTATAAAGATTAATATTTGATTCTCACGGCGCCTTCCTGTGACATTAATCATTGTGGGTTGGACTTGTGTGGTGGGGAGCAGATGTGGAATTATTGTTGTCTGTAATCCTTGTGCATCATACTCGATGCACTATCTTCAGAGCTGGCTTTGGAGCAGGAGACTTAACGTTATAGGCTATAGATTTATCAAGGTTGCCCATTAATCAGGGCTGGGAGGTGGTTGTGACAGGCAGGCTGATGAAGGTTAACCTTTCCTCTTCTGTACTTTGAAGTAATCAAGATACAGTTGATCAACTGGGTGTTTTTCTGAGTAGTTTATAGCAAAGGATGCACTTAACTAACATCTTACCTCCTTGTAGAGTGTGTTAACAGAGGACTGGGTTTGTTAAAGTATGGATGTAGGTACTTGGGTGTTGGTGGGTTCCACCTTTGCATTTTGTTGCCTTCTAGCTCTCACATTTAATAGAGGTGTCTGGAAAACCTGGGAGTGATGGGATTGTTTCACTAGGTGTTTCTGCTTCAGTTCAAAGCGGAGCTGGGAGCTGTTGGGTGATTAGAAACCAACTGGACAAGGATGGTGTCTGCTGGAAGTGACTTTGTGGCAAAGGTGCTCCAGCAGCATAGAGCACCCTGGAGCTGTGGAGGGCCAACTACATGCTGGGCAGTCTCAAAACCTGCAGCAGCAGGGAAAAGACATAATACTTGTCCCGGGATGTCCATAGGATTTTCTGACCTGTTAGATGCTGAGTTACCGTGAAACAGCCTTTTGATTTTAGACATAGCTTCCATTTTTTCCACTGACAACACTTACTCCTTTTTGCCTGCCCCAGAGTAAGCTCTATATCTGTCTGTCTTTCCTGGCATAGAAGCTCCATTGGTAACTTGAGAGCCAAGCAGTCCTCAGACAGATTTCACAAGGCTGGTGCTTGCACAGCTCTGAGATGTGGGGTGTTTTTGTTGTTCTTGTTTTATAGACTTGTTGGTTAATTAACTCTCAAAAGTCTGGGAAGGATCTGGATCTCTTTATCAAGTACCCAGCACACTTTGATACTTCGTTCTGTCCTCCCATGTTCTGAAAGCTGGAGCAGCTACAAACCCAGGACAGCTGTTGACAAGTTATGGCTGAGGGAGGCAGGGAGCCCGTAAGGTGGTAACCGAGGAGCCTTGTCAAGTTCAGCCGAGGGAGCTCAGCCTTTTGTATAGGTTGTGCAACTCCAAATGAAGTAGAATGACAAATCAATTAGTTTTCCCTTTCTCAGAAATTCAGCCTGAACGCCTTCCCTATTGATTAGAGAATATCTAACTCAGAGGTGACTTAGCTGTGATTCCTGCCTTCTGCATGCTTGCAGATATTAAATTGATCTTTGACCGTTCTCTACTAGTGGGGCTTAACAGGGACATGAAACACTTTCAAACCTCTAATTAGGGACCTTTTTAAGTTATTAAAGATTGATTCACCTCATGGGCTTTACAAAAGCATGTTCATATGTCTTTGCTGGAGTGCTTAGCAACTGGGTGTCAGGATTCTTTCTCTCCTGCATTTCAGAGAGTCACAAGGTTGGAAAAGACCTTTAAGATCATCCAGTCCAACCGTTCCTGTCCTGTGCTAAACCAGATCCCTGAGCACCTCATCTACCCCTCTGTTAAACACACCCAGGGGTGGGGACTCAGCCCCCTCCCTGGGCAGCCTGTTCCAGGATGAAGATGCTTCTCTGCTGCTGGATCTCTTTTGTTTAATATTGGATCCTTTGTGATCCAGTTCTCTGCTACCTGATGGACCTGAATGTGTGGGGATGCAGTAGGTCACGGCTGGCTGTATCTCCCCACGTAAATACATTGCAGGCTCTAATGACTGCTCCTTGAGGCAAACATTTCAACAAACACAGTGTTATTTCTCCTCCTTGAGCTATAAAAAACTGGAGGTTAAAGGACCAAGATGCCATTAAACAGAAAACTCTGCACTGAAGAAACTGACTCTTCACTTCATTTGAATGAGGAGCCACTTGTGCATTCCTGGTGAACACGTGCTTACCTGGTCGCTTGAGTCTGAAGAACATTTCTCTTGAACTACTAAAGGTTGGGTGCTTTTATACACTGCTTTTTCTCATCCTCCACGTGCAGGCTTAGAAAGCAAGATGAGCATTGCTACTGTTTAGATTCCTCTCCTGTTGAGAAGGAACACTCTCTGTTCTGTGTTGTAGCATGGCTTTTCTTGATTGTTTTTTTTATGTTGGTCACTTATTTTCCCTGTTATGCAGTTTGTCAGGGCAGGTATTGCAAACTTGGTGCTGTGTGTCTTGCTGTAGGGGTGAGTTTGTGGGGCTGCTCCTCCTGTGGCTTACCTGATCTGTAGGAGGCAGAAGGCTCTGGTCACCAGTGGCCTGGGAGCCCTGAAGTAGCTGCAGGGAATAGTTCAAGTCATTGGGGTTGGACCTTGCAGCACTGGCTGAAGGTTTCAGCAGACTTTGGGCAGAGACTATTTCACTGTGAAGTCCATCTTTGTCTCATCCATCCTGTTTCCTTCTTTTAGTGGCAAAGGCAAGTCCTCTTGGATCCGTACCTTATCACTGAGACTCAGCAAGCCAGAGTAATTTTCACCTTGGCACTCAGTTTGTAATGCCTGTATCAATTTTTCCACTGCAAGACAAAGCACAATGCCATAAGCATGTATTGATTTCTCTATCCTTGGCACTCCTTCCCTTCTGAGCTGTCATTTTTTTTTCTGGTGCCTGCAGTGCATATTTTAGCACTGCCCATACTGCCTTGTCCATCCCATGCTGTAACCAGCAGACTGTCAGCTGAGCTTCAGTTCCTGCTCAAGGGATTTTGGAGTCGGTGCCCACACAGGCCTGTGCAGTGTGGTTTGGTACCCTGTTGCACTGGTACCTTCTACAGCACTGATGGCTCAGCATATGGGCTGTAGCATCTTCTAAATCCTGATGGGAATCCCCAGGAACAAGGTGATGGTGCACGTTCTGCATCTGGACCCATCTTTAGCAGAAGGTGGAGCCAGTAAATGTAACTAATTCTGGTGAGTCAGAGCGGGTGTCACCATCTTTTGGTGATGTGAATCATCATCCTTTGAGCTGCTGGTATTTGCTGAAGCTTCTCAGCACCAGCTTGCTCACTCTGTAACGTGACTGCTTCTGGGTGCCAGTTATGTCCCCTGTGAAAGGGCTGAGACCAAACGTGTATGATAAAGAGGAGTTCTGGGTTGCAGAAGGAGCATCCACTGAGTAGCACTCTACTGCTACCAAGAGGAGGCTTCCTGGTGTTGAAAAAGTTCCTTTGAGCTGTTGACCTCATGGCTTCTCTGGGAAGGTTTAGGTGCAACCCTGAGTAAGTGTTTTCACACTCCTTAATTGTGATTGATCTCCACTCTTCCTTTAGTCTTGCGCCTTCTGTCATGGTCTGTATGTAGCTCACGCTCTGGATGTTGAGCTGGTGATGCTTACTGGTCCAGAACTATTTAAATTTTTCTTAAATAAAGACATAATTGAATGCTCATGAGCATTTCTGGATGTTCCACGGGCTTCTGCTTTGTGCAAAAATAATCTCCAAGCAATGATATAGTCGTTAATGACTGCCATGAAGCCTCCTCTCGTGAGTCATCCATATGCCATCAAGTCCAAGCAATTTGGGTAGTATCACTTAGAAAACATGTCAAGTGTGTTATATCTCCTGTGTGGCTGTCAGGAGCCTCATCCCTGTTTTCCCAGGTACCGTATAATGAGGGGTCTCAGGGGCCAACCGCCAGCATAGTGTTTGACAAAGGGAATTCTTCAGTTGTGTTTTCAGAGATCAAATGCCAGGTAGATGCTGTAGCACAAGGAGACTTTTTTGGGGCACTCCACCTTGTGATAGTGTGTCCATCTGTCAGGAAAATAGAAATTTCTTAATGGCAACTCCTGGTTTGTCAGGATACCTGGGCTCACCTGCACACACACACAGAGTTGTGCTGCTTTCTTTGTGTTATGCACATGACTTCCCTCAGATAAAGCTGCCTGCCAGCTTGGTAATCCAGCCTGTTTAGTGTGGAGATGTGGTGCTCCTTCCTTTGGGTGAAGGGGCGCTCACACCTTCTTCCATGTGGACATCAGATAGCTGGGCAGGTCAGGTGGGAGAGGGACTGGGAACTGCTGTCCAATAGGGTGATGTAGCTGGGAAGGTCTCGAGTCTGTCATCTGTTCCTGTTCTGCAATACTACTTAAAGGAGGTGAAAAAATACCCAAATGCTCTTTAATTCCTCCTTGTCCCTTCCTGCCCTCCTTTCCTTTACTCCTAGAATGTCTCAGTACTGCATACTAAATCAGTATAGCACATGAGTGGTGCATACACGGTGTAATTTCCTCCATCGTTATTTTTTCCTATGTCAGGCTCTGATCGCAGACTGCTTTGGGTTGGAAGAGGCCTCAAAGATCATCATAGGCAGGGACACCCTCACTAGACCAAGTTGCCCAAAGCCCCATCCAACCCAGCCTTGAACATCTCCAGGACTGGGGCTTCCACAGCCTCTCTGGGCAGCCTGTGCCAGGGCCTCACCAGCAGCTTCACCCCAAACACCCACACTGGTGCACAAACATGAATACAAATGCTGGTGGTCTGACCTCCCTCAGCCTTACAAACAGCAGAACTTGGAGTCTCTACACACCAGGGTCTGTTGATGAGCAAGAATAACCAATTCTCTTCCTTTGGGCATGGGAATGGGGAAGGAAAAAGTGTTTTAATGTTGTTCTCCATGCTTTCGATGCCCCCTGCTGAAGGCAGGTATCTCTGGCTGTGCCCCTCTCCAGGCAGCTCGGTGAGTCCTGGTTGGGCACTTGGGGCAAGGTAAAGCTTCATGTACCTCAGCTGGTCAGGCATGTGATGGCACTGGGTGGGTCCAGTTCATCAGTATTTTAAAGAACAGGCAATCAGCATCAGCACAGACCACTCAGTACTTAACCTGGCATGGGCAGGTGGTGCCTTGGCAAGTGTTCTGAACCCAGTACCTTCATTTTCAGTTGCTTATAAGGTGTTTACAGTTTGGGATGAAAATCATGTGACTGGAAATACAGAACTTTGATTAATTTTTTTTCCTATTTATTAAAACCTTACATAAGCCCTGACGAAGCAGGTTGGCTGTTTGGACAGTGCTGTGAAGTTATTTAAAGCTTGTATGTGACCTTCTGTCTTGTGTGCAGACTGCAGGGAAATCCTGCTGCCAACGATGACGGATCAGCTGAAGTATCACTTGGAAAGACAAGAAGATTTGGAGGCCTGTTGCCAGTTGCTGAGTAACATCCTGGAAGTGCTCTACAAGAAAGACGTGGTCAGTACCTTACAGCTTTGTGATGCTTAGCACTTAAATGGGTCTTAGTAGGATGAATTAACCAGGTGACTCCTGATGGAGTTTTTCTTCTGCCTAATGAGTCTCTCTCAAGTCTTCCTTTTAGGTACCCAGTGGTGAGGATGTGCTGTGTGATAACTCAAGGTGTTTCTTACTGTTTCTGTGGCACATCCAATATCGCTGGTATCCAGAGGGCAGAGAGGAGAAGGGGACTGAGATAGATGAGCTCTTCCTGCAGATGCTCCTGGTACCAGACTGTAAGGTTTATCCCAAAGCCAGATCTGTCAGCAGCAGGAAGAGTCTGTACTGGGGCAGTTGCTGTGGGTATTTCTACTGCTGATGGCTCCTTCAAATATGCAGATGTGTTTTTCACATATGCAAGTTTACCTTTGGTAATTAAGCATAATCCAGTGACAAGATGTGGGTTTACATATGGATCTGAGGGCAAGGAAGAAAACGGTTCATCAGAACATTGTTTTCATGGTCAAGAAGCATCAGAAAGATGCTGCTTTATTTAGACAGTTTTCTGGGAAAATGCTTACAAATGCTGGCTGCAGAACCATTTCCCTTTCCATCCCAGAGACCCCTTTTGGAGTTTGCTCCTTCAGACTAACAGAAACCATGAAGGAGACTGTGTATCAAGTAAAAGATGGGGCCAAAGCTCATCCGTTTGTTTCTCCTTCTCGTGTTTCTGGGTTCTGTTCCTCTAGGCATCATTCTTCACTTGTTCTTAATTTTCACCTCTTCCAAAAATAGTGCCAGCTTACTTCCAATGCCCAAATACTGACTTGAAGCCTTTGACTGAAATTAAGGTTCCTTAACCAAAGCTTTCCTTGGTTCTCTGTTTCTTTTAATTGCCTGTTGCCCAGTAGCCACCCAGATTTGGTAGTGCCTGTGTGCTCTTGATGCTGGGAAAATGGCTTAGGAAAACAAAATGGTTGGGTAAGCAGGTGCCATGGGCTTTGCTGTGTTTCCAGGGGCTTGCTTTTCCTTTCAATAACAACAGAACATATTAATTTATCAGTAACATACTACTGAAGTTGACTTTGCATGGTGTTTATGGAAATGGGAGACTAATTTTCTGCTTCTGACCAACAGCACCGAGTGATGTTCTATTTAACTTCCACGGGACAGGTGGATCCAAAGTCAGGCATAAACAGTTCAGTTGTGCTGGTGTCTGCTGTATCTAGTTACCAGTAATTTATTCTTCTTCCTCAGGGGCCAACGCAACGGCATGTCCAGATAATCATGGAGAAGCTATTGAGGACAGTAAACAGAACAGTCATTTCCATGGGACGTGATTCAGAGCTCATTGTAAGTGTCTCTCACTGTAAACTTAAATACTTCTGTCACATCTCTTTGAACCTGACTGTAATAGGATTTAAATCCCAGGTGACCCAAAGCAATCAAACCCTTCTGTAACTGTCTGTGTTCAGTAAGCTGTAAAACATTGGCTTGTAATTTTTTTGGGCTTTACACAGGGGAGGGGAGAAAAAAACCCCTTAAAAACACAATAACCCAACCCCATGTGGGTGGCCAGGTGATAAGCCAGGTTTCAGATGTCCTGAGTTAACCCAGAATGATTTATTATTTGTAATTAGCCAGCTGAAACGTATGGAAAGGAGATGTGTGTTCAGTGTATTAGCAATCATTTGACTCCACAAGCATTTACTTGCCTTTTTGGACTACAGCTGAGAGCACCCAGTTAAGGGCAGGGTTTGAATGGCTGAAAGCCATCCCCAAATCCTCACCTTGGGAAAACCTGGAAGGGGAGGACTGGTGTGGTAGCTGGAGGCTGCCATGCTCTGCATTGATGGTGTTAGTGCTGTGATTGTAAAGCCTGACATTGAACCTTTCACTGCCTCATTAATATTGGTCTAAATAATGAAAAGAAACCTAGCAAGGCCTATTGATATCTAGAAGGGGGATAGATCTCAGTGTGCTTTTGGGAGTCTCACCCTCTGTTTGCCTTTGGCTTTTATGTTCTTAAGTGGCTGCATCTGGTGAATGATACACAGTAAACTGGTCAAAGTGGACCCAGCTTGTATCTGAGTGTGTGTCCTCCTGTTGTATGCTGATGTGGTTCAGGTGGTTCAATACACTAATTCCTTTTCTTAAAAAAGGATTTATTTGTTAATCAGATTTATCTGAGTCCATTAGCACTTCCTTTTTTTTTTTTGTTCTCTTTTCCAATCTAATTTCTCCCTGTCACTGCACACAGGGCTGTCTGATGTTTTATGAGAAGACTCTGTCCTCAGTGCATCTTACTTAGAATTGTAGTCATAGAATCATAGAATCACCTGGGTTGGAAGAGACCCTTTAGATCGAGTCCAACCACAGCCTAACCCTGCCCAGCCCACCTCTAGACCATGTCCTCAAGCACAACATCTTTTAAATCCCTCCAGGGATGGTGACTGCCACCTCCCTGGCAGCCTGTTCCCATGCCTGACAGCCCTTTCAGTACAGAAATTCCCCCTGATATCTGACCTAAATCTCTCCTGGTGCAATTTCAAACCAGACCCTCTCATCCTGTCACTTGTCACCCAAGAGAAGAGACCGACCCTGACCTCTCTGCAACCGCCTTGCAGGCAGCTGTAGAACTGCTGTGCTGATGCCCCATTGACTTGGTGCGTGGTGGTGCCTGTGGTAGCAACATTGCAGTGATTTTTCTCCTTGGTGGGTTCTCCACCAACTTTCTTTTCTGGTTTTCAACTCTTAGCACTTTGTGCAACAATTTTTGTTCCAAGAAAGTGATAATGAATCACCAGATCCATTGTTGGAGCAAGAAATGGCTATAAATCATCATCATTCTTGCAGAACATTCTAGTGCTGGGATGCAGTGATAGTGAAAGGAAGTAAAAAAAAAATGTCATTGCTACTCTGTGTGTTACCCCAGAAATTAGGAATAACATGCAGAAGAGATGTAAAAATTTTGCTGTACAAGGGTGCAGAACTTCCCTGCTTCCCTGGGTTGTGCAGAAGGGGTGGTCTTGTAGCACACACATACAGGAAACTTCTTAATTACAGTCGGACCGTGAATTAATTATTGTTTTGATGAACACAATTTAGATGGTACTTTAAAATGTTCATTATTCTTGTGGCATTTATCAAATTATATTTGAAAACTTCTCCTGTGTATATTGTGACTAAATACAGTTCTGTTGAAAATACCTGTAGTGATCACAACTACAGCTTGGAAGTGCTCTATCCATGTACTCTATAATTAAGTAATGAGGATTAATAGGACGAGTTATTTCCAAGGAGTACTTACTCCTATCTTAAAATGCAATCTGTTGCTGAGAAGGATGTCCCTGTGATAAGCCAGTAACAGTTCAGGAAAGTAGGAAGAGTAGCAAGTGATAATTAGCAAGCATAACCTGACCTCTCTTGGATGATGAGCTGGTTGAAATTGTGCATTAATGTTTCCTTGTCAATACTAATACAGCTTTACCTGGAGCTTATGTAGGAGAATTAACTGTGCAGGATGAGTGGAAGGAAGGAATTTTATAAGTAAAGGACTTAGAGGCATAGTTCATGTAATGATAACTTTTCTAAAGGAGGTAAAATAGAGGATGTACCACTTGGGTTTTGTACAACAGTCGCTGTGTTGGTGTACCAAAGCTGGCAGGCTGAAGAAATTCTTATCTCTGTCACCTTCATCCACAACCTAATGTTGCATAATGTGCTTTAAATATAGAAAACCATCGTGGATCAAAAGTACTGAGAACTTGGCACTTACTCCTGTAGATGGGAACTGTATATACTTTAATATTTATCAGCTGTTAGCTTCATTCTGGAAGCATCCCTGTGGGGTTCCTGCTTCAGATAGCTCAGACTCTCACTGGTGACTTCTACTCAATCCATTTGCTGAGTTGAGGGTTCTGCATTGTAGCCAAGGTAAGGACTAGCTGTGGCCTGTGGGTGCTGAGTTGCCTGACGCAAGGTTGGGTGCGTTGCTGCTCGCAGAAGTTGGGTGCTTTGGGCTATTTTTGCATGTGCCCAGGGTTAGTCCTGTGTATGATGTGGTAAGAAGCCACCTATGACGAGTACAAAGCTCTTCCTACTGAAGAACATGTTGCCTGAAACAAAATTGAACAGGCTTCCTTGAGTCTCATTTTTGAAGGGTAATTTTAAACCCTCCTTGCCTCGTGGCTGTTGAAGAGCGT
The DNA here is from genome assembly GCF_964237585.1 of Gallinula chloropus. Lineage (NCBI taxonomy): Eukaryota > Metazoa > Chordata > Aves > Gruiformes > Rallidae > Gallinula > Gallinula chloropus. The sequence continues at coordinate 79,343,687 of NC_140090.1, forward strand.
TGTGTTCCATGTGAGTCAGCATATTGACCCTCCTACGCTCAGTCAGAATTGACTGGCCATGATGGTAGCTCCAAAATGACTCCTGACTTACTCCCTGCTTCCTTGTGGTCAGCAGCTTGGTATGTTTTTCAAGTGAAAAGCCAAGAAAAACAAGCTAGTTGCTGAACACTTGGATTTCAGAAAGGAGATCCAGATGGGGTTTTTGGATCCCTGTGTGTACAGTTTTTGGAGGATGCTTCAGTTGGCAGATCTGTGCAACTGTACGATCGTTGTCTATGAAATAGAGACTCTTGGTTCCTTTGTCTGGTGGAACAAATCAAATTCCATTTTGATACAGGAAAAAAAAATGTCTGGCTCACAGATGGAAGAGCAACAGAGCGTAGGAAGCTGCTCTACTCCTGAGAGACTCTGTCCTTAAGAGCGGGAGCTCTGAAAAGCACGTACTTGTATATGGTGAGCACAGTCAATGTGAACATTGTCTCCTGCTGTGATCAGGGGAAGAAAACGATATTGGTCTCTCCTTGGATGAGTGACTTCGAAGCAGTGGACAGGAGAGAATTTGATGACTTGACTAGGGAGTGGAGTGTTTCTCGTGGTGTTTTTCCCCTGCTCTACTCTTTAAAACAAGGATGTGGTGAAACCCATCCAGGAATGCTGCAGAAATGATGAGAAAGTAGAGAAAGTAAGTGATTTGTGGTGGAAGATGTGAAAGCCATCTGAGGTTAATAGAAAGAAGATTTAGAGGTGCCCCTTGGCGATGGTGAAGGAGAGTCTCTGTAGGATGAAGATGACACTTGCCAAAGGAAAGAGGAGGTGCTGGAGAGTGAGGGTGTAAAGTAGAGCAGAGAATGTGGCACCGATACAGGAGGTGAGGACTGGAGTAATTGATCAGCCAAAGGCAGCAGTGGATTCTCCATCTCTTGGCATCTTCTAAGCAAGATGCCTTTCTGCAAGGCAGTAAAATATGAGTTATTGAGGGCCACGGGAGAGAGTTCTGGGGCTAAAGTTATGGAGGAGTTGAAGCTGGGTGTAAATTGTGTTGCTGTGCCTTAAACTCTGTCAAGCTTAGGACTAACAGGTTCAAAAACGTTGGGGAGAAATCTTCCTTATCTTCAATGGCCACCTAAAAAGCTACGTTCAGTGAGTCACACATGTTCTTATCTTTCAAAGCCGTTAGAAATTAGTCTGCAGTACCTAACTGCACAACAACTGAAGTGGTATCAGACTGATGGCTGGAATTATGGCCACAGTTTTGTCCCATTGCTAATACTGAGCTTTTTTTAATGCTGTAAAACATAACGTTGCCACTGGAGCGAGCGGGTGTACAGGGTGCCACGCCGATGCTTACAGCAAGTTCCTAGCCCTCCAGTTATCTTAGTAAGCCCCAGTTGTGTTATATGGATGCTGAAATCATGCTAAAAATGGTTTCTTGCTGTCTGTTTCCCCTCTAGCAGAGCGAATTCTGTGGGTACAGCAGGTCTGTTCGTAGCAGCAGCACACTTCCCAAATTCCACTAGTGATCTATCACGTGCACTGCTCTATGGATGCTCAAGCAGCAGTGAGACCTAAGAGCGTGCTTCATTTGAAGGCATTCATGAAAAAACAACCTTTTCTGCCTTGAAAAAGTGATTAACCTTTAAAGCACAGAGTGAAGTTAAAGGCATAGGCGGTGGTTTTGCATCTCAAGCAAGAAAAAGCAAACACTTTGTACCAATGGTAGGATTTTTTCAGTTTTAATCGTTATTTCATTTCTTTCTTTTTTTTTTTCAGTTTATCCTGATTTTTAAACTATTTTTTACAGTGACTTTTTTTTTTAAGAAAAACAAGTGCTACTCACATGAATAGTGTTTCCTAATAGATCTAAAACAAAGAATGTAACCGCTGCTTAATGGAAATTATACGGACTCGGAAAATAGCAAGTCATATAAAATCTCTGCAGTATTTATTGACTAAAAAGTAGGGGGTTTTAAGCATGATAAGGGAGAAGTGCATATAGCAAATTAGTGTATGAAAGTGCACGGTACCTTCAGTGAATTCAGCAAAGCGATGTTATGTGCCACACTGGAAAGTAAAGATGCGTTTTCGTTGCTATTACCTCATACTTAGAAGATCTTCTACATGAGGGTGAAAACAGCTTTGTTAGTCACCACTTTAACTAAAAGCTCTAAAGAATTAGGGTTTGTTTTTATTTCTCTTAGTGTCTACCTAACCTGAGCCTGAGTGATTCTAGATGTAATACAATATGATGCGTTTTACACACTTGCAAAAACGTTTTATTACAAATTACATCGTATGGGAGGGTGGGACACGAGATGGGACTTGAAGCAAAGACTAGAGGTGGTATGTCAGCTTTTCCAGTTTCTTAAAAAAATGTAAAAAATTAAAAACTTTGCAACTCTTTAAGAAAATAGCCTGGACATGTACGGAACACGCCGTGAGAGCTTCCCGCTGGCTCACCGGTGAATCTTCCTCTCCCGTTTTCAGTGATTACAGAACACTGGTCTCTGTATTGAGTCAGTAACCTCACCTTATAAACAGTTCAGTCTTGTGTCAGCGTCTCCATCAGCACCCAAGAACGTTTTTAGGGGAGGTTTATGGGCAAAGCTACTATTTCAGTGACACTTAAAGGTGATTGATTGCCAGTGAGATGCTCAATTTAACTTCTTTAAAAAAACTCCCAACCCAAACACTGAGCATGTCAGAATTTGTTAATTATTAATGCTGCTTTAAAATAATACTTTTGTATTTTTATGTCCATATTTGATACTGCTTTCTCTTTAGGATTTTGATACTGGTTTGTCTTTAGGATAAAAAGCTCTCCAACTAATATTTTCTTATTTGGAAGTACTTGAGTTTCTAAAACACATAGGGCTGGCTGTCTTGTAAACTGTTATCTGTTTGCTTTTAAAAAAAAAAGGTATAAAATAAATCACAGGTTTTCTACATGAAACAATTGCTCTTCCTTCCTGGTATGTGGGATTGCCTTTCCTTAACCCTTCCGCTTTCACAGCAGTGTTTCAGGAGATTGTTTGGTTACATACAAGAACTCGTAGCCCTCTTGAAGGTTTACCACAAAAGGTGATGCTGAAATTTAATTTTGGAGGTGGACATGGGCATCTTCTGCATTCCTGTTGCAATTTTAGCTTTTCTTGCTCTTTGCTTTAGAAAAAAAAGGTTAAGTTGCTTTCCTCGTGGTTTCTGGAAGGAATGGATTTGATGCTGAGCTAAGAGGAAAAATAGTGTAAATAAACCCACTCTGAATTCTGTACTCTGTGCAAACTCTTCAGCTAATCATTACATTTCTTCCACCTAAAGATTGAAGAGCCTGTGTCTCACTGATGCTGCAAGGTATGCAATTTCAAACCCAGTTCTTAGTAAACCTGTTTGTCATGTGATGACTCAATTTCTTCTAAATCCTTAAAAAAACCTCCAACCAACCCCACAACTCACCCTCCTGGCTACTCATAGCATGAGAAATTTTTCCAGAAATGGTTATTCTGGGTGTAAGGTTGGTGACAGTAGTGAATAATTTGAAGAAAAAGTTGCATCTTATAATTCAGAGCAAAAATTTAAGTGTTGTAGAAAAATAAGTGGGGGGAGTAGGGGGTGGAGAATTGATTCGCATCTCTTCCCTAAGGATGTTGGTTAGCTAGCTCAATTAATAAATTGAGATAGAAACTCTTAATAGGTTGGGAAACCCATCTGAGAAGCTTAGTAAATGAATAGCATTTAAATTACTGCTCCTTCCAAGCAGGTTTCAGAGCGTGATGCCTACTATAAATTGTCTGGTGGCCTCTGCAGCAGCTCAGAGGTTTTCCAAAGACTGTGTTAGAAGAAGATACTAAGTCATGGCAAATGCCAACAATGCAGCCATTGTTCTCTTTGTATGGGCTTCTCTTTATTCTTTCTGTGTGCCAGAACATGTTGGTTAGACATTTGGGTACCAAAAAAGATTAAAAGTGAGATCTAGGACAGATGATTGTCCTGTAGCCTTGACCCTGTCAGCGTGGTGATGGATAAAGGTTTGTCCTGACTTTGGGAGGTCTCTACCCACTCGCCCCTGGAGAGCTGAGCAGCCAACTTGCTCGCCTGGTGATAAGGACATAGCTAAATTAGGAATGAGGGTGCATTGTTGAAATGTGGTGCCTTGGTTGAAGTCTACATCGCGTGAAGGCAAATACACAGATAGTCACACCTTAAGAGATTATTCTTGGTCTTGGACCACATGAAAAATTGTGCTTTGTCCAGGATATGTGTGCTGAAAACTGCACTCCCCGATCAACATGGATTTGTAAAACTGAAGACCACTGCAAACATAAGGCTTGCTTGCTTGGTTTTTCTTCCCCCTCATTGTTTAAAGACAATAAACCAAACCCCCATAAAGGCTTTAAAACAATAGTGATATTTAGCTGTGTACAGGATGACAGCCTACGATTTAACAGGTTAGAATGTGATGCTTTTTCAGATCTAAAGAGGGGGAGGGAGGGGGGGGAAATAGTTTTACTTTTCCACCTTTGTACAAATTTCAATTCAGGTTTTACATCCCACATTGGTGAACTGCAAATAAAAGTTGGCAAGGAATTGTCTAACACCTCGCTTCTGGACATCAGTTCATAGGTACAAAGGCCTTTTTGGTACATACGGTGAGAACTGAGCGCTGCCAGGATGCTCACAATGACATTGGCCAGTAACACTGATCAGTCCTACCAAGATCCCGTTAGAGACGATTGGTAGAGCTCCAGATACTTTTCAAAGAAGGCCTTGAACTCCACATGTAATGGACTTGGGTTAAAGGAACCAGAGTTTCCATCTTCCGTGCTTTTTTGATTCAGTTTTGGATTTTTGCTTGGGAGTAGAGGAGTAGCTCTCCTGAGAATAAGGCAAAGGTGCAACCTGAGTTTCCTCAATAGGATGAAGTTTTCTCAAAACTGGCTGTAGTTTATCTTCTTGCTGTTTAAAATCCAATTCCACGCTAGAAATGGGAAGAAAAAAGCAATTAGTAACTAGTGAGGATGAGAGAAAGGTTTATATTAAGCCAGTACCTGGTACCAATATACAAGATCTTAATTTAGGAAATTCAAATACAGAGTAAGGGTTTACATTGGCTCTCTGTATTTCTTGCACCAAAAGTGAAAGGGATGGGAGGGTAGAGGAAGGTCAGAAAAAAATCTATTGCAAAAGAGAACCAGGGATGGGACTGTGCAGACTTCTCCCTGCTCTTTAGGAGGACCTGGAATATTACAGTCCAAGTGTTGTGAAGTGATTGGCAATGAGAAATGCTGTGTTACTGCCTCATCTGCTTTGGCAGGGTTGGACTTAATGATCTCTTGAGGTCCCTTCCAACCCCTATGATTCTGTGATTTCCATGGAGAAAATGCCCTTTCAGAGGGCTGCCTGGCTCTGTTCTCCCTCCTGTCTGCATGGTCTGGGAGGTCAGGGTGGCAGCTGGCCGTGAGCATCCTTCCCCTCATGAGAAGCTCTGATGGCTTGGCTGTAAGCCACAAGGCTGTCCTAGCAATTCCTTCACCTTGCCTGTTTTCTGTGAGCTTTACCAGGGTTAGATTAACTCCACCAACCCACTGCTGTGTGTGTACACTCATGCACATGTGGAAAACAAATAAATGAATTAAAACCCCCATTCCCTTTTACAACACAGCCCTAGGATATGCTGGCAGCGTCTCACCTTGGGCTGTAACAAGGGTAACAACATAAAACCTGGCTGGTCCCTGCTGTAAATGGCTGCTGAGACATCTAAGGATGTAGATCTATTTGTTTAGCCAGCTTGGTCTGTACATAAAATGGAAAGAACCTGTTTTGGTAGTAGTTAGCTTGTACTTGCTTGTTCATTGCTACTAAAATTTAATAGAAATAAGGGAAATAGTAATTTAAATGTAAGCTTGCATTCAAAAAAATCTACTGAAGCTCTAAAACACACCCCCTGAATGCTAAAGAGTCGGCTGCAAAACCCTGCCAGCAATTAAGGAATGTAATAAAGATGGAATTGCAAACCTGATTTCAAGAGCGTGCTACAGATCGTTTGGAGTTCACCTTCTAAAACAAAGGAGCCATGCTGTAAACTGCAGCAGGAGTTCACTCTGGTGCTCGGAGCAGAGTGGAGGCTGTTTGCAGATGTTGAGAAGTGGGTTTTGAGCTCTGCTCTGCGAAGAGCTGAGGAGTCTGCCTGTAAGGGCTTCCAGTGAAGGCCTCAAAAGGGGTGCTGGAAAGGTGTAAGGTATGAGGGTGTAAGGGTGCTAGAAAGGTGTATGGTGTGGTTTTTTGGGTTCATTTGGGGTTTTTTTGCATCTGGATGTGTTGAGTTTGGTGCCTGCTTTAACTGTTCAAAAGTCTGAGCAAGATTGTCAGTATTTCAGCGATTCAGGTAAAGCACCTAGTACTGGGGGAGAAAGATACTCAAGGTAAGAGTATTAGGAAAAATTTCTTCCTTCTGAAGGTGGTGGATCACTGGCACAGGTTGCCCAAAGTGATCATGGAGGCCCCATCTCTGGAGACATTCAAGGTCAGGCTTGATGGGGCTCTGAGCAACCTGACCTAGTGGAGATGTCCCTGCTCACTGCAGGGGTTGGATTAGATGGGCTCTAAAAGTCCCTTCCAACCTTACACATTCTATGATTATAAGAGTATTCAAAGTATTTTCCCTGCTTCCATGTTATGGAGTGAAAAGACTCTCCACATCTAAGACAATTAAAAAGAATTCAATGAGGCACTAGTGCTATAACTACAGTACTGACTGTGCAGGAGATATGTATGTTGGGTATCCAGTTACTGCAGAAGCACACTATGAGCCAACTAATCAAATATCCATCCTTATTAATGACAGAACAACGCTACTGTCAACTTGGTAACACGGTCTTGTTGTTAGTTTAGCTGGTGGAAAGCAGCTGATTAGATGAGTGTGGCATGAATTTTGTGTTAAGACTGGAGTATATCGGTCAATTGTGAATGCTTTCAGTAAATACAGTGAGAGAATCTCAGCATGAAATGGATTGTTCTGGAAGAGCAGCTCTCTAAATCTCATTCAAAGGGGCATGCAAATCTGTGTGGACTCGGGCACGTGTTATAGTTGGTTTGTTTCTGGGTGTAAAGTTTGGAGAAGGGGATTAAAAAAAAGGCATTTCAGCTCTGGCATTGGCAGAGGTGGCTTTCACCTCTTTCAAAACGTTGTTCTTGGAGGGGAGCACTCAAGAGCCACCTGAAATCGATGTAAAAGCTAAATTGTTTTTTTAAAAAAAAACCCCAAAAACCTTGCTGAACAGAACAACTCTTTTTCATAATCAATTTCTGCTAAAGACAGACCTCAAGAGAAACACCCTCTTGGTTCTAGTCCGTCTGTCAAAACCCAGGTTATTATCATTTTCTGCTGCATAAACCCAGCACAGTCCAGGCTGTCTTTCACCTATTTGCATCCAAATGAAATGTTTTGCTTATGAAGAGGGTGACTGAAAACATTCACATTATCTCAGCCCTTAGAACTGTGAATTTTCCAGAATAATCAATTGCTGTTTATCGGGATCGATTTATCTGGCTCTCTGGGGTTTTCCATGTAACCATCCCTTTCAAGCAAACAATTCTGTTTGCAACCACAGGATTTTGGTGTGAGGCTTTTTGTGCTGCAGTAATAAATGAACCCCCTGATTCTGTAATTTTTCACATGTCTCTCTAAATTAGCTATAGCTGGCTTGATTTTCTGTCTTCATACCGAACATGTGAAACGCTGTGAAATTCAGCAAGTGTTCTGTATTTGTATGACTGCTTTGTATTTCTGTTACAGAGCTGCTGATCTTTCCAGTTCTTGCATTTCTGAGCTTGATTTTGTCACCTGTCAGAGCTCTGACAATTTTGGTTTGCTTACTGCTATTTCTCTATCTTAAATATCTGTGAGTTTCCTCTCAAAATGACCTTTTCTTGAGATGTTCTCTGTGCCATGTGGCTCTCTTCACTTTCAGACTTTTATAGAACCACAGAATGGTCTGGGTTGGAAGGGACCCCAAGGATCACAGAGTTCCAACCCCCCCTGCCTCAGGCAGGGCCCCCTTCTAAATCTCTGTGCTGTGCATTAGGGATCAGGATTTTCTGGTTTTGGCTTCTTGGGTTTTGTAATGATGTTGGGAATATATGTTAATGAACTTATTTTTTGCATGCTGGCAGGAGAGTGAACTTTTTCTAATTTTGTTGCTCTATGAGGGTCTGAAAATAGAGTTTGAGGAGTCATAACCATTTGGTTTTCAGCATATGGACTGTGGGAGGGTATCTAGCACCAAGCTTGGAAATACGGATGGGTTTTCTTCTTCCCTAACACAGTCACGCCTTATTAACATGAATCATTTAAAGATGATTAGATGCTAATGACTGAGTATTTTAGTTACTTGTGAGATCGCTGAATTAGAATAATTCTGGTCCAGGACCATGTTTCTGAGGGCTTTATCCACTTGTATCTTGAAGGCTCCAAGGATGAAGTGTGCATGGGCTCTGGGCAGCATGTCCCTCTGCTTTCTGCTTCCAAGGAAAACCTTTCTCCTTCCACTCAACCTGAGCCTTTTCACTCCAGTTGACACCCCTTTTGTTTACCTGTTTATTACCTGAAAGCCCAGATTCTGCAAGCATTTGTAGAGCTGCTTAAGTCTTTGCAGTTAAGTAGGCTAGGTGGAGCAGGCATTAAAGTCCATCTCAGTGTCTCCTCCTGGGTGGCATTAATCGGAGGATGTGGTGTTAGTGCATGCTACATCTTAAAAGAATGGGATCCAGATAAGCACTTGAAAATTTGCTTAACACTTCTAAGCAATGTCTGTTAAATTCCCTGTTTCAGCCTGAAAATCACTGATGCAGGGGATCCCAAGCATCTGGTGTCAGTGTTAGCAAGCTATTAAGATCCTTTTTAGCATCTTACAGTCTAGAGATAAGAATATAAATGAATTAATGGTGTAAAGAAATAAAAAGAGGATGAAGGTTACATCGTTTAGTTACCTGATTTTGTTATACTAATGAGATCTTAGGAATTCATGTCCTATTTTTACTGCGTGTTGCTGTCTTTATTAATGCAAGCAGTTATCCCTGTGTCTAACCTTTACAAGCAAACTATTTCTGTGTGGGCTCTGTGCTACCTAGTTAAATGGCATGACTGTGATTTTAACCTGTTTGCCACTGTTTTATTGAGAGCTAAAATTGATAGACTCTATTAATTTCTTTTCTTTTGAATAGTTGGGGTGTGCCTCAGAAGAATTTCAATATGAAAGACAGAATTAAATGCTGAAACCCAGCATATATTAATTTAAAATTTCAAAGGAATTAAAAATAGCCAAGTTAATAGTCAAAATAGCTTTGAGGAATTCCCCACCACCAACAACAACTACAATAGTGTAATATTGATTTACTTTTGTTTGTTCCTCCTGTGCAGAGTGGCTACTGATTTAATCTACTAAAAAGTTTACTTCTAGAAACTAAAGTAGCCTTGTAAAAGCTATGGAGTACTTCTGACCTTTCTGACTAAAGGGAAGTCTAGAATGAATTCTTCAAGATGCCCCTTCATGGAAATAACTGATGATAAAGGCTTTAGAATAATGCACACAATATTAAACAGAAGACTCATTTTTTCACAGAGATCTCTGTTCAAGGATTAAAATTCGCACGGGATGGTAATTTAAACAGGAGTGGAAAGGGCAGTTCCACTAAAAGATAATCACAGAATAAAACAGGCTGTGAAGATTTAGTCCATGTGGGGTTTGGGTGTTGGAGAATTGCTATGGTTTCTGCATATCAATGCAGTTTCTATTTAATAGCAAGATTTTGCCAGACTTCAGTACTTAGGTTGACTTTGACAAGACAATATGCTCTCATGAAACTTTCTGTTCTTAAAATTTTCAGTGGTGCATCTATGCTTGGTTGTAAAAATATGCCTTTTATTTGTAGAGTTGTCTTTTAGCTTGTAGAAGATGCTTTGGAAACTGTTTTGTGACTTTGGCTTCTGGGATACTGATGTTAATGGAACAGATAAACATCTGAGGAAACAGTTGTTTATTTTCACTACTTAATTGCCTTTTTTCACTACTACTTTCAATACTGCCCAGAAATGACTCTAATGACATGATGCTGAATGCTTTTGCTGACTATTTTAGACTCTTGCTGTGGAGTTTGGACTTTGTAGTCAGGCCTTAAAACCTATAGTGGTGGTGTTGGCCCACAAAACGTTTTGTTCTGTTTGAGCCCAGAGCTCCCTAACTCTTTACCAGAATCCCAGACTGTGGGATGGTGAAACCTCTGGGTGATGACTTGAGCCATTACTCCTCAGAGAAACCGCTAAATGGGTATTTCATTAGGAGTGCAAACAGGGAGTTGATGGGGGATGCAGGTAACAGGGCTTCTCTCACATGATGGAGGAAGGTGTCTGTGATGCTTGTGCCCGGAGTTTCTGTCAAGGTCTTGAATATATTTCTCATAGCAGAAATAAGCAGAATCTTGAGGGAAACGGGGAATCAAAATTAGACATGATTCTTTTCCTGTTGATTTCTAGAGCGGTTGAAGTTTTTGGTACCTTGTCATTTTAATAGTGTTTAATGTTTGATAAGTTTCCTCTATTGAAAAGCAGAAATCGTGTTTGCTTTTTTCTTGTAATACTTTAATTTCTTTTAATGTATTCTTTTCAAGATAAAACCAAAATAATAATAGATTTGGAATCTTAGCAAAAAAATGTAAATTTCTATGCAAAATAACTATATCCCCACAAACCTATGCTTAGAACACTTACTAACACTATTGGCATTTTTGATACCAAAAAAAGCAGCTAAAAACCCCCTTAAAGTACAATAGTGCTTTTTTTGGTTGTTTTCTACCCTGTCTTCAGCTTTTGTGCTACATCATATTAATATTCTAAAAAGTCATCTTGAGGGGGAAGAATTTAATTACATTGATTGTTTCTGCATTCTAGCATCTCATCTGTGCCTTACTTGACATTACAGGATGCAGTTGGGTAGTCAGTAGGGCAACTTAATCGTTCCTCTGAGATGCTGTTTCACTGTGGTTTAAAGGTCTGAAAGCTCTGACAGTTTTTTTAATGCGACTGTGTTCAAAGTTGAATAGTATTAGAAAATAAAATCAATGGCTATTATGGAAAAGTTAAGGTTTTCTCTTGAAATTCTTGATTGGGGCCTACACGAAGGCCGGAGAGGGGGACGGTTTATCAGGCGGTGTAGTGTTAGGGCAAGGCTGAATGGGTTTAATAGGAAAGAGAGGAGACTTAGATGAGATCTGAGGCAGAAATCCTTCCCAGGGAGGGGGGCAGGCCCTGGTACAGGGTGCTCAGAGAAGCTGGGGCTGCCCCTGGATCTCTGGCAGGGTTCAAAGCTGGGTTGGATGAGGCTTTGCGTACCCTGGGCTGGTGGGGCATGGGAGATGTCTGAGGCCCCTGCCCACCCAAACCATTCTTGGATTTGTCCCATAAGGGTATTGGGTTTTTTGAAGTCTCCTCTATCTACTACTTTGGCAAAAGGACCAAGGAGGGTCCAAGCCAGGAGCACGCTGTAAATGGAGCCTCTCTGAGGGACGGACAGCAGCAGGTCAGCCAGGATGATCTTCCTGGTCTGACACTTGAGATTTACTGACAGCTTGCAGGGTCCAGTGCCCTCAATGATACCTGAGTTTTCAGTGCATCTTATACTTCAGTCTGACTTCAGTTTCTGTCCCTAAAAGGTGTTAAAGAGAAACTACGTAACTCTGTGTAGCCCTTGTCACGCAAGCCCTTCGCAAAGGTGTGGTGTGTGCGACTGCATCCAGATTTAAGTGTAGCTTCAGCATCCTCACTAACGAAATGCAGCCCTTCCTGCCGAGGTTTCAGTACTGTGTTTGACTTGCAGAGGAGCAGAAGCTCCTACAAGGCAGACTGCCTTAGCAGGAGCTTTATCAGTGAATTTCTCTTTTATCCCTTCTGGCTACTTATCTTGTCTTAGTAATTCAGTCTTCTCATCATTCCCCTGTTTTGCACTGTCTTCTAGTTTTAGACTTCTTGCCTGCAGCATATTTTCTCCTAATCTGTCAAAAAGCAGAGCTGATTTTTTGCTAAAACTTCCCCTGGAAATGTTGCTTTAGGCAAATGCCCAGCATCGATAGCTTCAGTCCAAATGGCTAGTCTGGTGGGAAATCCTGAGGAGCTGGACCTGCCTACTACACCGTTACCCCATTGGTAATCTGCCTTTCCTGAGTCGTTTCATTTGCAGTTGAGCATAAGAGGGTAGAGATTAGAAGGTTTCTTGGCTTCGGGCCAGCAGATTTAAAGTTGAGATTTAAACATAATTTCCAATTGGACTCTTTTTTTTTGGCTGTTAAAATAGAGCTTCCCTGATGGAAGTGTACTGCGTGGGACCTTCCCTGCCTGCCCTGAGCAAGAAACTGCTCAGGGTGAGCTCAGAAACAGGGAGGCACAATAGTGGGAGGCTTTGATTAGTTATACTAGATGATCTTTCGAGGTCCCTTCCAACCCTGGCCAGTCTGTGATTCTGTGCTATGCTTCTAAACATTGCTCTAAAGGATGGATAAATGACTTGGTTCCTTCCCCTGCATGAAACAGCACCATTCCCTTTTCTGGTTAGCTGCTAAGTAGGTAAGATGGAGTTGAAGTTTCCTATCCTTTAGGAGAGATGGAGTTGAAGTTTTCCATCCTTTTTTCCTTTACATTTAGGCAGTTGGGAGGTAATATATTTAGCTGCAGGTCTTCTGACTAAATCAGACACGGAGAATTGAGGGATGAAGGGGGAAATCCTGTGCTTTTCAGACCTAGCAACATCTGTGCCTTCATTTTAGTTTGTAGCTTCGCTGTAATTAAGTCATCTTGATACATTTCCATCTGTACTGTACTGCCTGATTCTCTGAAGTACTGAGATGCATTTGATTTTGTCTTACCTGCACCGCATGACAACAGCCAGCTTTTTTGTTTTTAAGACTAATGGAGGAGGACAATGAAGCTGGCAGTGTGAAACACACCATCAGACTCATGATGGCTTCATGTCATGCCCACTGCCTGTCTCTTGTTCCTCCGCTGTGATGACAGCAGTGTCACTTTCCTGATAAAACTGTCTAGATTCAATCTGGTTCTCTTTGCCAGAAAGTCTGTCTCTCAGAATCGCTTCTGGAGTCCAGCAGTTACCACTATAGAAATTACTGTGATGTTTGTTGACTTGTTGGACAGAAAATGGTTAATATCTCCAGCTTTGTGCAAGTGAAGCTCACACCTTGGAGCACTTCACATCCAAGAGCCCCAGCAGTAGCAGTGACCAGTCATCTAGTCCAGATCTGAAAACATTAGCTTGAGATACCACTGCCTGTTGAGTTTTATTAAATTAGGCATCTTACATTTATTCTCTTTTTAACTGGTTTTGTGTATTGAAAAATCAAGTCCAACAATTGATTTTGCATGAATGAATAAACCATTACTTTCAGGACAAAGTAGGAATGTTAATTTTTATCACCTACCTATAGATAATACACGCACTGTTCCTGCATGTGTCGCAATTAGCCGTGTCTTGACCAGTCCGATATGAAAGCCTACAAAGACAAGAACATGAGGTCATTACTAAGTAATTTGTTTTAACATGTTTTTGCCTTCTAAGGTTCTTTTCATAGAAATCAGAACTTCAGGAATGGTTTTCTGGGTGGTTTTTTTAAAGTTTAATGTGGAATACAACAGTCCAGCTGTTAAGAAAACAGGATCAAAAACTGCACGTTCAGCTTCACTGAATGATGGGAAGATGAAGTTAGTTTGGCAAATGAGTCTTTAACGACTGCAAGGAGAAAATAAAAGCTTTATTTTTGTTATACTTCTGTAAATTAATAGAGAAAACAACAAGGAAACAGTTACATGAACCTCTTCTGGCCTAAAGCTTCCATGTACCAAAGTGAGGGACCACCACTGTAACCAGACATGTTTACATCTTTGCAGGCACAACAGTGCTGCTTTGCTGGTTGGGTTTTTTATTCTTCTTTCTAAATACATGAGGCTTTTCCTACTTATTGTTGGATGTATGGAACGTGGGACTGAAAACCAGCATCTATTTAGAAACTTTGTGCCTCAGCAATGAGGTCTGAAGATCTGTTGTAGGATGTTTATGTCTTGAAAGGAAGAAAATGCCATTTAAATAACAATTCCTGTACTGGCCCAGCCTGCAGCTGTATGTCACCCTTCAGCTTGAGGTCTGGCAGAGCCGTGTCTCTTCGTGTAGTTGAGTTGGTCACTTTTACCATCTCTGACTTGGTCAATTAGAAATAAAAAGTTGAGGTGCTTTAAGGTGAGTACTTTCTGAAAATAAATACATTAAGAACATACTTGCTTCTCAACACACATTTCTTGCATGCAAATGAGTTTAAAATGCAAATTCCTGAGCCTGAATTTACATATTAGTACATGCTTCTTTTTGGTTTTTGTAAAATCACAAACTTAGTATCTCATGTTCCCTTTGTGTTAAATACAGACCAGGATCTCCAGAGTTTCTTCACAGTTGTTATTACAAGAAAAGGGGAAATAACATCATATGGAGAACATGGGAGAGGTAGAAAATAGATCCAGTCAGGATTATTAAGGGAATAATGCTTCTGAAGTCCCTTTTACCCTGCAGCCTTGGAGCTTCTTTTACCCAAACAGTTCAGCTCAACCTCAAATGATTTTGTGTTGGCTTTGCTTAATGGGCATCTCTGCACCCTCCCTGCCCTCAGCTGTACTCGCTGTGGGGACAGAACACCTTTTTTCTTTGCTTCCCCAGCAAAAGAATGGTAATGAAAAATCCAACAGAAAACTCAGCATCCTTTTTACATGACAAAATACTAAACCTACTAATATCAAGTATTAAAGGGAAATGATGTGCAAACTGTTGACTATGCCTGTCCCTAAGATGGGAAACCACCGTTTCCTAAATGCTGCAGGCTCTGCGTTTGTCTTGGTGAACATACCATTTTCTTTGAAGGAATCATCTGGCCCCACATCACATTTCCTTACTCTTTTAAAGCCTTAAATACTGGTTTGGTTGCTCATGTATTATATAAAGTTTTATGAAAGAAGAAATCTATCATTGGGAACTTGAAGGCAGAGAGTGAACCTGAAGTTTATTAGGCCCAGCTTGTCTTCAGAGGTGACATCTCTACTTCCACCCCAATTACTTTGATTATGGAGGTGGTGTCATGGCAAAGTGCTCTGGGCACCGTGGTAGCACAGGCAGCAGTTCATAATAAGGGGAATCTACTTCTATAATAATTCTCCTCCTTCTATAATAATTCTCCTCCTAAAGTGAAATCCAGGGTCACGTTCTGGCTGATCTAGGTGGGTCTTGGTCTTGGAAAAGAGCTGGAACACTGTGGATTTAAAACTGATGCCAAGTACTAATTCAGTGGCCCCAGAAATCCTTTGTTTTCAGAGGAACACAAATGACCTAGATCACTAAATTTTAACACAACGACAAAGCTGGGTGTGCCAAAGAATGACAAAGTGGAATTTCTGTAATATGTAGGATTCTTTACAGGGGGGAAACCCCCTGTACTGGTTTATATTTGATTATATTTACTTTTTATGCTCTTTAAGAGGGTTGAAGTCTAATACCTGTTTTTCAGTTCCCCTTGTAAACTCTTTCAGAAGTTGACATTCAAATTGTCACACTATTAAGCTTGAACTTGTAGAGTTAATTTTTTTTTTCCAAGCTATTGATCAAGTAGTAAAAACTCTTACTAGAGGTGTACAATATTTAAAGCTTACAGATCACTCGATGAAAGCCTTTATTTACTGAGGACATAAAGGGCAGTTGTTAATCTCTTTCAGAGGAGACATCTTATCAGCAAGTGCTCCTTAGGAAAGCAGTTGGCTGTATTTTGGGGACGTGCCTGGTGCTTTGAGGGATTTGTTCCAAAAAGAGCGAGGTTTCTGCTGGCAGTTCTAAAACCAAGGTGACCAGGTCACCTTTCTCAGTGCATCTTGGCAAGTCTTCATTTTTATTACCCTCGTTCCCTAACTGGGGTGTTTTTGAGAACCACGGCTCTTGTTGGGGGACTGGGAAAAGGTGAACATTATTTTGTTAGGAAGAGAAGGGGGGATGAAGAATATTCATGTGTGTGCTGGAAACAGTGAGTGGAGACAAAGGGGGGTAAATGGGATCCCCTATGATGCATCACTGACGGAGGCCTGTGCCGGCGGAGGCCTGTGCCGGCAGAAGCCTATGCCGGTGGAGGCCTGCTCTGGCACACAACTTACAAATCCTTCAGCCAGAAGTGGGATTGAACAGGCAAATAAGCATATTGCTGTATTAAAAATCACACAGCTCCATCTCTGAACCTTTATCTTCCTTTTGTGCTTGTGGCTTTAAGCCAGAAGTATGTGTGTGGTCACTGTCTTTGGTAGGTACTACAATGGTTTACCAACCCGTTTCCACCAGCACCATGCCCACATCAACAAAACTCTAGTATTTTAGTTGTGATAAACTCACTGAGTGCTGGCAGGCTGGTTACTACTGTAGCAAAAGCCACTCTGTGCATTTGTTTTTCATGTGGATGAGCTGGTTCAGCCATGAACTACAGTCCTGCTTCCATAATGGGCAGTTAAAAATATTAACAATAGGTATAATATTCACTTTGGGTTAATAAACTGTTCAATATTGAGTTTTCAGTATTTAAATTATTTCTAAAGCATATGATGATCTTCAAATGCCCAACAATTCCAACTTTCAAATACTTATAAACCAGATTTCCTACTTGATGGTGTAAGGCAGACTCATTAACTTGATGATGAAAGTGGCCCTTTGATACAAGTATTAAAAAAAGATATGATCTTTTGATAATCAGTTTGAAATACTGATTTCTCAGCTTATGCCTTCAGCGCTGCTTGGTTCTAGCATCGTCCACAAACTGGACTGCTCACAGTGATACTTTTTTTTTTTCCCTAGTTTGATGTCATTTATGATGAGCTCTTCTAAAAGCATTGTTTTCTGTATTGAGTGTAAGCAGCTTTTCAGATACTTTTTTCCCTTTCAAACCTTGGATTAGTAAGTTGCCTTCTCTGAACCTCCCTATTAGGTGTCTTTATCAGCCCTGAGACCAAAACACGGTGTTCTGGAGTTTGGTTTCCATAAGGCAGTTTGATAGCTCTTGTGTACAGTGTAAATTCAATTATTTCTATATAAACTAAACTCTTCATGTAAGAATTCTGTTGTTGAAACCCTAGGGCTTTAGGCTTCCTCTGTTTCACATAATTATCTGCATAAAGACTATTGAGGAGTTCCTCTACTTCATGCCAGCAAAGACTGTACTGTTCCATGTCACTCTTGGATACTGAGGCCACTTTACAGCACAGACTTACTGGAAAAATTAGAGCTTCCCATCAGTGTTACCTGCTAGAAAGGGTCTGTGAGCATGGTCTGGGTACCAAGCTCAGGAGAGCAGAGTTCTGGGTGGTTACATTTCTTGTGAGATGGAGTGTTCTGGAAAAGCTACTCTTCTATCTCCCCTTAAAAATACTTTTAAGGCTCTTCCAATGGAGAGAGCTCCCACTTGAGATGTGACGTTGTTCTTTGTTGCTAAACTTGTCAGTGTTTTCCTGTAAGAGGAAATTCTGCAAAATGTGACATTTTTCACAAAACAAAGATTCCTACAGAAAATTTGTTGCCTTTTTAGAGAAATAAAAGTTGGTTTTGGTCTGCTTAGATCCGAAGTGGAGTATTTCACTTTGTACTGAATGAGATGCCTGGGGCCAGGCATTCCCCCAAGCTATGAATCCTGTGGGCAATGACTTAGTGTAAAAACAATCCCAGCATTAAGCCTTGCAGCTCATTTTACCCATCTTAACGGTTTGGTTTTAGGAATTGCTTTAAGATTAAGGAGCATATGACTACGAGGTTCTGTGCCAATCCCATCTAGTGTGTAGGCTGGGGCACCCCTGCTCAGCTTTGGTGTGGGGATGTGCCTGTAATGCCTAACTGCTCTTGAGAAGAAGAAAGTCCATCAGCTTTAAAGTGAAACTGAGATCTAGTTAGGTTTTTTGGTACTGAGGTGTGACCAAAAATTGTGAATGTTGAATGGGAAGTTGTTGATTTTGCCCCTCTAGTTCTGACTTCTGTCTGTTGGTCCCTTCCTGGCGGCTCTTGTGTGGTGTGGTCCCATGGGTGCTTGGCTATGCTCTTGATACGGAGTTTTGCATGCTTGTGCTGCAGAATGGGCTTCTCACTTCAGGTCTCCAAAACCATGCAGCTTTTGGAATTTGTAAAAAAAAAAAAAACTCTTTTTCCTTTGTGTCTGTGAAACAGCAGAGAAGCATCATGGCCAGGAAGGTGAATTGATCTTAAAAGGGGAGAATAAAGGATGGGTCTGCTGGTATTAAGATGTGAGCTGAAGTCAGAAGGCAGCGCTTGGCATCTTTGCCTTCTAACACAACTTGGTTCTTGACATCTGCATCTGAGGGGGAGACTTTATTGTGCTCTACAACTACATGAAAGGAGGCTGGAGTTGGCTGGGGGTTTGTCTTTTCTCCTGAGTAACAAGTGGTATACAAGTGGCCTCAAGTTTTGGATTGGATATTAGGGAAAATGTCTTCATGCAAAGGGCTGCCAAGCACTGGGACAAGCTGCTCAGGGCAGTGGTGGGGTCATCATCGCAGGAGGGGCTTAAAAGCCATGTAGATGTGGTGCTCTTTATGGTGCTGTAGATGTGGTGCTCTTTATGGTCCAGGCTCTGGAGGAAAGCTGGCTGTGGGTTCATTGTATCACCATGCCTACATCCACCTGGCTGTGTCACCTTGGGAAGGGGACCTCATCTCCATACCCAGGTTTCCACATATGCCTGCTATCTATATTGCATTCATTTTTTTTTTCCAGGAGGCTTTCATTTTATTGCATTTCTTTTAGCATTCCTGGCACAACCTGAGCTTAACCTCAATTAACACTTCCAAGTATTAAAATATTATAATGAAGAACAACCATTTTGCTGACATGGACTGGCAGTATCTAATAATAGGCTGCAATTTTCAGAGCAGCCTAGGGGAATTACACTCTGTAAATCCCTGTGAAATGCAGAATTCGTGCACCTGCTTGAGGCCTTTTCTGAAAATACCAACTGTAACATCAGAATCTTCTTTGCATTTGAGTAGTTTTTTGCTTGTAGAAATGAGAGACCCCATTGAGTTGAGAGAGGAGAGCTTAGATCTGTACGTGATTCCTCTTTTCTTTCCCTTCCCACTGTTCAGTAGGCAGCCAGGGAAGGGACACTAACTCAAGTGTCCTGGGCATCTACTGAAAACAAACAAAGGAAAGCACCTTATACAGCAATATGGGATAGCTCTGTTACATCTGGATCCCTTTCCCTATCCGCTGGGATGCAGGGAATACTTCATATTAATTGAGTGACTTAATGGCCTGATTTTTACAGAAGTGGCTGTGCTTCAGAGGGTGTTTCTGCTCTGATGGGTAATGCTCCTTAGATTGACACTGATGTTCCTCACACTTTTGATGTCTTACCACCGACAAGGGGGATAAACAGACTTCAAGACTTTTTCTTGGTGGTGTTTTTATGAAAATACAGTGAAACAAATTATCTGAAGAAGGCAGCAGGCCTTTGAAGTGGTGCTGAAGTGACAGGTCTGGCCGTGTGGAATAGCTGAAGAAGTGTAGGCCATGGTTCTCCTGAAGTCTTTGTGTAAACAGGGATTATACTTCCATGGACTTGTCCTGCTGGGACTATTTATAGCGTAGCCAGCTCAACACACTGATGTTATCTTCTCTGTACAGAAGAATGGTTTAAAAATAAACAGTCTGGTGGAGAACTTCCCCAGACCTTTGCTTCCTGCTGTAAAGAACTGCAGAGCCAATATTGCTAATAACCACGCTTTGAGGGAAAATTACCCACTCTTGCTATTAACATAATTTGCCTTTTGGCAGAATAAGATGACTTTGGGATGTCACTTGTGTTTCAGCTGTCCTTACAGCTTGCCCAAGTCATGGCTTAGTTACATAAGCAGGTTAAAATAAGCCTGGCTTAGCCACAGAGGTCTAGTCTGACCTAGGAAAGATCTCCCATTCTAGCTCAATGGAAACACATCTGTATCCACAAAATTGTGTTTCTGTTGGATGAATTTCTGCCTCTGGTTCCCTGTTAGCACTCTGGTTCTGCCATCAAACTAGCAGGTATGTACAGGTATAAAACACCTTGGGCCAGTCTTCAGCACCTCTAAAGAAGTTCTGAAACATCACTTGCCCAGTAGAGAGATTGTTTTAGCCCTACTTAGCCACTGTGTTCTTCTTACGATCTTAATTATCAATTATCAGTTTTCGTTTATAGACAATAGCAGCACAGCCCGATAAAAATCAAGAGCAGTGCTGTGCTGTGAGCTACTATCATGAGGATTTCTGTTTGATGTCTACAGCTGGATGCAGATATTGAATTGTTTCAGGCTTTTCAGAGGTACGTTGGATTTTGGTTTGTTGCATTTTTTGCCTTTTTGTTTTCCCTCTTTGGCTTTCAGCTGAAGACTTTTCTTTTTAACCCTGGTGTCTGTTGGCATTGTTTATTTGGTTTCCCAGCACAAGCCTTGGAGCATCCTTGGTGTGTCTCCCAGTAAGCATGGGCTCCTTGCTTGTGTGTGAAAGGATCCACTCCCCTTTATGGGGTACCTTCACCAGCAGTGCAGAAGCCCTCAGACCATTCAGAGCAGCGCAAGAGAGAGATGCTTCAGTGTGCCCTACTCATGTTAGGTTTTCCTGTGCTGTGCTTAATTAGATTGGATTAATTAGTAATTGGATGTGTTACTACAAGTAGAAGCCAGCTCTTGGCGGCTACTCTGCAGCTCTTTGCAGAGACCCAAGAAGGGCTGTGGAGCTCCCTTGTACCTCTAAGAGATCCACCTGGCTAGAAGCTGTTGCCTGACTCGCTTGGCCTCATCACACAGACTTGCAGTCAGGATTTATCTCCTCAGTCATTCTTTTCCTAAACCACTCTGAAGTTATCAGCCCAGCTTTGCTGGGAAACATCAGTGTACTGGGCTGCTGCAGCTAAAGCTTGGTTCTGCATGCTGGAGCAGAAATCCTATGGTACAGAGCTCAAGCACAAACCAGTTTGGTTCTGGGGCATGTTGGGAGCTGGAGAGCACTAGCTGAGAGCTGCAAAGGTCTAAGTGATGCCAGCTCCGTGCCCCGGATCTGAACGTCACAGCGCCAGAGGCACCGGCTACATGGACACAACATTATCTTTCCTTCTCAGCTCAGATCCCTGACAGCCAGCAGCAGCAGGGTGGTTTTCTTTCAGTGGTTACAATGGGAGGATTAACTAAACCTTAACGAATACAGTTTTCCTCTCTCTCAGGAAAAGAACAGCCCAGGAGTTTGGAGGGAGCGTGGGAGGCAGCCTGCAGGCTGGGCAGGAGGGACTGAGGGTCTGTCCTTAGGGATCAGTCCATACAGCCAGCTTCTGGCTGTCATCAGAATAGTGGGGGAGACCCCAGTTGTCATGGGGATGTCTGTTTTAACATGCACACCACAAAAAAAAAAGGCAAATCGACTAACTCATTTTCAAAAGTTGTCTTTTTTAACTGATGGCAGGCAGAAATCCTCCAACACCCTAAACCATCTTGTTATTACAGGGCTGGTATTACTCATTTGCTTTTGGAAAATACTTTGAAATGTTCGGAAGCTCAACACTGAGATTTTTCAGACTGTTTCCAAGACAGTAGTTTGTTGTCTCTTACCGAATCCTGACAGTTGGAAGCAGATGACTAATTTTCTTTTTGAGGTATTTGCACTGTGGGCGGATGGCATGACTCCCAAGACAGCAATTCAAGCACTTTCACCCCGTAAATACAGTTGATATTATACTCAGGTTAGTTCGGGGAGTGAAGGGTTTTGAAAAAAACACCCCAACATATTTTAATAGGGCTGTCTAGTGATTTAAGAGAAACCCCTGAGAGCAGAGAGAATTAAAATGTATTTCAAGTGAAATCACAAAATCTTGAAGGAATTAGGTGCATACGGAGCCTAGCGTGTCTCTTGAATGTTTGGGCCTCTGTTGTCTCATTGGGAAAAATCAGGAGGATAATTAAAATGTCAACTCTTTGTATTAATGATAACTCAGGGAATTTGTTTGCTCTAGCTGAGTAGCAGCTCTTGCTGGCGTGTAATTCTTAGGCCAGACACTTGCAGTGGGTTATCAGGGAGCGTGCTCCAGTAGTTACACGAGGGTGAGCTCTGTCTCCTTATCCCTTGTGCTGTAAATGTCTGTACCCTGCCTTGCTCCTGACCTCAGAGCAGCATCCCTGGGATGCCCTGAGAGGTTCGAACCTGCAGCTCATCATTGGGTCTGCTGCAGCAGTCGTCTTACTGCAACTCCAGAGTGTGTTAATGTTGCTCTTCTGAGCTCCCATTCTTCCTCCTCCTCCCCCCCAAAAACCTCCTTATTTTAAAATGAATTTCTTCTGCCTGTAATTTTTTGGGACTAGCTTGGGTGACGCATTTGGTGGTGCAGTCATCAGGCAATAACCCCTCCCTGTTGCTCCTTACCCTCTGCTGAGATGTTTGTGCTCCCTGCGCTGTGGCTGAGAGCCCTTCATCACCCACAGTGCAGACTGACCTGCTCGGTGTTAATGCCAGCAAAACCCTCCCAACCCATCAGACCAGAGGGTGTTTCAGAGGGACGAACTAATACTGTGTTTACAGGTGAATAACTGCATTAAAACACAACACCTTGGCTTCTGCTTCATTTGGACTTTTAAGACTACTAGCAGGTGTTGTTTCTATAGAGGGGGGAAGATAGGAGAAATAGTAAGTCTGTGTTACTGAGATTTAGGTGCAAGCTCACGTACTCTGTAAGCATTATGTGCCAGCTGATGGCAATAACTACCCCAGCCATGTCTTATGCAAAGCAAAGAGCTTGCTTAAAATTCCAACTATTACACAGCAGCATAAAATTAACAGTATGGAATCTGACCACTGGCCACTGATCTTGGTGACTGTGCAGTGCTGGGTGGGGAACTGCTCAGACAAAAAAGCAGTAGGAAAGTCACTGGAAGTGATGAACTTTTTTTCTGTTGTGGCTTGAATAACTCTCTGCAGGCCCCTGTACTTCCAGCTTTCTCATTTCCTTAATTAAAGATAGTTGCACTGCAGTAGAGGAGAATCTGTAAAGCAGCAGTTCAGTATTTGCTTGAGCTTTGTACATAGATGCTCAGAAAGTCTCATCCCAGGGAATTTTTCCTGAGCTCGTATGGATGACAAAGTAGTAAACAAATCTCCTTGCATTTACCAAGGAAATGACCTAAGTCCTGCCAGGTTGAACTATCCCAGAGTGTAAATTGCCTTGTTAATGTCAAAATACCTCTGCTCATCTCTACAACCCAGTCTCTCATGCTGGTGAATTATTAGGCCACGCTCAGCTGCTTCTCAGGATACTGGAATGAAGGGGAAAAATTGTTGTGTACCCAGGACATTGCTGCCTGTCCTCTTCTGGCTTGTTCGTGCAGCAAGGGAAAAGCATTCCCCATCATCACCTTATTAGTGAGGGAGGGTTCAGCACAGATGGACAGGTTTGGAGGGTTCTCCACCCTCCCTTCAAAGGGCAGCTTTCCTTCCTGACCCATGACACCCTCCATCCCCGTACTGCTGCTCCATGAGATGCAAACCAAGCCACTGCAGTAACCTGTGGTGAAAAGCTCTGAACTGTCTCAATTTCACTGGAGTGTTCTAGTAAATTGCTGCTTCTCTAAGTGTTTGCTTATAATATGGAAAAAATGGTTCAATGACAGGGAAGAGCAACCCGGTGCTGACTGCAGACAGTGCATACGTGCCTGTGCCCCTGCGTTGGACTGCCCTGCACGCTTTAACTTGGCTATCTGCTTCCTCATCCATCTCCAGAATTCCTCTGTATTTGCAAAGCCCAAACCGAAGCCATTAAGGTACAGAACAGTATAAACCTCCTTAAGTTTTTCAAGGTCTGAGTGAAGAACAGCTCCTGGATTTGTAACTAAACAATGAAGCCAGCAGTGCTGGAGAGGTGGCATGCCAAGAGGACGGACAGACAAGTGTCTAGGAGCTCCCCTTTCAAAAGATGCTATCCTACAGTTCCTGAAGTGGCCCACAGATACTTGAATCCACCCTAGCTCCTCATCATCTCCGATCCTTGCTAAACCTTAGTTCAGTGAACACACTGCAGAGAAGCTTATAAAGACTGAACTGCATGTTTATGTCTGGATACTGGAAGCTGGGAGCCTCAGCAGTTGAAAAACAAAACATCACTCATTGGGCAAGCCTTTTAACTGAAATCATCCAGTCAAAACCCATTTTTCCCTAGTTGGGATAAGAGAAGAATCTATCTTTGTGTTAGCACAGGGCTCAGAAGTAGGTGTCAATTAGAAATCTGGAGATTAATCTCTTGGCAAATGAACAGCAGTGAGAAATTTGACATTATAAAGCTCATTTTGTCTCTTTTTTTTACATGACTGGATAGGTACCTGGTTCATTGCTCTGCCTCTCTGGACTCTAATACTACTGACAGTCAAAATGCAGTTATTAAAGGATTACTCTAATTGTGTAAAGTGAAAACTAGTAATTCAGTACCTAAATAACATCCTCTTTAAAAGACTGATTTAGCAGAAAAACTCTCCTCCCAGGCCTGTAATTTGGACAGCTCAGTGGCAGTCAGGAAAGCTTCCCTTGCGATCGGCGGTGGCTCGTGTGGGTGTACTGAGAGAGAACACAGTCGCTTACACTCCTTGTTAATTGGGCATTGTAAGACTTCACCAGTATTTCCAGACTGGAATCCTGGAAGTTTGCTTTTACTGGCCTTGGTGTCACTGCAGCCAACCCCGTGGAAAAGCCTTGGACCTTAATTTCACTTTGAAACCTGAAGTGCCTCTGAAAACCCTGCTGAACTGGGGAGTGGTGGTGGGGAATGAGACCTCACCTCAGTTTTAACATTTACTGAAGAGCAACTAGATACAAATCAAATGATTTTTCTGAATGTGTCAAATACTTCAACTACTGCCTCTGTTGTATATGCAGATAAAAAGCTGGAATACCTTAGCAAAGTAAGGTCTGTGTTCTGAGACTAGTATGCTCTTAGAGAAATAGGGAGCAGAGAAGATCAAGTAGCTTTTTTTTAAAAGATGATGTTTCATTGTTGGTGGTTTATGTTTATTCCACACACTGGATGTTGCTAACAGTTCAGTTTTTGTTTTTAAGGATGAGGATTTGCTTGTTCAAAACCTGCTACTGCTATATTCTTAACAAAGGATGTTTAATTAGCTGTAAACTAGCTATGACAGTGCTCCTTATCTTAAAGTTACAGTATCTGCTTACTCCTGAATGTGTGTTCCAGGAATGTGTATGGACTATTGAAGTTTGCTTTGTTTATCCACTCTGACAATTCAATCTGAAGCTTTGATTACTAACAACAGAGTAAATCTGTCCAACTCTGATGAAAATCCTATCCAAAATATAAATCTCACCAAGTTTTGAAGGTCTACCATATA
Organism: Gallinula chloropus; assembly: GCF_964237585.1. Classification (NCBI taxonomy): domain Eukaryota; kingdom Metazoa; phylum Chordata; class Aves; order Gruiformes; family Rallidae; genus Gallinula; species Gallinula chloropus. The sequence goes on from NC_140090.1 coordinate 79,369,167, forward strand.
CTGTACTAGGGACTTCTCTATTCCCTGCCCTTGTAGATCCAAGGATCCTTGTAGATCCATGAGCTGTCACGGCATGCTCCTTGCTTCAGTATGGCTTAAAGGTTATCACATGGCACATCCACCATTTGGAGAGTGACAAAGCCTGAAAGTTCATCTTTTAGTAGCTGGAATGGACTGTACACTTACAGTATAAAAAGTATATAATTATAAAAAGAGAGGGAGTGATTATCTGAATGGCTGGGAGGAAAGGAAGAGAAGCCTGTGCTGTTGCTGTCGGAACAAGAAAATGACAACTGCTTTGTGGGAACAGCTGAGAAAATGGTATGTATGGACTGGAGTTAAAGAACCCACCAAGCCACCTTCAAGGACTGCAAGATCCACAAAACACCAGTTTCTGCAAAAGAGATTTCTTACCCTGCAGTAAGGAAGCTGTGGCCAAAGAGATTCCCTGTCTCTGCCTTGGAAAGGCGAACTGTTACCACCTCCAAGGAGGTCTGGTGTCTGTGTGTTGGGAGCGATCTGTAAATGAGGTGTACTCTGAAACACAACAGCTATAGTGGGGGCAAAGAGATGAGAATTTTAGGAGGTGGCCTTAAGAAGAGCAATAGAATGGATGTGACCACTCCAAAGGAGAGGTAAAAGGGCTCTGCGTACAGATCCCGGAGTGCAAAACCAAGCTAGTTGTGGCAGTCCTTTTCCAAATGACCACTGCTGCAGTCTCTTAGAACCTGGTGGTGCTCAGTGCATGGTGCAATTTGTGCATCACAGATGGAATTTGTTGTGTTCTTTCTGGTTTTCATATATTTAGTTGTAGTGCAGCTGTCTTCTGCTGTTAAACTTCTCTATCTATTGCTTCCCTCCTCAACTTTGCCATGTCTGTAATTGAAAAAGCAAAACAAAACCAAAGGGGGGAATCCCAAATGAAACCCTGTGTGGTATCATTTCTAAAGGCTCTGCTTTCAGAGGCTGTGTTCTTGGAATCTTCAAGCTTTCTTTTCTCCTTATGTGAAATAAGGAGCTCCTCAGTTTTTAAGAGTGTTGCCTCGTTGTGTGTAGGTGGATTGAGGAGACGGCAGAGGTTGTTACTACCTTTATTTGCTCTGTCTGCTTTGTCTGAGCTGAATAGCTGGAATGGACATTGGAAGTAGCTCCTGAGAAGGAGAAAAGCAAACAATCTGGGCAATAATTGCTTTGGCTATCAGACTTTGATTTACCATTGTTCCTGAGTCAGGATGATAAGTTTATGCTCTGCTCTTGTGACCTTGAGTTTGATTGCTTGGAGTATTTTTTAAGACAGAAGTACTTGGGTGAGGATGCTGTCCTCTCCTCTTTCGCTTAAACATCCATCTAGACACATGGTAGTGGTCTATTTTCTGCTTAGAAATGATAATAAGAGGCACAAATATCCCTTATTCATTGGAAAACATGAAATGCCATTTAAATTCTGTCCATAAGAACATGCTCTTTCAAAGCCTCTTGGAAGGAGCTGGGGACTGTTTGTTTCATGAGTGTTTGTTGAGGGCTCTTTAAATTCCTGAACCACTGTTGGCTAACAAATGAATATAAATTATCCCTGAAACAGGTTCGTTTAATTCTTGTCTAATGTGTAGCATTTGGCCTGTCAGAGTCAAAACACTGTGACTTATTTTAGTATGGCAAATTGAGTGCTTTGTTTATTAAAAATCGCTGATTCGTTGTATAATGAGAAGGGCCCAGATTGCTGCTACTTCCCCCAGTAAGGATTGAAATTACAGGTCAGCTCTGCTCTCCAGCTGCCAGGTACCTGTGATCTGTCTTCTGTTAGGTATTTCCAGGTATCACTTAGCCAGGTTTTGGAGATGGTGACTTGCATTTTGCTTTCAGTCCTGTGGCTGGTTTCACTCGGTGCTGCAGCTCGGTTCGGGCAGGTATGGCTGCAGCTGATACAGGTTGCTAATAGTTTGCTAGAAGGTGAAGCAAGTATCCTTTGCAGCATAAAACTTGGCTCATGTTGTAAGCCTACACCTTGCATCATGTAATACTTTGAGCTGGAAGTCTGAGTTGAAGCTGGAGCTCTGTTACTTTCCTTCACACATTACTCAATATGTATGTCGTTGAATGCCCTTTGCTATGATGTCATTTATTAAATTTTCTGGTAAAAGCTTCCACATAATAAGATATAATTACCATTTTGCCAAAGATTTACTAAAAATAATGATGCACATAAGAAATGCTGAGTTCTGCTACTCTCCTTGCATTTTGGGAAGGGTCACAGGCTAGGGATAATGATTTCTATCCCTATCTCCAAATCTACTACGTGTTATTTAGATAGATTTAATGTATTAAAATTCCATAATGCCTGATGGTAGGAGCTGTGTTTCTTGATGGCTGGAATTTGGCAGCGTGTGCCCAATAACTAGGGCCTGATCCCAGGGGAAGAGACAGCTCCTGCTGCACCCTCAGAGCCTGGGATTTGGCTCCGTCAGATGTCAGAGCTGCTCTGTGCTTCATCGCTGCCGTGGTTCCTCCCTTTCTTTCCAGCAGCTGAGTGCTGTATGTTGTTGCTAATTGCAGATAATGTAGTACTGACATTTTGAAGAGTATACATGGGTGATATTCACCCAAAGGACGATACTGCTATCTTCAGAGATGCTGATACAGTTTAGCTGGCATAGACTCCTTCGGTGATGAATTGCAGTAATAGCAGTTCAGGACCTGCAGTGTATTAGTGAAGATGAATCCACTGAGCACCGGTCCCATGGCACTACAACAGCTCTTAGAGAACACCTATTTTCACACAGGAGCAAAATCTGGTTAAAAGATTTATCTGCTGGTTGGTTTTTGGGTTTTATTGTGTGGGATGGGATGGTTTTGTTTGGTTTTTGAGGGTTTTTTTTTTATTTGTAGCAGCGTTATTTATATTTGTTTCTTGATGCATGTTATTGTAAGGATTTTAACCTATATTAAACCAGGAGCATCCCATAAACACATCCTTTTCTCTTTAAGCGGATGGAAGACTCCTGTATGCTACAGTCAGCAGAGGAGCAGCAGTAGTACTGCTTTTAATTTCTTGTTATAAACTTACCTAACACCTGGTTGTAAAAGGAAAAAAGAACATGATAAAATTGAGAAGATACTAATAGGGTACACAGTGGTGCATGTCTGTGGCAGACATGTAGAAAGGAATGCCATAATTAGAAAGAATTAATCCAATAAAAGGATGAGGGAACCCATCCCTTGAAATCGATGTCTCATTTGAAGGAAAAGGGGATAAAACCAGGCTTTGTGTTAGTAAGGTGTTGGTGCTTTGCCACAGGAACAGTGTTCTTCCAGCTCTGGAGTGGGATCAGTGGAGAACAGAGATGTCCCAAAGCAGAGTGCTGGACTCCCTGGTGCAGCCTCCTTTAAAATCACCCAGGTGCTAGAAAATCAGAAGGATTCGGAATACAAGAATTCCTAAAGCAGGATAAAACATGTGGGTGTGCATCTCCCTCCCTTCCTCCTTCCCCACCTCTGCAGCCATGATGTCTGGCTTGGAAGGGGCGTGTGTGGGCTGTGACTGGAGCTTATGGAGCTGTAGCTGAAAGTGGCTGTGAGTAGAAGGCTTCTTTTCCTCTCAGTAAGTTTTAAGGCAGCACTTTTGCGTGTCGTTATGTTTAAAATAGACTCCCCCATCTGAAACCCCCGTATCTGTAGAAACTTTGCTTTGTAATGAGCGTCAGCCACTGGTTTAACTGTCACTGGTTCCATTTACTGTCAGAGAATCATGAAAACATTTTAATTCTCTCTTCCATGTGCCACAACTTAGTTAAAAAAGGTTTCAAAGTGTGTGATGTGTCCTTAGGCAGTGATTTCACCATTGCTGGAGACTCGGTGTGAGGAGAGTAAAGGAGTGCTGATAAATAGGCTCATTTTGGTCAAACAAAAGGTCCTGTGGACTCAACTACACAAGTCTGGGTGTGTAAGGGGCAGCAGAGAGATTGTGAAGAACTGGGGTTTATGAATAGTTCTGCTATTTGAGGGCTAATGCAGGCTGCAGCTATGTCAGGCTGACAGCTACAGCAGGAGTATCTGAAGGTATGAGCAACCATGGATAGTTCGGGCAAGACCTCTTCTGAGCTGAGGGGAGGGATGTGCTCCTAACGCCGACTGTGTGAAATGGCTCTGCTTACCTGAGGGCGAAAAACATGTGTTGGGTAGACCTGTTCCTTTTCTACCTTTAGGAAAAGATAAAATGTGGGTATGGGGGAGCAATGGTACATATAGCAGATGACTTTGTGGGTAGATGTGTGTGTTCATGCATGAGGGTTCTTGACCAGATGGTGGCTTATAATGAAGAAAGATTTTTCCATATTTTGTGGTCTGAGAAGCAGCGTGCTGCTTTGTCCCAATTCTATGGTATTTTCTGCAAGTTCACAGAATCACAGAATCATAAGGGTTGGAAGGGGCCTTAAGAGCTCATCAGGTCCAACCCCCTGCCAAAGCAGGGTCCGTAGGACAGGGTACACAGGTTGGTGTCCAGACAGGGCTGGAATCTCTCCAGAGAAGGAGACTCCACACCCCCTGGGCAGCCTGTCCCAGGGCTCCCTCACCCTCACTGTGGAAAAAGTTCTTCCACAAAGTTATGAAAGCCAGATGAATACTTTTTCTGAATAACAATTAAAAAACAAAGGAAATCAGTAAGTCTGCATTGCTTTCAGGTAGATCAAGCAGCTTCCCAGCCTGAAGATCCAAGACTTGACAAGGTATTCTAAAAATACAGTAACCTGCTGTAAAATAAACTGGAATGCTAAGGCTGTGTTGACAGCATTGTCCAACAGCTAAGATGATTTTTTAATGAAAAACATTTTCGATTTTTAGGAATAACAAGATGCTTTCTACATTCCTGGGGAAAGAGTTGAATTGCAAAGCTTAATATGTACCCTTCTGACTGAAGCAAAAACACGTGCTGCTTCAGACAGCATCAGCTGCTGGTTCTTAATTTTAAAATCCAGATTTCTTCTGACAAATTATGATTTAATTACAGGAGTATTTAAAAACACAAACAGTGCACATATATTTTGAGGTGCTTTCATTGGATAAAAGCCAAGTGGAGTTGTTAAGGAGATAAGTTGAACTGTCTAGGTAAAGGTTGTCCTGTGTTGGAGCAGCTATTATTTCCAATGACTTCAAGGCTGATTTAAGTAACGTAAGTTAAGGGTTAACAAAATGCTGTTTCTTTATGTTTGAGTTTCTTGTGCGTAGAACGCTGTGTACGCTGTAAAGGAGACTTTGATATTCAAAGTTTTAATTTAATTTCCTTCTGAAATACCATTAAAAATCCAGAAGGCGAAAGACAAGATTCATGTGCCACTAATGGAATTATATTAAGAGTTGTAATAATATCCCTTAATCTTAAAAAGGTAAGTCTCTTACAGAATTGAGGTTTTTCTGCTGCTTTTCATGCCATGTGAGGTATTATGGTTAATACAAGTTGCTGACGTGAAAGCATCCTCACTAATCCTGTTTGGAGAGCGGCTTGTTCTGTGCTTGTTAGAAAAGGTACAAGGGGAGATATGATAGGCCCTTCGTTAAATAACTACTTAATTACATCCTAGGACAAGCAGATACCAAATCTGTGAACAGCACTGGCAAGCCTCCCTAGAACTCTCCTCTGAAACAGAACTGAGCCCGCATGAGCAGCACCGCCTGTAGCATCTCGGTGCAAACCCACACTAGCAAATTCAAGGGCAGGACCTGTTAGAAAAGGCATTTAAACCAGCTTGTACTCGTTCAAAAAAGCTTCTACTCACCCTTCTCTGTGAGCTTCTCCTTTCTCTAGCTCCTGTATAACACCCAACAACACTTTTATGGTTTCCTGACTAGAGCTGATCAAATTTTCCATCATCTGAAGCTGCGCTTTCAAGTCCACAACTTCCGTGTGAGGCACGATTTGTTGGCATTCCTCGCTCACCGCCACGGCTGTCTGGCAAGGCGGATTGTCCTCCATGGGCGAAACGTTTATCTGAAGGGCCTGTTCGTTACATTCGGTGGCTGTGCACTGCGCCCGTGACGAGCAGGCTCGAGCATCTCCCGCCTGGGGCTGAACCCCGTTCAGGTGCACGGTCCTCTTTTTGTCCTCCTCGGCTGTCGGGCACGGTGACCAGTCAGTCTCGGCCGTGAGGTTTGGCAGGTCGCTCTGCGAGGCGTTTGAACCAGCTGCTGGCAGATAAACGGTGGCCACTTCAGTCTTGAAGACCCTCCCATGCAGGGGCTGGGTGATCTCCTCACTCCCCGGCCTCCCCACCGCCTGTTTCCCTCGGCCGGGCTCCTCGGCAGCGGGATCGGCCGAGTTTGGGAGCGGAGGCGGCGGCGGCGTCTCTCCGGGAGAGCTGTGCAAATCGCTGCTTTTCCAGGCCTCGTTGTCGCAGGACCCCGTGTTGGTGCGTTCGTTGAGGTGGGAAATGAACTCCGCTGTCTGCAGGCTGCCGGCCTTCTTGCCCCACGGAACGGCCTCCCCTGAGCTTCTGCCCTCTTTGTCCTTAACGTCTATTAGAAACCCGTTGTTTTGACTCTTAAAGGTGTCGACAGTCGAGGCGCTTTTAAGAATATTCCCTTTTTTCCGGTCCAGAGGAAAGGTCTGGTAACACTTCTTAAGATCAGGTGAAGTCTGAACTCCTGTGCTCTTGGTGACGTTGGGTATCGACCTCCGGGCCGGCACCGTCATGTACTTGCGATACGCCGTTTTGTAGGAGATGGGCTTGGCGTCTCTCTTCTCGGGATCCTGCGTGGTGGAGGACAGCTGTTTGTCCCGCTGCTCGTTCTGGGCCTCGCAGATATCTTTAAATCTCACCTGGAGGGCTTTGTTTCGTTTCTTAATCTGCCTGTTGGGATCCAGTGCGTATTTCATCTCCAGTGCGAGCGAAGCTGCTGGCTCAACTTCGCTTTCCGAGGCGGTGAGTAAGCATTTGCTGGGCTCCTTACTCACCATGATGCCTGCATTCAAAAACAATCCAAAAAGCTTCGTGTTACAACAGAAATGCTACTTCCCCCCCGCCCAGGACTGCAGTTTTTTAAGCTACCTTCCTCCCCTCTCACCAATACAGCTGCCACTCGCATCCTTTTTGCCCAGCTCTCTGAAATCATAGTCCTTCATACTAGATTTTAGTGTCTTGATTTGACAGGTAATAAAAAGTACAGGGAAAACAAAGAACACCTGTCTTTAGACACATAGTCTAGAGCATGGAACGCCCTGTTAATGTTCCTTTAATGCAAATGTTTAGCAGGGAGAAGTGTCCAACTGGCATTAGTTTTTACAGGATGCTTGCTTACAAAACGTGTTTCTTCTGTGTAATGTACCCTGCATCCTTGCAAGAAATTAATTGGTCCTTTGAGGTGTCATTATTTGGATTTTTTGTAAAAGAAAATTACAGAATCACAAGTTTGGAAAAGACCTTTAAGATCATCAAGTCCAACCGTTCCCATCCTATGCTAAACCATATCCCTAAGTACCTCATCTACCTCATAGCTAAACTTAAAACCTGGATATAGATTAATTTTAATTAGCAACTGGTTGTTATGCATGAAATTTATGAACTATTGAAGTTTGTGGAAGAAATCAGCGGTGCATCAATTAAGGTTTTGCTTCAAATGCAAAACAACCTATCCTTTCCTAAAAGCAGTAATAGGCCTTTATAATAGAGCTGCTTATCCCAAAGGATCCTAAAGCACTTAAAAAAAAACCCAAACACAAAAAACCTGTGATGATTCACAGAAATTACTTAATACTGCTATTGAAATATAAGCACCTCCTCAAGGATGAAAAGATGCCAACTGCTTGAGACAGCACATAGCAAAAAGCCCCGAAAGCTCTATGGCCGTACAGATCTTACAGCATCGGTAGTAACTGCGTAGTTAAGACCTCATTTTTTACTCTTCATTTGAAGTTGCTGGTTTTACTTTCCTAGTGTGCAGATTTCTCCCTAATACTGAGATTTACTGAATTACCGAATCCCCACTTAATCCAAGTATTGTGCGTGTATCTCCCAATTAAACATCAATCTGCCCTCAGAAGGGCTCAGGGTGCAACATAAAAGGAGTGAAAGGACTTTTGGATATGGTATTTGAAATAAATTTTAAATTAAAAATTCTTTTATCTCATAAATAAGAAATGTGAAACTCTTGGAGAGTTCACTGCCACAACCAGCATGTGCTTTCTAATGTTAACTTGGTGGCTTAAGTGAGTGAATCCTTATATGACTGGCTTATATTTAGTTTTAATTTAGGAAAAATAAAATAAGATATTTAAATGAAAAGCTTAATGTTCATATAGCAGTATTTCCCTGTTAAACCACACAGCTGTGCATGGCAGGCAATCTGTTGGACTTCTGGGTTATCAAATAGCTTTCAAAAAATCTCCTGCAAGTAAGTCCTTATTTAATATCTGTATTTTTTTCTCCCCATGTTTTGCCTCCTTGGTCCCAGTAATTTGTGGACAAATAACTGAAATTTTCTAGAATCAGTCTAGTTTTCCTTTTTCTATCTAACTTGTCATGTTCAGGGAGTGGGGAGGGGGCAGCTGTCAGTTCAGAAGGGGAAGTTTCTATCTGTAATCCGAGTGATGTGGTACTAAGTCTCTAGGAGGAAGCAGAGAGGAAAGATTGAGGGCAAAAACCTTGAAATAATGGAGTTATGGCATCTGAGATTGCTAGGTACTAGTTTTCAAACCAGTCAGCTTCCCGAGATGCTGATGGTAAGAAACACAGATGTACATCCCTCTGTCTAAGGTTGGAAATTTGGAATCCTTCTGTGAACGAACATCCAAGTGCTGTTATAAGGCAGAGGCCTGATCCATTAGCCTGCACCTGGACAGACCTTGGCTTTAGGCACAGTTAGAATGTATTATAAAACCTGCTATCAGACCCAAAACTCTGCAACGTCATTAACGTGGAACTCCTGGACAGAGATCTGTACCAGTCTGGTAAATTAATGCATTTTACTGAAACTAGAGTAACACAAGAGCCATTCTACCCCTTAGTTTGCAAACCCACCGCCGTGAGTTCATGCACCACTAAGAAACTGTAGCAAATATGAGATGCTGCTTTTAGGAAGACCTGAAATATTCAGTAATTAGGCCTGAAAAGAGGACCTGCATTCTTTTACCTGTAAGAGAGCCTTACCAAACCAGGCTGTGGGACCTGAAAGTCACATAGTACAAACATCTCTTCAGATCCCCCAGTTGTCAGAGGCAGTTTTCTGGCACTCAGTTACTCAACATCAGGATCCACTAACATACAATTTATTCCATAGTGCTGGCTGGATGTTTTCTTAGCATACCTCTGAGCTGTCTCTATTTTCAGATTGAGATACCACTTTAATCCCCTAATCTTCATGGCTTTCAGACCACTGGGGCTGTTTGGAATGGTTTGATAGTTGGAATTAATGGAGTCTGGAACCCAAACAAAACCAGGAGCCTGGTGAGGTGCCGTGGAACTGAGCTAGATCAATGGGGTTCTGTATTCTGTGATGCAGCTGATGTCAGGCGTGTCTTTAATAGCCGATACATCGATTCTTCAAACATTGTTGGTCTCCTGTTCCCAACTGCTTGGGCCTGATTGATTGAGCTAATCTAGAGTTTTCTATTCCCACTAGTCGCTTGTGCTAATAATTCTATAGATAGCTGTGATTAAGAAGGACAACAACCAAAAAGAACTAGCTTTGTTTAGTCTTGCTCGGATCTCAGTGTCTCCAAAGAGAGCTGTATGTGCACATCTGATACAAGAGTGAACAGTTAGTTGATTACAAGTTAAATATTTAAGATGGAAGAGTTTATATAACCCTTTCTGAGGCATTTTTTTTTTTTCTTCTCCATTTTTGCTTTGGATGAGGGGTTGCCTCCACTTTTGGCTTACTTAAGCACTAGCATTTACAGCATCATCTCCTGGGAGGCCTCACTTAATCATTCAACCTGCACTTGCAGTCAGACTCGTGCCAGAGCCTGCCCTCCTCCTACCCAAGCAGAGCCAGCGTGTGGAGCGATGTCCTGGGGATGGGAGCTTGCCGTGGGCACAGCCTGCATCCCAGCCAGGAGATCTCTCCATGTCATGTCTTTCCTTTCCCTGCACTGGGATCTGTAACTCAGCTGCCCGTTGCTCAGCTCGGGAGTGTTTTCTGGAACACAGGGCAAGGCTGGTGTACATAAAACACACAGCTGATAAATATCACAGAAGCTGCAGGATTTCTGGATACTTAGGAAAACGGCTGATATGGAGTTTCACAGTTTGCATGAGGGCTGCAGAGTTTATGGCTTACACTGTCAGGGGCCTAATAAAGGCTTTGAATTTGAATTTTAGTTGCAGATGCCAATTAAATACAGATAATAGATTTAAACTTTATTTTTTCTGTAGTTATGCTAAACAAACCCTGATTGCATGAGATGATTTTCTAAGCTAAATATTTAAGTAATCACAGAGCTTATTTTTCAGTTTTTAGCCTTGATTTGTTTATAACCTTCTGGCTGATTACCCTTAAGCAGTGTTCCCTTATGTTTAAATATGGAAATAAACTATTAAATAATAATAATAAAAAGCCATGCACAGAGAAGCCTTAAGAGAGTATAAAATCTTCAGGGGAAGTTAGGGAAACCACCTCCTTTATTTTTTGGGTTCTCCCTAGTGTGTTTTATTCAGTTACATAAATCCTTCCCTTTTGGTTCTCCATTTATTGATGCTCTCCAGATTTCTTCCCCTCAGTCCAGATTTCCTCCCCCTGGAGCTGCACTGGGCATTTCTAGGCAGGAGACCTCCATTGTGCAACTCACGCCTCAGTTATGAGGAGCGATGGGTACCCAGCATTTTGGCTCAGATCAGCAGCAGAAGGTAAAGCTCAGGTCCAGCAGAAACCTCCCCTCTCAATCCCAAACTCTGCAGAGTTGCTGCACTAGGTGAGTTCATAGAATCACAGAATGGTCAAAGCTGGAAGGGACCTTAAAGACCATCAAGTCCCAACCCCCTGCCATGGGCAGGGACACCTCTCACCAGCCCAGGCTGCTCAAGGCTCCATCCAACCCAGCCTTGAACACCTCCAGGGAGGGGGCACCCACTACCTCCCTGGGCACCCTGTCCCAGGGCCTCACCACCTTCAGAGTGAAGAATTTCTTCCTAATATCCAATCTAAATCTACCCTTTAAAACCATTCCCCCTCGTCCTGTCACTCCAGACCCTTCTAAAAAATCCCTCCCCAGCTTCCCTGTAGCCCCTTCAGGTACTGGAAGGTGCTATAAGCTCTCCCTGAGCCTTCTCCTCTCCAGGCTGAACAAGCCCAACTCTCTCATTCCAGTGTTGAATTTCCAGACTGATTTGTTAATGAAGGAAAAGGAGATCTGAATCTTACCTTATAATTTGTATTTCATTTCTGTCAGTGGTATGATATGGAAGTATACTAACGGGTTAATAAGCAGAGTGGAGTTAAAACTTTCCAAGTTCCAAAGGCAGCTGAAAGGCACAGATCTCAGAATCTGTATTTTTCAGAGCAAATGAAGGCTTTGGAGATGCAGCTGTAAACTTCTGTGTATGTACTAAGAGCAGGCGGGTTTTCTGTGCATCTCTGTAATGGCTTAAAGGAAAAATAAGGCAAGGGATTGCAAATGATTGGGCTTTACCATGTAAAGGAAGGCTCTGAGTGATCTGCAACATCTTTAGGCTTCTGAATACATCGAGGTTATAATTTCTCATGAGAAATCCCCACTGCCTCATATGCCATCTTTATATGTCTAAATATCATCAGAACTTTTAATTATGCATATTTGTTTTTCAAAAAGTCTTCTAGTCACATTGTAAGTGTATATGTAGAATATAACACACTCCTGTCATTCAAAATAGACATTTGAAAGAAACTTGGATTTACTTCATATAAACTGGTATGATATAGAAGCCAATTCTCTGTTAATTCCAAACAGACCATCGTGTAAAACAGTGATAACAACCTGAGGGTATTTTACATGTAATCTAAATGCTCTTCTTGATTTGGAGTTAAATAGACTCCTTCTAATATCATGTTATTTCTTTGACCTTCAGGCATTTTGACTTCATTAATTTAGGAGTATTTTTACCTCTTTAAAAGGAATCCAATTGTTAGAATACCTGACAGTGGTGTTATGATACAAACATGAAAATCACAGAGTAGTATCCTAAATACTGGTAAGTAATGCCCAGTAAATTAAACTGTATAGATAAAAATGCTGGAAAATATTAATGATCTCAGCCAATTACTACATACTAGTTGTTTGCAGGAACATTTCCTGTGTGTTACTATTTTTAAATAGAGTTTTAATACATAGGTATGAAAATAAAACAGAACTTCTGGGTAAATTTGGGGGGGCAGGTATGCCCAATTGTTGTGGTGTAAAAGGTACCTATGACTATTATTAGGAACCCCCCCCATGAGTCTATCAGCATACAGAACTGATGTGGTAGACCAGCCTGTCTTGCTTTTATCAGAGTCATTCATGTAGAATAATAGAGTTAGCAGTGCTGGTAAATGTCAAACTAGTAGGGTTTTTTAAAATCTGTTTTAAACCCCTGGGCACTGAACTTGAATTTTCTCTTGAGCTTCTTTATTTATTGCTCAACACTGAATCCATTCTTACTGCTGTGCTTAAGTATTCTGTATTTTATCACGTAGAGGAGGAATTGCCCATGCCTTATCTTCCTGCTTGGAGAAGTTTGCACCATTTCCATGAAATACAGAGTATTTCTTCCCTTTGCTTAAACTGATGCTTCCCAGCCTGGTCTGGAGATGCTTGGGGACTTCTCACCCACGTTACTGCTGTGCATACCAGAAAGGAAAAGCTCCTTTATGCTCCCTAGCAAAATTACAGTTTGTGAAGGGAGGGGGTTTATATCTTCAGTGGGAAAAGGATGAAGAGGTTCCACAGATTGAAACCACATCTGCTAATTTAGACTGACCCTCTCTTGTTCAGTTATGTTCCCCTCCAAAACCCAGCGTTATTTAGAGTGAATGCACCACCCTGCAATCTGCAAATGTTTGGTAGAGTCATGATGGTTCTTAGTAGCATTTCAAAAAGATGGATCTATCGATCATCCGTTTTCAGTGATGACATGATAGATCCATAATTGCCTTGAAAGTCTTCCTTTGGAATAAACATGATCATGTGGCATTTGATTTGCCTTCTCCATTTTTTTTCCCCCTCCCATCCAGTGGTAGGCTCTGTAAGAAGGATGTATAAAAATCATACCCTAGCTAATGGCTGAGATAAACAATAAATGCCTTTAAATGCTCTTGTGAGCTCTAGCTTTACAACTAAGTGGCAACAAATATAATGTATGATTTAATAAGCCTGTAGAATTTTAGATGGAGCAGGAATCTATTGTAGGATAAACTATTTAAAATTTCCCTTCCAAAACCAATTTCCCTGAAAGCACAAGCTGGTATATGCTATTTTCTGTGTTTCTGACATGTCTGCTTTGCGTTCTGAACACAAATTTTAATAATCCTTAGCTTTTGTAGCTTCCTATATTGTTACTTGCCTAAAATGAAAAGGAATCCATTCAACGTGATGCAATTTTATGCAGGAAGGGCTGCTCTTCCCCTAATGTGTGCATGCAACTAAGAGTAACACGAACAGGAGGTTTGTGCTTGCATTAAAACTAGCCTAGATCCTTATGGTCTGAGTTAGTAGCTATTACCTAATGCAGTGTCAAAAGATGTTCCCTGTCAGTGTGTGGTGTTATAATGTCAAATTATAATGTCAAATTTGTTGCAGTGGCAAACATTTGCTAGGATTTAGTGTACTGGAAAAAAATAACATTACTGGTAAAAGAATTATGCTTATTTTTTTCCTTACTGTGCTGTGCAGCTATTGCTAGTAGGAAAATCTGAGCAAAGGTTTATTAGCATTATTTTGCCATGTAAATCTGTGCAACTCTTTGTCGGTGTTACAGCTGGTACTCGCAGTGTAAGGATGCTGCTGAGGATGTGTTGCTAGGAGAATCACAAATAGTTCTGCTTATACTGTACTGTCTTCCAGGAGTCCAAAAGCCAGCGTGCTTCCACTAGAAGGCTTTTTTCATTTTTATGGGACTTTCTGTTAAATAATTGAAATGGCAAGCTGTTAAAAACAGGAGCTTAAGGACAGCTCCTGATCTGCTTTATGGTTGAATGCTAACTTTTAATTGTTCTTAATGAGGGTCGATACTTTTTGTGGGTGTGCAGGAGAAAAAAAAAACAACAACCCACCCATGCACCACCAGTAAAAAAAGCAGTTTTGTTCTATCAGCTTCAGCCAACAGCTCTGCAAAACTGTCAGACCTCAAGGGAGACTGATCTGGGTACTCAGGCCAGAGAACATGTCCAGCCTGTCAGCATCTCCATCGGCTGCAGCTTGTTTTCTTTTCCACCGTAGCATTTCAAGCGTAGGGCAGGGTAAAGAGGAGAAATTAGCTGAGTGGGTTGTAACTCTGTGTATCTTTGGCGTTGCATCTTCTGTTTTGCTGCTCGGGGAGTGGAGAGGCACCGCAGCGCTGAGCTGGGGTGCAGTGCAAGGTACGCAGATCCCCTGGGAATGCAGATCATCTCCTTGGGTGGAAGAAAATGTGCTTTGTAGTCTGTGCTGGAGCTTACTGCAAATGGGAGATGACAGACAGGAATGACTTTCCCGAGGTCAGTGGTTGTAAGGCAGCAGAACGTTGTCAGCTCCTTCTACTTGGATTAGGGTTACAGGCAGACGAGCTGGGGAGGGTGCGGAGCGGCGCTCAACAGCACGGCTGGTTAATTTAGGTCTAAAACCTGACATCTTTAACAGGATGCTAATTGGTGAGTAATATCAGTCTAGGAGATTTGTATTTCTACTCCAGTGCTGTTGGGAGTCACCAGGAAGATTTTCCCCCTTCCTGAGGAGCACATCCAGGAACAGCTTCTGGTTTCAGGCAGGTTCTGGCTCTGCTGTAGTTGTAAATTACCAGTGTCCAGTTCGACCTGAGCATCCAGATGTTGGTGAAAGATGAGCGAAGCACACAGATCAGTTTGACTTCTGGTGTAGCAAAGCCTTGTACAGAAATGAGCATGAGTTACCCAAAATGTGTGGTGGTAGCAGAGCAGAAAGCTGTGCTCTAATTGCTGGACTGCAGGTGAGGAACAGTCCCCCAGTGTCACAGAACATTCATGAACACTGGCTCTGAGATGCTTGTGGAGGAAGAGCTGAACTCTAATGGGGGGGAAAGTTGTCTTAAATCTGAATATTGTTGCAAGTGCTTCAAACCTCAACTCCCAAAGTCTCAAGCTTTTGTGGAACAGGACTCTGGGTCAGAGTTGATGAGTAGCACCAGTGCAAAGGGCTCGTCCCAGGTCACTGGGGAAAGCGGTTTTGGTTTGATGTGGGAAGAACTTTGTGGAGAATGAAGAGAGAAGCAGTGAGAGTGCCTAGGGATGGTGTGGGGGTGTGGAATAAATTGCTTCCAGGTTTGGGGGACCTGGGACAGTGTGGAGTAAGACCTCAGAATAGGCATTCTGGTGCTGGAGGGTGGTGATATGGATGATTAGGAAGTGTATTAAAGCAATAATTAGAGATCCTCTTAAGAATATTCACGTGCCTCTTTTGTCTGTTCGAGCTGTGTACCCTGCTTGTCCGAGGCCTCAGGATCCTGGCAGAGAACTCCTGCCATTAATCAGAACAGCCTGATAACACCCAAAGCACCAGACCTGTTTACTAGAGAAAGAATTCCCAGCACGTTTATTGTGGCTTTGTGTGCTTCTGTGCTATCAAAAAGTGTGAATGCAGGGATAGAAAATATTATTCTCATGAACCTGCTCAGCTAGGACTACCTAAAATACACAGATTCATCTTAAATTCAACAACTTAGGCTCAGTCTACGAAATGGATCGATGTTATCGGTGTTACCGGGCTTTTCAAGCATAATTTCTGCTGAATTACTCTCTTCAGCATTGGGATGTTTTATCTGTCTCTTTGGCAGCTCCTTGGAAATATTGCTGGCTTATTTGCTGATGGCTTTGATAAACAAAAATGTATTAAACTGATCCACAAGATAAATTTCTTTACTTGTGGATATCTCCTGATTGTATTTGCAGAAGAGAATAATGAATATAATAACAAAATAGGCATGAACAACCAATTACTTATGATTTGAAGGAGATATTTGGCTTGCTGTAAATTTTTTTTTTGCTTATTCACGCACAAATACACAAACTTTAGTGATATCACTGCATTGTCTCTTCTTCCTTCTCCCAGGGAGAGCTGGAAGTAACTAACCAGACCAAAACTACTTGCCAGGTAACTAAAACACAGTCCCAAATTTACACTCCTGCTGAAGTGGTTTTCTATTGAGCATCATAGAACTGCTGTTCCAGTTCCTAGAAGTGACTTGGACCACGGCTGGGCTCTTTAACTTGCATCAGCTTTGACCTCACTGACTTGGTCCAAGCAAGAGCATCGCAGCTCTGGCATGAGTGGTGCCTGCTGTGAGTTTTCTGGGGAGCACAGAGCAGGCTTGCTTGTGGTTAAGCTGGGGTATCACCACGACCCAAACTACCCCAGTTCAAGGTAAGTTTTGGCTCTGTCCATCCACGGTGTGGTCACAGCAGTGGGCTATCATACCCATGTTTTGCTTTGTGTGTCTCACTGAAATTTAACAGGGTTTCTTAGTCCTGTGGTTTAGGTCACCGTGGAAGCAAGGTGGAAGTGTTTAAGCTGTATAAATCTTGTGATTCTGGCCAAAGTGGGGTCTAAATACCTAGTGGCAATTTCTGACTAAACTGGAAATTGTGCTGGATGTTCCTAGTGGTACAGCAAAGGTTTTGCAGCTTTCAGTGCTGTGTCTGTGACTTGTTTCAGAGGACTGTCTCTTGTGTGGCTGAACTCCTGACTAGGTGTCTGCATCTTTCCTGGAGGTTGAGAGAACACTAAGGAAGGGCAGGCATAAAACAAGCAGGGAAGGTGGGGATGAGCACAAAACAAGTAAATGCTTCTGTGTTAGCTTTTGAACACTTCCCCCTCACTTGGCCCATATGGAATGATCTTCCTTTGCTTTTGTTTTTAAAATGGTTTAATTTTGTAACTATGTGGGCTTTATTTACAGGCATGCTCTAGCAATCATGGGCAGGCAAGAATAACACAAACCAGTTGCTGCTTTACCCCATGGGTGTCATAAATATGAGTTAAAGTTGAGATTTTGCCAGTATTATTCCAGTACAAATAATAAGGAATTCATGTAGCAGGTAAAAGGGGAACTAAAAGTAAATGCAGGTAGAGGAAAAAGTCTTTAGATGGTGTGGACTGCTAAAAAAAAAGTGAAATAAGTTTTTAATGGTCTCTCTGGAGATGGGCAGAAGCCTTCAGCTTGGCGTCCGAAGGAGCAGGATGTCCAAGCAGAAATCAATATGGGAGAAAACATTCTTCAGCAGAGAAAACTGATGCTGAAAAAGAACCTTTGCAGTGAGGCAGGGCAGCACCAGGAGAAGAGGGCGGGGGGGGAATATCTGCAGAGGGTTTCCACGTTGTTGATTTGTTGGGAGAAGTCAGTGTGCCAGGCCACGTGCTGCTTCTGCAGATCTGGTGAAATCAGGTGTGACAGCCCCGTGCTTGCATGGTCTTTGGTCCTCTGTGTAACGGCCTTGTTAGGCTGCCCAGTGAAATGCTGCTCTCAGAGGAGGGTTTCAGCAGCCAAACTGGTAGTGCTCCTGCAGGAGAAGTTATCCCAGAGTGGTGGTGTCCTCTAAGAAAAGGTCCTGTTGCATGTTGCTGGCTGGTTGCTCTGCTCTCCTGAACGTTGGGAACTGGACCATGGGTGTGACCAGTTTGGTTTGTGTATTGGGTCTGCTTCTTAGTAGTCAAATATTACTATTATTTTACTTGTTGTCTCTTGCGTTGAAAATTATTACTAAGGTCTCATTTAAAATGAGGAATTTGTGTGTAACCTGGCTGAACACAGCCAGACAGGTGAATTTATAACGTGTACAATTGTGGGCAAGCTCTTTACTGGTTACACATGAGCCCTCCAGTCTGCCTTGGGAATATTTGGCTGTAACTACACAGCTTTTGTGTGATGTTTGATGTGTTTTTTCTGATACGGGGTGAGCCTGAGGCCAAGTGATCAGTGATGTGCAGAGATTGGGTGGGGGGGTTGGATGTGTGGTAGAGGTCCTTCCCCAGGAGGACCAAAATCTGCTCTTGTAAAAATAGATGAAGAAGTTCAGATTTGTACCCAAATATTGTTGGACTGGGAGATCTTCAGTCCCAGGGTTTTAAAATCCATCCCTTCAATTCAGACTGATAATGGCTCTTAGGCTTCTCCACTGCTCTGTATTGAAAGCAGTGGCTTCAGCTGGAAAAAAAACTATTACTGGCATAAAATCAGGTCTGGTGTCTTTCTGCCACCAAAGGGGAAAAATCAGGGGAAGAGGAGGATGCCAAGAGTTGCTGTTTGATCACAGAGCTGTTACTTTTACGAGCAGTTATCTCTGCCTATGAGACTTGCACTTATAACTGGGAAGAGGTGAGTTTTAAGGCCCTGATCACCACGACACTGTGCTGGGCAGATGTCTAAAGAAGTTGAACTATTTTTGAGAGTATTAAGGGATCAGCAGAGAGGCTGTTTTCTGCCTGGATGTAGTAAAATTGTAGTAAGTAGACTTCAAAGTGGGGATGTGCCACTAAATAAGAGAATGCTCTGATCCCATTCTGCGTGGTCAGTGGCAATTTAAAATTGAATGTCAATAGCTAATGAGTCGTCCCTGTGTCTGTTCATAGGTTATACAGTATTTTCTAAGCAGAATAAAAGCAAGCACTTGATTTTTCAGGAGGCTAAATATGGAACTCCCACTGAATTAACCACTCTGAGATTTCTTTTTTTTTTTCCTTCCCTTGAAATATGCTCATGATCTCATCTCCTTAAAGCCTATTTAATTTACAAACTGATTAGTCAAAATATAAGGGAATATCAGGCTGTAAAATAGATTTGTTGCTTACGTGGGTTTTTTAATGTCTTGCACAAATTTTCAGCAGCCTTCACATGGGGGCTGTCACAAAGCAGAAAGTAAACCCTTTTTAATAGCTAGTTTAAACAATCATGTGAATCTTTTATGCCCTCAGATACTCTAGATTTACTGTAATTTCCTCAACTCTGCATGAATTATGTGACTCCACATCCTCAATTCTCCGTGTCCAAAATGACTGTGGTTGGATAAGGAACTACCTTGAGACACAACAGCTCAGTAGCTTCTCTTTTTTTGGAGGTTTCTGGACATTTTAGCAGAGATTTTTTTGGCAAGGGAATAGGTTTCCCTGGCTTTCACCACCGCAGCGGTCACCGCGAAGGGCTGGCACGGGTAAGTTTGCTTTTAAATTCTTTAGAAACAAGGGTATAGTAAACAGGAGTGCTAATATCTCCCTGTTGTTTGGGCAATCTGTCGTTGAGTTTGGATTTCCAAGTAGCGTAAGGATGTGTTGTGGTGACCAATAGTGTTCGGTCCCCGGTAGTGCATGTCAGGAAGACAACACACGCTCCGTCATCCGGCACTTGGTCAGGCTCAGGGGCTTCTCAGCCCTATTTTCCTTCTATATGTTCATCTCCATTGAACTTAGTATGCCTTTGCTATTGGTTTTCCCCTCTCCATATTAATTATGTGCTGTGCATCTCACACAGGAATACTTCAGTCAGTGAAATAGTTAACTGAGGGGGGGGGAAGAAAAAATGCAGCGATGGTCTTATGACCTACTTGTTTGTGAGCTTAATTGGTCGCAGGGTGCATGGAATGTTAAGTGCTGTCCCTCTTGGTAAGTAACTAATACTTTCTTTTGTGGTGCTGCTGCCCAGCTGGTTTTCTTACGTGCCAGTCTAGGGGAAAGGCATCGATTTCCTTCCCAATGTCAATTATTTTAAGCATCTTGTTAAAATTATACATCCTTAATAATGACAGAGCCCTAAAGAATATATATTTTTTACCAAGGGCATCGTGATGTCCTTACCAAATAAAACCCCCCAATAAACAAAACCACCCCCCCTACCCAAAAAAACCCCCCTCATTTAGTATCAGCCTCCCCCAGCGAGCTCATTCGGTGAAGGCAGTCTGCTTTAAATGCAACAGCACCTTGAACTCTGGGGCAGTAATTTTATTTTACAACTGTTGGGTATGAATATTTGGGTTAGCAATATACATTATGTATCTCTCTTGAAAGCACTGACTGTATGCCATCGCTGTATGGGCGAATATAAACCTCCAGATGATAAATTAGTGATATCCAAGCACGGAGATATTTTCATCTGAGCTGCTCATATGCATTTATAATGCCAGAAGAAAATCCAGCTTTTGACTTGGAACTGTTATTTGTAGTTGAAGGAAGCAGTATTACTGTAGTAAAGGCAGGCAGGCACGAGCAGGCTGCTACAACACCGATAGGCTTCACACCAGGAGTAAGGAAATATGTTACTCCACATGCTCATCGTTTTTTACTCTAGATTAGATTTGCTTGAAATCTTACATCGGATTATTCCCAGTATACAGCTAGGACAGTTACATGTCATGGGATATTCTGGGTGCTTTTTTTTTAATCAGCTGGTAGTTTTATCCATCTATCAGCTAGATTTTTAACCTTGATACATGCAGCATTCCTGACAGCACTGTAAATACGAACGGGAATGATGGCAAAACACTTCAGCGGAGGGAGTAAATCGCTAGTTTCTATTAGACATGACCTGTTACTGTTCTGTCTTTTGCTACAGTTTTCCAGCATTTTTGGTGGAAAAATAGCGATTATCTGAGGTCAGAAAAACAGGTCTTTGCAAACTTCCCCACCAGAGAGCCTAATGAGTTAAAATTTTCCTCGGTGATGCTCGTGCGGGATTTGAGCTGCTTCGACATACAAGGTCAAACCAAAGTGCTCCATTCCCTATTCCGAGTCGTGGCAGAGAGGAGGGGGGCACAGTTCCTTCGGGACAGACCCCTCGGGAGATGGTGACATAAGCAGAGAACCTATTCTGTGCTTTCGGCATTACAAGATGTCCCTATTTTGTTAGGGCTTGCTGCATCCCCCCCCGTCCTCCCCCAAACCAGATCCAAGCTAACTGCAGTCCTGCATCCCCCTTGCTGCTGTAACTCTGTGTAAACATGGCATTAAGTAGAGACGTTGAGGTCACAGGAGAGGATTTTTACTGGCGAGAGGAAGGCAAGATGGAAATGCGAAGTGGGAAGGAAGCCTTGGATGCCTTGCGAGGTGCAAGGTCCAGGACTATGACTTTGGTGCTGGATCCCTGCTAGCGTTTGTCCCGTTTGCCTACTGCATTTTGGCAGCATCTCCAATTTAGATGTGTCTGATGATGGGGACAAGGGGGCTCAGGCTGTGGAGTGGTGTATTAAATCAGGAGAACCACTGCTGCTCTGTAATAACAGTTCACTGAATAGCAGCAGCTTCAGCCCCGGACGGGGAATTTCGGTTTTGGTTGGCTTTTAATGAAGTGCTGGATGAACACATCCGATGTTCTTCCATTGCTGCGTCGTACCGACACTTCATTAGGGCTGCGTTTGGACTTCCCAGCCCCGAAGTTAATAAGCAGCTTAGGTAGTTCCTCACCATCAATCATGGGAAAAACTAAAGCACTTCGGAAGGTGCGGGGAAAGCCTCCAGCTACCCCTCTCCCCTAGCAGGTAGCGGGAGAAGCAGTGGGGGTATTTTTCTAGAAGAAAGTAGGGGTCTGCACGGGTGCACCGCTATTCTCTCCTCCTCCGTCCTGAAAGTTATTGAATGCACCGGCTGCTCCCAGCCAGGCGGATACACTATTGCATAACGCTCCCGCCGGCGCTCAGCGCGATGCTTTCCGCTCATCCCTACCAAGTTTTCCTGGGGAAAACCAAGGAGCGGGGGGGGGGGGGTATTTTTAGGAGCGCTGGCTCAAGGAAAAGGGGCCGCGGCATCCCTCCGAGGAGCCGAGGGGCAGCGTCACGGCTCGGCTGGCAGCGGCGAGCTTACCTTACGCTTCTCCTTAAGCAGAAGTGGCGGTCTGTGCGCTCCCCTTGCGGTGCATCTCCCTCCCTCCGCCGGGGCGAGCTGGCCGTCAGGAGCTCCGCGCCGGTCGCGCATCTGCTGCCTGCCCGCCGGAGCCGCCGCGCTGCCCGCCACGCCGCCGGTCTCCCGCGGCCGGGCGCTCGGCTGCGGCCGCCCGGGCGCTCGCTAGAGGCAGCCGCCGCCGCCGCACGCTCCCCCCGCTGCCCTCATCGGCTGCGGCGCCCGGCTCGGAGGGCGGGGGGACGGGGCGTGGGGACGAGGGGAGGGGACGGGGGACGGCTCCTCACGGCCGGGTCTCCGGCGCGGAGCGGCGGTGGAGCGCGGAGCTGGGGGGGGAACTTGTTGAGCGGGACCGGCGGGCGTCCCCCAGCCGGGCGGGGAGCGGGCTGGGGCGGCGGGGCGGGGAGGAGGAGCCGGGGGCCGGGCCCGGCGGCGGGGAGCCGCCTCGGCGGAGGGAGGCGGGTCGCTCGGGCGGCGGGAGGCGCCCCCCGCGCCGGGCAGGGCTGGGCCGGGTTGGGCTGGGGGCGGCCGCCGTCCGGGGAGGGGGCTGAAACGGCGAGGGGAGGGGGCTGACACAGAGACGCAGCGGGCTTGCAACGGCACTGCCTGGCGCAGGAATGCGCGGTGCTGCCTCGGCGCCCTCCCCTACCTGTGAATGCCGTGGCGAGGGCTCGGTTCCGAAGCCCCGCACGCCCGCGGAGCAGAGCGCCCAGCTTCGCCCCTTGCGCTGCTCAAACCGGGAGCGCCGGAGCAGATGCGGAGCGGGCGATGCTGACACGTCTGGGGATTTCGCCGAAGTGCTTGTTTAAAGCTACACGGCTGCGTTTTGTGTGGAGGAAAAGTGTTTCAAGGTACTGGGCGAATAGATGTTCCCGTTTTGCTTTTAAACCTTGAATAAAACGGGCACGATTTTAAAAGCGAGGTGGGGGCTGACAGATGCGCTCGTGTTCTTAAAACTTAAAGCCCGTGTTTCCCCCTGTTCTCTCAGGCCCCTCCATCGGTTTATAGGGGGCTTTTCAATAAAAAGAAAAAAGTTAGAAACCAAATGGGCCGCGTGTATTTAATCAGACCCATCTGACAGACAGAAGGTGTCATGAGAGGCACGAGAATCCATCTGAGTGGAGAAGCGGTGCCTCAGTCCCCCTTCCCTCGCAGCATTTCAGCTGTGTTGCTGCTTAATAGATGTTTTTCCATCGCAGTGTGAAAGCCTCTCTAAGCCCGGTTGCTGCCAGGTACGGACCACAGAGTGCCTGTGGCGGCACCACCTTCACCGTCGGTAGCGTTGATGAGGATTATTGATCTTGGGGATGTGCTGAAGGGAACCCTGATTCGAAGTGGCAGACTGGACCTCCTGGGTGACGAGCCTTAGCTGCTGCCCGGGCTGAGCGTGCGCCGCGCCGCAGCGGGGAGAGGCACCCAAAGCTGAGCAAGTTAGTACCTCTCCGTAGCACGATGCAGCAGAAATACTGGCTCAAGTCCTGGATGTCTTTTTAGAGTTAATTAGCTGGAGCAGACCATTGCACCAACGAACGCGCGCTGCAGCGGCGGCGGCTGGAGCACCTGATTTGTGCCAGCTTTGCTATCTTCGTACAGGGCTCCTCTCATAGAGCCTGACAGCAGGTAAAGAAATCCTTAACAGACCTGGCTGTCACATAAACATCGGTGTGGAAGCGTGGAGATGATTTCACAGAAATCCTTGCCTGTTAAATTGCAGTTTAACTGTGCAGGACTGGATCAGAGGAGTGTTCAGCAAACCAGGCAGTCGGCAGAGGGCAGCTAAGTTGCTCTCCCTGTCTGCTACCTGCCCAGGTATTCTGCCTGCCCTCCTCCCTTCCTACCTTATCTTTGTGAGTTCAGTGCTGATCGCTAAAGGAGAGTGCCCAAGGGCATCCTTTGTGTGCACTCTGCTCTGGGATAGGGACTGCGGGCTGCCCGCAGCCCCCCAGCAGCAGTGAGCTGGTGGCACAGTTTCCAGGGCAGTCAGTGATCTCTCCAGGTTTCTTACAAGAGATTTATTTTTTTGTTCCCCCAAAGAATTAGGTAGTAGGAACTTCAGTTTATCAGCTTGCTCCTTGACATGACAACGAACACGATGCTTTTTTTTCTTCCCCTCCTTTGGGCAGCATTGTCACACTGTGTTCCCAGCACCTCTGCAGTTTTACTAAACCAGATTTATTCCTGGCTGCAGCCTGTGTACAGACACAGGTTAAATTGTGTGGTAGAGTGACCAGGTTTTAAATACGTATGCTACTTCAACAGAGGCAAATAGATGACTGGTAGTAACTGCTGTTAGTTTTTCACAAGCTGAAGATGTGAGCTGTGCAGACTGCATCCCAGGACGTGCAGACCGTGATTGCCAGAAGGAAATCCTAGTGCTGGATAACCTTAGTGACTTGAAAGGAGAAGCCCTCTGGCAGAAGCAGCAGTTAAACAGCGTTCTTATCTTCTCCATAATTATATTTAGAGGCCGTTGTCCCAGGGCTGATTAGTCTTGCATGGTATTATGTGTCCACCCCGTTTATAAAGCTCGGCAGCTACACAGTGTTTTTCTGGAGGGTTTCAGAGAATTAGAAAGGACTTTTGACAGTTGTGGAGCCGATTCCTGCTCATCCTTTGCACATGTAACTGCAGACACTGTTGGTGGGCATAGGGTTATTTTACACCATGGTTTGCCTGTTTCCCCATTACCCTGCTTCCTGTAATGCTGAAAGCGTGTGGCAGGGAACACGGTGGGGAGAGGGAAACGCTTCATCAGCCTTTCTGCCAATTTTTCAGCCTTTGAAGAACGCCTAGTGCAACTGTTGTGTGATGAAATGCAGCGTTGAAACGATGCTCGAGATGTGAATCAGAGGAAACCTGGGAAAACACAAAGAGAAACAAGCCCATTTAGCGTTATATTTTAGATTACAAATTAATTTCTCTCTCATGGAGTGTCCTCCCTGCTCAGGTCATTTTTTCCTTCAGGTGTCTGTCGAGGAGGAGCGAGTGCTGCTCAGGGCAGTGGGGTTCCTTCCCATGACACACGCAGGCCCTGGGCAGAAGTCCTGCCTTGGGCTTCTGGAGTGAGTGATGACATCATCAGCTTGTATTTGAGAGCATAAATTTGGGCATCTGTGAGTATTTAGGAACGTTAATCTTCTTGCACAGCCTCGTATTACAGACTTCAGGTTTGGCTTTAGTTCATTTTATTTATTTTTAATATATATTCAGCTTTTTGCCCTCCAGGCTGGCAGCACCAGGGCATGTCCTCCTGTCCTTAGGGCATGTCCTCCTGTCTTCAAGGCATGTCCTTCTGCCCTCAGGGCATATCCTCCTGTCCTCAGGGCCTCCTGGTGCTCTTACAGCTGCAGAGCTTTGGCTAGAGGACTGCTCACAGTGAGCATCGTCGCCAGGACAGATGTGTGTGTTGTGCAGGGGTTTGGTATCATGATGCTCCAATAGAACATGTGAGTCCTATGGCAGCAGGCTAAAATGTCATTTTCTGGAACAGTCTGTGAAGTTCTTGTTGGTCTCAGAGGAAACAAGGTTGAATCCTGCTCAGGCAGAAGCATGCGGCAGCCAGAGCTCGCGTTACCTGCCAGGTGCTTCGGCCAGCACCAGATGGTAACCAGCACCAAAGTCATTTCCCAGATGGATGTGAGAGCTGGTATTTAAACTTCTGAATGTGTGCTGTATGCTGAGGGGGCTGGTTCAGGTCTTGGCTGAAGGGAGAAGCTGAGGAAGGCTCTAGTGCCACGTTCACTGGGTGACTGGCAGGCTGGCAATGGTACCTGCTTAAGATGAAGGGGAAGGTTGCTGCGCCGAGCTCCTGATGCAGCTCAGCCTCAGGAGAGCGTTACCACCTACCTTTCCTGCAGCTCTGGCTGCTTTGGGCCAGCCCAATTTGTTGCAAAACCTCACTGCCTCCTTTATAGCTGGTGGCAGAGGGAAGTTCACTGGGTTTGAAACACAGAGGCATGGATGCCATCCTGCCTTTTCTCTCCGTAGTCATTTGGGACCGACGCTGTCATTACAGCTTTGCTGAAAGGAAGTATTTTCATATTGCTGAATCTTCATTCCCATTAAAGAGGTTGTTATTTTCTTGCCTGTATGTGATAGCTGCCTGGCTTTCTACACTAAATCTGGTATTTATTTATTTGCTTGAACCTGCTATTGGGAGAAAAATGGAGGAGAGTTAAATATGCTCCTCTCCTCCAGCTGAGGTGGAGGCAAACACGGCTGGAATTTCAAACACATCCTACTGCAACTCGGTCCTTAGAGGTGCTCCTTGCCTTGAGGGGGGAGATCATCTGCTTGGCTGGGGTGACAAAGAAGCAGGGTCTCATGCAGAAGAGATTTAATTTAGTGCCTTGTTCCATGATAAGTTTCTTCCATGAGGTTGGACGACTCATTTGAAGCTAGGCTCGTGTCTGTTCTTTATCCTTAAAGTGTGGGTAATTGTACATCTGTTAACTTGGAGGAACGTTTGGGAGATAAAGGGGATTTAAGATTATGTGCATAATACCCATAATACCTGCGTGCAGCTAAAATATTAAATAGCTGATGAAGTGAACTGCTATTTATGGGGGTTCTGGTGGAAGAAGGAAAATGCTGAGTAACCTCATTAGCTCTGATAGTTATTTCTGTACTTCGTTGGTGTCAGTATGAGCAGGGTAGTTAGACCTCTCTCTTAATTTCCCTTTGTTCAGATCATGGGAAGAAAAATACAACAGCAGGGCTCACCAGCTAAAGCTGAGATTGTGAGTTCCAGTTGAATGCTGACTCATTAGGCATCCAGATTGCTGGAGATGTTAGTTCAGCAGTCGTGCTAAGAAAGAAGTCCTAATTTTATCAGGGTAGGATGTTGGGGTTGTTTTTTTTAAAGTGTTTTCACTGTGCTTATAGTTTGGAAAAGTTCATTTTCCATGTGTGAATGTTTCTGGGAAAGGAACCCAAATGATGATTGGAAAAGCTCATTTGCACTTTAAGGATGGGGATTATAAACTAGTCTCTTGTGGTGGGTCCAAGCTGTGGAATCACATGCCTAATAAAGATGCTCTCAGTAGATGCAGGATTCTGCTCTGGGTCAATTATCATGCAGCCTGTACAGTTAGGAAATAAATGAGGGTCTGGGAGACCGTGATGTATGATACCCTAAATGGCTGCATTTTGTTCATATTTGAAAGGCAGTTTAGCTTGTCGTCATTACTGATGATTTGTGCTTTTATGGCCCTTCTTTTTGCATTTCAGAGATCTTTGTGCCCATCTGAATAATAAATCACCATGTTTGATTTGCTCAGGAAGACCAAATGTGAAATTACATTCTTATTAAGATGTCTTGAGAAACTCTAAGTGTGGGTGATTATTTTTTTTTAAAGGAATATTGTGCCAAATTTTTAATGTTTTTCCTTTGTCTTGTTTATTTTATTGCCTTTTCCAATCCTGGGGATATATCTCCAACTGCTTTATGGCAAAGAGAGAAATACTGCTCTATTTAAACATAAAAAATAAAATAAATCTGAGGATACTTTTGATTGCCTCCAAACAACCGGTTTCATCTTTAAGCACCTAATGAAATCTGGAATGAGGGTGAATTCCATCTTCAAATTCAAGTTACACACCAAAGCAAGGCAAATGTAACAAATAACAGGGCTACTTTCATCTTCTCCTTATTTCCTCTTTGGTGGACTAATATATTATTTATACAACATTGATTTCATTAGAAGGAGGATTTGATGGAACTTTTCTGTCACACTGGAGAACCACTAAATGATACAAGGTAGGGTAAACTCCCAACCCATCAGTGAGGCTTTCTCAATTGAAATATTGAACTACTATAAATTGGAATATAGCAGAAAAGTACAAGCTTTTTAGGTGCTTTTACATGTTGCTTTAAAGTTAGAAGCCTAGACTGCAGTCTGGTACTAATGCATAGTGCTTAACAGGAAAAAAAGAAGCTAAAATAAGCTGCGTGGAACAAGTGAAAAAGAAGTTGTCCAGAATTGTGTAAGAGAAAGGAAAGTGAACAGCCATAATTTCTATCAATTCTCTGAATTTGATTAATTAAGCATTTTGGCCATCCCATTCAGAAATGAACTCTTCAGTAGAGTTTCAAAAATCACAGGCAGGCACCAAAATAAAATTGCCCTCAGTAATTTTGATAGGTGGCAGAGGACCCATGGCAGGGAATGAAAACGGGTGTTAAGAGGCAGCATGCAACATGATGGGCACCCCAAACCTTTAGCTGTGTGTTCACAAGTAAGAGTTTCTACTCCCTTATTTAATGAGGGGCACCTCCAGAAGGCCTAGTGGAAGGAATGTGATGGACACTGCAAACTTTAAAGTGTTGTACAAGTAAAAGAAGAGAATTTCACAGCCTGTTTGCTGCTGTGGGAAGGCAGAACTTCGCTGTGGTCTTGGTCACAGAGTCATCGAGGTTGGAGAAGACCTCCAAGATGATCTAGTCCAACTGTCCCCCTACCACTTGTATTATTAACTAACCCAGGTCCCATTTTTAAGCCAGTTCAGCACTTCATATGTGAATAGTCAGCAGCAGTTGAGGAGCATCATTAGCAGCCGCTATAAATCGGAGGGCTGTCGGTCCATACTGTGGCAAAGCCTTCCAGGAATTCACAGTAGTGACTTTGAGTGTCTCCATGTCCCTTTGGGGTGGCCTTGCCTCCACTTCTGCCCAAGCTTTGCTGAGGAACTGTAGTGGACTGATTGCTCCTTGTCTCCTCAGGTCCCTCATTCATCAGAGCACCGTGTCACAGAGTTTGTGCCGTCCCTTGCTGGACCAGACCCACTTTTGGTCTCTGCTTCCGTGACTTCTGTAGCTGCAACTTCCATCACTCAGTGTGTTTAATGCCTAAATTAAAAGCACCTTCTCATATTTGCCTGAAATTAATCTCCTGTTGGCTTCAGCAGCTGCCTCCTGGTTCTAATACTGTGAGATTTGTGGCTAACAGCTGTGCACTCATTTCATCCACCACCTCTGTGGATTTGTAAACCTCAGTCCTATAAATCCCCCCCTCTGCTTCCTCAGAAGAATCTGGGACTTTGTGGTCCCTGCTCAAGAGGTGGCTTCTCCATCCCCTTGTCACAGGATGGTTCAGGTTGGAAGGGACCTTCTGGGGATCATCTAGTCCAACCCCCCTGCAGTGAGCAGAGACGTTTTTCACTGGACCAGGTTGCTCAGCACCCCATACAACCTGAGTTTAAGCATGTCCTGTGATGGGGTATCCAGCCTGTCCCAGTGCCTCACCACCCTCATCATAAATAATGGCTTCCTTCTGATCTAAATCTCCCCTCATTTAGCTTCAAACCATTACCCCCATCCTGTCACTAATAGTCTCAGTAAAAATATCTCTCCTAGAAGGCCCCTTTAGTTATTGAAAAGCTGCAAGAAGGTCTCTCCAGAGCCTTTGTCTTCTCCAGGCTCACGTTTTGGTTTCCCTTCCCTGTACCTTCTGCAGTATATTATGTCCCCCCTGAGCTATAGAGGCAGTATTTATTTATCAAATTCAGTTTTACTTCTCTGTGAGATGATATAAATTAGAGAATTCATTGAAGGGTAGCAGTAAACATCACTGGAGCTTTATTTGTGAGCTAAGTTTTTGCTCAGGATGATGAGCTGGGATGATGAGCTAATGAGGTTTGTTGTGTGATGTATAATTTCGTTACTTCACATCAATTACCAGGTGACAGATAAGCTCTGCAGCAATTGATTATCTAAACAAGGGGCTTGATATCCTGTGGGAAAGCTCCTGAGGACTGAAGGTGATGCTACATGGACAGATAGTGGCCTCCTGATGCTGAGACATGGCATCATCCCTGGTATTTTTGGCCTTCTAGGGTGAGTTTGTCCCAATCATGGAGAGTTTCTTGGGGAAGAGAGGGACTGCCTAGCCTTAAGCTGGCTGTGCACACTGCAGAGCCTTTAGGGGAGGGCTGGAGCATCTCCTCATCCTGCCTTGTGCCCCTTGCCCTTGTCACTACATTCCATAGAGCTCATTTAGGAGAGAATAATGTCATGTTGCTCATAATATTTCACTTAAACGGACTTCAACTCGAAAACCCTCTTCTTACTTCATTGCTGTGGATTTGTTCAGGGGGAATTTTAGGTTGCTTTGATGTTTTTTAATGATTTTTTTTTTTTTAAATCACAAGGTGAAGATTCCTGGCCAGCCAAACCCCAATCACTGGAAGCCACAGAATATTTGTACATGTGAATTTTTCCATTTAATAAGGAACAGCAACAAAGAAAGTTTTAATAATTCCCAGGAATGCAATGAATATTTTCCTTTTATTTATGCAGATTTATCTCTTAGCTTGAGTTGCCAACATATTAATTCCTGCCTACCAGTTAATGACTTTGGGTAATGTTTGTACTCTATTTTTGCAGCAACTGTCCATACACCTTCCAGTTACTTACACAAACAGATTCAATCCGGTCTCCTTCCTTAATCCTGAAAGACATTTTGTCTTAGTCTAAATATTTTTTCCAAGCTGTTTTTAAAGCTTTATTTTTATTTTTTACTTTGTTTTTAATCCTTATATTTGTCTCCTGTATTTGAAGATGTGAGTGATTTTCAGCCTCGCCAATAGAAGTTATTTACTGCTTTCCAGGCTTATTTTTACCAGATGTCAAGAGTGGGTTGAGTGTTGTAGGCTCTGCCATAAATCAGGGTTAGTTTATTTTCCTGCTGGGGTTTAAAATGGTTTTGCCCCAAAAGGAAATAGTTCTGATGGTATTAAACACACAGATGGCATGTCAGGAAAAATACTCTCAAAAATACCAAAGCTACAACATTCAAGTAGCAATCAAACCTTGCACTTGGGTTTTGAGACTGTAAAACAGGCCCTGAGATGAATTGGGGTGTTTGAGGTCTCTCAGGTGTTTTCTGTTCTCTTTCTCATGCTGTGGGACTCTCCACTCTCCTCCTGGTTTCTGTATCTTCAGCCTATGTGAGTGGTGTTGTGTCATGCAGGAGGACAGCTGCATGTTTGTAGTCTGGGATATTTTAGTGATTGGTGGTTCTGTTATCATTAAATATTGGTAAAGAACATGCACTTACCTGCCCTGTGAAGACATTGGGTGTGCTGATAGGCCAGCTTGAGCAGTGTTTTTAGTGGAGCATCGTGGGTCAAATGCATCTTCAGACTCCTCATGGGTTTCCCACCTCCACAGCAAAACTCTTCCCCTGAGGACCTCCTACACCTTACCTAGAGGTGCTTTCCCTCATCTCCGTGCTGCACCTTTCCTAAGGAGGTGACCTTAAAATTTCCTCTTCAACGTGTTATCCCCAGGTGTTGGTAGGTTCTTTTTCCCCACTCTTTGAATGGCTGAGATGCCTCAGCCTTGCTCCAAGCCCATCAGTTCTGACTTCCAGCTTTTCTTCCAGGGGCTTAACGCTGAAAAATACAGGCAGAATTTATATGAGGTATGAGCTGCTAATCCAGAGCTGGACCCACTGGGACTGGTGAGTCTGTGCAGCAGCAAAGAAGGGAAGGGAAGCAGACCTACACTTTGCATTAATGTCTCCTGTGTATATGAGAAGAAAAGTGGAACAGGACTCAAACACAAGTTAAGAAATAGAAATCTTCAGCCTGGCTCCTGTGTCCTTTGCCCCGAGCAGCAGGGAGTGGGATGCCTGGATGGCACAGGTCGCTGTAGCGCTGCTGCTCTTCTGGAGCTGGGACAACTTCCACTCCACAATATAAAACAAAATACACTGTTTTTTCTGCCCTCAGCATTGGTGCCAGATTACAGCTACATGAAGAAAAGTTTTACACACGTAAACATGTGGATTACCATGAAAATTTTAATGAAAGAACTGAATAGTAACTAACGATGGCAGGGCAGGTGATGTTACTAAACCAAATTCATTCCATATAGCCTGTGCACTGGTTTTAGTTTAACACATTTCTTAATGTTTCTTGTATGGTTTGAATATATATATATATATATATATTTTAAAGCTGCTACCGTTGTCTCAGTTGTGCTGGTTTGAAGGAACTTCTCAGCAGAGAAGTCCAGAACTGGGATGGGGAACTGGGTGAGTCTGAGCAAGGAGCTGAACATCAGAAAATGTAAGAGAAGTTCTGCTGGGCCCCACAGTTCCAGCTCAGCTGGCAGTCTGGGAGGAAGAAAGGGGAGAGTGGTGAGCATCCCAGGATGGACAGGAGGCAGGTGGCAGCCCGGGGGAGAGTGGTGTCCCCTTTCTGGGCTGGCCGTGCCCCCCCACCTCCTCCTCTGTGGCTGCTGGTTTTGACTTTGGAACGTTTTAAGTCACTGCTTTCCATCTTGTTTTGGATTTAATTTTTAATTGCTTTTTCAAAGAGAGATTAATTCTCATTTAGGTGTGGATATGTAATTAAAAAAGATCTCTCGACTTAAGTTGCTTTTGTTAGCCACGTGCTTAGGCAGGATGTATGTGAAAGCAATTACATAGTTGACTATACATCTAATCCTGTTCTTCATGTTTAAGTGTTATTGTGTTTGGAAATGATAAACGACTTCTTATTTGTTGAGGGGATTTACTTTTTTCCCTTATGATTTCTGCCAAGAGGATGTTGGAAGGAAAATGAAATTCAATTATAAATCAAAATTTATTTCGCTGGTGGAAAACCAGCACTTAAAAATGCTTTGTTATTGCTGGGATGTGTTGAGTGTGCTGGGTATCACAAGGCAAATTATCAAAACAAGCTTTGTGCTTTCATCACAGTGAGTTATTAGTACAGAAGGTGTTCCTAGGAAATGCTGTAGGTGCATTTTGGTAGGCCTGCAAGCCCAGAGAAACCTGAGTTAGCTTCATCTAGAACCAGGAGAGCTTTGCAAGCAAATAGTCTGTCTTAGCCATGTGGTGCTCGCTGCCCTGCTAGGCTAACCAGCGTTGGGGGGAGCAGTACAGAGACCATGGGGTGCTGCCTTCAACTCCAGGATCCCTGCCTGTCACCAGACAGATGCTGGATGCAGGTGAGCTCTGTCCTGCATCTTGGCATCATCCCCACGTTCATGGACTGGCAAAGGCGTAAAAGTTGTAGTTTGTTTCTTAGCTTCCAAGGTCTATGTTATTCAATTGAAATGGGTAGAATAAGCTGAATTTGAGAATAAAATTTGCAGTCTGGGTGCCTGCAGAGAAAGGCCCCATGGTCAGGACCTGGTGTGGTTAGGTCAGAGCTGCAGGCGCTGGCTGGCTGCTGCCTTCAGTCCTGTGGTTCAGCTTGCTTAAAGCTGCCTTTCCCAATTGTAGTTATTCCAGCTGATTAGTTCTTTAGGTCATCGTGCTTCTCATGTATTCTACATATTTTAAAAGAAATCTTTTTCAGTGTAATGCTGCTGGAATTCAAGCTTTTCATTCCCATTGGGTAGTGCTGCTATTTTTTTCACCCTGAGAGCTGGCAGGATGGGTTGAAAGCAAACCCCCCTTTGCCCTCAGTGCTGTGACTGGGTATGTGCTGTTTGCTTACTGATGTCTGCTGCCTGGTATTTCTGTGCTGCCTCCTGCTCCTGAAAGGAATCACAGCTCCTCTGGCCTTACAGTGGGGCAGAGGTAACCTGCACATACCCAAAAACCAGGCAGGTCCCAGAGAGGATTGCCTGGCTCCTGCTTTGCTTTCCCACACGGGCTCCATTGTGTTCCATGCTTCCTTTTGTGCCATTGAATGTTGTGATCGGCCTCAAATCAGTGAAAGAAAAGAGGAAAAGCCCAGTTTGTCCTTGACCTAGCAGATAGTCACCTTCTGTCCCACTGGTCTTGGATTGATGCTGCGTTTAGGTGCTGGTTCCTGCAGTAGGAAAAGGAGAAGGAGCTATTTATTGGTAGCATCCTGTTGGAGCCTGTTACTTTGTGGTCACCATCCCAAAGAGTAACAGGAAAGAATTTAAATTCAGTCATTTTTCTTCAGTATGAATGTTCAGCTCTTTTTGCTTAGATTGAAAAAAGGTTGATTGATTCTTTTCATGGAGTACCTTCCAAATTCTCCTTGGTGTTCTGTGCAGTGGTTGGCAATAGGGAAAGGATCTCCCAGTGTTCTGGGTTACTGTGAGTTCAGCAAGGAATAAAATTCACATTTAATAACATCATGGGCAAGAACTGTGTCTCTTTTGGAGACATGACCCCCATGTTACCGTTTGCAGGCTCTGCAGATGAGCCCTTCCCTTCTTTTGTTTAATTAAATGCAAAGTGCTAAATGGGTCTGTGCTCCTTGGTAGGGTGTCCTTCTCAACTACAGGTATGGCCACTTCTGGAAGTACCCAGAGATAGCCTCCTCTTCTGTCTGTTGGAAAACACTTAAATTTGAACCTCTTACTTTCCGTTGTGTTTCTTCTCTTTACTTCATGGCACATGGATTTGTATAAATACTATTAACTTTGCCACTTTACTCTGAAATGCCAGAGAAGTTAGAGAAGCCATACTAAAGGACCAGGCTGTTGCCAGCAGTGCTAGCCTTCCCCTACTCTGGGGAGAAGGGAATGGGAACATTGCCTGTAATGGGCTTTTCATTCTGATAACACACAAACGTGCCCTGCCTTGATGTTCACAGTGTTTGAAAGGCATCCTGCCTGCGAGGCTGGAGCAGCACAGCTCACCATCAGGGACTGCCTTCCCCAGAAACCTCCTTCCTGTATCCACTGCCTGCTTGGACCCAAACACTCCCTACCCAAACAGCCCCATACCAAACAGTGTGATGGTTTATGTGATAACGAACCAAGGGTGGAAATCAGTTGAAAAATACAAGAGCTTCCCCAAAGAGGGCTCTTGCAGGTTGCTTTTTAATCCAAGGATATCCAAACTCCCCACTAAATTCTGGTCACACCTATTGCTGGTCAGCCTTTCAAGCTTGCTGAGCCCTTCACTAAACCAGCTGCTAAGTATGTCACAGAATCACAGACTTCTAGGGGTTGGAAGAGACCTCCAGAGCCCATGGGGTCCAACCCCCTGCCAAAGCAGGGTCCCTAGGACAGGGCACACAGGTCGGCGTCCAGACGGGGCTGGAATCTCTCCAGAGAAGGAGACTTCACACCCCCTTGGGCATCCTGTTCCAGTGAACAGACTGATGTCACAACAGTCAAATGAGAAGCACCAGAAGGAGAATAATTTGTCTTAAAAATGGCTGTTGCTTTTAGAAGTGTATTCATCTGGCAGGGTCACCTGTCTTCTAGGAAGAGGAGCTTCATTTAGAAGATAATACATCTTCCTGT
Organism: Gallinula chloropus; assembly: GCF_964237585.1. NCBI lineage: Eukaryota > Metazoa > Chordata > Aves > Gruiformes > Rallidae > Gallinula > Gallinula chloropus. The sequence goes on from NC_140090.1 coordinate 79,404,344, forward strand.
AGTATTCCCATGATTTGTCATAGCAATACCTTACTGGACTGTGATTTCCCTGCTGCAGAGATGAAATAATACCTGTAGGCTACCACAATTACTGAAATTACTCCAGTGCAGTCATTCCTAACATAGGATGCCAGTTCTCTTATATTATCTTTTCCTCCTATTTGCAAAACTTTAATTCTTTAGCTGGTCTGCATCAATGTGGCTGTAGCTTATTTAGGCAGCTTTCAACATTGGTGATGTTTAATAAGTAAAAGCGTGCTTCTGATTGCATTAATTAACACCATGGTGTGCAGATGTGTTCAGACAGGAGGGAAGTTTTTTATGGAGTTTGGAAATTTCTTCTTTTTTTCCTCCAGAAAACACAATCCCATCCTCACTCGGATTTATCTGTGCCATCAAAAGATGTTAAGAAAAAAGGGCAGGTGCCTTATTGTATTTTGCTTGTGCCCTCTAACAGCATCCTTGCAAAGGCTGCAGCCTGCCCTGCATTCAGCCTGGGGGTGTTTGGTGACTACAGACTGAACATGAGCCACCATTGTGCCCAGGCGGCCAAGAAGCCCAGTGGCATCCTGGCTTGTATTGGAAATAGTGTGGCCAGTAGGTCTGGGGAGGGGATTGTGCCCCTGGACTGGGCACTGGTGAGGCCGCACCTGGAGTGCTGGGTCCAGTTCTGGGCTTCTCAGCATCAGAAGGACATTGAGGTCCTGGAGCGAGTCCAGAGAAGGGCAACCAGGCCTGGGGAAGGGGCTGGAGGGCAAATCCTCTGAGGAGCAGCTGAGGGAGCTGGGGGTGTTCAGCCTGGAGAAGAGGAGGCTGAGGGGAGACCTTCTCCCCACCTCCCCTGCCCTGCCAGGAGGGTGCAGAGAGGTGGGCGATGGTCTCTGCAGCCAGGGGACAGGAGATGGGACAAGGGGCAATGGGCGCAAGCTGCCCCAGGGCAGGGTCAGCTCAGCTGGGAGGGAAAAGTTCTTCCCTGGCAGAGTTGTGGGGCTGTGGCACAGGCTGCCCAGGGAGGGGGCTGAGTCCCCACCCCTGGGTGTGTTTAACAGAGGGCAGATGAGGTGCTCAGGGATCTGGTTTAGCACAGGACAGGAACGGTTGGACTGGATGATCTTAAAGGTCTTTTCCAACCTTGTGATTCTGTGATTCTGTTTTCCCTACTGTTTGGGAATATGGGATTTTCCTTCAAATGAACCAATATTCAGGATTGTGCTTCTCAGAATTAGTTTAGAAGCAGTAGATCAGAGCCTGGAGCAGTGTTACAGTGTGGAGAGGTGTCGAGTGGGAGCTGGTTGAGTATTTTTTTCCTTGCTGGGGCTCACTGGGGCTGGGAAGCAGCAGGAGCCTGTGGATCTGACCAGGCAGAGTAACGGAGAGACGCCTTCAAAAGAGGCAAAGGTTTGGTTCTTCTCCCAGCAGGTGATAGTTGAAAGAAAACTGGAAACATTTAGATGGCAGCTTCTTGCTAAGAACCAGCTTTTCCAAATAAAATACCTTTCAAAGTAAGTACCTCCTCCAGTAAATAGGTAATTACAGTACTTCACGATGGCTTTTTTTTCCCCAATGTTCATGAACTAGGCTTTTCAGTGAAACACCAAGAGGAAACTGAAAGAACCTTTGATGCACATGTTGTGTACCCACAAAATTAGTTTGCTGATCACAAGAGCTGTTCCTGACTGAAAAAGTATCTTGGGAGAGTTTTACTTACTGATGAGCCAGGCAGGAGTCGTGCAGGGGCCCAGCGTGGACCTGACCTCTCTGAAATGTTCTCATTTCTGTAAAATGCCTGATTTCTGTTGCTTGTAGGAGCTTATGGATGCAGCAGGGGCTGCACAACCACAGCTCTGTTGTGAGATGGGGTGACAGCGGGGTTGGCTGATCCTGAGGTCGCTGAGACAGGGCAATTTGGGAGCGTGTGACTTCTGGCAGCAGCAGGATGGCTGTGCTCTGCCTTCAGGGAGCTCCTAACAGCATCACCACACCCCTGAGCTGTGCAGATGGCAGATGCTGGTCTCCTGACAGTGCAGGAGACCTCCCCAAGACAGGGCAATTTGAGAGTTTGCAACTTCTGGCAGCAGCAGGACGGCTGTGCTCAGCCTTCAGGGGGGCACCTATATAACATCCCCCAACCTGTGGGCTGAGCAGATTGCAGAGGTAGGTGGTTCTTTGCAGATGAGCTTCATCTTCAGAGGTTTCAAGATACAATGGGTTAAAAAGGTGTGAGGAGGCTGGAGGAGAACCTCCTGAGATGCCTCAGGTAGCCTGCATCACTATCCCAGAGACTCACCTAGCACACCAAAACATTCTTCGTCCACACCCCACCTATGAAAATGGGAAATTTCCTTAGACCTTGCTCTCTTTTCAGGAAAATCAGCTCTTTTCACATTATTTTCTGTTTTGGAACCAGGTCAGCATTAATCACCATTGAAGTCCTGTAAAGGATTTTCTTTTAAAACAAGTTTTATATTGATTGATACAGATTGATCTGTCAGAGATCAAATCGAGATCTGTAAAAGGCATTTTGAAGTAAAACAAGATATGCAAGGCTAAGTAAGCAGATTCACCTGTAAAATTCCATATCAGGCTTCTGAATTCTCATGACTCCCAGACCAGTTTGGGTGGGCAGGGCCCTCAGAACCCACCTGTGCCCCCCCAGGGTGGGCAGGGACATCCCCTCCAGCCCACGGTGCCCAAAGCCCAATCCAACCTGACTTTGTACCCTGCCAGAGATCCAGGGGCACCCCCAGCTTCTCTGGGCACCTTGTGAGAAGATAGAGAGATATATATGCATAAATATATGTATCTTAATATATATACATGTATCTTAATATATATATTTAGAGAAGAAATGTGTGCTTTAATACTATGAGAGATAGATATATGAATTTTATATATGTATATATAAAAACCTATCTCTATATATGTGCATATATATGTATATTCATGTATAGATAATATACATATATTGCACACATGTATGTATATATACACACATATATATGTCTGTATATATGTATATATACACATATATGTGTGTGTGTGCTTATATATATGTGTGTATATATACACACACACACACCTGTATATATATATATACATATATATATATATATGTTTCTTTCCCTTGGTTTGTTGCTGCTATCTGGAGACTACGTGTTGTAAGCAAAGAGAAAATTCACTTTGCTTTTACATCCTTGCACACCTCTAGTTGTGAGGGACTTAAACAAGGTACATCTACCCAACGAGGTAAATGCTCTGAAACCATTCTGGAAGCCAAATTGTAGTGAGAAATCCAGGGTGATGTTTTGGGGTGCTTTGGGTTGCTTTCATGGTTTAGCCATTTATTTATTTAGCTCTGTGATCTTTTCATGCCACGGAAGGAAAATTCTATTGAAAACCAAATGCAACTTGGGCTTTTTCATTTGTTCCTGCTCAGGGTAATAGGGATGTTATTATGAAACATCCCTTAACTTAGTGTAGTTTTGATTCCTCTTAGGTGTTCTCACTATCCATAAAGAGCTTAATATTTCCAACTTAGAGAAAATGGGCAAGACTATTTGAGGTAGGCTATTGGACCCCTGAGGGAGAAGAGCAGTGGCAGGGAATTCTTTTCTCGTTCTGAAATTTTTCAGTTTACTTGTGGGGATTATTTGATATTAAGTTTGCCTACCTGTGTCTGGTAAAGAACCATTTGAACGTTTATTATTTTATTGTACAGATAATTTCAGAAATTAAATTCTTAAAGCTTTAAGAAAATAAGTACTTTCTGAGCATTCACCTGCCTCTTCAGCTTTTCCTTCTGGAAAGTATTCTACTGGAATGACAAATAAGCTTAAGTTTTGGAATGACATGTTTGGGTTTTTTTTAAAGTGATTTTAAATAATAATATATTAGTATATGATCAACATATAATATTATTTTATTATAGATTATATTATGATTTAATCATTAGTAGGTAATTATATTAATGATTATTTCTATAGTAATATATTAGTGTGTTTTTATAATTATAATTGTTATTCTTATCTAGTAATGATAGTACCCCAATAATAATAAAAATGATGTATTGTTTCCAAAGAAGAACCAGGTGCTTTGGGGTTTTAGGTTGGATTATCATCAGGTTGTTTCTTTTAATGGAACTGAATTGCCAGTCCTCCACACTTGCAGATGTCCTGGCTCCCATCATTTTCTTTTAGGACTTCTCAATTCCCACCTGGGTAGAAAAGAAATGATTAATCCAGCACCTCTGCTTTTGGGCAGGGGAGGAATTAATTGCATTAAGCAATTAAATGCATTAAGAGCATTAAATGTGCTTCTCTGGTATGATGTGTAGCAGCTATCTTAGCCACCGTGTGACTGCTTTCTCTCTGAGTCAGGGATGCTGTGAAAGCTTCCAGTACAAACCTTGACACGATTCCAGTGAGGAACCAGTTAAGAATTGTACAGGGTGATAGTGAGCCCCCCGTGTTGCCCTTGTGGTACTTGCTGTGTAAATGTAGGTTTGTAATTACTCCTACAGTTAAAATTAGAATTGATTTTTTTCAAGACTTAGAGGCTTTTTCCCCCCACGTAGTGGATGCAGTGGTGTGCTGCAGGAGATGACAGCAGTCTCCAAGTCCAACCAAAGATCAAAAATCAACGTAAGATCACAATTTAATCAAGTTGCTAGCCATTGCTAAATAGTTAATAGACCATTTTAAAAACACCTACAGTACAAATATTGCCTGTGAATAATTACAGGGGTTTTATTAGCATTGTAATTAAGAACGTGCTGGCTGCAAATGATACAGCCCTAAGTGCAAGGAACATGATGAAAAGCAAGGGGATGGCTGGTAGTGTACTTTTTTCCTAATATTAAATAGATTTTCCTAACCAGCAGGGGCTTCAACACTGTTTAGCAGGTGGGGATCTGAAGATAAATGTTGTAGCAGGGATGTCTGTGTGTGCAATGCAATGGAGGCTTAAAGGAACAATGTTGTATCAAAGAAGGAGAAGGTTTTTACTTACCAAGATAATATGAAGGTGAACATAAGTCATGTTCTTTATGCAGGGAAACAGGAAAATAATGTGATTAATTTGGCAGTGACCCTGAAACATTGTGCTGGGTACCACTTTTGGGGCTCGTTGTAAGCTGACATGACAACATGCAGCAAATTCCTGTCGAGTTTTGTAACTGAAACTTCAACGTGCTACAGAGTTCCCTCAAGTTCCTGCTTCATTTGTATCTTTTAACCTTTTTTTTTTTGGTGGATGAGAAACTTAACATGAGCAGGCAGTGTGCTCTTCTTCAGAAGGGCGATGGGATCCTGGGCTCCATCAGCAGAGGGGTGGCAGCAGGGACAGGGAGGGGATTGTCCCTCTCTGCTCTGCCCTTGGGAGGCCCCAGCTGGAGTCCTGTGTCCAGAGCTGTGTCCAGAGCTTCCAACACAAGGAAGATGTGGGGCTGTTGGAGAGGGGTCAGAGGAGCCACAGAGATGCTCAGAGGGCTGGAGCAGCTCCCCTAGGAAGAGAGGCTGAGGGAGCTGGGCTGGTTCAGCCTGGAGAAGAGAAGGCTGCCATGGGACAGGAGATGGGACAAGGGGAAATGGCAAGAAGCTGCACCAGGGCAGGTTTAGATTAGATATTAGAAAAATTTTTTTTACTGAAAGAGTTGTGGGGCTGTGGCACAGGCTGCCCAGGGAGGGGGTTGAGTCACCTTCCCTGGGTGTGTTTAACCGATAGGTAGATGAGGTACTCAGGGATCTGGTTTAGCTTAGGATGGGAATGGTTGGACTTGATGATCTTTTCCAACCGTGTGATTCTGTGAGTTACATCTGCAGCCTAGTCTGATGCAGCCCATTTGAAAAAAAAAAACCATAATGCTGACTAGCATGGAAACATCACTTTGATTGATGACATCATATGTGGAAATAGGACTGAATAGGAGCTATTGAATATTTTCTTGCAGGCATAAGCCCTTTGGCAGTGTCTGTTCTGTAAAGTGCTTGTTATACAGTGTTTTGACAATTAATGTACTGAGATTTTTGAGATAATCCCACCTTATTTACATTTGATAGTAGTAACCGTTATCTCTGTACAGCCACGGCTTCTCCTCTTGTCAGAGTTTGTTACAAAGTTCTTTTGATGTCGTGGGATTGCAGCTCAGATGGCTTTTCCCTTCCATATTCATGCTGTTTGCCTGTGCCTGAGAACTCTCCTCAGGCATGGGTAGGATAGGTGATGCTCTCACACGGACAGAATCAGTTACATGGGAGTTTAGATCTCAACTCCACCACGTAGGAGAGATGCAGATTCCAGGAGTAATTCCAGTGCTTAGCCCTGGGGGCTGAGAGAGACAATGGGATCCTGGGGGGCATCAAGAGGAGTGTGGGCAGCAGGTCACAGGAGGGGATCCTCTGCTCTGCCCTGGTCAGGCCCCACCTGGAGTGTTGTGTCCAGTTCTGGGCTCCCTGGGATAAAAAAGACAGGGATCTCCTGGAGAGAGTCCAGAGGAGGCTGTGGAGATGATGAAGGGTCTGGAGCATCTCCCCTGTGAGGAAAGGCTGAGTGAGCTGGGGCTGTTCAGCCTGGAGAAAAGAAGACTAAGGGGGGACCTTATTAATGTTTATAAATATCTTAAGTGTGGGATGCAGGGGAGATGTCCAGCCCCTTTTCAGTGCTCTGTGTTTGATCTCAATTACTTGCTCTGGTGTAGAAATAAATATGTTAAATGGGAAATATTGCAGAGCTTAAAGGTAACAGTAAAAACTTGGTGCTGTGCTTGGAAGGAAGAGGAGATTCCTGAGTGTCCTTAGCGTGACCTTAAAAATGGCCCAGAAAGGGGAATTTACAATTTTGTGAAGCTGTATATAGAAGTGTTTATTTTCTGAGTAATTCTGCTTTTTTCCAACCTTTTTTTCTTCATTAAAAGCCAGGAAAAGGGTGGACTCCATTGCCACCATCAGCCAACAGGCTTTTAGTGGCTAGTCCAAGGAGGATGGACAAGCAGAGAAGTCCTTTATGGGATATCCAGTAGTCGTAGACATGGGTCTGAGTTGTTACTGTGATACTTTCATGTGCCAAAAGGAAAGATTAAACTTCTATGACTTTTTTTTGGCATTTTTTTGCTTTTTCCATGGTTTGAGAGCAAGCTGTTTGGTACAGCTCTTCTGGTTTTGTGGGAGCTGTAGGGGTTTTGGTTTGGTTTGATTTTAAGCATCAGAGTAGCTGAAAATACCACTCCATGAAATTAAAACTTGGGGTTTTAGTGTGATGCTCAATATAATGATTTTTGAGAGGTTTCATTCCTTGGGCAGAGTATCGACTTCCCAAATGCAAATCCTGATATTGTGTGATATTTTTGAGTGCTGTTTATTACCTTCCAAAGCCTTTAACACCTGAGCAGTTTTTATATGGAGGACATGCTGCAAAATCTTCAGTGAAGAATTGGAAAGAGAAACTTTTCAGGATGTGTTTTGTTTTCCTCACAGAATTTTCTGTAGCCATTAATGAATTTAAGCTCTAGAATTATATCCACTGTAGCACACGATGCTCCCTGGTCATATTGCATTTTGATGGGAAGTATTATCTTGCCCTGCCTTAAATAATTGATCTGTTTGTGGTTTGGTTTTTGATAGGGGAGCTTCGTGGCATGCATGACTGCTATCTTAAGGCAGATGGAGGACTACCACTATGCTCATTTAATCAAGACTTTTGGGAAGATGAGGTCAGATGTTGTGGTAAGTTTAACATGTTTTATCCATTCCTAAGACAGTTTAACTTGTGTTGGGTTTGGGTATTTTTTTTTCCTGTTGCTGTTTGATAAACACCCGTGTGAAATGTAACCAAGAGGTGTTTGACATTGGGGATTTAATATAAAAATAGTTAATAAAGCTCTGTGACTTACATTCTTTTTTTTTTTTTAATGTGCAAAGGACAAAATTATCCTTCCAGCCACACATGGGGACAGAGCTGGTCTCTGGAGCTGTTCAGTATTTTAAAAAGCAAGCACTGAGACAGCGGATTTAAGGCAATTAAAGGAAAGCATTAGGAAATAATATTGCCAAGCCATTGCTAAATATCTGTTTTGCTTAAGGAGAGAAGGGGGGGGAAAAAAAAGCTTTCTTGAGGAAGGAAACTGTCAGTGTTAAATCATCCAGATGTCCCGATTTCATTTGTTTTAATAGCTCTTACTTACAGACTCGCTCACTTGGAATTTTGTACAAAACATTTTAACCTTAAAGATGCCCTTAGTTGTTAAATAAGCAATAATAATTGAAATTTATCTTCTCAGAGCCGTTCGGTAGCCTAACTAAGCCAACAACACAACTTAATTAGTGCATAATAGAAGCGAGTTTATAGCTAAGGAGATAACTCTCTAATGACCTGAAAATCTCATTGCCAGATGGCAAGTGCATGCTGCAAAGTAGCGACCAACCTTGTTGGCCAAGATCCATCAATTAGTGGATGACCTGAAGCCTGACCAGCTCCATGACATTGCCCATTCCTGAGCTGTGGATTCTTTCCAGAGTTTCAGGCAGGTTTCACATGTATTTTTATCTAAAACATGGCCATTATTTAGGTTTTATTTTAGGTAATTGCATAGGTTTCCTTCCTAAGTGATGGTTCAGGAGAGTAAAGTCCAACTGCAAATACCAGAGATGACACAGAATCACAAGGTTGGAAGGGACCTCTGAAGATCATCAAGTCCGACCATTCCCATCCTAAGCTAAACCATATCCCTAAGTACCTCATCAACCCTTTTTTTGAACACATCCAGGGAAGGTGACTCAGCCCCTCTCTGGGCAGCCTGTTCCACAACCCCACAACTCTTTCAGTAAAAAATTTGTTTCTAATATCCAATCTAAACCTGCCCTGGCACAGCTTCATGCCATTTCCCCTTGTTCTATCTTCTGTCACCTGGCTGAAGAGATCATCACCCACCTCTCTACAACCTCCCTTCAGGTAGTTGTAGGTGGAGAATAAAATACATGTATGGAAGGACACCACTATATTGAACTGGTTGCTTCCCAGTTAGTCTCTTTTGGCATTTCAGAGCACTTCCATGGATAGTCTCTTGGTTTTCCACTGATAACAAACCCTTCCCAAGCTAAACAATGTTATTGGAATGGAAAGGAATGCTTTTTAACATACAGAAAGACATGAGTGTTAAGTTTAATCAAGCCAAATGTTTCTGTGCTTCAAAGCTTTTTGGCTGTGGAAAAGGCAAATTGATTACAGGGTTTTACATAGGAAAAGGTAAAAGCAGCTTGCTCTTAAAACACATAATGAAAAAATGGAGAGAGAAAAATACTGGTTAGGAAATCTGTGATTATTCTAATGGCAATAAAAGTGTTTATTTTAAAAGTCTCACTTCTTGGGTCTAAATTGTCTGAAAGGTGGTTTTGTCGGTTCAGATCTTTCTTGGTTAAAAACAGGGGAGTAATTATGTATTTGAAATTTGGCAAGTGGTCTCTTTGTAATTGCTCGTTTTAAGAGGTTGATTTATATGCTATGTGGTGTGCTGGGCTACATGAAAAATTCTTTCCTCCTTTTGTCTTGACTTTCTGTATATTAGTCCCTGTCTGCATGTTCTTGGCTCGTATAACTGGAGTGGCTCTGGATGGTTAAAATCATGTTTTCCATCCGCCAGTGTACTGTTTGACTACTTGTTTTCCACCATTTTCCCACTTGGTTGTGGTTTGTATTAGTAGATCCTCAAAGCTAAACTCAGTTAGTGTAATGCTTGTTATATCTTTAATTAAAATGTACCTTTTTAATTGTTTTCATATTGATGTTGATTAAATGATAATGGAAGTTAATGGGTGGTAAAATACGTAGTAACCTGGTAGAACATTAAATGGGAAGTACTGGTAGGCAATGCTACCTTGAACTGACTTTGGAATATGAGGAACCCAAGTGAAGGTATGGAATTTGGAGCTGTAACAGCAGCAGATTGTTAATCCTGTGAGAAAAGGAAACCACAATGTGATTGGGGTGTTTTTTTAAACCAAATCTGAGTCATGGTTTTGGAGAGAGGGATGAAGATACCAACCTGAAGATACCTTCTCTGTTAGAGATAAAAACTTGAGTAACCTTCTCAGTGAGAACCAAGTGGGGAGTTGCTATTCTTCGTAGATGGGGTTTCATCAATGGTTTGAAACACACATCTTGATGGGTGTTTTATGTTTCACATCAGCAATGACACCCTGTGGAGCTCCCTCAGCAGTGTTACCACCTTACCCATTCCCAGTGCTATGGTTCCAGTTCACCCATCTTCATTCTTAGGGCTTTTCCCTTCCGTCTCCAGCAGTGGGATGCCACTGAACTGTGCTGTACGTGTGTTTTCCTTGGTACTGTATAGTTTTAAGTGGGGGGAAAAAGCTCTTCTCTATTTCTTTTTGCATTTCTTGCCTTTCTTTTTAATCTGTCAATGTTTTGAGCCCGGGTCCTTTGACTTGCCCACTGGGACATAGATCCAGAAGTGTTTTCAGTCAAACCCTGTGACCTTGCATATGGATCCACATCTCCTACTGCAGGGTGTTCAGTTTAATACCAAAGGCAGAAAGAAGCAGTGATTTAAAACTGAAACTAGATTAATTCAAACAGACATGAGTCATTTTTTTCCTTGAAAAGAATTTACAGGCAGAAGGAGAACTTGGAGCTCTGGTTGCTTCTTCACCATTGGAGACCCTTAAATTTTTCTTCAACACGTTGCTTGCTCAACCAGAAGTTACAAGCCCGGTGTTGGAACTGCTAGAGGAAACTTTATGGCCTGCTTTATGTAGGTGTCAGTTTTAGATTGTCATAATGGTCTTACTTGGCCTCAAAAACCTTGGGAAGGATGAGGTGGAATGAAATAAAACCAGTCTTGTATCTCTCTGCAGAATAGATTGTTTAGGTTCATTAAGGTATTCCTGTTCAAAGAGGAATTTCTTCCTGTCAAGCCTGCTATCATCCTGAGATGAAACATCATCTGAGATCAGTGAGGTTATTTCTGGGACTAACTGATCTCTCTCCCCTTTTTACTTGATAAATTTATATTCAGTTGAGACACCTGTGGTATTAGTTGACAAAAAAATGTATGTTAATGTGGAGTATCTCAGAAGTATTCCTCCCTGAAGACAGTGTCCTGGACTCAATGAAGTGTGCTGAAAGACAGACTCCATCAGGTCTTTTAGACTACAGTTTTCTGCACCTCCATTTAGTTCCTGCACCCCCCCTTTAATATTGTGCACTCCTAGACTTTGGCTTTTAATGTGAGTAGGTGTTTTGGTGCATATTGTACATCCTTCCATAACACAAGATGTGGCTAACCATAGATGGGTGTGGGCAATACTGTGGCTTAAGCAGCCTCTGGTGTGTGGGATGTGCTGTGACAGTGGCAGGGGATGCCCATGGGGGTGGGACCCTGTAGAGACAGCCCACCCAGAGCCATCCATGGTGGTGGAGAGGGGACTCTCCAGAGACAGCCTTCAGTGGTGGAGCTCTGTAGGGGTGAAGCTGTTGTCCTGAGAAGCTGTAGCTGAGCCTATTTGACATCTGAGTGCTGTACCTCAGTGCTCAGCAAAGCTGGAATTTTCACCAGCTTGACCTGGAGTTCTTTTACACATCAAGTTCCTACATGTTTTAGCCAGTTATTTTTATTAAGCTTGAGGATTTATTAAAGAACCTCTTTGAAATCCAGGTTGTGAAAAATGTAAATAGTGGTACAGGTGTATCAGGGTGTGATGCTTGGCATTTCAGGGGAGGTGGAATTGTCTAAGACTCCTCCATCACCATCTGCCCAGTTACAGGGCTGAGCTTCCTCTGCTTTCTCTCTCTAATTGGATGGGAACTGTGAAGGGGTCCCATCTATTGTGTATTCGGCCTCCTTGGGATATTAAATGGGATTTATATTTGGAGTTGGAAAGACATCAGAAGTTGCAGCCCTTGCTCCTTTAGTGTACAGGTCTTTATCTTCTTTTTTTAATGTTCAGAACGTTTTGTTCTGCTTCAAGGTATACTGAAACTAAGCAGGCTCTTCAGCAGCACGGCAAGAGCTGATAGCTCCCCCTTCCACCCTCCCCCAAAAAGCTGGGTTTGGCTCAGAACATGAGCTTAATTCATAGAAACCATTTGCTTTTCTATAAGGAAGATAAAATGGAGAAGAGAGCAATGTTATGAATACATAACGTCCAGGTAAGCATCAGAAGTTGGGTTTTATTTGACCAATAATTAGATGAGCTGTTCTACAGGGTTACTTAAAGCACCTCTGTGAAAGCAGGGACTATTAAAATGTAAGTATCAGTAGATTAACATGTAGAGCTGAATCAGCAGAAGGGATCATGTCATAGGTGGCACAGCCTTGGGGGTTGGTGATGAAATGACATCAGGGAAGGATAGGACAATCCATCCTCCATCAGGGGCAGCTTGGTGAGTGTCAGCGCAGAGACTCGAGGCTGAAACCTGCAAGGAATGAAGCGTAAGGTAGAGTTGGCTGCAAGGAAGGAGGAAACACTATGTCTGTATTCATAAAATAGTAGAGGAGGAGAGGAGAGGCTGAGGGGAGACCTTTTCCCCACCTACAACTACCTGAAGGGAGGTTGTAGAGAGGTGGGTGATGGTCTCTTCAGCCAGGGGACAGGAGGTGGGTCAAAGGGCAGTGGGCTCAAGCTGCCCCAGGGCAGGGTCAGAGCAGATGTGAGGGAAAAGTTCTTCCCTGGCAGAGTTGTGGGGCTGTGGAACAGGCTGCCCAGGGAGGGGGCTGAGTCCCCATCCCTGGGTGTGTTTAACAGAGGGGAGATGAGGTGCTCAGGGATCTGGTTTAGCACAGGACAGGAACGGTTGGACTTGATGATTTTAAAGGTCTTTTCCAACCTAGAGATTCTGTAAGGGAGGGGAAAAAAAGCCAGTTGAGCTCAAATCATCCCTCTTGGATAGCTGGTGCCCTGTCCCACAGTGCAGCTTCCACTGTTGTTTGGAGCCATGAAGCAGCGTCGGTGCTCGATCCCTGCAGTGGTGGAAAAGCACACACACAAAGCACTGTGTGATGCTTGGGCAGCAAAATATGGGATGTGATTATTAGATATTACATAACTCTTCCACCAAAACACATGGGAAGTGAGCAGTGAAGTGTGCAGCTCAGTCTCATAACTGAAGAGACGTTTTACTGAGCTGGTGGAGTGTGTGTCTGGGATGAATTTTGCCTCATGCAACAGTAACATCTCATTAACCACAGGCAGTTCCAAATTTTATCTCAATCCTGTTAATGTCTAAGCATCTTTAGTGATGATGTGGTTTGGTATTTTGTGTATTAGATGGGGTTTTTTGGTTAAAATATGTCTGCAGTGGCTGCTGATGCTTTCTTGGCTCTCTTTGGCCTGGGAGTCTCTTTATGTATGAGGAGCTGGGGTGCAAAGCATCCCAAAGCAACCTCAGTGCCATGCTCATGGCAGAACTGAGCAGCCTGGAAATTCATGGTGCTTCATGATCACCACCTTGTGTCCTGAAGATCTCCCAACTTCCCAGGAAAAACATCTCAGCCAGGAAAAACATCTCAACAGAAGGACGAATCAGAAGATAAAACAACGAGGAGGCCAGCTCTCACACAGGAAGAAATGAGTTCCAAGAGCAGTAACTTCACATTTGTTTCTCACTGAAAAGGTTACATAAACCCAGCCTTTAGTGAAAAGTCCAGTGAATGTAACATTTTGGGTGGTTTTTTTTTTCTTGGTAGGCATTTGACATTTTAAAGATGGACGAGATAAATACCATTACTGAGGAGCTGTAGCAAAGGAAAAAGTATTCTAACCTTGGCAAAAAAGTTCATTTTTATCTCTGCATGAAGTGGGTCAAGGGGCTTTGCACGTGAAGTTCTTCCTCCTCCCTTCATGTTGCTCACATTGTTAGGTAGCCATTAGAGATTCCCAAATTGTAGGAGATAATTTACATTGTGAAGTGCACGAGATTCCTGTTCCAGAGCATTGTTTGTTTATATCTGGGTAGAAATAAATTGGTTTATGCTGCTAAATTAACTTTGTTCTGGGTCAGGTTTTTCCCCTGCAGAAGCAATTACTGCTGCTCCCTTTAGGGAGGGAGTCTCTCCTCATTCCAGGATGGCCAAACCAGTGCTGCTGTCTACTCCAGGCTGGGGTAATGCCCATCACCATGCTTACCTGAATCCAGTTTCAAGCTAGAGAGTGTGCTTTAATCAATAGATACTCCTGAGTTCAGGCAAGAGAAGTTTTTCAGGGGGAGTGTTATTCACAAGGGGAGGGAAAACTCATCAGCTGACTCCAGGGAGGATTTTTAGTGTAATCCTAAGATTAAAATCGATATTTTAGTCTTTATTCTCTTTCTGCCTATGCCAGGCACGTGTCACAGTGGGAAGTCCCAGGAAGGGACTGGGAGACTTGATCTCCAGTATCAAAAAGAAATCCTATTTATTTCTTTTCCAGCAGAAGCTGCCTTTGGATACCTGGCAAAGCAGTGCTTGTTTCTGAGCGATCCCACAGGTTGTTTACCATGTGGGATTACTCTTGTTATCCTTTTGGAAAAGTTTAAATAGAATTATCACAGGATTTATGTAGAGTGTCTATAAATATGCCTTTAGTAGACTTTATGTGTGTTGTATATGACTAATGGCTTTTTTATGAAGCGGAACAATAAGACAACTTCTGAATCTAATCATTAATAACCTGACACCATCACTTGTGTTATTTTTTTTTTGATCTAGAAGAGTGGTGTGTTCTCTTTTAGGATTTTCTGATGGAAACATTCATCATGTTCAAGAATCTCATTGGGAAGAACGTCTATCCCTTCGACTGGGTTATAATGAACATGATGCAGAATAAGTAAGTACAGAGTGTGGGGGGGAAAACAGCACTGGAGCTTTCTGAGATAGCTGTTTCATGGCTGGTCTGAAACAACAGTGTTGCTTGGAAACAGTAAAACACAATGCAGCAGCTAAGGGTGGTGATTTCTTGTGGGCTGCTGGGTTTTTTTTTCCCTTCTGTGGTGCAAATAAGTGTTTAAAAATGGGTTTGGGGGTTGCAGGGCAGAGGTTTGGTGGCCTGTTTTGGGGCTTTTGGAATCTGCTGCAAATTAGGGGTGGCATCATGCCGAGAACCAACATTTTTGGAGCAAGCTGCAGATGCAGGAGGGATCTGTACATGTCTTGCAGCGAGTTAATGTGTTCCTTTGGGGATAAATGATACGTTGCGCGTACGGCCTCGAGAACTGGTGGTTATCGGACGTGACATGGACTTGCACATCCTGGGCTGTTCTCAGTGGTATTAACGAGAAAGAATCCAAAGGGCATTTTAAACCCAGATTCCATCAGCCTGAAGATGAAGAGACAAGCTGCAAATGTTTCTCATTTCCTTTCTTTTTTGCTTTTTTTTTGCTCAATAATTGCAGCATTATCATTATTTAGCATGCCTTTGTGCAGTATTTCATGTTCCTGACATCTATTAAGCGAGTCAAATGCTTTTATGTGTGCTGTGATGAAAGCATAAGGAAAAAAACCCCACATTATATTTACTAGTTGCCTGGAGAAATCTCTTCTGTGCTTACTGGTAGCTACCGTGGCTATAAAGGTGTCAGTGTTTACTTATAGAAAATCCTGAGCCACAGATCCTGCTCTTGGTATAGAAAATCGCCGTAACTTCAATCTGGGCTTCTGAAGTCTTCTTAACCACCTAATAAAATCTGTTTTAATAAGGATGAGTTAGGAGATTCAACCATCTTTTGGGGTATCCCTGTGGTAGCGGGTGCCCACCACTGTGTGGCTGCAGCTTGCAAAGCACCAGCTGGTTTCCATGAAGAGGCAGGACAAGGGGAATGGACTAAAGCTAAAGGAGGGAAGGGTTAGATGAGATATTAGGGGGAAGCTCTTTCCAGAGAGAGTGGTGAGGGGTTGGAACAGGCTGCCCAGAGAGGGGGTGGATGCCCCGTCCCTGGGGGTGTTCAAGGCCAGGTTGGATGGTTCCCTGGGCAACCTTGTGTAGCCCCAGGCCTGGAGGTTGGTGGCCCTGCCTGTGGCAGGGGATTGGAACTTTGTGACCCTTGTGATCCCTTCCAACCCAGACCAGTCTGGGATTCTATGAAGAGCCCTTTGGGATTAGCAGAGGAGGAAGATCTTTTTTTGATTTCTTTTTAATTTTGAAAGTGGTTTTGGTTCCAGAACTCCTGACTGTCTCCAGAGTCACATTGTAGGTTGCTTTGGAGGCCCTCATGATGTATGTTACCTTTCAAACAGGAGAACAACCTCTGCACTTTGCTGAACTTTCAAAGAGATGGAGATGTGGTTGGGAAGGTCTGTGTTTGGACAGCCAGTCACCAGGCAGTTATCACAGTGTGAGCAATATTGCGGTGACTCTTTCCCCAGGTGTAAAGGAGGCAGGTTTTCCTTATCTTCACGGCATCACCAGATGACCTCTTGGTGTTTAGAGGGATTTGACCTTGATTTTTTAATTATTTTTTTTTAAACTGTGGAATTATGGTCATAAGAATGAAAGAGAAAGAATGAAAGTGTAGAAAGAGCCTTTCCCTCCCCACGGTTCGTTCTTTAAAGCACAGAGGTATTCTTACCAGGCAGTTCCTCACTCTGAAAATTTGGGATAATACAAAGCACGATGCAGAAGTGCTCAGTTAGGGATGGGGCTTTGATTTTCTGATCCTTAAAAATAGTCTTGTCTTTTCCCCATGCTGAACATTAGGTCCCAAAGAAGCAGAACTGGTACGTGTTGTTAAGATCTTTGATTCTGAGTGAATAACCTCAGTGCCCATAGAATATTGCAGTAGTATTTAAAGTTAAAAACAAAAAACGTTTTTCAAGTCTTTCTGGTGTTGATGAGTATCTGCAGAAGTGCTAAAGGGGGTTGTTCATCTCTAATTTACAAGTTCATTTTCATTACACCAGCTCATTTGTAAATGCTTCTGAATTGATTTGAGCGCTTTTCATTTTCTCCTGGTGAAGCTACTGTGGTTTCCAAAAGCAGAAGGCTGCATTGTAAAATACCTTTTTGTCCAGCTGGTCCATTTATTTTTACCCCTATAAAGTTTTATTGAAGAAAACTAGGAAAAAATTAAGAACAAATTCTGTCCTTTAAAGCTCCTGCATCCTCTCAAGACAAGTACCTGGGAGCATCGTGCCATTTTCTGTGTGCCTGCTGCTGTGGGTCGAGTGTGTCTGTGCCAGAAGCCAAATTAACTGAGCTCATTTTTAACTAGTTCACTTGTTTTTCTGCATGAACTATATCTGGTAGTGTGAAACCTTGTATACTTGGCATTGGTGAGGCTGCACCTCGAGTGCTGGGTCCAGTTCTGGGCTCCTCACCATCAGAAGGACATTGAGGTCCTGGAGCGAGTCCAGAGAAGGGCAACCAGGCTGGGGAAAGGGCTGGAGGGCAAATCCTCTGAGGAGCAGCTGAGGGAGCTGGGGGTGTTGAGCCTGGAGAAGAGGAGGCTGAGGGGAGCCCTTCTCCCCACCTCCCCTGCCCTGCCAGGAGGGTGCAGAGAGGTGGGTGATGGTCTCTTCAGCCAGGGGACAGGAGATGGGACAAGGGGCAATGGGCTCAAGCTGCCCCAGGGCAGGGTCAGCTCATCTGGGAGGGCAAAGTTCTTCCCTGGCAGAGTTGTGGGGCTGTGGCACAGGCTGCCCAGGGAGGGGGCTGAGTCCCCAGCCCTGGGTGTGTTTAACAGAGGGGAGATGAGGTGCTCAGGGATCTGGTTTAGCACAGGACAGGAGCGGTTTGGCTTGATGATCTTAAAGGTCTTTTCCAACATTGTGATTCTGTGATTTGAACTTAACTTCAGCAGTAGGAGTCCTGTATATGTAAATACTTGCACACTCATTAATGGACACAGAGATTTCTCTCGTTCTGTACACTTTGCAAATGAAAGCTCTGGGTACTCTCTCTTTCCCATGGCTGCTGGATGCTGTGCATGGCACAGCATCACTTGCCATGCTCAGTGTGCTTTTGCTTCAACACCACTGACTCTTGCACCGTGTTACCACCTGTGGTGCTGAAATGAACACAAAAATCTTCATATCTAATGAGATAATTGCTACTTTTTTTTTTGTTCTTAGATCTGCCACTTAATACTCTATTTACTGACTTCTCTAATTTAATTAAAACCAGAATCTGTTGTTTTAGCAAAGAGGCTTGTTAATTAAGAGTCCAAGGTTTTGAGTATGACAGGTTTCCTGGGCTCCTTTGGTTTGCCATCGGTGGGTGCTGCCTGCTGATCTGATGTGATGAGGCACCAGTCACCACGTAGGTTCATCAGGTGCTGTGCAGCCAACCTAAGGTGTCAGAGGGGGGAAAAAGAATATTCAGACTGATGCTGTGGCTTTTCCTTTTGCTGGTCAGCTGCTGTTTTACAGGAGACAACAATATCCAAGCAGCAGAGGTGGAAAAACCCCTTGATGACAGGATAACAAAGAGCAATAAAAGACCACAGCATGTTTTGTTTATAGCAACTACTTCTAGGAGGAAGAGCAAGACACTGTTCAAACCAAAACGCTGAATGCTGAGAGGGCCAAAATACACCCCATGTTACTTTTAGGGGTGTTTGGTTGAAAAGAAAACCCAACTAGTATTTAGTAATTAAGCATTGTCTTGAAGTGACCCTTGCTTTTGGGTAAAACTAAAGAAGAGAGAAGACAGAGGGACAGAAAGAGAGCAAAGGGTCTTCAGGTAGATAAAATTATGTGGGTGAGCAGAGGGGAACAGCCTTTCCATGGCCATGTTGACTTGTGTGAGGAACACTGGTCATCAAACGTAGCAAGAGGAGTTCAAGGCTGGGGGAAGTATTCCAGCAGCGAGCGCTGCAGAGGATTGCTCGGGGCGTTGTGAAGCCTCCAGAAGCAGAGGTATTTAAAAACAGTTTGACAAGCATCTGCTAAGATGCCAGTTATAATTTAGGGAAAAGGGGAATAGACTAAATGATGTCTGGAGAGTCGTCTTGAGCCCTGTCACTCTGTACCGGTTGGTGGATGCGGGGCTGGGGCTTGGAGATGAACTTCACAACGGGGGGATAGCAGCTTGTCTGCAGCACCAGCTTGGTAAAGCCTGGCCCTGTGCTTTGCCAGAGACCTGCTGCCATGCTGAGCCGCCCCAGGGGTCTGCAGAGGGAGTCTGGGCAGGGCATCCACTGCCTTTCCCTATTTCCCACCTGCCTCTGCGGTGCTTCACTGGGGCTGGTCGCTCAGGGCTGTTTCTCCACGTTGGACTATGTCAGGGTTATGCCTAGTTTAATTTTATGTAGCTTTTCTTCCTTTGGGTTTTCTTTCTCAACAGGGATTTTTAAGCTTAGTAAACTCCTGGCAAGTGCTTACTAAGCACAGTGCCTAAAATTAAGGATGAGTTAAGACAACTTAAAATGCTACTTGTAGATCTAAATATTGCTGTTGGAAATTGCTAATAGTTCTGTTGAAGATACTTGGGCACCTTTAAATTACATCTGTCATGAGGTTTATATGTGTTCATGCTTTCAGGACGAGTTATTTCTATTAAGGTAAAGACCTGATCTCACTGGATTAAAAAGGAACTGGTTTTATCAGCTGTGGTGACAGGTACTGCGACAGCCGCTCCGTAGCAATCCACCAGATGCTTGATAATGAAATTTAGGCCTGATCTTCAGCTGCCATGGTATTTCTGTCACTCAGGTCCTGGTGATAAACTCCAATAGCTGTGTTTAATAGTTGTGAGGAGTCAGGAGGTTTGCCTGTGTTTTGGGATAGGGGTGAGGAGAGCTTCAGAGGCAGGCTCTTCATTCCAGGCATCTCCTGCAGGAAAAGGCACTCGAGGAGCTTTAACTGTAGAAGTAGCTGGAAAAAAAAACCACAGGGATTTCATATTGTTTACATTTTCCCTTTCTAGATCATGTTAAGAAACGATTCAGAAGTGTTTCAGAAATTGGTTTTAGCTTTTGTCATAAGCTGACAAGCTAAACTTAGGTTCCTTTTAAACATCTAGCTCCGAACATGAAAACAGTTCCTCTCTACCTGTTTGTAAATGAAAATAATTTAGTCTTTGGTCTTACTTTTGGCATTTGAGACAATCAGTTCCTTTGGTAGACCTTATGATATATTAATTTGTAGCTACTACTTTCATCTGCAGCTGTTGTGGTGGAAGCTGAGCTGCCTAGGAAAAATGAATTTGATGTTTTTCCGTTCTATTTTTTTGTGTCTAATGTCCACATTTACATAAAATACCTGGTTATTTTGCCTTTTGAAGTCAGAGAAAAAGGGATGAGATGCTTCTCAGTGAGAATGAGTTTTCTTGTGCCTCTGTGTTGGTTTTTTCCTGGAGGAAATAGAGCTCTCCTTGCTCCCCATTAGTGCTGCGCTGGCTTTGCAGGTGGCTGCAGGCTGCTCAAACCCAAGTCCAGAACAAGTGGTCTCTGTGAACCCCCCACCCCAAAATCTTGCTAAAAAGGAAGGAGAAAGATCAGGGGGATACATCTGGTAAACATATACCTTTTTTGGCTGTTGCTGGAGTGGCTTGTACATGTTTATTTTTGGAGCTTCCAGGGAAATGTGGGCTGCTCTGCTCCGTGGTTGTCATAGCAGTACCTGTCAGATCTATAGAGCGCTTTCAGAATTAGCCTGGGCTCTGTATGTGACTGTCCATCAGTGGTGTGCAAACACTGGAGTGCTTGTGAACTGAACCTACTTCTGCATAACGTGAACCTTAAAATGTAGCACAGGCTTCAGGTGCCCCAGAGTTATTCTTCCTGACACGTAACCCAAAGCCAAAATAAAATGGGGCTTTAGATTATTGAACTTTTGCCTAATTGTGATATTCTTCTGGGCTTTATACAGGTGTACAGAACAGAACACATGTGGCTTCAATACGTGTGTGAAAACGGGCTCCTGGCGCTTGCATAATTGACCAGTCAAGTCACATCTGTCAAATTAGTTCCAAGTACAAAAGCTCTTGTTTAAAATCCATCCTGAGCTACTGCTGGATGGAGATGTGGAATCATGGAATCACAGAATCACAGGGGTTGGAAGGGACCTCCAGAGGCCATGGGGTCCAACCCCCCTGCCCAAGCAGGGTCCCTGGGACAGGGCACACAGGGCAGTGTCCAGACAGGGCTGGAATCTCTCCAGAGAAGGAGACTCCACACCCCCTGGGCAGCCTGTCCCAGGGCTCCCTCACCCTCACTGTGTAAAAGTTCTTCCCCATTTTGGCGTGGAACTTCCTGTGCTCCAACTTGCAGCCATTGCCCCTTGTCCTGTCCCCACAGACACTGAAAAGGGGCTGGTCATGTCCCCCTGCATCCCATACTTAAGATATTGATAAACATTAATAAGGTCCCCCCTTAGTCTTCTTCTCTCCAGGCTGAACAGCCCCAGCTCACTCAGCCTTTCCTCACAGGGGAGATGCTCCAGGCATCTTAATCAGCTCTGTAGCCTCCTCTGGACTCTCTCCAGGAGATCCCTGTCTTTTTTATCCCAGGGACCCCAGAACTGGACACAACACTGCAGGTGGGGCCTGACCGGGGGTCTCACAACAGGGGGCAAAGAGTCCAGAAGGACGACAAAGAATCTGGATTGAAAACTGCAGATAATGCAGACACATGAGGCAGTTCTACATCCTACCAAGTAATCCCACACATGTGGGGTGGGGTGAGGAATCACAAACCCCTCCTCATCTTCCACCCCCCTGCCATGTGTACAGCATTCAAGCCTGCATTAATACCACGTTCAAAGAGATTATTAGTAGATGTGACTTGAAGGCTCAGTCTTCTAACTGGGGCATGGATCATTAAAATATTCACTCAATACTGAGTGGTGTTGTGGAATGTGGTATCTGTTCTACGTTTCCAAACAGGATCTTGTGACAGGACAGTGTTTGCAGTGCAAGTATATCTTTGGGAGAAGGGATACCATGTGTAAAGCCATCGGAAGAGTAGGGAAAGCTTTGATGAGCAGGAATTGTCGCTACTTCTCCCGAGTATTGATACATTTCCTATTGGATTCTCCACTTATTTAGAAAGTTTAAGAGTCCAGACACACAGCTTGAAAAACAAAATCAGTTTATTTAGGGATGGAATGAAATAAGACTTCAAATGGGAGCAATTTTGTTTAGTGCCAAACATTTCTCTGTGTAGAACCTCCCTCATTTATCATGTATCAATATAGAGGATAAAAACTTCCAAAGCTTGTAACTTTCTTAGGAGCCACTTTTCAGAGTTAACATAAGTGCCCAGAAGTTTGGTCTTTATCTTTAAATAAAGTAGATGAGCGCACTTTGTTAGCTACATAATGATGCAGTTTCTGTACATGGAGGGATTTGGGCTTTTTCTGCTGTCCATAAAGCCTGGTTGTGTAATGTACTGACCTTTTCAGCAAAGACCTTGCAGGATTTTTGGTTTAGCATTGTACCTGTCAAATTAACTGGACCAGGGATGTACTTGCCTATGTTTAAAATAACAGAGGGGGTTTTTTTCTTACTCAAAAGGCTGAGACTCCTTGAAGGAGTATGCTTCAGCAGGTGCTCTTTCCCTTTGATGATGTCCATAGCTGGAGGAAAGGAGGCATGCCCTGTAGCAGGTTATTTTATCCCAGCTGGTATGAGTTAGAAATAGTGTGCCACAACCAACAGTCCTGGTTTGGGGCTTTCTGGGGGGGATTTAATGGAGTTCTTTAACCCATTTCTGCAGTCTGTGATCCATTATAGCAGAGGAGTTGTTCAGGAGCCTTTGCACTAGTGAAGCTGCTGACATTGTGTTGCCACTGTAGGGGTGAGATGTTGCAGCCCCCAAAAACATCATCTGCTTCTCTGACTACTCCCCCGTCTGTTTGTATCATGATGAATCTTTTCCAAGGTCTAGAGGTGGAATAATGAATTCCTGTACTAAAACAGTTACCGTTTTAATCATGATTATATAGGCTAAATTATGGGTTTCATGTGCTTGAAGATGTGTGTTGGGTTTTTGGCGAAGGCGTCCTGCAGCAAGGAAGGTGGGCTTGGGCTGGGGGACTGTGTTGAACATCTGCTGTGACTCTGCCAGTTCTGTCTTTTATTACTCTGTTTCCCTCAACAAACCTATTTTCCTGTCCCTAAAACATGGAGGGGATTTGCTCTCCTCCTGGGAATGTGGATCTCTGCACCATCCCATCTCAATAAAGTAAGGCACAGGCTGTTGCAGGTGCATTTCATAGAATCACAGAATCACAGGGGTTGGAAGGGACCTCCAGAGCCCATGGGGTCCAACCCCCTGCCCAAGCAGGGTCCCTAGGACAGGGCACACAGGGCAGTGTCCAGACGGGGCTGGAATCTCTCCAGAGAAGGAGACTCCACACCCCCTGGGCAGCCTGTCCCAGGGCTCCCTCACCCTCACTGGGAAGAAGTTCTTCCCCATGTTGGCGTGGAACTCCCTGTGCTCCAACTTGCAGCCATTGCCCCTTGTCCTGTCCCCACAGACGCTGAAAAGGGGCTGCCCATTTCCCCCTGCATCCCATGCTTAAGATATTTATAAACATTAATAAGGTCCCCCCTTAGTCTTCTCTCCAGGCTGAACAGCCCCAGCTCACTCAGCCTTTCCTCACAGGGGAGATGCTCCAGGCCCTTCATCATCTCTCTAACCTCCTCTGGACTCTCTCCAGGAGATTCCTGTCTTTTTTATCCCAGGGACCCCAGAACTGGACACAACACTCCAGGTGGGGCCTGACCAGGGGACAAGGGATGTGGTGCATTTAATTTTGCTGGGGAAAGAATGATCCTTATTCAGTTCAAAAAGATCACTGTGGAGCATTAGACAAGTTTGCTCACGTTGGGTCCTTACTATAAGTTAGCATCTTCTCAAAATATTTCTGATAGATTCCAGGACACTTCAACCTTTTATTTGGCAGAAGAAAATTACAGTGACTTTAAAGGAAAGAATTGGGGGTTAGGGAACATCTCTTCCTCAACTAGAAAGAAAGGCGCAGGGATAAAACGATCCCAACTGCTGATGTTCTGGAGTGCAAGTTTTGTACATGAAGGAGGGGGGGGGAGGAGTGAACTAAGGGTTTTTTTAGAGATTTTTATCTCCTGTTAAAAGGCCTGGCTATTTTTGGCTCTTTGCACAAAGTTTTAAGTGGTCCTGAGGTTTAGAGCTGGCGATGCGTCTGTTCATTAACTGGTTGTCCTCCTTTGAGTGGTGGCAGATTTCATGGAATCATAGGATGTGTTAGGTTGAAAGGAACCTTTGAGGGTCATCTAGTCCAACCCCCCTGCAGTAAGCAGGGACAGCTTTAACTAGATCAGGTTGCTCAGAGCCCCATCCAGCCTGACCTTGAATGTCTCCAAGGATGGGGCCTCCAGCACCTCTGGGCAACCTGTGCCAGTGATCCACCGCCCTCAGAGTGCAGAACTTCTTCCTCATGTCTAATCTAAACCTGCCCTGCTCTAGTTTAAAACCATTGCTCCTTACCCTGTCACTCCCTGCCCTTGCAAACAGTGCTTCCCAGATTTCCTGCAGGTCCCTTCAGGGACTGGAAGGGGCTCGGAGGTCTCCCCAGAGCCTTCTCTTCTCCAGGATGAATGACCCCAACTCTCTCAGCCTGTCTTCACAGGAGAGGTGCTCCAGCCCTCGGATCATCCTCATGACCTCCTTTGGACCCTCTCCAAGAGCTCCATGTCCTTTTACTGAGGGCTCCAGAACTGGATGTATCACTGCAGGGGATCTCACCAGAGCAGAGTAGAGGGAGAGGATCCCCTCTCTTGGTTTAATCCCTTCAAGACATTTTGAATGCTGAGTCAATCTTAGGAAGCTTGAGACTAATGCTTGGTCCAGTGGACTTCCCATGTTGTGCTGTGATTTTTCCATGTGGGGTGTTTCATGGGCTTCCCTGGTAGAGACAGCACTAACCCAAGGGATTGCCCTGCTGGTCAGCATCCTTAATAGATTTCACCATCTCTTAAATATTTGCTCTGCAAACAGGGGATGAGCAATTGAGAGGAACCTCACAGTCTGTTGTTTTCAGAAGCAGCTCAGAAATGTGATACCTTAGAAGAAAAACAGAATATGTGAGCTCTGTGCAACCATGGGAAAACTGCAGCTTGGTCTAATGGTTACAGTGAGGTTTTTTGGATACTTTAACGTTTTTTTCTCCCCAACTTGCATATACTGAGTGTTAAGGTCTCCTGGGTTTAACATGTGGTTTTGAAAGAGGGTTACAAGAGGCTGTTTGAGTACATGTCACGATAATTTTCTGGTCAGAGCCAAATTGAGAGCTGAAGAAACATCTCCAAATTAATCTCAAATGGAAAGGAATGATTTGGCTATTATAGCTGTAGTTTTCCTTCCAAAAAATCTAAACCCAAGTTGACAAGAACATGTTGGGATGATTGTGTTCATGAGCATCTTATAGCAACCAGTATGTTCATCCTGTGATTTGTATTTTTTGGTTATCAAGCAGTGCAGCTCAAGAGGAATACAATGTATTCTGTGCTGAACAGTGGCTGTTAGATATTTTTGTTTGTCTGGTTTGTGCTTTAATTGTTTCAGGGGTGACAGAAACCCTTAGCTGATTGCATTTAATGTAGATAATGTAATTTAATTTAGATAATTTCATGTAGGTAATGTAGATAGTGGAGTTCCTTTAATGTAACATTTTCTGATTCTAAATTTTCTAATTAGAACTGAAAAAAAAACCCCAACCTAACTGTGATTTTAGATTTTAAATGTTATTTTGTGATTCTGAGTGCTCTTCTTGTCTGCCTGAGCTCACTCCACAGAGTGTGTAGAGCATGTGTGTAGAGACTCCAAGTTCTGCTGTTTGTAAGGCTGAGGGAGGTCAGACCACCAGTGTTTGTATTCATGTTTGTGCTCCAGTGTGGGTGTTTGGGGTGAAGCTGCTGGTGAGGCCCTGGCACAGGCTGCCCAGAGAGGCTGTGGAAGCCCCAGTCCTGGAGATGTTCAAGGCTGGGTTGGATGGGGCTTTGGGCAACCTGGTCTAGTGAGGGTGTCCCTGCCTATGGCAGGGGGCTGGAACTAGATGATCTTTGAGGTCCCTTCCAACCCAAACCAGTCTGTGATTCCATGAATATTTGCTTTCTCATGTCATGAAGCCTTTGGGACCATGCACCTTCCAGCTTTAGTCCACTTCACTTGACTCCACACTTTTGGCTCCTTTTGGGTGCTGGATCAGTGTTTCTCCCTCCAGCACCAAATTCCCTGGCCCTGCCCAGAGGAGCATTTGGTCTCCATGGTCCCATAGGAAACATTAAGTATCGGTTGTAAAAGCAGCAAAAAGACCAAGATGGAGAAAATAAAGACAGTGTCCTTTGGTGGTGGGACTCCAAAGACTTCTGGTAGTGTGGTAGTGTCTTTTCAGGGCACAGAGTGCATGGTGTGAACACGAATGTGTGAATGCTTAGTTCTTACAAAGGCAGCAGCATGAAGTAAGTAATGAAATGAAGCTGAAGGTGTTAAATCAAAAAGCATGTTAGCAGGACTCCATTTTTTGCTCACAGTAAAAGCTGGTGTCATGTGATGACTATTTTTAACACAGAAGGTGTAGCAATTTTCACTTAAAATTGTTATTTTTCCATGCCAGCTTCATTTGAGTTAAAGCTGTTGCACATTTAAAAATACCTAGTGAGCAAAGTACATGCTGCTCTTTCACACTTGAGTTTGATTAATCTTTTCTGGTACTTGAAAAACTAATATTTTTGTCTTCAGCAGCAACAAGAAATGTTTATCTGAGTATTATAAATGAAGGTTCAGGTATAAATGTTTCTCCTGGCTGATGCTCAGTGATGAAGATTTCTGTAGCTCTTTGAAGCCAGACTGTGAATCCTCTGCCTGTGCCCATCCGTTGGTGCTTTTGTTACTATCAGTGCTTAGAGGTAGGAGAGCAAATGGCATTTTGGCTGCTCAGTCGTGTTTTAGAAAGTGTTTTATTTACTTTTCACAGATTCACAGAGCTGTAAGGGTTGGAAGGGGCCTCCAGAGCTCATGGGGTCCAACCCCCTGCCCAAGCAGGGTCCCTAGGACAGGGCACACAGGTCAGCGTCCAGATGGGGCTGGAATCTCTCCAGAGAAGGAGACTCCACACCCCCTGGGCAGCCTGTCCCAGGGCTCCCTCACCCTCACTGGGAAGAAGTTCTTCCCCATATTGGTGTGGAACTTCCTGTGCTCCAACTTGAGGCCATCACCCCTTGTCCTGTCCCCACAGACACTGAGAAGAGGCTGCCCATGTCCCCCTTCTCCCAGTAAAGCCACTTGCTCTGCACTGTAACACTAGCTTCTTGTACCAACTCATGCCCAAACGTTCATTTCCCATTTTCTTTACTTTTAGAACCAAAATCATTGCTTCATACATGTCCAGAAGCACCTCTGGGTACCCCAGCTGGGTCCACACGGCTGGCACTGGGATAGCTCCAACCTGCAACACACAAAACACCATTCCAGTTGTATTTCCTTCTCCTGCCAGTATTAGCTCGTTTTAAGGAGAACAGAGTTGTACCACATCAAAAATAACATCAGAATATTGCTGACAATTTTACTGCATCCTTTTAAATGCTGGTTCTTCTACAGCAGGGTTTCTCTGCCATGGTTTGTGGTGTGTTAAATGAACATGGTAGGAGTTGATTAAATGGGAGTACTGTATGTATTATAAAATAGTATTTTGCTGTTGATGTGTGGTTTTTATTTAGTAATTTAAATTTTTTAAAAATTTAATTATTTTAATAATTTTTAAAAAATAGTAATAGTGACCAGTACAGTTACAGATTTAACATAATTTGGGTAAAATATCCTTAAAACCCTGCTTGCTTGTGAGTTACCAGCAGATCCCTTTCCTGGGCTTTGGTCTTTTTAAATGAATGACATTTATGCAGCACTTTGGCTGCTCAGAGCAGCACCCTCCGTGCGCAGAAAACCAGTGAGGCCTTTTCTGGGGTTATTAAATTTTAGGATCAGAAATATTTCATGAAGAAATTCCAGAAAACAGGCTTTTTCAGTTGAAGCATGAGAAAGCACAGCCAGAGCAGTAATAACAAGGCTGTAAAAAGGAAAAAAAAAAAAAAAAAGGAGAAAATGATTCCTGCTCTGACATAACAGATTGTACGAGCGTGTGTGATTATAGGACAGTAAGATTTTAAAGTATATTTAGAGAGCAAAGAGGCAGCAGGTCATTGACTGTCGCCAGTCTGAAGGTTTATAGCACTGAATAGAAGGACTGAGAAGTCATCTGCTCCATCTCCTGATGGCAGAGCGGGCAGGGCTTTAGCTAAGCCGCTCTTGACAGATGTTTTTCTTTTTCCATCCTAAGGATTTGTGTTAAGCTAAGCAGGCAGCCTTGCAGCTGGTAAATCAGACACTTGGATGGACAGATTGAGATGATAAGGTCAATTCCTTATTTTTTAATGTTTGCCAAAATGAGAGCATCCTTACCACGCAGGTAATCCTTTGTGTTAGGCAGTAGTAACACCAGGCCAGATACTGTCACATACTTCTGTGCGACTCCTGTTCTTTAAACTTCCAGGTTGTCTTTCATTTGGAGTCCTAAAAAACAATTATGTGAAAGAAATTAAAAGCAAATGTTTTCCTTCTTTAAATTCATGGTATATAGACATTCATCAAATGCTTGCTGAGCTGCTGAGGGTATTTGCTGTTCGGTGTATGCAAGGAGATGCCTGTGTTTGCTCTGCCAGTGACGCTGGCTTTGCTCTCCCAGCTTTCCAGATTTTTGTCATCCACATATGGTTAAAGCTTCTTCCCCCTCTGCACTAAACACCTTCCTGTCTCCCCTCTGAAGCCTGCATCCAGAGCTGGTTGGCTGCTGGAAGGGCTGGAGATGCTTCTGCCAATCCTCCTCGGAGCTTTCCCAGCCCCACACCCTCGCCTTCAGCCTGGGGAGGAGCGGTGCAGCCTCCCCTTTTTGGGGGGTGTTCAGCAATTTCCTGCACCGTTGCTAAAATACAAACATGTGAACGAATCCCTGGCTGCTTCAGAAGGTGTGAAAACTGTCATTTTTAAGGTCAGTAGGATTTTTGGTAAGATGAAAAGGACCTGCAAGTAGCTTCAGAGACAGCTGAAACCAGAGCTCCCCGTCCCTGAACCCGCTCTGACTGCGTCATGACAACTTCTTGAAGTTCATTCCAGAACTACTGCTACTGGGTGTAAAACACCACCTTCCCGTAACACAGCACGCTCGTTTGGTACAATATCATCTGCCTGATTACATTTGTTAATTTTTTTGACAGCTTAATTTGTTTTGGCAGGCTTTATGCTGGCTCAGGTGTCACCTGTCTTTCCGTGGCTGGTGGAGAGCCAGCAGTAAAAGCGCTGTGCTGGTGTGAGGGCTCCAGTTCCCAGTGTGGGGATCGCTCCCCTGGCCTCAACCAGATCATAGTATCACAGGGTTTGGAAGGGACCTCAAGAGATCATCGAGTCCAACCACCCTGCCAAAGCAGCTCCTCAGCTCATACTGCACAGGTCAGCATCCAGACGGGGATGGAATATCTCTAGAGGAGACTCCACCACCTCCCTGGGCAGCCTATTCCAGATGGGCACTGGTGGGTTGTGACATGCTGGTGATGGACTGCGTGCCTGCAGGGAGAGAAGCTTGGTCTTTGTATCTTCAAACCACACGTGACTTCTGAGCAGTGAGCTGTTGGCTAAGGTGAGTCGTCCCCCACCAGCCGCTGTCCACCACTGTATGGACACACATGTGCGGTAAGTTGTGGGGGCAGAGGGCTGTGGTACCAACTCTGCCCTGATAATGGCATTATGTGGCCTTCTAGTTGGAAGGGATGATCAGTATGGCTTTCAAGAGCTGCATCTGGCAGGTAATTACAGCCATTGAGATAATTATGCTGCAGCCTGAGCGCTCACCAGTGCTGTGGTGAGGCAGCGTGTGAAACCTCAGTGTACACGGGGCGAGGCAGAGTAGAAGATACAAACATTCCCCCTGGAGTTACTGCACTATGTGCAGGTTACACACCGTGGCATCAAAGGTGGGGTGCTCCCAAGGAGTTAGAGCATCAGCCCTCCAGTTGCTGCTGGTTTTCCTGGGCTCCCATCAGGTCCATGCTGATGTTGTGCAGTAAAGCTTTGAGCGGCAGCTGCTCTGCTCTCTGGTAGGAAACTTGGGATTGCAGTTTGTTGGGAATGCCCAGGGCAAGGAGGAGCCTTCTTCTGCTGTGTGAACATCCAGAGGTGTCACAGCATGTAAACTTACCCTCAGAAATCACTGAGAATTTAGTTCACCAGGTGGTCATCTGCACAGTGACGAGCATCCCTCAGACCCCTCCTTTGGGTGGGTTGGATGAAGGAAGTGCAGAGCCTGTGGAGCAGGGAAGGCTGTGACACTTGTATCCACTTTCCTTCCCTGCTGGTTAGTTCTTTCTCCTGATTTTTTTCACGTTACATGTGAAAATGAGTTTTAGTTTGTGTTACAGTCAAACTGCAGTGTTTTTTTGGGAGAAACAGGTGATCCTGTGTGGAGAGGAAACTTGTGACATTGCTTATTTCTTCATGCTGAATTTTTCCCTCCAGGAAATGGGGTGTTCAGCAGCCAGTGGGTTCGTTCCCCTCTGTGTCTGCTCTGATAACCTGTGTTACTGCTGGGGTTTTGCTTCTGCAGCCCAGGCACTTCTGCAGCACGCCAGGCAGAACAAAAGTATTCACAGAGCTGGAGAAGGGAGTAAGAGGTAGAAGATAGCTGATGGTTTTCTGACAGCTTACACAGCCAAACAGAACCATTTCTGGAATGAGTTTTAGTTGCATGGTTTAGTCAGTGAGATGTTAAAAGGTGGTGTGGTACTGTGATGTATTTGCAAGTATTCACTCTCCCTCCCACACTGTTGTCTCCTGTTCTTCTTGCTGGACTGTTTGGTGTCTTTTCAGCCAATAACCATGTTTAATTTTTACAAAATCAAAGGGAAATGGCCAGCTGTCAAAAGCAAACGTGCTTTCTGCAAGTTCTCCTTGAACACTGAATACATACTCATGTGTCAAACTACATTTTACAACATGCTGCTTCTGCCACCACTTCAGCCCTGTTTTCCCAAGGAAAAGTTTTCCTAAGGACAACCTTTCCCTCTTTGAGATACACCCTGGAGTTATTACCTAACTGATATATTTATGTTGGGGTGTACCTTCCTCCTTCCATAGAGCATCCAGTGCTTTTTGAGCTTACACATTCAGCACCTGCCAGTGTATGGTGTCCCAGATGACCCTACTTCTCAGCTGTGGCTTTCTTGCTCTGCATAAACCTGTAATTTTCAGTGCTTTTGACAGCATCTAAGGCTATTTTATTAAAGAATTATTCCTAATCTTTTCCACTTTGTCCAACCTTTTCCTCTGCAGGAGTGCCAAGAAGCAAATGTACTTTTTCAGGTGAATACTGATCAGGGGGCGGAGAGAGGGATATTGCATTTCCTCTCCTTGCCAAATTCATTGCTGGAGTACCTTAGTGTAGCAATGAAATTATACAAATGAGTGCTGAGTTTGGCTTTCCTTCAAATGACACTTGATGGGTGCAGACCAGACCCTCCAAGCTCGTTTCTCCACCCTGACTGGGTTTTGATACAGGCAGAGCGCTCAGGATGGGAGCAGGGGCTTGGGTCTCCTTGAAGAGCCATTCTCAGCTCTACTCTAATTCCTCCTGGTACTGTAATTTCTCTTGAAGGCTGAGGACTCTCTGCAGCCATTCCTTCATTCCTCCTCTCTTAATTTCCCCTTTCCCATTCTAGGCTAATGGCCTCCAAAAGAAAAGAAATCCACCACTCAAACTCTTGTTTCTTGATTGAAGGAGGTGAAAATCCCGCTCTCTCCTTGGGTGCTGAACTGAAAGAAAACCCAGTTTCTAATGAATCTGAATCTGCAAACGAGTATTAAATGTAAAACCTGAGGGACTTGTGAGATGGTCAAGGGTTTTATTAAACTCTCTGTATTTCTAAAAGACCATTGCACTCTTGGATACGTAGCATCACCCAGTGCTTGTCAAATACTACTGAAAGCAGACAGTTGTCTTAATTAATTAGAGTGACGTTTTTACAGCTTCCTGCATTTTTGTTTCTGCCAAGACAACTGACAACAAGAAACTTGTAATTTACAAAGAAAACATGAAAAAAATTTATGCTGGCATATGTGATTTATTCATCCAGCTTATAAAATGTATTTTCAATTCCAACATCTGAGCTGCTAATAAGAAATTTGAAAATAAAACTAAAACTATTGATTGTTTTGTATGGGTATC
Source organism: Gallinula chloropus (assembly GCF_964237585.1). Taxonomy (NCBI): domain Eukaryota; kingdom Metazoa; phylum Chordata; class Aves; order Gruiformes; family Rallidae; genus Gallinula; species Gallinula chloropus. The sequence continues at coordinate 79,436,517 of NC_140090.1, forward strand.
CAGCCTGCACACTGGATTTCCATCCTTCATTGTGCTTCATATTTGACTTACCATCAAGTCAACACAGGTTTTAGACACTCAGCACTTCTAACTTACAAGAGTTTGTTTCCTTGTTAGTCAGGATTTCAAACTAATTATTTGTGTTAGGAAAAAACCCACATAGAATAAAAACCTGCAGAAAGCTAGAATATTGCCAGTGAGAAATTTGCACCAATTCCTTCTGGTTTACATCTTGAAACCAAAAGAAAGACCCCCCCAAAAAAATTCCCCCAACACTCCAGTGCACCTCTGGAAAAAGAAAAGAAAGTAGAATTGGTTTAGATTTATTTTTTCATGAGGTTTTTTCTGAGCAGTGTCTGGATATTACTGACCTTATCACTGCCCATGATTACCTGGAAAGAGGGTGCAGAGAGGTGGGCAATGGTCTCTCCAGCCAGGTGACAGGAGATGGGACAAGGGGCAATGGGCTCAAGCTGCCCCAGGGCAGGGTCAGAGCAGATGTGAGGGAAAAGTTCTTCCCTGGCAGAGTTGTGGGGCTGTGGAACAGGCTGCCCAGGGAGGGGGCTGAGTCCCCACCCCTGGGTGTGTTTAACAGAGGGGAGATGAGGTGCTCAGGGATATGGTTTAGCACAGGACAGGAATGGTTGGACTCGATGATCTCAAAGGTCTTTTCCAGCCTTATGACTCTGTGCTTATCTTCACAAAGCAGAACTGGGTGTGTGGACATACAAGTCCACAGGAAAAATAATAGTGTTTCTCTTAACCTCATTTCAGTTGGGCTGTTGCATTAATTTCCTGTATAACTTGTGCTGTCTGCAGTATGAATTGCTAATCTGTTTGTTCTGAAAGTTAAGGGGGGGAGAAAAAATGACCCCACTGAAGGCAACAGGCAGAACCACCGACTTCTCCTCTTGTGCTTAACCTGCATTTGAGTTACATTTATAAACTTCCCATGCAGTACATGGAGTTTTGAATCAGAGCATGCTGTTCTCTCTCCTGTGAAATATCAAATACTGTTTCCTTACATGTTTCTGTTAGAGCTGCTCCTGCTCTGACACAGGAGTCCTGCCCATTACAAGGGTGATAGATGAAATCCAGCACTCGCCTTGATTCACCGTGGGGACTGTGGTAGCTTTGGTAGAAAGGTCTTGTATTAAGACATACAGGAGCTGGTCCTGGGCAGAGATGTAGGTGTGGGGCGAGTGGTACAGCTGCAGGGCTTGAGGGATCATGAGAATTGATCTGCAGATCTATGGAAACTAGCTTTCCAGTCTGTCAGATTGGGGAGTGATGGCTCATGGAGAGCATATGGCATAGGATAGCGATATACTGTGATTGCCCTGTGATAGCTGGCTTGTGAGGGCACAAGGTGCAGCAGCACACACTGTTTTTCCAAGTTTTTCAGCTATATCAGTTGCAAATCTGTCAGGGCTGAAGTGGATAGATAGGTTAGGTAGCAAATAAGTGCTGTTAAAGCTTGGTGGGGGCCAACAGCAGGTTCTTGTGCAGCAGAAGAGATCCAGTGGGTTGAGAAAGAGCTAAAAGTCCTCTTCTCTCAATCTGAGTGGTGGGAGAGGCTCTAAAGAGGGCTGTGGCTGATCAGATGGTGTGGTCAGGAAGGGGGAATGACACACACTTGGGGAGTTACCACCGAATCGTTTCCAGCTGTGTTATTTAATAAAATTGGGGAGAGATTGAACCAGCTCAGTTCAGGGTTTTTTTGCTGGATCCCCAGTGCTATTTATTAATAATTGAGTTCTCCCCATGAAGGGAATTGACCCCGTTTGGGACTGTAAGTATTGTAGGATGTCTTACAGAGCTGGGGTTGGATTTGGGAATGCCTCAGAATCTACTTGGAGATTTAGGCTGAGAAGGAGCAATCCCCAAAGCCCTCTTCTACATAAAAAAAAAGGAGATTTACATGTTCTGGGGTTCTTTTCATGCTTCAAGAGAAAAACACCATGTAAAGGTTTTATATGGTGCTGCTCTGGAGTTGCTTCACTAATCTGATACATTAATTAGGAGGTTTGATGTGAAAGGTGTTTGGGCTGAAGGTGCACCAAGAGCAGAAGGGGTTTTCCTGTGCTGGACAGCATTGCATCAGTCTTGCAAGAGCTAAGTACAAGCATTTAATCTTTACTTTCCAAACTTGCTTTCTGCATGAAATGTATCCTTTGGAACACTCTAATACCCATGTAAAGGTAACACTGGTTTGATTTTTCCCATAGATCTAAATTTCCCTACGCAAATTCTCAGTTCTCCTTCAGATTTCCCTCAGAAAATGCAAGAAAAAATGATCTCTTTTTTTGGTTGTTGAGTTTTTTTCCCCCTCCTGATATTACCCATCACCAATGAGCCTCATGGAGCAGCATGGGCATGCCCAGAGTAGACCTGCACATGGGACGTGCAGAAGTCTGGTGTGGTGCTGGACCTGCTGGCCTTGGGGGCATGTTTCATGCAGCACCTCCTCGGGGTGCTAGCCAGAGGTGCAGCGGCTCTAGCTCAACCTATAAAGGAATAACTGCTCTGAGTGGAGTGCTGTTGGGTTTAACAGGAATACCTTGTTAGGAAAATAAGAGGTAATTGATTGTAGTTTGATTTATCTCTCCCTTGAGCGCTGCGTTTCGGCTGTTGGATGAGTGAGCAAGCTGCCGATGAGCCAGTGATCCTCACCTTTTCTCATTACTTCAACTTTTATAGCACTGTTTCTTTTTCCTTTTTTTCTTTCTTTTTCAGTTGTAAAATGAAAGGAAAAATAAATGGGAAGAGTTCAAACTTTGCCAGGCTTTTTTTCCCCTTCGTGCTAAATTTTCATTAGATTAATCTTTACTTCTTGTTGTTTAGACCCACTTAACTTTCAAACTTAAATTTATAAGGTGCTCTTACCCACCATATGAGTCTCCTGATTGGAAAATAATAGGATAATTAAAAAATCATGTTTATGAAAATTGTTATTTTTTTGCTATTATGTTCTGTAATTCAGTGAACAGAAGCAGGTCCTGGGTGTGTGGTAGTGTCCTTCAGCTCTCCTTGAGTGCCATAAATGATTGCTTTGACAGCTTTCAGCTTACAAATCACTTCCCTTAAACATATCCCTCTTTCCCAGAATCAGGACTTGCTTGGCTCCAGGAAATGCCAAGGCTGATCTGCCTCTGAGCAGAGGGAGTGGGGAGTCACCAGAAGTACGACTCCTTCTCATCAATACAAGGGAGGAATACCTGGCATGTGTGTTGTGGTTACTTCTACCTTAGTTGCAGCAGTTCATATCACAGAATCACAGACTTTTAGGGGTTGAAGGGACCTCAAGGAGATCATCAAGTCCAACCCCCTGCCAAAGCAGGTTCCTTAGGATAGAAAGAGGAAATCTAAGCCTGGCTTTTCAGCAGAGCACAGCCAATTGATACACAAGGTATGACTCCTTGAGTCACTGGAGGGGGAAAAATTGTTGGTTTTCTTGCTCTGTGAGAGGCATCCCAGCCAGACATGTCAGCAGGGGTGGGAGACTTCTGCTGGCTTGCTTGCTGCCATCGGGCTTGGGCCCTGGTTCTTTAGGACTGACCCTCACATGTCCTTGAGTGCAACTGAATGGAAAGTAAATCTGTAAGCATGTTTGTGTAATGCTTACCTTATTTAAAACTAATGTAGAAAACATGTCATAAGATGCTATGAGTGGGTAATTTCTATTTTTTTCTTCTTTTATGCCAGTAACTCAGTGTTAAATATATTTCTAACTACATTTCAGTGGGTTATATTGCTGTGAAAGCAAGAGGTTTAAAAAGTGGTGCTGAGTTCCAGTGAAAAAGTTTAAAAAAACCAACAAGGAACCTCTTAACAAACCTGTTTTGCTCTGCAGAGATTTGTGCATGTGGGTAAGTGAGCCCCTTGTTGGAGGATGGGCCAGGGAGCTGACAGGAACACAGGGATGGTGCTAAAGGAGATGTATTCTGTCGTGCATACCCAGTGGGTTCAGAAGGACACAAGATTTGTGAAGGTTTTGAATTTTAGCCCATATTTTGTAGTCCCTTAGTCCATTTTGAAGCCTGAATTATAGCAGATACCAGAAACTGACAGATTTAATGTCAAAATTCAGGTATTTCAAGACACCAACACGGAGAATTTATAATCCAGGTGCAAGGAGGGATGCCAGCAGTAAAGTCATGGCTACATCAGGAGAGCAGCCTGTAGTTTAAACACGCTGCAGCTCGTTGCTGAAAGAGCTGGAGGCTCTAATGGACACAGGCTTCAAAGTAACGTGCATGAATTGTACAGGTGATGGGCTTAAGGCTCAGGAGCTGTTGGAGAGGGATGCACCATGGCAGACTTTGTAGAAGGGGTGCTGGTCCGTAGCCTGCTTTGAGGACTCGCCCAGGACAATTAGAGGTGTTTTCTTAACAGGTTTATAATCACTGAGTGTGCAGGAGAGCAGTGGGGAATGTTGGTCACGTAGCAAAGCATCTCTTTCAAGGTGTTACATCATCACACAGGGGTTTGCTGCGTTGTGGAGTCTCAGGCAATGGTGGGGGAATAAGCACCAGTATAATATCTCCTGATGTTAGTAAGGGTGTGGTTTTGGTTATTTTTACTTTCCTCATGATTTTTCTTTCCTTTAGTCTTTGAAGTGATTCCCAAGCCATGGCAGAGTGCTGCCAGTTAGCTGTGGTGTAAAACCAAACACATTGTTTGTCTAAATCCCATGCCAGTCTAAGGCTGGAGAAAATCAGTGATTTATTTGTGGGACTACAGTATGTTGTTTTCCATTTTCTATAAATATTGCTCTAAAATAAGAGGCTAAGGCCTCTTTTCAGCAGCATTTTGTGTGGTGCCTAGTTTCTTCTAGTAAAGCATTATTCTGTGGTGCAGTGTTACAAGTTACATATACTTTTCATCTTCCATTGACAATCCACTGAATTATTTGACTTAAAGGAACTTTTGGCTTGAATACAATTAATATCATTGGGTCCAATTTAATCTGATGTGAAAGTATCCCCTTACACTGTTGTTCTTACATTTTAATCTGAGAAATCATATTTCATATCTGCTAAACAGCTGGGCATCGTGGACAAATTAAACTTTACCAACTTGTTCAGCTCCTCTTCGCTGAAGGGGTGCCATTGGCAAAGATGCTGTTTGCCATAAAGTAAGATTTATGCTGGCACTTTTACATAGCAACAATAATATTAATTTGAATTATTTTTGTAAGAATCTCAGAGCATCTGGAGAAGATGATCTGTGTTATGCTGACCTTACAGATGTTGAAGTTGATTCATAGAGGAATTAAGTAATTTGCCTGTGCCCATGCAGTGAACAACCAGCAGTGAAGAATAGAACTCAAGGCATATATTATTTTTCACATGAAATGTTCTGCTCCACTTTGAAAACTAGGATTTTTTTCCATGTGAATATTAGCCCATAATATTTGTTGAGATAGCATGGTCCACATCTTGAGTAACTGGAAAAAATGATTCAAAAGATCAACAGAGATGTAGACAAACATTTACCCCAAACAGCCTTTAGAGGTATGTACTTTGTGAAGTTTAACCCCAATGGCCTTTCCTGTCCTCCCACTGGAGGTAGAATCATAGAATGATTAAGGTTGGAAAAGACTTCTAAAATCATCAAGTCCAACCATCAACCCAACACCACTGTGGCCACTAAACCATGTTTGGAAGTTCCACACGTACACAATTTTGAGGACTTCCAGCTTCCCTGGGCAGCCTGTTCCAATGCTTGACCACTCTTTCAGTAAGGAATCTTTTCCTGAGATGCAGTCTAAATCTCCCCTGGCACAACTTGAGCCCATTTCCTCTCATCTGTGGTTATCCCTTCCAGAGAAACCTCACCTTGTGTAGCCATTCCCCCACTGGATTCAGGCAAAAAGAGCTCAGATGGGTTGGTTTGGTTAAGGAAGCTGAGGTAACCCACTTGGGTTTGACCGCTGCAGCTGAGGGTGCTCTCATGGACCCCTTGTCACGTGAGCTGCAAGGGCTGTGGGCTCCAGCAGCAGGGGTGGTGGGGACATGAAGGATGGGAGCCTCTCCTGTTCACATAGCTGAACCTGTAGGAAGGCACCTTCTTTACAGCCTTGTCCAGCTCTAAACTTTAAATGTAAAGCTTTTGGCATTGTCCCATTAAATGAGTAAAGGAATTTGGCAGAAAATAACCCCCTTTTTGTGTTCCAGCTTGTCCTCTGATACCAGAGGGGCTAGGAGCAGCTGGGCAGGAACAGTGTGGCTTCTTGGTACTATAGTTCCCATAGGTGACAGAACCTGGTTGCAGTGTCTCCACTCTGCTCCATCCTCTGCGTACTGCTCTCTCTGGGTCAGCACATCAAGCTGCCTTGATGTTTCCAACCTCTAAGTTCACCTAGGAAACCTCTGTGGGATTGTGCCCCTGGACTGGGCACTGGTGAGGCTGCACCTCGAGTTCTGGGTCCAGTTCTGGGCTCCTCACCATCAGAAGGACATTGAGGTCCTGGAGTGAGTCCAGAGAAGGGCAACCAGGCTGGGGAAGGGGCTGGAGGGCAAATCCTCTGAGGAGCAGCTGAAGGAGCTGGGGGTGTTGAGCCTGGAGAAGAGGAGGCTGAGGGAAGACCTTCTCCCCACCTCCCCTGGCCTGCCAGGAGGGTGCAGAGAGGTGGGCGATGGTCTCTGCAGCCAGGGAACAGGAGATGGGACAAGGGGCAATGGGCTCAAGCTGCCCCAGGGCAGGGTCAGCTCAGATGGGAGGGAAAAGCTCTTCCCTGGCAGAGTTGTGGGGCTGTGGCACAGGCTGCCCAGGGAGGGGCTGAGTCCCCACCCCTGTGTGTGTTTAACAGAGGGGAGATGAGGTGCTCAGGGATCTGGTTTAGCACAGGACAGGACGGTTGGACTCAGTGATCTAAGGGTCTTTTCCAACCTTGTGATTCTGTGATTCTTTATCCTGGAAGTTTCTTCAGTGCTCAACCTTTTCCTAAAGTGTGAACATCAGTTTAATTTCTAAGTCCCCTCCAGCAGTTATTCCACAGACATACAGGTGATAGACCCGAGGAGAATAAACATCAGCCTCATGAAAACTTCCTGTAAAACTGTTACTACTCATAATTGAGACAGATCTACTTCAACATATAAGAGCTGAATAATGATTGCAACGTTAGCACGTATGTTTATTTCACCTTTCTCATATAAAGAGATGGATCAGGCAACATGTATTGCATTATCAAATTATCCTGAGAACTGGAGCGTGTTGCATGTGAAGCTTCAGTTCTAATAACACTGTGCCAAATTAGCAGGAATGAATAGATGCTGAGTAAATAATCCTGTTTTGTTGTTACTTTCTAATGGATTTGTTGATAGGAAACAACTTTTCTATCTGTTTACATCAGGATAATTTGATAACCCATTTGTATTATTTAAACTGCATATTTGGTGAATGCTGAAGCCAAGTCATTTGTAAGCCCAGCAGTATGTGGGAACTGCTCTCCTAAAGTGTTTTTTAAATTGCTTTGCTTGCAGCTACGGGCTTTGCCATAAAGAATGATTCCTCCTCCTGAAATTTCAAAGCTGCAGGAGTGGTCATAGAGCTGAGAAAAGGGACAGCCTGATGATTTAAGACTATTTAATGCCCTGCTTGTTGTGGAACAGAGTGCTGCAGACCTTACTGGTCTAGCAGAACGTATCACTGCAGTTTCTTAATGCCCGAAACCAGGAAACTGATTTATCACCTATTAGGTCTTATTAGATCCCATTCAGAGGGAAAAAATGAACTGCTGGAGCTGGATGGCAGAAAATTAATTTGAAATAAATGTTATATAGTCAGGCTTCTTCAGTTCTTTTATCCAAGGCGATCTCTGTGGCTGGAGAGCTGGTTCTCCACGTTGGATGCAGTTTCTTACAGAGAACTGTGCATGCACGCAGGAATACAAGGATGATGTAGGATTGTCCATGTGAGACAGGTGGAGCTCTGATGTGAGTATTTTATGTATCTATAATCTGGATTTTTAAAAAAACCAACACCTTAACCATGCCATAACATGCTTTCCTTGCACATCTCCTTTGGTGCATGCAGTGGTAAAGGAGAGGAGCTGGCAGGTAGAAGGGCAGCTCTCACATCATCTGGGGTGGGGGTTTAAGTGTAGGGGTTCATTTCTTCCAAGTGCACTTCTTCCCCAGGAAAAGTCTTGGGGAGCCACTGAAGATATTTTCCTTCAGTTCCAGAATTTTATGAATTTAAATCTGTTTAAAAACAGGGTTGCTTGGATAGGTGGTTGCCTGCTAGCTGCTAGCTAAATGTGGGGCACAAACCCAGGCAAGGCACTTGGTAGTTTTTACGAATGATATCCTGCTGAGTTCTCTTCAGCAGTGGTCTTGATCTCCATTTCCTTACTGGTTTTAAAACGAAGCTTATAAACATGGGTTGATAACAGCAGCAGAGCAGATTGTCTGGAGTGAGCAGCTTTAGCTGCAGAGGCTGGGAGGAGGAATGTGGGGGAGAGATGATCTTTTCTTCTTCTCACCCCGCTTTTCTTTCAGCTTTGCCTTTTATTGCTGTTATTTTTAGTTCAGACAAAGATGCCTTCAAATGCAATGCAAGAGCTGTCCCTCAAGTCAAAAAATGTAATAGCAAACTGCCAGCAATGTGCTGGGCTTTTACCCCATGTTTGCCCTTAGAAAGGACACCCCAAAAGCCCTTGGGAAGATGTTAATTCTTTGTTGGTCCACGTGAGGAACTGGGTTGGACTAACAAATAGTTGGCTGGCTTTGAAATCTCCTGATCCAAAGAGGACCTGGGGGTCCATTGGAAATGAAGGACACTCACAGACTCCTGAGTGCAGGCCCACCAGGTTTTTGACCATATTCCCCTTCCATGGGGAGTCTCAGACAAGTATGTCCCTGCCCTCCTACTGCCGAGGTAAATAGTCACCTCTAATGGACACATGGGCAGCAACATGCCTATTGACTGTTCTTTACAGGAAAGGAGAAAATACTGGACTCAGCTAGTGATGAGATGGGGAAGCACAGGTTTGCTTCTCACCCTGACCAGGCACACTCTTCTGGGTGGTGAGACTTCTTAAAGAATGAGAAAATGAGGTTTCAGTTATTGTCAGAGACAGCAGTGAAGATTACCTGTGCAGTTCCAGGTGAATGAATGAGGTTTTCTTTATTCTCTGTTGGCTTCTACAGCCCCCTTGCAAAGCCCAGGGCTCCGTTCTGTTCAGTCTTTGCTAATTCATATTAAAAAAAGACTTGTGTTGTCTCCAAGTCAACCGTTTCATCTTCACAGACAAACTTTTTTCAATATTGCACAAAAACCTTTGTTTATTCTCTGTCCATGCTCATTAACCTGCCAGTGCCCAATGAGTTACCCCTTCCTGCATGTCCCAGGATGTCCAGTGAAATTACCAGTGAGGTTTTATTCCCTATTCCAGGCCCAGCCATCCCTGTTGATTTGCCCTGCCCCTCCATCCTTACCACACCCAATACGATGGGCAGGTGTGGTAGCTCAGAAATGGTGTATAGTTGGCCCAGTGCTCTTTAATTAATGCTCATATTAATTTAGGCAAAGCGACATGCTGAAATCTTCTTCTGATTTCCAGGCTTTGCATGGGCCTGTCCCCATAAACCTGCCTTTTAAGTGAGTTTGAAAGAAAACCAAAATGACACCAAAACTTATGTGAGGAACAAACCAGCTTAAACCCCCCCCAGAAAAACCCTGTATTTACCATAACTGGGAAGCCTGAGCAGAACTTAATTTACACAGCCATGATCATCCAGTAATTCTGATTTGTCACAGGCAAATATTTACTTTTTGGACTAATTTAAAACCCGTTCGCTGAGCAACACACAAATTAAGAACAAAGTGGCGTGTTGATCTCGGAATGCCTAATTGCAATTAAGATACTGGCTTGCAGGAGTAATACGTGTAGGGTTAATTTGGACCACGAGTTGTTTCTTCTGCCTTTGTGTTTCCCTACAGTTAATTTCTCCTGCCGTGGCACAGGGAAAATAACACTTATCCGGGCTGTAACGCGGTGTTTTTAATGAAAGTCCTTTTAATGAGGCTGAGTAACGAAGGGCTTGTAGCATGGCTTGTTGACTAACAGGGGATTAGATACATTTGCTCGTTCCAGGAGGGGTGAGAGGTTCTGAACAAGGCTTCTGGCCCTGGTTGTGAGCCAGCAACTTTGCTAAATTCATTTATTTCTGATGCAAATTCAGTTATTTCCGATGAAAACGTGAGCACTTGAAGAGCTGCAATCACAGGAGGTCCCTGTGGAAGTCTGTGGTTCTTCCTTTTTTAGTGGCGTTTGGCTCTTAAACATTTAATGATGTCTTGGGAGTAAAAATACTACAATTTTGTCATGAATTCCAAATTTGAGTGAGTTTAAATTAAATGAGCCTATTCCCCATGATAGGGACAGCATCTGAGTGTGTCATCATCTGATGCTCTCTTATGTACTGAGCTAAAGCACAGCTCACGAGGCTCGTTAGCACCCTTCCTTGCTACATATGGGGTATAGGGAGTATATAACTTTTAAGTATTCATAAAGTGAATTGCAGTATAGCAGATTGAATATTAAGATTGGATATTAAGGTAGATACAGCTAAAAAAATGATACTAAAACCCCTTTCACTGTTTCCCCCAGTAAAAATTCGATTACCTGATCTAAATAGCAAAGGGGGGGGGATGAGGGGGGACTGTTCTTTCCAATAAAGCTGGAGAAAAGGCAAAGGCTCACAGGAATGGGGAATCAGCTTGTTAAAGGGTAGATAACGGGACGACAAGGGGGATGGGGTGAAGCTGAAGGAGGGAAGGGTGAGATGAGATATTAGTGGGAAGTTCTTTGCAGAGAGAGTGGTGAGGGGCTGGAACAGGCTGCCCAGAGAGGTGGTGGATGCCCCATCCCTGGAGGTGTTCAAGGCCAGGCTGGATGGGGCCCTGGGCAACCTTGTGCAGCTCCAGGCCTGGAGGTTGGTGTCCCTGCCTGTGGCAGGGGGTTGGAGCTCTGTGACCCTTGGGGTCCCTTCCAACCCAGACCAGTCTGTGATTCCATGATTCCCCAGTCTCTCTGGCCCGTTGGTGTGATCAAATCCAAACACATTTTTCAGAATTGCATGTTCATGCTGTAATGCTAAAGGTTTCTGACTGAAACCACTATAAATTGCACCATACGTTCAGTATCTCTTGGATATGGGTTTTTAGCTATTACAGTTTGGGCATTGCTGAGGTTAAAGCTGAAATCACATAAAATCTGGACAACGTGTCCATGCCATTCTGCTTTGAATTTGTCTGCTATTATGTGGGAAAAATCTAGAAACCCGTGGTGTTTACCTTATATAAACCTTTGACAAATCCTCTAGCCGTTTGGTGTTGGCCTATATAGCTTCTTGCTTTTGCCAGGCTTTCCATAATATCAGCTGCAGATGGACTTGAAAATGCTGGCAAGTCTTCTCTGTGCGAGCATCAGTACCCTTTCTAAAAGCAGCATTTTCCCTGCCCTTCATGAATCACTGCAATGCCTGCATCCCTCTCTCCATCCAAAGGCTCCTGCTGTTAGTCCCTGCATCTCGCTCAGGTCACTCCTATCTTATCACTGCAGGCTCTTACGTGGAGTTGGGGCAGCAGAGTCAGGAAAATCCAAGCAAGCCTTCATCCTCACAAGATCTGCTTGGGCTTTGATGGTCTGGGCCTCTCCTGCACTCTGGCTATAACCACCAGAAGCCTTGGATGTTCAGTGACCACCTCGCGGCTCTGAAGTCGGTGTTGTAAGACCTCACATGTACGTTACTGTGTATGGACTTGGTGTGAATCAGGCATCCTGGTGCCATGAGGCTTAAGAGAGTTGTGGTCCTCTAGAAGCTTCTTAGAGGACAGGTCACTAAGAAGATCTGTTAGTCAAGTTTTTAGGGGTTTTTTTGTTAAAAGCAGACATTTATAATTAATCTTTAGGCAAATATGATAAGAGGGGTGGTGGAACTTGAAGCTCTGAGTAGTTAAAATCTTTCTGAATTAGAAACTTGTATTCCTACAGGAATGAGTAAATTTAAACACCATGAAGTCCTTGAATTTGTATCAGAAATAGTGTGGCCAGTAGGTCTGGGGAGGGGATTGTGCCCCTGTGCTCGCAAGTGGTGAGGCTGCACCTCAAGTGCTGGGTCCAGTTCTGGGCTCCTCACCATCAGAAGGACATTGAGGTCCTGGAGCGAGTCCAGAGAAGGGCAAATCCTCTGAGGAGCAGCTGAGGGAGCTGGGGGTGTTGAGCCTGGAGAAGAGGAGGCTGAGGGGAGACCTTCTCCCCACCTCCCCTGCCCTGCCAGGAGGGTGCAGAGAGGTGGGCAATGGTCTCTGCAGCCAGGGGACAGGAGATGGGACAAGGGGCAATGGGCTCAAGCTGCCCCAGGGCAGGGTCAGCTCAGATGGGAGGGGAAAGTTCTTCCCTGGCAGAGTTGTGGGGCTGTGGCACAGGCTGCCCAGGGAGGGGGCTGAGTCCCCACCCCTGGGTGTGTTGAACAGCTGGGTAGATGAGGTGCTCAGGGATCTGGTTTAGCACAGGACAGGAATGGTTGGACTCGATGATCTTAAAGGTCTTTTCCAACCCAGTCGTGCTGTGATTCTCTGATTCTGTGAAATTCAGCTCTTTCCAATCTGGTGATGTTTCAGTAGCAAATAATCCGCCCTTTCACCCATCACATGATGCTGCTTAAGATCAGGACAGCTTTGGATGTTACTACCTAAGAGCATTTTATTCAGCTGGGTTTTTCTGGGTGGGAAAACCTACGAACTTTGGGGCTAGTCTGGATTTTTCCTCCCTCAGTTTCTACTGCCCATATCAGCCCGTAAAATAATTACAGCCTACTCAGAAGCTGCTGGGTTGCAGTGCCATTGGCAGTATAAATTATCTGTGTAGAGATAGCCAAAACGTGTAGTTCAGGCCAGAGGAGAACGTAAAATGAGCATAAACGGTGCATAAATGTTATGTGGGCTCTTTGCCCAACTATTCTTTGACCCAGTCCAGGAAAATGGGTCCAGTGGCGTCGATTTTGTAGCGAAGTGAGTGGCTGTCTGTCCTGTCCTTGCGAGGCTCAGAAATACATTCACAGCACAGCCCCGGGTTAACTGCGCTGGCGCTGCCGCGGGGTGCGTCGCACCAGCTGCGCGGTGGGATTTATGATGCTCTGGTTCACTGGTGTCCAGTAGGGCTGCTGGAGTCAGGGATGTGTCCAAATTAGGGTCATTTCCAAATTCAGAGTGCTGGGGATTGGGCAGAGTAAACAGAACTGCATTGATGTCGGGGATGCGCTTATTATCGAATCACAGAGCTGTAGGGTTTGGAAGGGACCTCCAGAGCTCATGGGGTCCAACCCCCTGCCAAAGCAGGGTCCCTAGGACAGGTTGCACAGGTTGGTGTCCAGACAGGGCTGGAATCTCTCCACAGAGAAGGAGACTCCACACCCCCTGGGCAGCCTGTCCCAGGGCTCCCTCACCCTCACTGGGTAAAAGTTCTTCCCCATGTTGGTGTGGAACTCCCTGTGCTCCAACTTGCAGCCATTGCCCCTTGTCCTGTCCCCACAGACACTGAGCAGAGGCTGCCCATGTCCCCCTGTGTCCCACCCTTCAGCTATTGATACCCATTGATCAGATCCCCTCTTAGTCTTCTTCTCTCCAGGCTGAACAGCCCCAGCTCACTCAGCCTTTCCTCACAGGGGAGATGCTCCAGGCCCTTCATCTTCGTAGCCTCCTCTGGACTCTTTCCACGAGATCCCTGTATTTTTTATCCCAGGGAGCCCAGAACTGGACACAATACTCCAGGTAGGAGCTGACCAGAGCAGAGTAGAGGGAGGGGATCACGTTCTCCTACGTCCAAATTAAAGCAAACCTACACTCTTAGGAAGGGTTCGATGTATGGCAGCCATACCTCGGGGTGCTTAAGCTGTCCAGCAAACTCAGCTGTCAGAAATAAAAGTCTGGTCTGTCTGAGAGATGGGTTTCCAAGCTACAGGTTGTATTTCAAAAGCTGGATAGTTCCCTGTAGGTTTAAAAATTCTGTATCCATGCTGTAGTGTCTTTAAGAGCTTTCTCAGGACCAGCAGAGAGAGGGGAATTAAAGTACTGCAGGAAAGAAACTGCAGAGAAATGTATTTCTGTCTGGAAGATCCAGTTGCAGGGTATTTGGTGTGTGATGCTCCAGAGATGAACAGCCTTTCCGACAGAGTGGGTATGCTTTGGTGATGCTTCTAAGCTTCCCCAAGCTGGAGGCAGCATTGCCAGGGGTTCTCTGTCCCAGAGCAGAGCAGAGGGGCAGCCGTGTTGGTCCCGCTGCTGGGGATGCAGCCCAGGACCTGTGGGGCTTTCTGGGCTGCCAGTGCCTGTTGCTGGGTCAGGTTGAGTTTCTGCTCAAGATGAATTTGGGAAGAAAGGTAAACGTGAAAAAATGTCAAGTTCAGATTAGATGTTAGGAAAAAATTTTCACTGAAAGAGTTGTCAGGGCCTGGAACAGGCTGCCCAGGGAGGGGGTTGAGTTCCTATCCCTGAGTGTGTTTAACAGACGGGTAGATGAGGTGCTCAGGGATCTGGTTTAGCACAGGACAGGAACAATTGGACTGGATGATCTTAAAGGTCTTTTCCAACCCTGTGATTCTGTGACTCTGTGATCCTTGTTGCCCAGCACCCCCACATCCTTCTCCCCAGGGCTGCTCTGAAGATTCATAATTGTGTTTTATGACTTAATTAATACAAAAACTTCCTTGGCAAAAGCTTTGTCCCATTGACACACTTGGACATGTTTTGTGACCCCGATTACATTTGCCTCTGAGGCTTCAACTTCAGCAGGCAGAAACTAATTACCAGCTGTAACCTTCCCAGGAGGATTGGTCTGCCGGAGCGAGCGCCAGATCCTCCCTTCCCCAGGGCTGCACACCGCAGCCACCTTGCACAGGCGCTGCTTGTTGTGGTGCAGGAGATACCTGCTTAAAGACCATGAATCCACCTGCTTGAGGTGTTGGACATGTCACTCTGCTGCCCAGCAGTTCAGCTGACATGTGCCAGACTTACCTAAGAGCAAACCAAGATGGGTTTGAGTGTCCATTTCCACTGTGGTGTCCAGTTCCACTGTGGTTTCTTATGAGATGTTTCATTTTTATCTGTGGTGTTATTCAGCCCATCTGAATTGGAGGAAACCCATGTGTCATCGGGATGGGAGGTGTGTGGAGAGGGCAATTGGAGGTAGACAGTGTCTCTCTGACACTCAGGCCCCACCTGGAGTATTGTGTCCAGTTCTGTGCTCCCTGGGATAAAAAAGACAGGGATCTCCTGGAGAGAGTCCAGCAGAGGCTATGAAGGTGATTAAAGGACTGGAGCATCTCCCCTGTGAGGAAAGGCTGAACAAACTGGGGCTGTTCAACCTGGAGAGAAGGCTGAGAATCTGATCAATGTTTATAAATATCTGAAGTGTGGGACACAGGGGAAAATGGCCAACCTCTTCTCTGTGTCTGTGGGGACAGGACAAGGGGCAATGGCTGCAAGTTGGAGCACAGGGAGTTCCCCACCAATCTGTGGAAGAACTTCTTCCCTGTGAGGGTGAGGGAGCCCTGGGACAGGCTGCCCAGGGGGTGTGGAGTCTCCTTCTCTGGAGAGATTCCAGCCCCATCTGGACACCAACCTGTGTGCCCTGTCCTAGGGACCGTGCTTGGGCAGGGGGTTGGACCCGATGAGCTCTGGAGGTCCCTTCCAACCCCTGTGATTCTGTGATCCCCAAAATAAGCGACATGCCAGGAGAGAAATAGAAGTCTGTATATGTTGTAGTGTTATTCTCTGCCCAGCAAACCAGATTTTTCTGCTGTATCATCAGCTACTGTTCCTGTGTGTGATCCCTTGTACTCAGGACACGTTAATTCTTTCCACAGGAGCCAAAAATCCTGCTAATAACCATGGAATGGATGGGCTCCCCATGGGCACTGTGCTGGGAGGATTTCTGTTCCTGGCTGGTACTGCAGCATCATACTGAAGTATTTATTCCAGTCCTGTCTCCTTGCTACAAACAGTATCAGACAGGAGCCCAAAAGAGAAATTAAAAGAAAAGCAAAGTGCTGATCTTGTCCAGAGGTTAATAGCTGGGTTAGGCGAGCAATAGTCTGTACAGGAGACGAGCTCTGTTCTCGTCTCGCTTCGCTCTCTCCCTTACATACCCCACTGCCTTCTTAAAACGTTTTGTGTCACTTTAATATCTGAGAGCCACGCTTTGGATCAAATGCAGGCTTACCTAAAGCTCCAGTAAGGTATTTTTACTTTAGCAGCATTAGTGATCCCTTCACAAAGCTGGCAGCTGCAGGAGCATCCTCTGGACAGCACAGCAGAGCAGCTGCTGCGGTTTAGCGCTCTCAGTGATTGCCAAAAATCACATTTTAACCTCTTTGCAGGGAGTCAGTTCTTGTGGGGGGTTGTTGGGGAGGTGGATCCCAGTTTGGAACAAAGTTCAGCTCTTCTGGACAGCGTCCTTGTGTTTGTGAGTCATGGTAGATAGATGATAAAAGGAATAGGAAGGCATAGGACTGTGGGGACAGGAGAAGGGGCAATGGCTTCAAGTTGGAGCATGGGAAATTCCACATCAATATGTGGAAGAACTTCTTCATGGTAAGGGTGACAGAGCCCTGGGACAGGCTGCCCAGGGGGTGTAGAGACTTCTTCTCTGGAGAGATTCCAGACCCATCTGGACACCGACCTGTGTGCCCTGTCCTAGGGACCCTGCTTTGGCAGGGGGTTGGACCCGATGATCCCTGGAGGCCCCTTCCAACCCCTACAGTTCTGTGATTCTGTGACTGGAAGCCACAGAGTTTTTTCTGAAAGTAGAATTTTTTCAGCTCCCACAGAAACTTTCTGTCATCAGGCATCACGAGGAGCTTTATGTTTTGGGTGATGGACAAAGAGAAGGGACCTCTCCAGCAAACTGAGTTGCTGAGCACACCTGATTTATGGCCCCAGCAGCACTGAAGAGGTGTTAACCTACCCTTTGGACACCTTCCTTGTCTGCAGACTGCTTTTCTTTCTGTTATTAGTATTCTGTGATGAACCTTGATAAAGTAATTAAATACCCCCAGGAGAAATGGAGATTATTTTTCAGGCAGCATTATGAGGTTTGTTTAGCCAGCTGCTTAACAATTGATTTCAAGATCGATGAAAGTGCCAAAGAATTTGAAATGTAGCGAATCGATTCTATTGATTTATCCATAATTACCTCAGGTCGCCCTCATCTGTATTCACATCTGGGTATCCATGGAAATGGGTAAGGTACAAGGGACAGTGCTGTCAGCAGGAAAGGAGGGAGGTGCCCAGGCTGTGAACTGAGGTGCTGTCAAGTGTTGGAAAACCTTTTACCAAATTCAGTCAGAACCTTCATGCTTTCCTGGAAAATCTGCCTGGGATGTCCTTTCCCCCTCTTCCCATGAGTTATTCCTCTTTGTGTTTTCATTGTTACTATTTCTCCAGACTAAATAATGCTTTAAGCTGCAGCACAAGAGGGAGAATCCCATCTGCTCTTGTATTGACTTTTACCACTGTGAAAACCAGCTGAATTCCCCCTTTGAGTCAAGTCAAAACAGGAACTTAGATGACATCTTTGAAGAGACTCCCCTCTTGGGTTGTTGATAGCCTGTAGGCATCTCCTGTGCAGGGGATATCAGCAAAGACATCTTCCTGCTCAGTTTGGAAGGGGAGAGCTTGGTTTGGGATCTGTCTGCACTCCTGGTCACTGTTGGGTGTAGAATCATAGAATCTTTGGAGTTGGAAGGGACCCATAAGGATCATCAAGTCCAACTCCTGGCTCCACACAGGGCCAAACAGCCTGAGGAGAGATCCAGCAGCCCTGGCCAGCAGGCTCTGACCATCTGAGAGCCCATGAAGTTCTCCTCTGGTGTCACACTTGCTTGGAAGGATGGTTTTAAGCCAAGAACCTCACTGAGGATGAGGTGATGATATCTGTAGCGTAGGAAAGAGTTTTTACATTCTATTGAGCAGCACATTGTAATGAAAACTGCCTGTTTAATAGCTAACCTGATTGCAGAGATTTCCAGCAGCACTACAACAAATTACATTTGGTTTAAATTATAAGATCTATGGCGAGTTTTTGCCAGCTACCATAATAAGAAACAGCCTCTCTGAATTCATTGAGTCGCCTTCCTTCAGAGTATTATCTTGTGGGTTAGAGGAACGCTAATGCTGCCTGCTTGCAATAGATGCTGCTTTGCCAGTATCGTGACCTTAGCTAAAAACTCCTAAATTAAATTGTCTTCTCGCATTTCCATTAGAAAACACTATTTCCAAGCTTTTATTTCTCTGTCATAAAACTCTCTAGGTGGTAAAATTTAGTACTTAAGGTTATATCTGAGGCTGGAGTTACGTCTTAGATAAAATTTCAGGAGACAATCTTTACTGGTGCTTTTGAATGAGAGTTTTGAGGTCTCCCTTCCTGAAAGTCATCAAGAAAACACAGCCTTGACTTCTGGGCAGCAGTTGAGAAAGGGGCAGAGTGAGGCGGGCAGACCCCACCACAGGAGTTCTGGGCTCCTCACCATAAGAAGGACATTGAAGTCCTGGAGTGAGTCCAGAGAAGGGCAACCAGGCTGGGGAAGGGGCTGGAGGGCAAATCCTCTGAGGAGCAGCTGAGGGAGCTGGGGGTGTTGAGCCTGGAGAAGAGGAGGCTGAGGGGAGACCTTCTCCCCACCTCCCCTGCCCTGCCAGGAGGGTGCAGAGAGGTGGGCGATGGTCTCTTCAGCCAGGGGACAGGAGATGGGACAAGGGGCAATGGGCTCAAGCTGCACCAGGGCAGGGTCAGCTCAGCTGGGAGGGCAAAGTTCTTCCCTGGCAGAGTTGTGGGGCTGTGGCACAGGCTGCCCAGGGAGGGGGCTGAGTCCCCATCCCTGGGTGTGTTTAACAGAGGGGAGATGAGGTGCTCAGGGATCTGGTTTAGCACAGGGCAGGAACGGTTGGACTTGATGATCTTAAAGGTCTTTTCCAACCTTGTGATTCTGTGTGATTCAGGCTGTCCAGAGGACTCCACATCCTTGGAGGTACTCAAAACCCAGCTGGGGACAGCCCTGAGCGACCTGCCCCCCAGTTTAAGCAGAGATCTCCAGAGGCACCTTCCATCCTCAGTGTCCCTGTGCTACTGTGACTCCACGCTGAGCCCATTAAGCAGGCAGCTGGGCTTCAGGTGGAGCTGCAGGTGCTTTCCTTGCCAGGAAGACCCATCGATTTTAGCACGTGCCTGAGCTGGGCTGTGTATCAGCACAGATCCACCCACCTGCCAGGTAGGCAGAGTACCTCTTTAATGACCTTCAAAGGGACTCTAAATCCACACATTTTTTGGTTTGGGGTATTTTTTTAATGCTGATCATTTCTTTAAACATTTATCACTTGCTTTTCCAGCGGCGTAACGCTCTTGCCTCTCCATTCCAACAGGATTGGTGTGTCAGTTTTATTTTCAGGGGCAGGGTAGCTGGACTGCAGAGGTGGTTTGTCTAATACCACGTGGTGCCTGCTCAAGGGTTCCTGTTATTGGTAGTCAGCCCACAAGCTCGTCCTTCAGAAGAGAGGAACTCACAATTATTTTTCATTCATCTGTCCCCATTGTTTTAGAGGCCACGCGGCGCGGAATGTGAATTAGGAGAGAGGTGTCAGTGATTATAGATAATATGCTAAACCCCTTTCTGAAATATTTATTAGAAAATAGGTTAATAAAGCGACATGGTGCACCTGTGCCAGTGTGGAGTAGACATGATGAGGAGATTATGCTAATGTGAGTATTTAGTAACGAGTCTTCATTGGGATTACTCTGTGCTATTATCGTATCCAGCCCAGGAATTGTAATTTGAAAGAAAGCAAATTATTAAGGTTTTTCTTTCTTTTTTTTAATTTTTTAAATTTTTTTCAGTCTTGCCTGCCCTTTAGCCTGATGAGTTAGAGGATATTACAAAGAATATTACGTTTTTAAACCTATTTCTTGGTTTCTTGGGTTGTTTTTTTAAAGAGTGAGTGGTGTAGACTGGACAGCAATATGCAATATTTGTGTATCATATACAGAAGTGTAGAACAAAAAGGCTTTTGGAAACCTTCACCAGGGCTGGGCAGTTGTCAGGTCTGGAGATGTGAAGATGAGTGAACAGCAATAATATCACCAGAAGAGAAAAGAGAGAGAGAATTTGAGAAGAGAGGAATTTGAGAGATGCAAGGAGGGCAGATTCCTTCCTGCTCACTCATTGCAATGATTTTGACTTTCATTTGACTTGCACAACAGAGATGTATGAGGTCACACTACGTATTCTCTGTGGTCCATGCTCAAAAGAATTAGACATTCACCATCCTGTGTGCAGTGCAAGTAGGGAAGTGGCTATAGGAGTATATTAAAGCACAAGTTTTTAGTCATACCTAAGTGAGGAGTTTTTTAAAACTTACCCCTGCTTTTGCAGCGCTGGGAAGTTGAAGAAGAATTGGAAGGTGTTTGAAGTGATTGCTGTTTAAGAGCAATAGCTTTGCTATCCGGGCTTTAGTGAGCGTTTGCTCAGGTTTGGGTGTTGCTTTGGGATTTCAAGGTCTAGGGCTGTTGTTTCATACACAGTCTGACAAGATAAGAGTAGTCTGTCTCATATATGCACGGTGAATTTGTCTCCCTGAGAAGCAAAAGCTCAAGCATGGAAAGCATGATGATGTGCAGGAAGGCTGATCAGCTGCAATAAAGCATTCATTATCCCTCCATCTAAATTAACTGAAATGACATCATAATAGTGCCTTTTGTAACCTCACTCCAAATCCCCTCTCTTCTATTGAATTATCAGCTAAACCTAAATTATTTTAGGCTGTGTCTGTATATCCTTGTTTAGATAATTAGTCTGTCATTAGGGAAGGCGCTTGTTCGTTCTTTCATTCTTCTTTTCTGCTGTTTGCTGAAGGAGGAACACTGAGGAGTGTGTTTGCAGCCTGTATTGTTTCATATGTTCTTGTCAGAAGTATTTTGCCTAAGTGCTTATAGTGTAAATCCGAATCCCTGGGTACTAGAGCTAACTAAATAATGCACAAAATGAAATAGACTCTAAGAATATTTCTACTTTTGCAATCTCTCTCTCTCTCTCTCTGGATTATTTCTTCAGGAAAATCTTTCTGCAGAGGCAGTTTGATTTGTCTGTGAGTGTCACCCACTGACAGAGGTGTGTTGCGGCGGCGTGTGGCTCCCTCCCAGCTTTCCCCGTCTCCTTTAGCTTTTGCAGATGCTTTCCAATGATGTGAGAGGCTGAATGAAAGAAATTGGGGCACAGAATATTTTTAAACATGAGTGAATAAGCAAATCAGGGCACTTGACTAATTATAAGAGAGGATGGAGGAAGAAAAGCAGACTGTACCTGAAGAAGAGAAAAATAAATTAGCTGTTTTGGCACAG
This sequence comes from Gallinula chloropus, assembly GCF_964237585.1. NCBI lineage: Eukaryota > Metazoa > Chordata > Aves > Gruiformes > Rallidae > Gallinula > Gallinula chloropus. Next base: position 79,457,917 of record NC_140090.1, read on the forward strand.
TGACTGCTGTTACACTTACACATCAAATCCCTTTGTCCCACCTTCATTTATGACTGCCAGTTGAAGTCTAGATTTGATATATATGAACAGCCTCCTGAACCCAGTGAGATGGGTTGTAGGAAAAAAGACCCTCTCTGCAAAGGTGAAGTTCCAGAATCGAGCCATTAATTCTTGCCCTGTTTGGGGAGCAATCTCTAAGCCTGCAGCCACGAGCCAGTTAACCACCTATGGGCCTGTTGGAACTGATCAGTAATCAATAATGCTCAAAATACCCAGAACTCAGTAGCTGCAGTTGAATTTACCTCATTGCTTGAGTCAGCAGAGTGTTAACTGGGCTCCTCGCCGTAAGAAGGACATTGAGGTCCTGGAGTGAGTCCAAAGAGGGGCAGCCAGGCTGGGGAAGGGGCTGGAGGGCAAATCCTCTGAGGAGCGGCTGAGGTGTGTTGGTAGCAGCTGGTTTCTCCAGTACATAACTGCTCTGGTGGGTTATTCCACCTGTTCTGAAGCCTTCAGACTTCACAGGTGATGACATAGTAGTTTGTAGGTTACAGCCAAGAATTCATCAAGCAGAATTTTTTCTCTATCCCAATGATCTCTTCAGGGCTGTAATCTTTCTGTTTGCTTATCCATACAGTTGAGTTCCACACCAAATGGGTGAAGCAAGGCCAACCAACCATCTTATTTTTGCCACACATCACTATTTCCCTTGTTATTTCTTCTCATTTTTTCCCACTGAATGCAGCACAGGACAGTGTTTGACTATTCTGGGCAGAAATACTTACCTTTTCCCTCCTTACATCCCCAGGTGATGGAGGAGTACTGTGACAACATCTCTCAACTCTTGTTGTCCCAGTGTGCTATACAACTTGCTGCTAATTGCCAATATTTTAGTATATATTCTTAAAATTAAGTTAATCAGATAAAAATCATCCCAATCTTTTCTGTTTTCTGTTGGCACTGAAGGAGCTAGATGATGCTGGCAAGCGCTGTGAGCTCAGCCATGGCAGGGTCATGCTGGTGACCTCAGTTGTTCCAGGAGGGTACAGTACTTAAATTGGTTGCTGATGAATCTGCTTCATACCGTCCCTTTTCCCCAGTTAAATCTGGGTTATTGGGGATGGATCTTAGTGCTCATGTACCACACGAGTCACGTCTCACTTTGTGAACCACAGGGCACGTAGGATCATCTAGGTTGGAGAAGACCTTTAAGATCATCAAGTCCAGCCACGATCTGGAATGGTTATATTTTGACTTCCCTCATGTTGTAGTAAAGAGACTGTCGATATTTCCAGCAATCCTTTCAGTACTGATTGAAACAGGCACAGCATCCTCATTGGCTTACATCAGATCTGCCACTGGAGATACACTGAGAATAAATTGTGTTCACTGGGACAGGAACTGGGCTTTCTTCCCTGACGCACGCTGCACTTGTTTTACCCAGTGATGGAAGGACTGAGCGTATCATCAAATGAAATCAAAATTGAAAGGGAGGTTTGAATAATTCAGAAACCAAGACTGATTTCTCTCTGCATCTCTTCTTTTGATGTTCTTTCGTTGGGGGCAATACCTGCCTTCCTAAAGCTGCCCAGTTACTGGGGCAGCACGTGGGCTGCGAGAGGAGGGTGGTGTTTAATTACCGCTGCATGTTAACGGATGTGCCGTGGTTGGGTCCTTTCCCAGCTGCAACGTACAGTCGATTCTGCATTATTTGGTCTTTATTGGTATTCACTAGAATTAATACAGGGGAAAAATGAGAGTTACAATTTAAAGAAAAAATAATGGTATATAAAGTAATGAGATTGTTCCAGAGCTTAATTAGATGGAGCAGATTGAATACATTACAACGATGTCTTGAGGCAACATAATTAAATTGTAGGCATAATCCTCCCTGTATTGGAACCGATTTTATCTTTGTAAGGCAAGGAGCCTTAGATGGTCTTTCCTACTACGTTCAATTACTAATTCTTCTAGGAAGACTTAGGGATTGTGTAGTATTATCAGACTTTAAAACCACAAAACAAAACCGGGGTATAAGTCTACACATCAAACTGATGGTAGTCTGATTACATGGGTGACTTCTCTTTCCATCTTAGTATGAGCTATGGCCCAGGAATTGAATCGTAGATGTAAATTACGTGCATCTGCACTGTATTGTTGCATATGCTGAATTCCTCTCATTTATTAAATCTCCTAATGAAGTTGTTTCCAAACTTACACACTGACAAAGCTAGGGGTGCGTAATGCACAGGAGGGGGTTCCTGAAACATGTCCCTGTGTAAGGTGGAGGCGAGTGTGGAGATGCCTGTGGCATCTTAGCTACAAGGAGTAATATTGTAAAACATATGACTGTAGACCTGTCTATGTGCCTGGGTATTTTATCTATACTCTTTTATATATCCTTTCATCTTTTAAATTCCTTTTTTGCTTTTTCTTTCATAAACTTCCTTTCTATTTTAGCGTTGGGTACTTTGCTTCTCCTTTACGCTCCTGTGGGGTTGACCCGACTACAGCGCAGACACATCCCCAGGGTGTCATAATTCCTGCCTTACTTTAGTAATTCCCTATACATAAATAAACTCTCCTAGCATGGTGATGCCCATGTGTCATCTAGAGACTTCCCTTCTCTTGAGTTACCTAACATTTAACTAAATATATCTTTTTTTTAACGAGAGATCACTAGGTGTCTTCAGTTCAGTAGAAGACATTTCTAACTGCTCCCAGTGGTTTGGTTTAAGTAATTTTGACATTTGTTTGTCAGCCTGTAGAAAGATTAACATTGTTATTTGCTCTTTTTAAATATTGCTGTTGGTGGGGAGAAGTAGCACGTGCCTTTTTCGTTGCTGGTACTTTCAGAAGCCACGTATCTACTGCAGTCAGCTCAGAAGACAAGCTCATTTGTCTGGGCATAGCTGGCAGTTTCCTAGCATAAATTTGAGGTTTTTAGGAGGAATCTCAATGTTTATTTTGTAAATGGAGATTAGGGTACCAAAGCATAATATGTTTACTTTTCAGCACCATGAATATGTAGTGACCTACTTATACTACACCATTTGGTTTTATTTTTAAAGCTTCTCAAGCCAAGTCCTGGTGCAATTTAAGAAGCATTGTGTTCAAAAAGGTGATAAACTACACCAGGAGCTAAACTACCAGTTTAGAACAAGAAGAGTGGACCATGGTTTGGAGAGTGTCCTTCAACAGCATTTTTATGTGAAATACTCTTTACCTCATGTGGTGAAAAGTTGGTTTAAAAATTGTTAGAGTTAGAATACAGCCAAACACAGCTCTGGGTACATACAGCACTCTGATACTATAACTTTAAAAACATATGTACTTTCTTCTAATAAACTGAGTTTTTAATGATCTCTTGATTATCATGAGATAGTTTAGAAAGAAGTGATTTTATCCAAAGCCATGTGTTTCTGCATATGCTAATTTACTTGATTAATTTTGAGAACATCTGCATATAATTCTGTACACTTAGCAGTGGTGAGATCACACTGCTTTTCAAGTAACAGCTACAAATCTTACTTTCCAGACAGGCTCAGGTTTTTTTGTCTAATTGGGATGCCAAATGTACAAAGGTACCCCAGAAGAGTGTGTAATTATGTAATTTTCTCTTGATCTTTCAGAGTCTTCCTGCGAGCAATTAATCAGTATGCAGATATGCTAAACAAAAAATTTCTTGATCAAGCCAACTTTGAGTTACAGGTAAGAAAAAAACACCCCTGTTTTGGGGACTGATGTTAATGTTGTAATAAATTTCTGCCCCAGACATTTTGTTTTGGTGTGTATGTCGTGGCGAACCCCAGGACACCAGTTCACCCAGTTATTTCAGGCTCAGCAGGTAAGTACTGTTCATGTCTTGTGGGTCTCATCCTAGAACAGCACCAAGTCTTACCCAGAGCATCCTAACTCCTTTGGGTGAACCAAAAAGGGGGTGTCACCCCCCTTTCTGCAGCAGCTGCGTCAGTAGAATTATTGCCTGAAACGTGGACCCTGAGATGCAGGTTTGGTGCCCTGCTGATGAGAAACAGATGGGTTAAGGCACTTGCTGAGGATCTTCTTTGGGTTTCCCCACCCCATATTTATGTGTTCACATTTATGTTTTAATCATCAAAAAACTATGGATAAGGAATTGTAGCTGGGAAATGTTCCATGGAAGAGTAAACACAAGGAGGTGTACTCAGAGAATACCAAGAAACACTGTCTCTGTGGTGTCGGTTATTTTCTCCTTCAAACATTTATGTGCATAATTTAGATCCTTCTGAGTTGTTTTGTAGGTGTGCAGAAAAACATTTCAGAGAATTAATGGTATCTGTTCTTGTCATTTTGGGGGCTTTCAGCTTTGGAACAACTACTTCCACCTGGCTGTTGCGTTTCTCACACAAGAGTCTTTACAACTGGAGAATTTTTCAAGTGCTAAAAGAGCAAAAATACTTAACAAGTAAGTCCTATTTGTCATCTAAATCATGGACAAGAACTTGAGGTCTATTAACATAATTTCAGTTTAATTCCTTAGCTAAATCCGTTCAAATTGAGATGCAATCATGGTATAATGAAAGGTTGGTTTTAAAAACATGAATCAAGTATTGCATGTGTTTCTACCCTTGAATCAAGATCTAAATTACATGATTCATTACTGATGAAGACAGTATTTTATACTGCAGGATGTTCATAAAGTCAAGACTTTTCAGAAGTATTAACATCTTATAAAAGGGAATTTTTAAATCACTTTAGCTTTGTGCTTATTCTAATCTCATTTTACGTGCGCTCTTTATTGCTCTAATCCCTGTCGGCCTTTTAGAGTGAATTTCTGTAACTACAGCCAGTTTCACTGTGATATCCCCAAATAATGGGTTTGTATCACTGCAGTCTTGTATGCTTTCCTGGCTAAAAGGGATTACACTGCCTACCTCTGAACAGGGAACTTGAACTACCCGATTCCCATTTAGAACCCCCCAGCAAACAAAACCCATGAAAGCAAAGAAAGACTGGAAATAAAACCAGAGCATGGATATTGAGTTTAATGTTTGGTTTTCTCTTGCATTTCATTGGGGTTCCAGTGTAGTGGAAGTGCCACTTATTAATTAACTAAGCACTGGGCACTGAAAAAAGCCAGTTGTGTGTGTGCAAACGTGGTGTGTGGCTTCTCAGGCTGTGTTGTAACAGTGGGAAGCAGCGCCTGCCAAAGCAATTTGTGCCCATGATCAGTCCAGTCACTGAGTTAATGGGCAAAAATGAGGGGTTTCAAAGCCAGGACCCCCAAGCACGGAGATCTCAGGCTCCTTCTGTATATATCTACATAAAGACATCCTGTATCACTTCGCCCTCTGAAATGAAGCCTTTTTGTACTTTATTATGATGAGAGAGATCAGAGTGAGGACGGGAAGAGTTTGTCACTGCTGCAGCAAGATGTGATTTATAAAAGGCTTTTTTTTCCTTTAACAGTGTGGGTAGCAGGCTTTGACCAGGAAAAGACAGGGCTTTAACATCCCATCTGCTTTTTTTGTCTGGCAAGGAAAGTTTCACCCTCCAAACTCATCCCCTCCATCGTGAATTTGGAGGAGCTTCCTTTGGAAACTCTGCTTTACCTGAGCCTTGAAACAGAATTTTTAAGCCCTGTGTGATCTAATGTACCTACGTGTGGCTCGTGGGGGCTTCCTTGATGAAACAGGAATATTTACAAGTTCAGTGGAAAAGTGATGGCAGGCAGAGCTCAGGCAGTCGCTCCTGTGCTATAAATATTATAAATAACATGGTAGTTAGACATGTGCAAGAGGAAATCAAGAGGGTTTTGTAGAGCCAGGTAAAACTTGGTCTCCCTGGATTTATAATTCAAGGAACTAAATAGTTTTGTAGGAGATGGGATGAGTGATGCAAGATGTCTTTGGTAATTAAGGATGCTTGTGCTCCACTGAGAGCAGGGGGATCAGAGCCCTGGCTGCCAGCGGTCCCGCATCTCCGTGCGGCGCCAGTGAGCACCTACAGCAGCGTGTTAGGTCAGAGCAGACCCAACCTAAAAAACCCAACAACTGAGCTGTAATTGGCCTGGAAATCACATTTATGGGCTGATATTCCTCTTTGTAAGGACGGGAACCTGAGATGGAGATTCTCCTTAAGTGATTTTTTTTATATTAAACTGAGGAGTAGATCTTGCTGGAGAAGTTCAAGAAATCAACAGCCATTTCTCACTGCTAATAGAAGTAAATAGATTAAGTCATTTGAAGTGGTTACTTAATGAAGTTTGCTAAATTGTAAATCTCTGTTTATAATGTTTTTGCAAGTTGTTATTTTCAGTTTAATCATGTTTTGGAGAGAGAAATCAAGACCATAAATTCTTCAAGGTGCAATAGCTGTATGGTCTGGAAGCACTGACTTTTATTGCTGTGTGAAGCCACTGCCAGTTCTGTGCCAAAGGGATGTAATTAATCAGTTAATTCAGTATCACACTCACCCATCTTTTTAAGTATATATTTCAATTAATATGTCAAATATTTAATAACTAAAATTTAATTATTGTAATTTGTGGGTTTTGCTAAACATTGCATTTAAGCATTAGATAATAACAGATTCTTAATGATGCAGAAGAATCTTTTTAATCCATATTAATGACAGGTTATCTCTATTATCCCACAGAAATCCCACAAGTTGCCAGATATTACCATTTTGCTCATCTTGTTATTTAAATAATGGTCTTTTAACATACAAATATTCTGTGTAGCAAATACATTCTTGGAGCTCATTATGGTTCTGATCCTGTCATTAACGAAGGCAATAGGATGTTTTCCATTCATTAAGCATTCCTGGTATTAATGTGAAGAGAGAGTGGAATAATAAAATGCCCTGATGAGAGATTCAAGATGTTGGTGCCACCAAGTTTGCAGCAGAGCAGAGGTTTAGCAGCAGGTTTAGCAGCAATGCTGAAGGATGGTGATTGTCCCTCTCTACTCTGTCCTGATGAGGCCCCAGCTGGAGTCCTGTGTCCAGAGCTGGGCCCCCAAGACAAAAGATGTGGGACTATTGGAGAGGGGTCAGAGGAGCCATGAAGATTACTAGAGGGCTGGAGCAGCTCCCCTAGGAAGGGAGGTTGAGGGAGCTGGGCTGGTTCAGCCTGGAGAAGAGAAGGCTGTGGGGGGACCTCATTGCAGCCTGCCAGTCCCTAAAGGGAGCAGAGAAACAGGAGGGGAATCAGCTTGTTAAAAGGGTAGACAGTGGCAGGACAAGGGGGATGGAGGGAAGGTTGAGATGAGATATTAGGGGGAAGTTCTTTCCAGAGAGAGTGGTGAGGGACTGGAAGGGGCTGCCCAGAGAGGGGGTGGGTGCCCCATCCCTGGGGGTGTTCAAGGCCAGGTTGGCTGGGGCCCTGGGCAACCTTGTGTAGCTCCAGGCCTGGAGGTTGGTGTCCCTGCCTGTGGCGGGGGGGTGGAACTCTGTGATCCTTGGGGTCCCTTCCAACCCATACTATTCTGTGATTCTATGATGGGCTCCCACCCAGGCTCATCAGCTACCTGGGACCACAGAGTTTTGATCTAGGCCAGGCTGGACACCAAAATCCCACTGGAACATAGAAGCCTCCTCTTTCTGGTTTTGCACATCAAAGTAGAAGATGTCACAAGATGTTCCTTGTTGTATTTTCTAGGACAATGCTATGCTAAGAGGGTGTATAAAAATAAAACACAGCCTTAGGCGGTGAAGCTCTCTGTTATGCTTCCTCCAGCCGTTAGAAAACGCTCACAATTAATCTCAGCAACCACCCATGTGTCCCAAAGGACAGTTAGGTAATCAGAAAACACAGCAAGAGGAGGTTTTACACGGGTGAATGTTCTGTACGTGTCCTCCCCGCGGTAAGCGTGGCTGCAGGAACAGGAAATCGCTGTCTCCTCAGGTAGGACTAGTAAGACAAGGTGAGGAACAGATGCTGGTGAGGCTTCTGGGGTGGGCAGGATGGGCCAGGCGGCCTCTGTGTCTCCCTCCCTTGTAAAAGGGACGTGCAGTGAAGTTTGGTGTTGCCAGGCGCATCCATCGCTGAGCTGGGGAGGGAGCCTGTGCTCTTCCTGTGGTGGCTCAATTTGGACAACCCACTCTGTAATTCCAAATGGGTTTGAACGCTGCTCAGGTATTGAAATGAGAGGTTTCTGCTTATTGGTATTAAACTCTTATTTTGTGGGGTTTTAATGGTGGTTTTGTTTCCCTCTTTAAGGTACGGGGACATGAGAAGACAGATCGGGTTTGAAATCAGGGATATGTGGTATAATCTGGGTAAGTAGCCTGAGCTCCTGTTGCTTAAAGCTTTCACTCAGTGCTTATATAAACCAAGTCAGAGATGAAATGACCTTGCTTCCTCTTGAAATCATGCCAGAAGGCGTTTGAAAAGCAGGTGATTAAAAAAATAAAGCCACCTCTGTGCACTTACTTCACTGTCTGAGCAGATACAGTGGTTGTGTCCCCTCTGGTACTCCACAGTATTCAACCACGTGCTAAATAAAAAGGAACCACTGTGGTGATAGCTGTTATATTGTTGTTTTTCACCTTAAAATATATATATATGCACCTCCCACCATGTGTACACATAGGTATACACACACGTATGTATGTGCAAACGTATGTGTGGATGCAGAACCTGGAGCTGGAGCAAATCAAACACATCCAAGGGTTTTATCAGTAATTTAGCCTGGAAATTTGGATTAAAGTCTGATTTTCAGTCTTGTTTGGCTGCGTGGTGAGTGACTCAGGAAGATCAGTAAAGAATGGGAACTTGGGTGTCCCTGGAGTTCGTAGGTAAATTAGGTATTTCTGACTATCTCAAGTCTGTGCTGTTCTCTGGGTATGATTTAGCTATAGGGGGATTAAATTTCGTGAGAAACTGAATATTTACCGTGACCTGGGTGTACTCATATGCCAGATTTCATTTTCCTGAGCTTAACAGCAGAGACACTTCAGCTCATCCGAGTTTTATCAAAAGTTCCTTAAGTTATCAGAAATAAATGCATCTGCCACTTCACCTCTATCTCTGTTGTGGCTGAAACTTGGGGAAAAAAAAAAATCAGTGTATATATAAAGAAGGGAATACCAGGGGTTCATAAGTATTTGATATCCCAGTTTGCATCTGCTCTGCTGGAATGATGAGAAAAGGCTTCTGAGAGCAGCTGAGTTCACTTTTTATTAGGAGCATCTTTCGTGCATTAAATGTCCAGAGAAGAGATGAAAGCGTAACCCACACCCCATGTGAGACTTGACAGACAGCTAATAAACCCAGTGGTGTGCCTGGTGCTGGGTCATCCAGCTCTGGCAGCCTCTTTGTCTCTAATTAGTCCTGCTACCTTTGTTAACCCTTCTAGCACCTTTCCCTCTTAATTTTTTCTGCTTTTCCTGGAATTTACTGAGAGAGAAAAGGCAGCACAGAGAGATACCCACCTGGCTGCTCTTACATGAGAAGGTTGTTTTATTTAGTTTGAGGAGTGTGGAGTGCATTGTGGTTTTTACTACTGCTGCTGCCAGTAGTAAAGTTGTTTAGTTGCTCGAGGGTTCAGCTTTTCACCATTAACAGGGTGATGATGATCGTTTCCCCTGGAGTTCTGTGAATCGATTGGCGTGAGGGGTGGTGTTTTCTTCAATATTTCTTTCAGTGCTGTCATGGAAGCCTTTTATTTTTAATAGAGGTATTACAAACGGAGATTATCTGGGTAGATGACTTCCTGACCTCCTCTAGCTTGAATGTCTGTGATTCTGTAAGTGACTGGGATCATTAATGCCAAAATTTCACATATTGAGGGAAGGCAGCAGATTGCTGCTCTTCCCAACAAAAGCTGCAGGAGAAAGGTAAATCGGAGACAGGACCCTGAGGGCCATGAAGATGCTCAGAGGGCTGGAGCACTTTGCCTATGAAGAGAGGCTGAGGGAGCTGGGCTGGGTCAGCCTGGAGAAGAGAAGGCTGTGGGGGGACCTCACTGCAGCCTTCCAGTCCCTGAAGGGAGCAGAGAAACAGGAGGGGAATCAGCTTTTTCAAAGGGTAGATAATGGCAGGACAAGGGGGATGGAGTGAAGCTGAAGGAGGAAATGGTTAGATTAGATATTAGGGGAAGGTTTTTTACAGAGAGAGTGATGAGGGGCTGGAACAGGCTGCCCAGAGAGGGGGTAGATGCCCCATCCCTGGAGGTGTTCAAGGCCAGGTTGGATGGGGCCCTGGGCAACCTTGTGTAGCTCCAGGCCTGGAGGTTGGTGTCCCTGCCTGTGGCAGGGGGTTGGAGCTCTGTGACCCTTGGGGTCCCTTCCAACCCACACCATTCTGTGATTCTATGATTCTATGACCCAAATCCAAGGTGGCCTTGTACATCTCACAATGAGCTACTTGGTTTTTCTCATCTCCCTTGTAATACAGGTAGTCTGAGCTGGTCGCATTTGACTTCTGGCTCTTCCCCAATCTCATCTCTGTCACAGCATCGATAAAGAAAGCATTCTGAGTAACCACTGCTGGGGAATCGGTTGGGAGGGGGGGCACCTGGCACTGTTATCCTCAGATTTGCTCTGCATTACTCAAGTTATTGCTGTATATGTTCAGAAACAAAATCAGAAGTGAAAAGCTGTAATTCTCACATACGCTTCAGCGTATAATTTTTACGACTGTGCCATTGTGCGTAAGATATGATGAAGCCAAACAAACCCTGACTTCTGATTTATATATTAAAGGGTATGGATAAGCCTGGAAAGTTAATATTTTGTCTCATCAGGGTTTTGTCAGTAAATGCCGTGATTAACGTACAGTGCCTGCTGAGCTGAAACTCCCCTGTTGGGAACAGTCCTTTAGCTATAACACACATTTAAGAGTATAATTTATTTCCTGAAACTAAACAGTAAAATAGAAATTGTAAAAGTTTTTCCCTTTCCTGTGTGTTTCTGATGCCGTGGTGGCTGCACTATTTAGACCCTTCTACTTTTGTGAGTAGAAATAAAGAGCATCAATGGGGAAGAGCAACACTAGGTCACACTTTAAATACCTGTAATTTAGGAAGAAGTTTTTTTGTTTTAAACAGGGAACGATGTAGAAGAGATTCAGCCTGAGAAACTTTGTATTTTGATCTTGTCCTGCTTGATACCTGGCTAGATTTGATCCTGAAGGCTCTAGATTTGGGTGCGGTGATGCTGAAGTGGTGAGAGTGGCTTTGGGGGGAGCCTGGTCCCAGCATGCAGAGCTCCTCACTGTGTTGCCCTTCTGGAAGCACCACAGGGCATTTATTTTCTCATGTGCACTAAAACTGGCATCTCTTAGTCTTTGTAGGCTTTTTCCTTCCCTGTCACAACCTGAACTTTAAAATAATGAGTTATTTGCAGTCAGTGCTTTGTCAGAAGCGTGGTTCTTTAGGACACAGGTGAGACAGGGAGTATCAGAAAAGCATAAAGCGAGCCCTGGCCTCTGCCTTGCAGGTGCAGGAACTCAAACACCACGTGCTTGAAAGCATTACATGATGCAGCTGAGCATATTCAAACCCCAGTTTGACACCAGGTCGTGTGGGCTGGTTCACAGCGGTTTAATGGCTTCACTGGTGTTATGTTAAAGGAATTGCAGTGGCATTTAAAGTAATATCCCTGTGCCAAAGTTGGTCAGGGCAAGCCAGCTCAGAAAACATTGCTTTTATTGTTGACATCTGAACCAGCTAGAGGGAGGTGGAAAAGCAAAACCCCTGAAGATGAAGGGAAGGGGTTGCTGCCGCTGTCCTCCAGCGAGCTGCCCGCTGCCGCCACCCGCTTCCCTCCCAATGCTTGACGTCAGGAAAGGTGTCTTGACAGAGATGTTAATGTCGTTGGAGGGAAAGCCAGGGTTAAAAATAGACCTGAACTTTGAGCATTACATAAATAGAAGTCATTACAGATAACACTCTCTGAGTTAGTCATGCGTGTTCAGAGCTGACCCACGTTGGAGGTGAGGTTGCTGGCAGATTATTCAGTGGGTTTTGTGGCCCAAATTTAAATGAGAAGAACCTGGGAAATGGAACTGGCAGGTTATCCCACAAAGGAAGCGCCTTGGCTTTGGTACACGTAACGAGGTCTGTTGCTGTTGTGTGACCGCCTCATGGCAAGGCAGAAGCCACTGCAAGGGCAGGTTTTTGCATGGCCAAACCCGTGCTTTCCCTGCATGCAGTTCTCAAAGCAGCTGCACGATTTGATTTTCAGAAGAGAATCCTCAGTTCTCTTCCAGACTTGTCACATTTTTGAGTCACTGCGTGGGAGTTCCCACGCTCCTGGGGGGAAAAAAAAGCGAATTCATTGTTGGGTTGTTTATCAGAAAGTGCTGCCTGCGATGAGCAGCTGGGATGGATGCTCAGGAGTGCCAGAGAAAGATCCTTTCCTTCCATGTTTCACTCTCACGCTTTCTTTTGTGGCACAGCATCACACCGAATAGCATCATCATAGCTACCACGTGCATCATCACGTCACTGATGTGCGTCACCGCGTCAGAAGGATGCCACACAGGGCTTCCCGCCCTCTCCTGTGTTGCCCAGTCAGCAGACAGACCCTTTCCATGTTACCCCTCACACATGCTTGATGAAGAGAACCAATCAAGACAGCCTAACAGTTTAATTTGTGCTGCCCTGCCTTCCCAAGGTGCTGCTAGGCCCCACTGCTCCCTGCAGGAACAGGCAGCGGCACGGTAGGGAGAGTGCTTCACAACCAGCCCCTGCAGATCCTTCCCCTTACCCTCCTCTGCAGCCAAGCTATGCAAACTCTGGTGGGACCCACCCACAGACCCTCAGGCAATGAGGAGAGCTAAGTGGGTTTCAGACTCCCATTTTTTCTCAGTCCAATATACCAGGGATTTTAATACTTCCCACTAATGACTCGCACGCATCTGTTCCTTCTGAGTTTCATGTTTGGGGAAGCTCTGTGTCCTCTCTGATTTAAAAACCCTGTCAGTGATTACCTGTGAGGCAGCACTGGTAATAAATACAGCCAGCGGAGGGCAAGAAGGTGGAGGGGGTGTGGTACAGCTTCATGGGTCCCTTTGCCATCGGATGAGCGCTTTGGTGACTCCCCTGGGGAGGAAGACAGTTATATGCCCCTAGAGAAGAGGTAAGGGAATCAAAAATAGTAATAAAAAAATTAAATGAATCTTCTTTTGTGAATTTGATGTCTTTCACATCTACAGCTCGAAACACATTAGTTATTTTTCTGAGGGAATCCTTGTGCTTGAAGCGATGGCAAAACCCACCGTGGCAGACAGAGAACGTGGTGACATCGCACTGGTGCCTGACAAATAACTTTTGTCACCGTTATTTGTTTTGTGAGATATTGACTCTGACATTTTTTCAGGCATAATGCAAGAAAAACTGTCACCTGAGAGGCCGAATGTAATAATACTTGTAAGGGAGACAGAGGGGAGCTTTACGCCTCTCGCTTGATATTCCTCACCAACAGCCAGCGCTGCAGCATCACACAAAGTACCGGTTTTAGTTGAGTATTAATTTGCCCTAATGGGATTGCTAATGCTAATGGGATGCTGAAGTTGGCCAAATCAAGTAATTTAAATTATATCTGCTAAAAAAAGCAGCGTGTTTTGTCAGTAAAGGATTTCTTCTTGATTATGTTTGTCAAGATTTGTGCTAGTTTTGGTCAGAAGTGAAACTTCCTACTTAGAGACTTCTGCACTTATCACTGTACTGGTGTAGCTCAGTGGAGTGTAAATGAGGCAAAACCTGTTTCTGTTGTATGCCACTGGTATCTAGAGTGCGAAACAAGAGTCATCACGTGGAGGAAGCTTGAGGGTTCCTTAAATGAGCTCAGTTCTGGAGAGCTCTGGTCTGAACCCCAGCAGGGGATGTGTGAACAGTGTATGGGCCTGGTTGTGTACCTCAGTTAACGCTGCTTGCGCCATGAGGTTCAGAGGAATCCCAGCCTCTTACTGAGGGGGGCAATGTCTTTGTATCTTCTAAACTTCTGCCTGGAGCTCTGTTATGCTGCTCTACACCAGCATCTGTCTTTGGACTTGTGGAACAGATAATTTGCAGAATGCGAATCTTATTAATGGTTATAAATATCTTAAGTGTGGGACACAGGGGGCCATGGGCAGCCCCCTTCTCAGTGTCTGTGGGGACAGGACAAGGGGCGATGGGCTCAAGCTGGAGCACAGGGAGTTCTGCATTGCTATGCGGAAGAGCTTCTGGTGAGGGTGAGGGAGCCCTGGGACAGGCTGCCCAGGGGGTGTGGAGTCTCCTTCTCTGGAGAGATTCCAGCCCCGTCTGGACACCGACCTGTGTGACCTGTCCTAGGGACCCTGCTTTGGCAGGGGGTTGGACCTGATGATCCCTGGAGGTCCCTTCCAACCCCTACAGTTCTGTGATTCTGTGATCATCTGCATTCTCTGTATGTCAGCTACTAATAGGAACAGTAACTGGATGATGTTACCTGGTACAATATTTATTAGATGCCATGTTCCCAGTAAGGTTTAATTTCTGTTCCATGCACGGAGAGCGTAGCAGGGAGAGCTGGGGGGGGGGGGAGGGTGCAGTTTTCTCTCAGGAAGATAAATGCGAAGTAAAGTTTGTCAGTTAGATCAGCTCTCAAAGAAAGAAGACATCTCCTTGGCTTGGTGAGATGTAGTTCTGTGTCTCGAGGCTGTGTAACTCTGACACTCTGATAGACTGACACAGAGAACATTCTGTGCGCTGCGGAAGATGCAGAAGGCAAAGTTAATACCAGTGAGGTGCCTTTAGCCTCTCCCTCTCCCAACTGTAAGTTGTATTTAAACAAAAAAAACACCCAGCAAATTGGAACGTGGTAGGAACATGCAGATATGGGTGTTCTGTGGGAAATGTGGGAAGTTCCAGTTAAAATCCTATTAATTTAGGTGCACACATCGCCTCTTCTGGCATAAGGAGCAGCAAATGTTTCAGTACAACCAGCTATTAAAAAATAGTGGTTTAATGCTGTATGAGGATCTTTAAGGCTTTTACAACAGTTCTCCCAAAGTCACTGGATGTTTGTTCACTCTGAAAAGTGCCTTCTCTCTTACAGGCCAGCATAAAATCAAATTCATCCCAGAAATGGTGGGACCTATCCTAGAAATGACGCTGATCCCCGAAACCGAACTTCGAAAAGCCACGATCCCAATCTTTTTTGATATGATGCAGTGTGAGTTTCATTCTACTAGGAGCTTCCAGATGGTAAGTAGTAAGCAAGAGATATTTAAAGTTTGTAATGAAGATTTAACTATCCTTCAACAAAACTGAAGGATTTTTGTTATTTCTTCTTTTCCTAAAGAATAATCTAATTATGGAGCTGCTTATCCTTCTATAACTCCTGAGTGGCTGTAGAGTTTTCATCTGTCGGTTTGAAATCCTTATTGAGGGAAAAATTTGTGTGAAGTAAATGAAACCTTTCTTTGTGGTACAAAAGGGGAGCAGAGACAGATGCCTTCAATTTTCACTGTGACTCAGAAAAGGAATCTGCTTCTGAGTTAAATTGGACATAAAGGAAGCCTGATAATGTGGCAAAAGATACTATAACCTGTAAGAACTCATCATCTCTAGGAGCTTGTAATTTTGATGCTCTACATTTTATGGATTTTCAAGAGGGGGAAAAAAAGCCATCCAGTCAGGGTGGCTGTTTCTTCATGGTATGTGAGCGCTGCAGAAGCACAAGTACTAATACAGCCTTTTAATTCTATTTTATTTTAACATGCTGAGAAAAGTCCTCAAATTACACCCATGCAATCGTACCCTGACAGCATTGACTTTTGAGAGACAAGTGGAGAGAAAGAGAAAGTTTCTTGGCATCGTTCATTTGACCTTCTTTCCCTTGAAACTTTCCATAAGGATTGACTGTAAGACTAGTTAGGCTGGGGAGCGTTACCCTATAAGCCAGCATAGCTCCTCTGTGAGATTTCTGGCAGTTCAGGATATGACCTTGTGAATTTTGCAATAAAATTTGATGTGTGTTGTTTACTTTTTCCCCCCCACCCTTTATATTGGCAGGTTTATTTCTTGGATGAAAAACTTATCCTTTTGCATACTTTTTCATGAACTGTCATTCATAACTGGCTCCTAATAAATCTCTAGCCAGAAGAAATGAGTATCTGTGTTGGGAGGCTTAAGAAAGGGAAACGGCATCAGCTTTATGTCTTTGATTTGCTTTGTGCTGGGTGGTGTGTGGAGAGGTTGTGAACTAGAGTTTGGATCCATCCAATCACTGCATAATCATTCTTTCTTACGTGTGACTCCGGTGATACTGTAAAGATTGAAATGCTCACTGGGATGCCATTTAAGCAGCTCCCTGTCAGATGCTCTCTTTTGTTGCTTGTCATTTTTTATTTGTACAATTATATGGATCATGAAAAATCCCAGGCTAACTTTATAGCTAAATTTATGGCCCTATATTTCCTTGACAGAAGGAAACCAGCTTCGTCTGGAATAGTTGGGTGGTTTTAATAAATGAACGTCTTAAATATTTCACACAAATTCTTTTTTGCCTTTTTGAGAAGAAAAATGCCTCATGCTTAAGGCAGAGATGTCTTGGACTGTAGGTACTCGACATCAATTTCCTATGTCAGTATAGCTTCTTTCTTTATGGACTTATTATGGTTGGACTCGATGATCTTAAAGGTCTTTTCCAACCTAGCCATTCTGTGATTCTGGAGCATGGATAGGACAGGTGCAGAGGCAGGAAACCTTTTCTCAGTGCATTTGGAGTGAAGACTTTACGTCTAACCAGGAATAATCAATCTGTCCATTTATGGCTTTGCAGATAATGTAGTTGTATGGTTTGCTGAGTATCTCAGATTGGTCTTTGGGGAATGAAGATCACAGCTTGTGAAAAGCAGAGAATTGTAGAAAAATCTAGGTTGGATGGGATGTCTGGAAGTAATCTGGACCAAACTGGGCTTTAGGATGGATTATCTGGGGCCATATAAAGCTCAGTATTGACTATTTCCAGTGAGGGAGGTTTCACCACTTCTTCAGGCGACTTATTCCAATGTTTAAGACTTTTAAATACCATATTATATTCAGTAGGAATCTCCCTGAATCCACTTGTGCCTGTTTCCTGCTCGTGTTGTCACTGCTCCTCCTTGTAAATAGAGTTACTCCATCTCCTTGTTTAGGTGTTGGAAGCCTCGAGTCTGCTTTTCTCTAGGCTGAACAAACCCAATTCCTTCAGCCATTCTTGGGGCCAGGTTCTCCAACACTTCTCATCCTGGTGGCCCTCTGTTAGACCATCTCCAATTTTTCAGCATCTCTCAAGCTGGAGGAGCCAAAGGTGGACATGGTATTCCAGCCATGGCCCAACAAGTGGAATCACGCTGTTGTTCTTCTAGCTGTACTCTTGTTAGTGAAATCAAGGATGCGTTTTGTCTCCACAGAAGGGACACCCTCCTTTTTCATTTTCAGCTTGCTGTCCACCATGTCCTTTCCAGTAGAGCATCTTGTACTGCTGCTTGCAACTATGTCATCCCAGATTCAGGACTTCAAGCTTCTCTTCCTTAAATATCATGCCATCCCTTCTTGTCTGTCTCTCATACTGTCCAAGTAATTAAACCAGCACCCTTTGAGAGCAGCAGTTGAGCCACTTTTTCCACCCACCTTGTAGTCTCTCTGTCCAGCCTGTATCTTACCAACTTGTCAACAAGTATGTTTTGAGTGACCATCTAATAAGATCGTGACAACCACAGCTCTTCACCTCCTGAGCAGATGGTTTCATCACAGAAGGCAGTCAGGTTGGTCAGATGTGATTTACCCTCAGTAAATCTACATCAGCCTTTGCCAGTCACCTTCTCTCCCTCCCCATACCTGGAAATAGCTTTCCCAAGGGCTTGCTCCATGGTTTCCTCAGGAACTAAAGTGAGCTGCAGCTTCCCTGCTTGTATTTTTTGTCTCTTTTGTGTTTAAATGACAGAAATAGATAGAAAAGAATTGAAGTGTTACCAGTACCTAGGCAAGCTTTCACCCTTAACGTGTCAGTGTGGTGTAGTGTGCGTCATCTCCGTGCAACTACCAATTATTAGTGTCCAGCATCACTTTCAGAGAGAACTTCAAAACTGAATGGTTGGCTGCAGTGAAACTTATCTCCCAGAAATCCAGTTATTGAACCTTATTAGTCACATCAGCAAGGGTTTAGATTGGCTCTGCTTCTCCAACAGATGAATAAACCTCCTGATTTGTGGGGGAGGATTTGAAATTTCTCTGCAGAAGTTCTGTGCTGCCATGGCTGGTGTTAGAAACAGGCAGCTTTCCCCATGACAGTTTTAATTTCAGTATGAATTGGTTTACCTGGTAACACCTGTATTGGGCAGAATGGGGGTGGTTTTGTTCTTCCAGTATATAGTGAGAAGGAACAGGAGACAAATCCCACTGGTTTTTGTGGAAGTAAATTAACAGCTGAATGAATTAAAAGCTGGAGTTGCCCGTTTGTGTCCTCTCCCTCTTAAAGTGCTTTGAAGACTATATAAGGCTTCAAAGTAGCCTGTGCCTCAAAGCAGGAGCCTGATGCTGAAGCCGGTGTGGGACTGGAGCTTGCTGTAGAGGAAAATGCCTCCTTCCCTGCTCTGCTCTGCCAGCCAACCCTCCAGATCAAAGGGAATATGTCAGAGCCAGAGGAGCGATGAAAGAGAATTGGTTTGATTGTTCAAGGCCTGGTCAGGTGAGCGTGATGGATCCCGTGGTGACAGCAGGAGGGAAAGTTCATCCTGAAGCAGTAATTCTGCTGGAATTCAGAGCACACAAAGCCCCGGCCCTTCCAGCTGTCGCTTGCTGTGGCTCCATTTCCCACGGGGGCTGCTGTTTGTTTGCCTACCCAGAACTTTAACTTAGCTTTTCAGGACCTGGGTCGTTGCTGAGGTGATGGTCTGGTTGTTCTGAGCTGATCCCTCTCAGAGAGGGGTGCCGGTGCAGGAACCAGTACAAAACGGAGCGTGGAGGAAAAGGGAGGAGGCAGGGAAGATGCTGGGTGGGTTCTCCCTGTCTCATGGCACCGCATCGTAATACGATGGCTTTTAACTCACCTTGTACTAATTAATTAGTGGAAGTGACTTACTTGAAGAGCCAAAAATGCTGATGAACAAAATGAGGTGAGGGGCTGAGGCAGAAGCATTACCCCAGCCTGTCTTCCCCAACATAATTCCATTTCTTATCAAGTAGGAAGGGAGGAAGGACTGTAACCCTCCAAAGTAAAATCTGAGAGGCGTGCCCTGTGCTGCAGCAGTGAGCAGGGAGAAATTCAGACTCCCATATATCTGGGATTTGCACTGATCTGCATCCATCAGCGTCTCACAGAATCACAGGGGTTAGAAGGGACCTCCAGAGACCATCTGGTCCAACCCCCTGCCCAAGCAGGGTCCCTAGGACAGGGCACACAGGTCAGTGTCCAGACGGGGCTGGAATCTCTCCAGAGAAGGAGACTCCACACCCCCTGGGCAGCCTGTCCCAGGGCTCCCTCACCCTCACTGTGACATCAGCAGCAGAAGCATGCAAGCTCCAGCATGTGTTCTTACTCTGTGAGAGCGAGGGGTGCTGTGACAGTAATGATCTGAGGAAAGAACCCCCAAAATGCAGCAGCTCCTGGCCTATTTCCTGCCAGTCAGAATGATACTCCCACAATGGAATCGTAGCCAGGAAAGTGGAAAAATGATACAGAAATGAATAAGCAATGAATGCATCATGCAGAATCATACAGAAATGCATAATAAACCAAGGCATATACTGCCTATGGTTACTAAAATAAAACCATGGGTGCAGCTGAAATACCTCTAGCTAGTGTTCTGTCACGAAGGGAATTAAGTCGATAAAGACCAGAAGGAATAGAGAGGAAACCCTTTTAATTGATATCTCACATCTAAAAATCCAGCACCATCAAGGCAGTCATACTAGCATTTTTAATTGCAGTGTAATTTCCTGTTGGTTATCAATGAAATTGAAATCTGTATCATTCTCATTAATAAGGAATATCTGGTTTATCTGAATCCCTAACACTTCTAGAACCTATAATTCCATATTAATTCTTTATAAGGGAGGAAGGCAACACAGAAAGTCCAGAAACCTCCAAAATAACCTGCCAGATCTGTTTGGTGACCAGGACACTATGGGACAATAGGAAAGGGAATGGACAAAACTGTTGGGAATTGCCACCATCTCTCATCACGGCCTTTGAACAAAGTTTCCCAGTACCCCCTTGCTTTTCCTGCATTAGGAATAATTTCCAGTGGTGCTATTTGTCACTTGAATTTTATGTGGCAAATTCATTATTATCCCATATCAAAACAAATTTATAGCAGCTCGGAGGATTGGAAATCCTCCTCATCTCCAGCTAGATTAAATTGTCAGTCAGTGGTGCAAATATGCCTGACCACACTTTAGGTAAACCTAAAACCACAAGTGATTAGTTGAGCTGACATTTGAAGATGCTTGGTAGCTTACTGTGATTTATTTCCTCCAGATGGGAGATTGTAACAGACAGATGAGGTAGTGGATATACTCTTTGCTCAAGTACAAGCACGCGTCCTAAAGAGGAGCTGAGATCTTGATCAACTGCAAGGAGAAGTTGATAATAGTTTCCTGTAATCTTCCTAATATCACCCCTCAAGCTTTCACTGTCAACAGAGAGATATGAATCTCATCTCACTGATGGTGCCCTATACAACCCCTACACCTCCAGAAGGAGCTGTACGTAGCAAGTGTCACTGGCTGTAAGGAAAACACTGAAAATTTGGCACTTCTTCACCTGGGAGTAAATTTCAGGCTGCTGTGTGCAGGAAAAATTGATGCTTTCTCAAGAGATGCCAGATGTGGTGTCCCAGAGCTCGTGTATCTCCAGAGCCGTGTTCTTACTCCCATCGTGGAAGGCGATAGCTCTGTAAACCTCAACTTCTGTTCATGAATCTTTCCTCTGTGGAAAGAGTGCAGAAGGAATTACAACTATGCTAACTGACACTTAGTCATCAGGCTTGCATGATCTGCACCTTACTGATTCTGGAAAAGTATTGAGAATGGTTGAACAGCAAAGATACTGTTAGTAATTGGTACAGCTCCAGAAATGTCACAAGTCTAACCCCCTTCAACCCGTGAGGGATGTTAGGGAGCTCATGGAATCCCAGGCTGGTTTGGATGGGCAGGGCCCTCAAATCCCCACAGTACTTCCCTGCCACAGGCAGGGACACCCCCACCAGCCCAGGGTGCCCAAAGCCCCATCCAAACCGACCTTGAGCCCTGCCAGGGATCCCGGGGCAGCCCCAACTTCTCTGGGCACCCTGTGCCAGGGCCTCCCCCCTCCCTGGGAAGGGTTTCTGCTCCCCAGCTCCTCTCCAGCTGCCCTCCTGCAGCTAAAGGCCATTCCCCTGGCCCTCCCTGCCCTTGTCCTCATCCCTCTCCAGCTCTCCTGGAGCCCCTCAAGGGACTGGAAGGTGCTTGGAGGTCTCCCTGAAGCCATCTCCAGGCTGAACCGCCCCAACTCTCCCAGCTTGTCTCTGTCCAGACATATTTCAGCCCTCAGACCATCTCCATGACCTCCTCTGGACTTGCTCCAACAGCTCCATGTCCATCTTGTAATTGGGATGGCCCAACAGAACCTAGATTCACAGAAACTTAAGTAAAAATGATATCATGAAGATATTCAGGATCCTGTATGACAAATGTAATTGCTCTTCTTCATATGAATAATCTCTTGCTAAAAAATATATCACCTAAAGGGCTCCTACTGGCAGCAAGTGTCATTTTTCACATTGGTATAGAAAGTCAATTTCTTTCTGGTCTCATTAGAGAACATGAATTTTGTGACTTCTCTGTTTCATCACTGTGTTGCCTCAGTGTTTTCCTTGACATGTCCTTGTACTATGGGAACGTGTTTCAGCTTTTGTTTGCTTCGTGGAGGGGGTGGATTGCATTATTCTTCCTTTTCTCATTTTCTTGTCATTTTTTGAATAATGGATTCATTGTGTTAAAAACCTTATTTCACTTCACTTTTCATTCATTTCTTCACAAGGAAGGTGGGGAGAGAGTGGAACAGGTTACTGAGAGAGGCTGTGCAATCATCCATCCGTGGAGATGTTCAGTACTTGGCTAAAGGAAGGCGTAGTTGGCCAGATCTGGTGTTGGCAGCCATCCTGCATCACCTGGGAGGTTGGATGAAATGACCTTGGAGGACTCTTCCAGCCAGTGTTTCTGTCCTTTTCTGGACCTTATTCATGTTTATAAATATCTCAAGTGTGGGGCACAGGGGGACATGGGCAGCCTCTTCTCAGTGTCTGTGAGGACAGGACAAGGGGCGATGGGCTCAAGTTGGAGCACAGGGAGTTCCACACCAATATGGGGAAGAATTTCTTCCCAGTGAGGGTGAGGGAGCCCTGGGACAGGCTGCCCAGGGGGTGTGGAGTCTCCTCTGGAGAGATTCCAGACCCATCTGGACACTGACCTGTGTGCCCTGTCCTAGGGACCCTGCTTGGGCAGGGGGTTTGACCCCATGGGCTCTGGGGGTCCCTTCCAACCCCTGTGATTCTGTGATGTCTGTTTGGTACTTGGTATAGATGGTATGATCGTCTCTCTTGGCCAAGGTAGAACTGTGTGGGTAGAGTACGTTGGCAGAATGAGATCAGTGATGGACACTGCTGCTGCTCCTCCTCAAAGTGATGTACATTAAGGTGGAGAACAGCACTCTTCTTGTCGTCAGAGTTTCATCGTGGTGTAAGTCAGTTGGCAGGGGAGATCTCACACTCCTCACTGAAATACACGTGCCAGCAGAATTTCACAGTGTAGACTAAAAAAAGTCCAGTTTCTCTTCCTAGCCCAACCAGTCTGAGCCCTGCTGCTGGCTGGAGGTAGCAGCTTGTCTTCCTCAGCTTGCCCATAGGGCTGACTCTGTAGGAAGTCCCCATCCCCTGATGTACCCCGATGTCCCCCTGCCCCTTGGTCGGGGCGCTGAGTGGTGGTGCCAGGGCAGCAGCACCAGCAGGATGGCACTGCTTGTGGTTCAGCCTGCCTGGCAAGACTGGCTGGGCTCGACCCCTCTGCCCCAGTGTCTGGGATACTCCAGGTGGTGGTCCTGCTGCCCAGGTGCCCGTTGTGAGCAGTCTGCAGGGCTGGCAGGGCTCTCTGCGGGGATTTTTTTCCCTCCCACTACATAGATTGTGATTTTTGCCTTTCAGCACGGGTATCAGCTCCATCTTTAGCACATGACCTCTACCACAATGCTCTTCAAGGTTGTCCTTGTTGCCTCCTTGCTGTTGCTGCCAGTGAATGAAGTCTAATTCAGCTAATGCCTGCCTTCCCCTGTTACAGAGACCAGGCAGCCTTTGGCAGCTCTAACAGAGCAGCCAATACCCCTGCCACTAAAGTGGGCACTTTGATCAGTGGAAATAATCTCTAAAGAATAAGCAATGCTGTTACATTACTGGTATGGCATAGAGTGGGGACGTGCAGCACTGGGAAGGAAAGCTCATGGCTCAAGCAGTGGGACAGGAGTGGGTCTGTGGGCGGCTGCCAAGCCCACAGTCTCCTCAGTCTCCTCAGTTGAGAAAGTACTGAGCTGCAGACAGTCCTGTTGGGTGTTTCATCCCTACCTTGTCTGCTGTTCATATTAACTGCAGATGCAAAGTACATCTCTTGACATTTACAAAATGTTAGTACGCTTTGTTCTGGTGCAGGTGGCCCTTTGCTTCTCCTCAGAGTAGCTCAGGAGTGCTTAAGCAAGTGATGGGGAAAAAAAAACCCTGTTTCTGTGATTTCTCTGATTCTAACCTGGGCCCCAGGGAATGCAGCAGCAACAAGTAAAACCCTCTGTAATCATTACAACCCCAGGGAACGATCCGGTTTGAGTTTAAAATGCATTCTGGTGCCCACTTAAATTTGCATTCTTTTATTATTGCCCAAATTGAAATATTACTCTGAGGTTGTTTGGAGCAACTTCTTTCCCTTCTGCAGCAACTTGTGAATGGGTTTGGTGCTGCAGTTGTGCCTCTCTGGGAGCCAGCATCCCTGTGCTGGAAAGGGATGTGTGATGCCAGGGTGTGCATCCGCCTGAGTTGACAGCCAGAGGTGTTACATATCCTCTCTCTCAGAGCTTTCATCTCTTTTGTGTTTTATTTTTATCACTCTTACAGGTATTGCAGGGGACATTCTGTCCTGGCTCTGCATCTTCTTCCCTCCCCACTCCACCCTCATTCTTGTCCCTAATCTCCTTGTTTAGTTTCTCATAATGCAAATATTTACACTTCATTTAACAACACGACCGATGGTTTATTCAGCAAAAACTGTCCTTGTAGGGCAGGAGATCATCATGGTCAGTCTGATACCAGAGGCCACAAACTCTTAAAGCCAATCAAGCTTTAAAATAGCAGCTAAACGTCGCACCGAGCTACCCAACCAATCTGTGAAGCATTGAGGCTACAGTAATAAAGTGAAATATTTGCCATCTGATTATTTACGCTTGCTTTGTTTAATTATAGTTTGAAAATGAGATCATCACCAAACTGGATCACGAAGTGGAAGGAGGCAGAGGAGATGAACAGTACAAAGTGTTATTTGACAAAATGTAAGTGTTGATCAGCAGTGAGATTTATGTCACTGGGAAGTCAGGAGAGAGAGCAATTAGACTACAATGAACTTTGTAGCCCAGAAATAATTAAAATCTGTTAATGATGCACAATATTTAAAATTACACCTGAGTCAAGGTTGGGGTTTTTTTCTTCCCTGCCTGTGATTAACAAAGCGAATGTAATTGGTTTTCCAGTCTCCTGGAGCACTGCAGAAAGCACAAATACCTTGCTAAGAGTGGAGAGAATTTTGTGAAGCTTGTTGTCCGCTTGATGGAGAGGTTGTTGGACTACAGGACCATAATGCATGATGAGAACAAGGAGAACCGCATGAGCTGTACAGTCAACGTGCTGGTAAGCAAGGAGCCTGAACTGGTAACGTCTTTATCAATGGCCTGGATGAAGGGATTGAAGCTCCCTCAGTAAGTTTGCAGAGGACACAAAGCTGAAGGAAGTGTTGGTCTGCCTGAGGGTAGGGAGGCTCTTCAGAGGGGTCTGAACAGACTGGACTGATGGGCTGAGACCAAGGGGATGAGGTTGACAAGGCCAAGTGTAGAGAGCTGCACATGGGACAGAACAACCCCCAGCAGCACTGCAGGCTGGGGGAGACTGGCTGGAGAGCTGTCAGGAAGAGAAGGACCTGGGGGTGTTGGGTGACTGCAGGCTGAATATGAGCCAGCAGTGTGCCCAGACGGCCAAGAAGGCCAATGGCATCCTGGCTTGTGCCAGACATAGTGTGGCCAGTAGATCTGGGGAGAGGATTGTGCCCCTGGACTGGGCACTGGTGAGGCTGCACCTCGAGTACTGGGTCCAGTTCTGGGCTCCTCACCATAAGAAGGATGTTGAGGTCCTGGAGCAAGTGCAGAGAAGGGCAACCAGGCCTGGGGAAGGGGCTGGAGGGCAAATCCTCTGAGGAGCAGCTGAGGGAGCTGGGGGTGTTGAGCCTGGAGAAGAGGAGGCTGAGGGGAGACCTTCTCCCCACCTACCCCACCCTGCCAGGAGGGTGCAGAGAGGTGGGCGATGGTCTCTCCAGCCAGGGGACAGGAGATGGGACAAGGGGCAATGGGCTCAAGCTGCCCCAGGGCAGGGTCAGCTCAGGTGTGAGGGGAAAGTTCTTCCCTGGCAGAGTTGTGGGGCTGTGGAACAGGCTGCCCAGGGAGGGGCTGAGTCCCCAGCCCTGGGCGTGTTTAACAGAGGGGAGATGAGGTGCTCAGGGATCTGATTTAGCACAGGACAGGAACGGTTGGACTGGATGATCTTAAAGGTCTTTTCCAACCTTGTGATCCTGTGATCACAGAGTTCTTCCTCCATACCTTTGACAGAGGTTTGTGTACAGCAGAGCACGTGGTGGGATTCTCAGGAAAGTCTGAAATCCTTTGGGTTGGGTTTTTTTTTCCTTTTTTAATGACTGAAAACCTGGGGTTTTATTTCTATAGTTGGTGCTACGTAAAGATTTAAGAAGAAATGTTTCAGGGCCTGATCTTTGAGCACATTTCCTTGATATTTACAATTGATGGATGAACAACTTAGTAGAGTCAAAAGTACAAAAAGACTTTGACATACAGAACATCTGAGTAACATGCAGATTACAACCAAGCTTTTCCTGCCTTTGCAGTCTTCAGGATTTTTGAAAACTTTTGAGCGATACAATTTCATTCACAACAGAAAAAACTCAGGGTTGGTGTTTTTTGAACTCCATGATGTGAAATTTTCTCCTCTTAGGTCCAGAAATCCTGCAGTATCTACTCTATCCTCCAACCTTTTTCTATTTAGGCTGCAGTGGGGAGCAGCGTGAGTTGTCCCCATAGCAGGGATGTCACGCTGTTCACTGGAAGCATTTGAGTATGAGGTTTTACTGGGACAAAATGTGTCCATATGGAAAAAACTGCATCAAAATACATTTCAGCAACCCCCTTAAATGTAGTACTAGCTAAATTTGATTTTTCCAATAGGACTCAATATCCAGCTGTCCCCCACTAAGGACTCAGAGCTTTCATCCCCATATCATTATCAGAGCTTTTATTTTGCTACAGTATTTTGGGCACAGGCAGCGGTGCCTGTTTATGTGATGTGGCTGATTGATTTATTCAGACTGGCTTGGAACCATCTGAGGTTGGTGGCTTTAATGCATCCAAGGAACACGCCAGCGTCCGCGGCTCGCGCAGCGCAGCCTTGGATGTAAATGAAACGGTGCCCAGCAGAACGGGAGAGAAGATAGAGGCATCAAATCAGAAATGGGGGGTTTATTTTTAGATTGTTTTTCTTCTCTGTGCACATCAAAAAGCATCGGAATGTTTAGGAAATGGGGGGGGGGGGAAAGGAGTTTGGAGAGTTGTCACTGGCTGTTGATCTAGCAAGTGACGTTCGGTTGCCCGCAGAAAAGTCAGAGCGTCCTCCTGAGCAGAACTGAAGTTAGAAAAGCCTGCCAGTTCACCCCAGGACAGGCAGGAAATAAAAAATCACATACCCCATACGCTCTAGAATGTGACAACCGTTTATAAAACGAGGAAAATTTCCTAAGGAAGGTGAATTTATTTCTCCTTCCCTTCGTCGTCGTACTTCACAACTCCTCCTACTATTATGATGCACCTCCGATGGCCCACTTTGGGGTTGGGTTTGGGACAGCATCTCCTGGTGCTGACTTTTGCCACCTGAATTTTTGATGTGGTGGCAGAAGATAAATTTTGTGGGCGATTTACTGCTGTGCAGTTGGATCCCCGTGAGACACCCACACACAGCACTGCCACCCGCATCTGCGGGAGACGCGGGGCAGCATCGTGGGGCAGAGTTTCCCTTCGTTTGCAGTAGGTGTGAGTTAAAAACCTCAGCTGGATGCTAAAGTCCCGTTCACCCTCCAGGGCCAACACAGTCTTTTCATCATTCTCTGTGCACCTGAAGTGAAATATATGCCTTGGCAAAGATCCGACCCGGGGCTGATACTCAGCACGGTTCCCACTTGAGGTCTCAAAGAGTTTTTAATTGGGCCTTTAATGATGCAGGGGCTTTCAAGGGATTAAGTTTGTCTCTGTTGACAGTAGTTTAAGTCAGAGGTTTTGATGTGCATTTAAGGCAGGGCTGATGTTAAAGAAACCCATAAAAGCCCTACCTGTTCCCTCAGCTGCTTGTTCCTACCCCTGGCAGTCCTGGTGAAAGCAAGCGTGCCGCACAGGCAGCAGAGCTGAACTGAGGAGGGATCCAAGGTTATTTTCTATCTCCATCACTTCCTCAGCCTGCTCACTACAGAGCATGTATGTGGTGGGCATGTGGGAACCTACACCCCAAGGTGGGGCAGGAGCAGGGACTGCTTTTTGGGGGGAAGTGGTTGTCAGCGTTGACCAGCTGCTCGAGCCTCTTCCCATCTGGGTTGATTGGATGTTCTTGAACTGCATTTGAGTCTTGAGCTGCATCAAAGGGCAGAGCGATGTTAGGGTAAAACAGTTTTGCATGATTGAGCCACCTAATGCTGATGTCTTGTCTCCTTTAGGAAAGCACAAGATAAACCAGACATTTTCCATGTGGTTCAGTTTGTCTTTTGAGCTGAACTCAAACCCAGGGAGCAGTTGTGTCAACTAAAAGGGTGTATCCAGTGAATTATCCATCATTTCCAACACCAGCCCCAAGCTTCAGTCTGGTATTTGGGTTCCCTTTGAAGGGAACGGTTTTGTACTGGGCGTGGGTACCTGTTAGTACCAGGCTTGTGCATCCTGCTGTGGCTACTCAGGCTGGTTTAATTTACCATTGAAATACATTGTAATTCAGTGAAGGAGGAGAAATGTCTTTGTATTTCTTTCTCTAGATATATTTTAACTTTTGAGGACAAACTTTAAATTAGATTCAGAAATGCCTTTGATATCTCACCCCATTTATCATATCTTCCATTTACAACATTTGTAGTGTTAACTAGTTTATCTCAAGACCAGAGGCATTCAGACATCTCTGTAGAGAGTGATGATAATGTGTGGCATATGAAACCCGATAAATAACACTAATCCAACTTTTTATTTCCAAAGAAACCATTAGAATTCAAAGGCAGATGATGTGTTGCTCAGCTAAAGCTTTGGAGTTTAAAATCCATAGAGCAACTGTTGCTTAAAAATTGGGGTTTTTTTGTATATTACCAAAATTTCAGCTGAAAATGGTTAATGATGTGTGACTTGCAAATGCCAGAAGCAAATTTCTAGCAGGACTATTCTTGTAAATTCTTAACCTTTGCAACAAGACATAAGCCCTAATACGCTACATCCCAAAACATCACAGCATTAGACTTTCTAAGTTAAATAACTTGTGTTCCAGCACTGGAGGCAAATTGCATTTTTACAGTTTTTGAGGTGGATGTTATGCAATTATGAATTTTTTAATTTCAAGCCTGTTCTGTGTACGTTCCAGACTGTGAAATCAAAAGACTTGGTAACAAAAATTCTGTTGTTTTCCAGAATTTCTACAAGGAGATCGAGCGAGAAGAGATGTACATAAGGTTTGTAAACACCACCGGTGACAAACTCTGCTTGACTTACTGCAGCCTAATTGGGGAAAATTAAGTTCCTATTAAGCACTCACTTGGGGGCTGGAGGAAAGGAAACAATGCAAAAACATCCCTTTACTGAACCTTAAGTGCCTCCAAAAGCTTATCTTCACTGAGAACAGCCAGTGTTTGAAATGAGAGTCGTGGGATTTTTGCTGTTCCCCTTCTCCACCTCCCTGAGCTCTGTTACCATCAACACCAAAGTGCTTGGGAGTGGGGTTGGGTGAAGAATAAATCAGTCGAAAGCTGAGCAAAAAATGCTCTCTAGGGGGCACAAAAATTTGCCCCCTAGAGAGGTACAAACTATGTGACTTGGGGCAGGAAGGATCTTGCCATAATATCATGGCTGATGCTTAATTTAAATGTAAAGCTTTTAGGAACCTTTCACGATCTAGTCATGCACAAAGTAAAAGTGGTAAGATGCTGGTGTGCTTCTTCTAAACCTCAGGGTTCCTCTGCTTGTCCTTTGGCTTAAAGTTGGCTAGACTGTTGTGTGAAAATGATGAAGTTTGTGGTTTTACTGCTATTTTAGGTATCTAAATATAATTCGTTAATTCATTCTCAAATACTAGTTACCTTTTAGGAAGAATTTTTACTTGTGAGCTTGCTTCCTGTTGTTTAAATGCTTTTATTCATTATTAATTTGCCAAAAGATAAGAAAATCTAGCAAAAGGCAGGATTGAGAAGGGTGGGCAAACACATAAAGTTCTAAGTCATGTGTCTGCCCTATTCAGCATCCCAACCTGTTCCTCACTGTCATTCCTCTCCTATTTCTCTTAACAAACTTATAATGTATCATGATGAATATCAGTTTTATATTTTCTCTGGCTTTCTCAAAATACAACTTTATTAGGTGTTTGGTTTTCATTACTTTTTAAATTATCACTGAAAAACCAACAGATGAAGAGAAGCCCTTCCCAGAGGTGTGATGATTTTGAAGTTAAGGAAGGTTACTGAGACATCAGTCTCCCTGGCTGAACAATTAGAGCAGTGTCTCTACTAAATTTGTAGTGGATTCATTATGTACCTTGAGTAATTTATGTGTCCTGGGGAAAAAAAGCCCCACAATGGAAATGCAAATGGCCCTAAAGGTGTCTGCACAGAGCAGTGGGAGCTTTAAGTAATCCCACATAATTTACTTGTTTGAAGATAGAGTTGAACCTTTGTAATCTTTAAAATTAATTACCTGGTGACAGTGAAGAACCCAGCCTTTTTTTTTAGGAACTGTTGTTTTTATTGCTCACAGGTATTTGTACAAACTGTGTGACCTGCACAAAGAATGTGACAACTACACAGAGGCTGCCTACACGTTACTTCTGCACGCAAAGCTGCTTAAGGTGAGCACCAAATACATCACCAGCTTGGAAAACCTTAGCAAAACCTGATGGCATAGTGTTTGTCAGCCTTAGAACATCTGCCCTTTAAACTGATTTACAGCTGTGTGCTGCTGCTGAGGTCAGGTTTAGGTTTTGCAGGTGTGGGTGTCAGAGCATCCTTTACTCATCTGGATCTGCAACCAATGAAAGCACCATCAAGACCACACCTTATAAATTGCAAAGCTGTAATTTAAAGTTCTTTAAGTAGTGATAACGTGTGGAAGCATGTGAACACATAGTTTAGTAAATCAGCTCTCCACACAGTTGTTTTTGGGGAGGCAGTACAAGGGAACACCTCAGACTGTGCTCAGGGACACTTGGCTGTCTCTGGATTCAGGCTTGATTTTAACAACCAAGAGAGAGGTTCAAATAATCTTCTTTCCCAGCTCATGCCTTTCAAAGGTCTGTGCAACTGTAATACTGCACAGTTTCTAGCACAGTTAAAGAGGGATACCCATAAATACCTTTTGGTGTAACCTGCAGTATATCCAAATGAAATGTTTTATCTAGACAAGGCTCATGCAAATAAAACATTTGAGTTTTTAACTCTATATAGCATTGGTCAGGACTGGAATGAAGCTGTATGTCATAAGCCTTAATTTCACTGAAAACTTTCTTGGTAGATGGTGGTGTCTGTGGCATGCAGCTTATTTCCATGATTAGGTCACAGATATGATGGTGTGTGCCAACCATGTTCCTGGCATCATCTTATGGAAGGATGCTGCACCCAACAGTGGACACTCGTGTCAAAAAATCATGTGTTTATTGTAGCCTACTCATCACTAAATTAATAGGAAGGAGTTTTAGGGTTCAGTTTTCAAAAGCAATCAATAGAGTAAAAAATCTGCACTTTGTAAGAATGAGAGTTTTCTGAAGCCCTGGCTTTAGTCCCATCCTTCTTCCTCACATCTCCTCTACCCACAGTGAGATCTTTCTCTCCCTCTGGGACACCTGGATCTCATTCTGCTCCCCTCCAGAATGGCAGTGCCCATGCTTGTGTGGGGCAGAGTCAGGGCCAGAATAACTGAGATCTGCATTTCCTCTCTTGACCTGTTTCTCCTGGTGATGGCAATTGCACTGAGCCCTGGTGTTCTTCCAGCCCTCAGTGTTATTACAGAAGCCATGCTAATTGTACTCTGTTTCATCCAAGATACTTACCTGGTTCTAAGCTGTGAATTGTTCTTAGCAATCTGTGATGCAGCTGAAGAGATTCTAAGCTGTGAATTGTTCTTTAGCAATCCTTGATGCAGCCGAAGCCATCCCCAGTGAAATGTGAGTGTAAAATATCTGCTTGGAAAAGTGGAAGGTGTTGAATGAAATGCTCCCAACAGAGGCACTGAGAATTAGTCCTACCTCAAAGCAGAGTAAGCAGTATCCAAACCATAAGAAGAGTAAATATGATGCAGAGTATACACGTGCAATTTAAATTAAGACAGTTGGAAGTATATTTACTGTATTTTAAAAGAAAATTCTTGTGTTATTACACAAGAAAAGACCAGTAAGATTCATCTGCAGTACAGAAGCACTGTAGGCTTACACATTGGGAAAATCAGGGGCAGTTGTTGGTGGCAGCCTGCTGGGTGCAGCCACTTGTTCAGTGATGAGTTGTGTGCTGAGACATGTGTCAGGGAGGTGAAGATGTGAGGAGGTGGCTCTGACACCTGCAGTCACACAGGCTGGTGCAGTCGCTTGCCTGGGGGGTAGAAGTTTGAGTGAGCAACTCGCCAAGTCTGTGGCCATAAAGATCTCTCTTGTTCCCATGAGGGACATAAATCAGGGCTGCCAACTTGTGTGACACTTGCTCAACACACTTCAGACAAGATGAAGCATTCGTTCCCTTCCACGGGTGCTGTGTCTTCTGGAGGAACGATGGAATGAACCATGCCACACAATGTCATTCAGACTTTTCACTGTCACAGCTTGAACTCCTGCTCTGTGTCACCTTTCATTAGAGTTTAGCCAATTTTAGGTTCTCTTGCAGCATGTCCTCAGAGACCAGATGAGTATCTTAATACACTCATCTACTACACACTTTAATTTACTGAAAAGGAATAGCCAGTTTTCTTTTGTTGTAGTCCAGATGGATAGAAGATGGGAGATGTAGGTCAGATATCAGGGAGAATTTCTGTACTGAAAGGGCTGTCAGGCATCCAAACAGTCTGCCTAGGGAGGTGGTGGAGTCACCATCCCTGAAGGGATTTAAAAGGAGTGTAGATGTTGTGCTTGAGGACATGGTCTGGAGGTGGGGTGGGCAGGGTTAGGCTGTGGCTGGACTCGATGATCTAAAGGGTCTCTTCCAACCCAGGTGATTCTGTGATTTTATGTAAGGGTAGTAATTGTCACAGGGTTTCATCACTAAGCAGGAGTTTGTTTAGAAATACAATTGCATTACAGTTTGGAATGAGTTATTATAAAAGGGTATCAATCTCTTTAGTACGATGTGCTGTTACTACCTGTAGTTAGCAGGGGATGGAGGAGTTGGGTATTCCTTGAGAAGCAGCAGTACTGCGGTGTGTGTAACTTCAAACAGCTGAGGTTTTCTGTCAGACCTCAAGGACAGGGTTCTCAAGGACAGGGTTCTCAAGGACACTCATGGTTGGCATGGATTTCATCACACTGATTTTAATGGGATCACATTTAGGTTAAGAGGGAGAGCTTTGGAGAATTTCACCTTTCAATTTGCATGAAGGGTGTCTCTGTGGAGAGAGCCACCATCCTTCTCTCCAGGTTACTGCAAGCCGATGAAGCCCACTTAAGAAAAGGTACTTCAGTTGTGGTTTTAACACATTTAGTTAAAATTTAAGCTGTTCACAGCTAACAGGAGGCAGTGGCTCTTTGTATGCTGAAAAAAATGCTGTTCACAGAATCAGAGGGGTTGGAAGGGGTCTCCAGAGCTCATCAGGTCCAACCCCCCTGCCAAAGCAGGGTCCCTAGGACAGGGCACATAGGGCGGCATCCAGATGGGGCTGGAATATCTCCAGAGAAAGAGACTCCACACCCCCTGGGCAGCCTGTCCCAGGGCTCCCTCACCCTCACTCTGTAAAAGTTCTTCCCCATGTTGGTGTGGAACTCCCTGTGCTCCAACTTGCAGCCATTGCCCCTTGTCCTGTCCCCACAGACACTGAAAAGGGGCTGCTCATTTCCCCCTGCATCCCATACTTGAGATATTGATAAACATTAATAAGGTCCCCCCTTAGTCTTCTCCTCTCCAGGCTGAGCAGTCCCAGCCGTTGCATCGTAGACTCCGTGAAGGCCGCGTTGCTCGGGCACACAGCTTTGCAGTACCAAGTTGTCAAAGTTGTCAGCTTCAGCCAAGCACCTTTTGGCCAAATTAAGAAGCAATGGGGTGATATTTAATAAGAACAGGAGGTAAAATCTGCGTGATACAACAGTAATTGTGTGAATAAAACTGTGAGTTGCTGATCCCTGTGTGATCTTTTCTTCTCCTCCTGAAGTTACACCGTTTTACTTCAGTGGGCAGTCCTCCTCCTTCAGTAACTTTGGGTTTCAGAGAAGGTGAACGGCTCTTTA
Organism: Gallinula chloropus; assembly: GCF_964237585.1. Taxonomy (NCBI): domain Eukaryota; kingdom Metazoa; phylum Chordata; class Aves; order Gruiformes; family Rallidae; genus Gallinula; species Gallinula chloropus. The sequence continues at coordinate 79,491,848 of NC_140090.1, forward strand.
ATCACTATTTTTTTGAACTCAGTTTCTTAAGTCCTGTCCTTGTCTTTTTTTTTCCATCCATGAGAAGTTTCATTTGATTCAGCGGAGGTTTGTGATTTGATTTGAGAGAGGTTTCTAAATCTCTAAGGTATTAATTTCTGGCTAGCCTCATGAAAACAGACAGGCTGTAGTATTAGTGTCCTGCCCAGGGAAAAGGCTCCAAGATTGTCTCATCCTCGGGTAGGTTGTGGGGAATATTAGTGGGAGGAGAGAAGGGAGATGAAGAAGGGATGATGTAGATGCATCTCTCCCTTACTGGACACCAGGTGCAAGGGAGAAGGATGTAGGGAATTGCTTGGTCCTCTCAGGTCTAGAGGGAAATCCATGCAATAACCTGTGCCTTGCTCCTCATCCATTAGACATTTGCTTGAAGAGCAGGGGCTGCTAATTGCAGACAGGCTGTATGGAGTTAGTTGTGCTTTCCTGTGCCTCCAAACCTCCCTTTAATTTCTGTGCCTGCACTCCTTCCTGTTTGAATTGATGTATCCTGGCTTTGGGGCTTCTCTCAACCCAAACCTCCCAGTGTTCATGATGCATCCAGCAGGTTGTACCCATCAGCAGGCCAAGGTCAGTCTCATCAAACTCACTGAGGAGAGGAAGCCACCTCCAGAAGCTTCCTCCCAGCTGATACATGTAATTAGCCTCCAATTACAGCATTCAAATAAATAGTCCTTGTGCCCAAGGAAGCAAAGTGCACAATTGGTTGTGCATTAACTATGGTGCTAATTAAGCTTAAAAATGTGTGGTTTGTTTAGCCTAATTTTACCAACATATCTCATCACTTTTGCTTTGCTTTCACATTCCCCTCTCTCTTGTATGATTTAGTGGTCAGAAGAAGCATGTGCAGCACATCTTACCCAGCGGGACGGATACCAGGCTGCTACTCAAGGACAGTTGAAAGATCAACTCTACCAAGAAATCATCCACTACTTTGACAAGGGCAAGGTAAAACAGGAAGAAGAAAGAAATACCTTTCATTACTTTTGTCCTTAATTTGTAAGTTGGACAGTAGACACAGTTTGCATCCGGTGATGGTCAGGGAGCTTTAAACTTGGTTTAAGTTATTGGGAATGCTTTACATAAACGATCCACCAGCTAGCATGTGAAGATAGTAATGCTCAATATTTAGCATTTAAATGGTTAGATAATAATTTAATTTAAATGTTTAGATAATAATGCTAAATGTTTAACATTCCTGCCCAGTGCAGGAATGTTCTTCAGTGAGGATATTGCATCTTTGATGGAGAGATGAGTTTGCATTTGGTGTTGCATGGTGGGAAGGGGAGACAGTCCAGTGTTACCTTCCCAGAGAGATGATTTGGTGTATGGGGAGATGGAGGGATGTCTCAGTGGTTGGTTATTTCCTGCACAAAATGCCTAAGTGTGGCAGGAGAGATCTCTCTGTCAGAATATTCCAGTAACATGAACTTGGGTTTTTTAAAAGCAATCTTTGTTGCATAACCGTAATGCAAACAGAAATGTCATTTTCTGGCAGAACTGGAACATTATCCAACCAGCTCATGTTTTCCAAGTAAGTTTGTAGCAGAATCAGATTAGTATTTTGATAGAAACTTCACTTAAAAGGTCAGATCTTATACTTTATCTTAATGCAATATTTAGAAGATGTTAATAAATGATGCTAAAGCAATTATAATTCCAGTGTGTGGTACGGCTGGACTACACAAACTGTGTGGGGCTGGGGCTTGGGTAGGTGCCCTGATGCTTACCCAGTGGGTACCATCAGTTTTCCCCAGCACACTTCTGCAGCCCAAAAAAGCTTTTACTAACCCTTTAACAGCAGGTGAGGAGAACCTCGTTGGAGTGAGGGTCACAGCTGGTTTAAAGTATGTTTGAATATTCCATTGCTCTTTGGCAAGGAGAAGCCAAAAGTCGCCTGGTTTTATTTTGTTGCTTTACCTCTTTATGGCCTCACAGTTAGTCTTTTATGGTGCTGGCATACAGGCAGTGGGAATTGTTCTTTTGAGCACCTGGCCAGTGCATTTCAGCTGTAAATTAAAATCTGGGATGCCCTTTACCTCTGTGTTGAGACCAGCCTGTCTACAAACAGCAGGCAAAATACCTGCTGCTTACTTCAGCCCACACCACGTTATGCAGCAGGGCATCCACACATGGTGTTAGGCTCAATAACCATTCTTTAATTATTTTTCAGATATTTTAACAGGCTCTGCCTGCTCTCTGAAGAAAGAGCACTCAGTGTGCTGCGTTTTCCCTTCCCTTGTTGTCAGATTAAACAACTGAATCTTCATTCTTTAAAAAACTTTTGTGAGCAATGGTACTGAAGGGATCTCTGGGATGACTTATTCCCATTCCCCTGCATAACTTGAGGGGTAGGACACCTGCATGATTTGGTGTGTGAGGAGGTGATTCCTTTTGAAGGACTCTACCCTCAGTTACAGGTATTTCTTCTCACATTTTTTGGTCGCTTGAGTTGGTGGTAAATTTTCGTATTGTTCAGTAAAAGGGAAAAAAAAACCCCAAAAATCAATATATACTGAGAGCATGAGCATCTTATATGAATTTTCAAATGTCAGGAAGCTCAAAGGTGAGGTTTCCACAGCAGGTCCCAGGAAATCCTCTCGTTGGGGATGTTCTGACATTAGGCTGAATCAACTTCTTACATTTACCTATGCAGTTTGCACACGTAGCCCAGCAGCTCCTTTAACTGTGCTGCTCCATGGCCAGTAACACATCTGAAATAGTATTTGCTGGGCATTTTTAGGAGGCTCTACCAATACACTACCCAATTTCCCCCTTTATAACGCAATTCCCCACTGTGCCTCAGCAGCTCTGGGCTGATGCCACTACTTTGCTTTCCCTTCCCATCAAGCTAACGAGAGATGTCAAAAGAAGGTCACTTTACCCTGGGTGGCTGTGGAGCTGCTTCCAGGCTGCTGCAGAAATTCAGGAGTGTTGTTTTGAAGTGGTTGTAAGGCTTCCTCTCCACCTGCCCAATGGATATGAGAGGTAGACATGGTTAGAAGCGTTATGTGGAAGAGATGAGGGAGAGGGATTTCCTAAAAGGTGGCACTTTTGTTTAAAACACTGGCTTTTTTGATTTTTTTAAAGGATGTAGTTCAGCCTCTCAGAAGTCATGATCCCTTTCTCTGAGCAGAGTAATTTCCCAGGGGGAAAGCACGATGCACTTGTCAAGTGAAGACCAGCCCTGCGGCTTGTTCCCTAAATGTTGGTGTTGGTGGTGAGATGAATTTAGAGGAAGGTATAATCCTCCATACAGACTGGAATGGAGCAGACCTCTCATTTACAGACCAGAAGCTCCTGAGAAATTTGTAATGTAATCATGCAGAGTGTGGGCTTGCACTGAAAGCAGGAGTGTGGGCGTCTCATTTTGGCTGAGAGCAAAATACCTCTGTTCATACCTTTGCCTGTTACTTGTAGATGGAGACTAATTTAATAGTCCTCATTTGGATTTCTTTTTTAATATATTATTCTTCAGAAGCTTGGTTTTTTTTTACTCCTTGTGTGGCTTTTAGTCCTTAAACCAATGGTGTGTAAAGCTGAAGTACACCTTTCACCTTTAGTAAATCAGCATTTTCAGATACAACTTCAGCTGTTGGCTGTTCTTCTACTTTCTGGATTTCTTTCCTTATTAATACTACTTTTTCATTACCCTTCTAAGCCCCATGTTTCCAAACTGAAAAGTTGTCACTTCCAAGTTTCCCTGGTATAGCCATTGTTTTCTCTCCTAGATTATTATTCTCTGCTGCATTATTCTTCGTTGCTCATTCCAGGCTCATCTCCATCTCTCTTGGCGTTGGCCTGCAAAAGCCTTATCCTCACGCTCCTCACGGCAGCCCGACCGATCCTTTGAACTGCTCTGAAGTGTTTGCTCTTTCTGTGTTCTGCTCAAGCTTTGTAATTTTCAACAAAGCCCTTAATCCAGGGACTTTACTGAAAATGGGTAGGTTAGAGTATCTCAGGAGGAGAATGAGAAATAGCGGCGGTGTTGAGTGGCAAGGAAAGGGGGGGAAATTTTGCCCGTGTCGATGTTAATGAATTACCCAAGCCAAGAAATACTCAGTGTCCTTGATTAGAGATAAGATACCATTTTTAAATGGACTTGTGTGGCCTCTGAACCTGAAAAGGAAGCAGCAGCATTGTTATTCCTGTGCAGTAAATGTCCAGCCAGCCCTGTGTTCCAGGTGTGGCAGTGGATGCTGCAGTCTGTAAATCTGTGTGTTTTCTGCTGCTCCTTCATAAAGTGAAAGTGTTGGTCCTGGGGAGGAAAAAAAAAACATATCAATGCACATGGCTCACTTATTTCTCTCCTTTGCCACCCCCCCTTCCAAAGAAAAGTCTTTTACTGAAACCACAAAGCACAAAATATTTTAAACTACCCAGTAAAGGCCATGATTTGGCTTCAGACGGCTTTGCTCTGGCTCATGGGATGGCATCGAACAGCTTTTTTCTTCTACCTAACAGGATATTGGTAAAATTCAGCTGTTTGCCAAAAATCAGTGCAGGGCTCATGTCCAGCTCAGATCCCACGCCAGATTGTAAGCCCATCCTGGGAGCTGTGAAGGACAGAGAGAGGCTTTGGAGAGGAAAGATACAGTGTTTGACCATGTTCCAAGTGAATAAGCAAGTTGTTTTCAAGGGTTTCCAATAGCTCTATCTTGCACAAGCAATACCAGCAACAGAGCAATACCATGGTTTAACATTTTGGCTAAAATGCTAAACTTACATGATGCTTAATTAACACTATGGAATTTAAACAGCTTGGAGTGGCCTCATACATCAAAATATTGCCTGATAATGTTCTTATCCTCGACTATTTCATCTTTACTGACTGTTAACATAGCAGGAGCTAAGGACTATCCTGAGCTCCTCCTTCACTGCTAGTAAAAAACCTCAAAAACTCAATCAGATGCTGCAGTTCTTTCTGAGCAACAAGCAATCCAGCTTCAAAAAGTCATTAAATTGCTAAGTCTCCTTAAAAAATAGCCCCTTCTGCATCCTCAAAGTCTTTCCCAGAACAGTTTGCAGCTCATATCTACACAACTAAATTTAGGCTATACATATTTTTCTTACTCCTTGAGTACAAAAGGAGCATTTTCTTTCCACTATCGCCAGCCTCTCTGGCTGGTACACTCTCCAGATAAATTGTTTCTTGCATTAATGAGTTGTACGTCGTACAAATCCTCTGTAGTAGCTCCCCATACGTTTTCATTCCTCCAGAAGACCTGCCATGTCCTGGGCAAACCTGGGAAACCTTCCAAGGCAGGAAATCTGCAAGGCAGCAGATTGGGAGTTATTGACCTTCAAGACTGTAGATTTCATTTATCAGGATCTTTGGCCACAGCTGTCCTGTCCTCACCTGAATACATTTGCTCTGTAGTAAACACATTTTGTTTTGGAGGGCTGTGCAGGGGATTTTAAGCACGTGGTTCCTGCTTCTGTCACCAGGTTGGAAAAATTATGGGCTTTGGTTTTGGTTTTGAGGATGTTGTTGCAGGTGGTGTGGTCCAGCTGCACCAACGGCCAAGGGAAGGGCTGGTTGGACCTCAGGAGTTTGGGATGCTTGACATTGCACAAATTGAGTTTTATAATACAATGAGGTTTTAAGAGGTGGTAGCAAGAACAAGCAAGTGTTTTTTGCAAAGACAGATCCCTTGGCTGGACAAGGGCCAGGTTAGAGACTGATGAAAGCCAAAAGACTCTTCCCCTGTAGTGGGGCTTCATCATCTATTTGCAGTGCAATAGAAAAGTAATTTTATCTCTTAACTATGCCTGATAGTCTTCTGTTAAAAATAATCGGGCAAAATGTAAGCAGTATAACGTGTAAACTAACTTTTTAAAAGAATTTTCAAAGTTATTCCAGTAATTTAAACCAATTGTTGATAATATCTGGGGTTTCTCTTGTTCATCTCCACTTACAGATAGGGGAAGAACGCCAGGATTGTGCTATAACTGTGTGTATATTGTAGATGGTCTAAATCTCAATGATATTTAATTTGAGGATTCATTTTTTAGGCTCTGAAACATTTATAACATTCATTATTAATATTAATATTGAGTAACATCTAAAGGGTTTGCTCAGGATGGGGGAGGCACAACGGAAACGCAGCCTCCGCTCCCGCGTCTTCACAGTAACAACTGGCAAGGATGAGAAAGGGAAAAAATCAAACCCAAGATTTAATTATGAGAAAGTTGCTGTTTAACTGGTGGCAGTGCCCTGATGTGTGTGCTATGCCTTCGGAATCGTGGAATCGCAGACTGGTTTGGGTGGGAAGGGTCTTCAGACTCCCCCAGTTTGCTCCCTGCCATGGGCACCCCCACCAGCCCAGAGTGCCCCAAGCTCCATCCAGTTTTTTTCTTTCCCAGAAGCACCATTCCCCTCCTCTCTTCCTCAGCGTCTTTGGAAGTTGTGGTGCTTCTTCTCAAACTCTCCATTCCCAAAGGAGGATGTCTTCCAGGGGCAATGGAGATGTGTTCAGCCCTTTTCCTTAACCCTCCTTTATCCAAATGCTCCTTGCAGCTGCGACCGTTGTGCTGTTTCACTGGGGCAAGGAATGTGTGGTCAGATACTGAGAAGAGAATTAGGTGGTTTGGACTGGGGATTTAAATTTAAGATGAAGATCATGTGAACCAAATGGCTTTATAACTCATTCCAACTCATATTTTTTTTTTTAATACAGTGAGGTCAGCAGCACCAGCCACATTTCAGCAGCAGAGTCAGATCATCAAGTTGGGTCTTAGATATCCTGGTGGTCTAATTCAAGCATCTTTTTGGGGTTGAGTGGTTCCTTATTTTTAAAGTAGAAAAAAATTAAAAATACATGTTTAAAAACTTTCTTGCTTCTCCTTGTTAAGATTGTTGGTTTCTGGAGAGCTGAAGGATATTGTTGAATTACTCTGGGTCAGCAGAGACGGCTGCTGAATTTCATGGTTGAAGAACAAGAGAGGGAAAAGAACCAATGGAAGCGTAATGAGGGTTTGTTCAAGACAATATCTGCAAATTGCCTGTCCTGTCCAATACAGATTATGGATATTAGAGGGGGAGAGGGGTGATTACGACCTATAATCTATCAAAAACATTTAGCTGAAGTCCTAGGTGCTTGGGTTCTTTGTGGATGGATTAAAGCTAAAGGAGGGAAGGTTCAAATGAGATATCAGAGGGAAGTTTTTTACAGAGAGAGTGGTGAGGCGCTGGAACAGGCTGCCCAGAGAGGGGGTGGGTGCCCCATCCCTGGGGGTGTTCAAGGCCAGGTTGGCTGGGGCCCTGGGCAACCTTGTGTAGCTCCAGGCCTGGAGGTTGGTGTCCCTGCCTGTGGCAGGGGGTTGGAGCTCTGTGATCCTTGTGGTCCCTTCCAACCCAGACCAGTCTGTGATTCTATGTCCAGCTGGGCCAGCAAGAATCAGCTCATTTCTGAAGCAATTTGCTCATTTGACTTCAGTTGCATTGCATAGAGACACGTGGGTAATGCCGCTGCAGCTCCTTGCCCATCCCATTGTGTGGTGTGTTCAGGCTTGTGACACGATGCATTTTATTGTGTTTTATTCCAATTTATTTTATTCCAATGTTGTTATTTAACCAAGGTATGTAATTCAGGGTTTGTTGTTGTTGTTTTGTGCTTATTTTTGTTTCAACAGATGTGGGAAGAGGCCATCGCCTTGGGTAAAGAACTTGCAGAACAGTATGAAAATGAGATGTTTGATTATGAACAACTCAGTGAACTGCTGGTAGGTTTTTTTAATGGCATAGGCACGGCAACAATTACTTCAAAATTTAAATTTTAAGCTTTAATTGTACTGCAAATCTCTCTTATGACAGTAAGATGCAGAAATAGATGCCCACTTTGGCTTTGTTGGACAAACGTTGATTAACTGGTTATCACTGGACAGCCTGATAAAGATTGAATTTTACTTTTTTTTTTAGCTGAAAGAAAAATATTTCAGTAATGTTAAGCTGATTTATTTGGGGTATAAAAAGAAATTTGGAATTTAAATATAAATGGGAACATGAAAAAAAAAATGCCCATTCTCTCTCAAGTGTCTTTCCATATTCACGTTTCTTTTTTTAGGTATGAATAATCCCCAAGCATTCATGTCTAGAGTCAGTTATTTTTGCCCTGACGTTACCCATTCATTATGCCAGCACCATTTTTTTCCCTCCTGCTCTTCTCCAAAGAGATAAATGGCAGCTGTCACCATCCTGCCTAACTTCTCAGCCATTTTCACAGGAGTTGGGACGAGATTCCAGTTCTGAAAATTCTTGACTTTTGGGGTTTTGATAGGTTTTTTGGAGTACATCATCATTAATTTCTTGGAATTGTTTATGAGCTTTGTGCCAGTCTGTCTGAGCTGGGCATTAGTTATTAATCATTGCACCTTCTTTCTCCACTGACACCAATGTTGAGTTTGCCAATGGCTAGGAGCCATCTCCCCATAAGCACCTCCATCCCCATCTCCCCAGAATCTCCTTTCTTGGGAATAAAAGAATAAAGGTAAACACCAATCCTCTCAATTTACAGTTTCTTGACTGCTCTACACATTCTTTGTTCTGTCCTCCAGCTCTCCAGAGCTGATTTATGTCCCTTTTTGATGGTCCCCCTCTTGTGGCATTTGGACTGACAGGCTGATTGTATTGATTAACCTGACAAATCTGGAGCCTGTTTTTGCATTGCTTTCTACTAGAGGAAATAAAGGATGTATACCTACAGCATTTCTCAGGTATTATGGTATGCTGGAAGAGTCTTCCCTGGCCTGCTGCCTCTGCTTCTGTCAGTAGGGTTGTGTTCAGTAGAGAATATTCTTCATTTCAATATAAAAGGAATCGGGTAGAGATTGTTCCTCAGCTAGAAATGATTCTCTTGTGTCAGATGTGCAAGCATAAAAGAGATGGAAAATTAAAAATGAGGGACTTAGAGAGTAGCTACCCCCTGGTGAATGGTCCTATTTGACACATGAGGGTCATTTCTAGCTGAGGAACAGCTTTGTCACGGAAACAACCCCTCTTTGTGTGTCATGCACTGTATTCGTTTTGGAGGAGAAGTCTGAATTTGCACGTGATACAGCATGGCTAATGGCCAGTGATAGTGAGTTATGTGTTTTTCAGTGTTTCTCTTCCACAGTAAATATGTCATTGTTTACATTAAGTGACATAATTCCAGGCAGTTCATCTGCCATGGAAATGGAGTTTCTCCCTCTTCTAACAGGGGTGACCGAGAACTTCCAATTTTCATATCAACCAGCTGACTTTATCTGCTCTTTATTTATCAGACAGAAATTGAGAGAGATGTCACAAAGATTAGTGCCAGTGTGCACTGGGCATCCATCCCTGATAAGGCAAAGATCAAAATTCACACTCCCATACAAGGCAGGTCTCACATACCCCATCAGCTGGTGCTGCTGTTGAGCAGCATTGGCACACTAAGCTCTTTCCTCCCCCTACTCCATAATAACACTTAGAAGTGAATTTATTCTCTCTGTTCTCCCCATTGTCTCTTTTGTTCAAGCAACATTAAGTATTAAGGTTTTAAGGCAATACACAGGTGACAAAATAGTTTTGGTACAGGTAAACTGAGAAATACATGGCCAGTTTGGGTCTTTGTAGTCTTCTCACCATTTGGTTCTATCTGTCTTATGGGAGCAGTAATAAACCTCCACTGAAATCACAATTCAGCCTCTCACAGAAAGCAATAAGACTAAGTTAATGAACAGATTGTCCAAAGCTCAACATCCTTTATTATTTCATCATTTGAGATAAAGGAGGGTCCTGCTTTGAAAGCAGGTGGCACCCAACGTGCCTGTATTCATTCCAAAAGGTAAGTTTTTCTGCAGTTCTCAACTGTGTGCTTTCCAGAGGTGAACAAATCATGGTAAATATGGAAAGAGGTAGTAGAAAAGTGTGTTGAAATGTAACGGCTGCAGATGGAGAAGTCAGCACCATTGAGATGAGCTGGCTTTAGTGGAATGTGCTCCACCATTCCAGTGTTTTGGCATTGGCAGCATCACAGTGGGGATTCAGGCCACCTGGCAAATTCTTGACCTTCATCAGAATCTCCATGTTGGATATGGAATAGTGGGGCTCACCATGATGAGCATACAGACAATGGCTATGGAGCCCAGTATTTCAAAATGTTAGCATATATCTGATAGAAGAGTGAAGAAAAGGGGAGAACGAAGCACTTACATCTTTAAGTTAGATATATAGGTGATCTAGATCTTAAGTATGAGGAGCCTCCTCGAAGTTTAGGTCATGAAAATCCCTCCTACTTATTTTGCAGAGAAAGCAAGCCCAGTTCTATGAAAACATTGTGAAAGTGATAAGACCAAAACCAGACTACTTCGCTGTTGGATACTACGGCCAGGGATTCCCAACATTCATAAGGGTAAGTGTCCTTCTCATTCCCCAGACAGGGAAGGGTTTCTTGCTTTGGACATCTTCCTGGGTTGTGGAGAAAGTACATTGCTGTGCAGTGGTCTTATTTACACTCTGGCAAATGTTGGTGGTTGTTTTTTTTAGGCATATAAAGCAAAACATTGGGGTTTCCTTTCCTGTTTCTAGTGTGGAATGGATGGATTTTTGTAGAGAGACTTTGTCTTCACACATACCCAGTACTTTATATTTCTTCAGGCTATCACTAGAAATGAAGATACACCCACTCCATAAATCAGGGTAATAACCAGCACCCTCTGAAGTGCTGACAGTTGTGCCTGACAGGTAGATACAGAGAGGTAGGAATGGTAGTGAAGCCTTTAGTCCATGCCCGTGTTTTCATGTGAGTGTCCTTTCCAGCATAGTCACTAAAATGAAGTTGAGTATCAGAGGTGTGTGTGATGCTTTGAAAAGCAATGTTTTAGATTTTTTTCCACTGTTTTCAGGATTGTTATGGAGGTGAAATTAGTGGCTAAGGAAGGGTGGGGATTTAACGTGTCTCAGTTGTGTCTGTATCGTGGTTCTCTGGACTCTGGCACTTCCAGTGTGGGACATGGAAATAACACCTTAGCTGATGAGCTGCAGCACTGCTTGTATCTATCCACAGAGAAGAGGATTTTCAGTTTGAGAGTGTCCCTTCTGCCCCTGTGGAAAGAGTTACTGACAGTTGAGGCAGTTCAAGAGACAGAACAATACAATTATTACTGTTATTCTCAGATTACTCTCTGAGTCCAGGATATTCAGAGGGATTTAGTCTCTGAAGGGAGGTAGTAGGTTTCCTCCAGAAACAGGCATTTAGGAGAAAAGTTCCTGGTTGTAACTGAGGAATTCCATGTTGACTCTCTCAGATTATGCCATAATAAACACCAGGAGCAAGGCCAAGCCTACGCTGAAGCCCAGCTCACTGACTAAAGGCAGTGAATGCTGATCAAGCTGGTATGGTCAAGTTAATTGTGGTCGACTGGTCTGTCATGTTGCATTAAAAGTGCATGTACAATACATATTTATGGTGCATTAAAAGTAAAGAAAGAAATGTATAGTGATTTCAGGAAAGAATTGTCTTGGAGTGATCATCCTTCAGAAATTTTATGATCAGGTAGCCAGACAGGAACTTTAAGAGTATTTGGACAAGGGGGGAAAGGCACCACTGCAGAACTAAACCCAACTGGGCAAATAGAACCTGTTCCAGTTTTCTACCCCTAGTCCTAACACCCTTTTACTAATAAGTGCTGTGCAATTTTTTTCACCAAGTGTTCATTTGGAGATGAGTAATGGCATCGAGCATTACATTCATATCAAAATTATCTTTAATGTGCTTGATATAAAGTTAAAAATACACAAGTTGTCTTTTACATTTTTCTGTGGAATTTATTGCACTTGTTCAGCATATAAACAGAGTGCAGAAAACAGATCTTAATTTTCTTTATTGTTAAAGAAGAAAGCAATGCTTAGAAATATAGTATACTTAATTTAAAAGTTAGGCTGTGTGCAGACAACTGTACAGTGGCAAAAATCTAATAGACTAATGTGAAGTTTGGGGTGTATCAGTCTTTCTAAGAGAGTCATACCTTTGGATCTTCCTCCTAAAATCGGTATCATTTTCTGTTTATAACTTTCTCCACTACCCCTGCTTGCTCACCTCAATGCTTTGTAATAAAAGTTTGTGTATAAAAAGCCTAATCCTGGTTATTTACATCCATTCCACCATTGGCTGTGGAAGGTGGATGAGAGGAATTGCAGAAGGGGAAATCTTGGATTTAGTAGAGGACATTAATTTGTCTTCATCCATTTACAATGGGCACCTAATTTCCAGATCCTTGATACCATGTTTTTAGAGTGATTTATGTATATACAGGTAAGCACATGCTTAATGGTCTCAGTACTGAGCTGGGGGTAAGGAAATCCATTGGTGCTTTATTGAATCGGCATAAAATATATGTACACTATTGATTATATCATAGTGTGAGGAATGTAAAACAGCTCACTTACCACCACTGCATTCAATTCTTCCCAGATCCCAGTTCATGACTGAGGATACAGGTATTGGGCTTTAACCTCTCCACTTGTTTGCAGAACAAAGTCTTTATTTACCGGGGCAAGGAGTACGAACGCCGCGAAGACTTCGAAGCCAGGTTACTGACTCAGTTTCCAAACGCAGAAAAAATGAAAACCACATCTCCACCAGGGGATGACATTAAAAACTCCTCTGGCCAGTGTATCCTTACGTTGCACAGAGGCTCCTGCAGCCACACAGATTGAGGATTTATAGCCCACGTGAGCAGGAGGCTGTTGCACATCTGTCTTTACGGGTGTAATGCATTAATTTTGTCCTGTCCTTCCTTTGAATTTCCTTTGAGCTGCCTTGTCTGTGTGATTGAAATTCACTTTTTGCTTCTTAACCCCTGAATTCAGATATTCAGTGCTTTACTGTAAAGCCAAAACTGGATTTACCATCCAAATTTCACAGGCCAGTGTCAGAACAAATTGTGAGGTGAGTTCGGGTTGGGTTTGCAGTTTTATCACTCTCTCTTATAACACTTATAGCAACTTTATCAGTCTCTCTTGTAACATTTAAACTTATAACACTTAAATAAAAGTTCTTGTATAACAACTCTGCATATCACCCAGGAGGGTAGGGACTGTGAGGAACTTCATGGGGGTCCATAATATTAGCAGTGATCTGTCCACCCCACATGATGCAATCAGCATTTGATACTCTTGTATAAACCTTTTTTATTCAGTACTAGAGCTTAACAGCAATTCCTAAAACATGTAGAATTTGATTTTGTTTGTGCTTTTCCCTTTTTTCAAGTTTCTATAGGGTGAATGAAGTCCAGAGGTTTACGTACTCCCGCCCTGTTCGGAAAGGAGAGAAAAACCCAGACAATGAATTTGCGGTAAATAAAAACAGAGAAAATTGAGTACTTTGGGGTTTGTTTGTTTATTCCCCTCTGTTCTGAGAGCCTGGACCATTCATTATGTTTTGGTTGTTGGAAAATAAATTCTAGCATGAAATATGATGATTTTTTGTAGAGGTTCAATTAAAGCAATTTCTCACGTTAGGAAAAATGGAGAGAGATGAAGTTGTGTAAAGGTAACTGTTTGGAGAAAGAAGTTTAAAATATCTGTCCCTGATAAGGTGGATGTCTCTAACCAAAAGTTGTCTTGCCATGGAAATACTAGTTAAGACATCTAAAAAGCTTTTTGCAATACCTTTTTAGCTTTACTTTTATTTTAACTGAACCATACAAGCATGTGTTTCATCTGATGGTCAACAGAGCTCCCTTGGAGCACAGCTTGTGTTCATCAAACCTTTCACAACAGGTTACACCAAGCTGATTGCCTTTTATTTAATATATAGACACCATTTTATTCACAGGGGGTCCAGAGGGTGCAGTTAGTAGTAAAGTAGTAGTAATAATTAAAGTAATAAATTAACAAGTCACTTCTTGAACGAAGAACTTGGTTTTCTGTGTGGCAGCAGGCTCTAACCTCGCTGGTGTACCAGTAAATGCTGCATATTCAGTTTCTACAATTAAGGCCAGGTATTCATCTAAAGACTCCCTTAGTGTCTTTGGCTTCTCTTGGTGGCTGTTATATCAAAAATTGCTAATTTTCTAAGCCACATGGGTTTAGCTGAGGAGGCAGGAAACTCTTTTGTAAAACCATAGCACTACAGACTGCTACTTTATGTTTTCAGTGTAAGACATTTAGGTATATCTAAATCACTTTGAAAGCTCTGCTTCTGCTAATGGAGAATGGAATAAACAGTTCTGTCTTAAAAAGGCTCATAGTGAATAAGATGAACTACCAACCATATGCCAGTTCTAACAAAAGTCAGGAGATGTCTTTGACATCGCTTATGAACCAGATACACACATGAAGGGATGTTAAATCACATACCCTTAATTTCAGAGTGGTGAGGAGCTATTGCAGTGAAGCCATTGCAGTTTACAGCTCAGATGAAATCACAGAATCGCAGCTTCAGGACAGGATGGGACTTCAGGAAGGCTCAGGTCCAGACAGACCTGGCAGCTCCAGGGTCAGACCCCACTGCCTAGTGTTCTCCACAGCTGGGGAGGTAAATCATCAGCCTCTGAGGACAGGGATGGCACAGCCTCCCTGGGGAGCCCATCCCTCAGCTCTTCTGCCCTTCTGGGGAAGAAGCTTTCCCAGTATCAAGATGTTGTGCTTTTTGTGGAGGATGAAAGGTCCTTGAAGGCTCTTGAAGCTGTGTGGGAAAAATGGCAGTCCAGTCAAACAGGTGGGACCTTTTACATAGTGTTCTCCTTTGGTAAGAGAGCAGTTGTTCTCCACTAAATCATGTATCAGAATTAAATTGGTGAAGCTCCATCATCTGCCCAGCAGATCCCATTTGAAATTTCCCCCTGGCTTTGTAATGTCTGTTGTGCTGTGGTTTGTTCTCCTGGTGATAATGTTTTAAGGCTTTGCTTAAGATAAACATCATCCGACTGAGAACGTGATGTTTGTGTTGTATTTGCAGAATATGTGGATTGAGAGAACCATCTATGTGACAGCCTATAAATTACCAGGGATTCTGAGGTGGTTTGAAGTCAAATCAGTTTTCATGGTAAGATCAATTTGACTTTATTCAGGTTGCATGTAAGGATGGGGTGTGCACAGGGCCAGGGAGCACCTATATTTCTGCGGGAAGGTGCTTCGGTTCTGTGAACAAGCGATCGATGGGGCTATATCTGGCATCCTAAGACAAGGGGAACTTGCTGAGGCTGCAGATGATTGACTGAGGGGGACTCAAGCAGTGCTTTTCCACTCCTGGGAAGTGGAGGGAATGCAGGCTGAGTCTTCCAGGCATTCGGGGCAAGGTGTAATCAAGTGCCTGCAGTACTTTTGTAAAGCATTTCAGGCAGTGTAAACCCTGCACCTAAAAGTAACAGACCTGAGGTGGTGGGGGTGAACCCTGCTACATCAAACCAAAACTAGTCAGGATTTTAGAAACAAAAAACATGAGTGGTTTTGATCATAATTTGTTCAAACTATACCATAAATTGAATGCATTGTATGCATCCACATCTCTGCTTATCGTTTGTGATTAAAAGTTGGTGTTGTTTCTTCCCCATAGTTAACTAAAATACACCCTGGCAGCCACACAGCGTCACTCCAAATTAGGCATTTCTCTGTTCTACCATTTAGACTGTTTAGATAAGACATACCCATTAAATGCCTTTAAGATTAAATTATTCTTACGCAGCTGTAATTTTTAAGCAGCAATAAAAACATTGTTACTGCGGGTTTTAAGTCTCTCTTGTGAGTCTTATTTTTAAAGGAAAAGAACAATTTGCATATGATTAATTAAAACCTTTCTCATTGCTCCATTGAGGTTATGTTGGACAGTTGTATTTAGATGAACAGAAGTAATGGAGAAAATTACTATGGTATCTATAGTAACAGCATATGAATGTGATGTTTGACAGTAATCGGCGGCTGAATAAAACACATTGAATTTTTAATGAATTTTGTATTTTCAATATAATCCTGATAGAGTAGATTGTATTTATCTTTATGATTGCAAAAAGGGGTGTTTATAGAGGCTGGTAAATCTGATGAAAGTCTCTTTTCCTTGTGTATTAAGAGCACAGCCTGACAGGCTGCTTTGTGCAGGCAATTTGTATACAGGCACCTTTAACGCTGTGCTTGTCACTGACATGTGTATAAATCCCAGGAGAGCGCTTCCTATAAGCTTGTTCTATGTAAGGATTGTATTAGTTGCAGAGCTGAAAAGTAATACTGGAATGGAACTTAATAATATGGGGGAAGATGACAACGAGTAACTTTTGACCTAGCTCCGACCTGGTTACTATCAGATTACTACTGGATTGCTTCAAAATTCCTGTCTGCTAGGATGCTGGAAGCACGATCACGAGGTTTACATCCCCATAATGCCAACTTTAAATTATGGGTACTGATATTCTTGACATTTTACTAAACACGATGAATTAAAGTAGCTTGGCATGTTTCATCTATTACTGATGGCACTAGAATATCTTTAAAGGAAGAGGTGAGATCCTACCAGATCAGTGCTGAGGGAGAACCCAGCAGTTTAATAAATGCAGTGTATAATTTCCTTAAATCCTTTTGCTTTCAAAATTCCTTTGGAGTACTTTTCCCTGATGTTTTTCAATCTGTTCATTAGGTGCAAAGACTTTGCTGTGCACGGTCGCTATTCTGTACCTGATTTGTTTTAGCTGGACACAAATACTTGCAGGGAAAATACTCTCTGAGGCCAGCCAGTGATGTAGAAACTGTATTTTGAATTGCATTTGGTTTTAAAAAGGACAAACATTCATCTGGGTTTGTTTTTGATGTTTATTTTTTTAGATTTGCAAATGTGTCAGGACTACATCATTTCTGTTTACCCTGAATAGTTTGTGTGATGTCCAGACTTAGCAAGCTACTTGGAACAAGGCTCATGATTTACAAGTATAAATATGTTTAATAAATAGCCCTCAGTAAGATTCAAAGCAGATTTTGTTGTAGTAGGATGAGAACTGCAATTCTCCATCTGCTTTTAAAAAATTAGAGGATTATAAGAGTAGTAAAAGAAAGGGGGATGAGAAAGCAAGCTGTGATTGCTGATATATAAAAGTCAGAAAAGATGTCTGTCAGCTCAATGAGTGCTAATTTCTGTAGACATTCAAGAGCCTTAAAAGCAATGGTTCATCAACGAATTATTGCATCGTTATAAGCCCATTAATACAAATGACAGAATCCTAAATTTAGCATGCAGTCGAGAATCACAGAGTTGTAGGGGTTGGAAGGGACCTCCAGAGATCATGGGGTCCAACCCCCTGCCCAAGCAGGGTCCCTAGGACAGGGCACACAGGGTGGTGTCCAGACGGGGCTGGAATATCTCCAGAGAAGGAGACTCCACACCCCCTGGGCAGACTGTCCCAAGGCTCCCTCACCCTCACTGTGTGAAAGTTCTTCCACATGTTGATGTGGAACTCCCTGTGCTCCAACTTGAGCCTATTGCCCCTTGTCCTGTCCCCACAGACACTGAAAAGGGGCTGCCCATTTCCCCTGCATCCCATGCATTTATAAACTTTAATAAGGTCCCCCCTTAGTCTTCAGCCCCAGTTCACTCAGCCATTCCTCACAGGGGAGATGCTCCAGGCCCTTCATCATCTTTGTAGCCCAACTGTTCACAACAGTTCTTCCCAAATCAGATGTTCACTATGGTTGGTACTTTCCCAGTCCAAATTTTACTCATAGCAAATCGAGCTCCAAAGGGCAGTCGGCGTCTGTCCGACTGAGCCTGGGCTGCTCCTCAGCCAGAGCAGCCACGTTGGGCTTGTTACCTGCCTGCTGGAATAATTTCCCAGGCAGACTTTTCAAAATGCTAATTAAAACATCCTTGATGTAATCAGATGGCAGGTGTAATAGTAACAACTAAAGAGATTTGATTATAAGTGGTTCTCAGAAACATGGTAAGCAACTGATAGCCAGGTAGAAGTGCTTCTTTGTTTACGTAGCATTTATGCAAATTAGGCTGTAATCAAATATACACTCACATTTTGCTCACAGGCCTCAATTAACCTTGCTTTTCTGTTCCTGCCACATCTTTTTTTTTAATGTAAGCAGGCTATGAGTTAGGTCTTCCAGTGGGGACTGGCTACGCTGTGGGTAGCTGCGAGTTAGTAATCGCTAGCCCATCCACTAAATGTACATATTTTAGCAAAGTTTAAAATATTTTAATGCTGTTTTTCTCCTGAAAGACACAGTAACTGGTCATAAATAGTAGTTGCAGATGAATCAATTAAAGTATAGTGAGTTTTACAGAGTGTAAGAACTCATTCACCTACGATGACATCTGAGAAGCTCTCTTCATTCAAGTCAAGGCTGTGTGAGAAAGGAATGATGAAGAAAACGTGACCTCATGGGAAAAAGCACAGCAGATAGCTTAGAAATCATCTCTTCAACATACTGAACTCCATCTCCTTGGAAATACACCACAATAATCACTGCAAAAATATCTTCTGGCTTTTTGAGCTGCTTAGGATTACGTTTTCCATCAGGAAATCCACATTAAGTTATCATTTCTTTCTTACCGTTGCGTTAAGCTGGATCTTCTTTGTGCTTCTAAAACTCACCGACTCGTAATCTCTGATGTCCTCCATAATCCTCCCAAAACCTCACATGATTTCTGTCAGAGCCTTTCTAAATGTTGTGTGTTGTGCTGAGATGGAATCCATCCTACAGCAGCAGAATGCATTTTACCCTCTCCACTGGTATTGATTATCCTGCCAGTGACCACAGTGGATGGATACCAATTACTTAAATGCCTATAACCACCCACTCCCTTAATTATTGGTTAAAATATCTCTTCTTCCTGCAGTGTTTGAAATCATGGTGGTTTGGTGGCCAGCCATTTCTGTGGAGTGTTACAAACTCTGCTCCTTGATTAAAACCTCCTTTTGTTTTTCTTTCAGGTTGAAATTAGTCCCCTGGAAAACGCCATAGAAACCATGCAGCTCACAAACGACAAGATCAATAATATGGTTCAGCAGCATTTAAACGACCCCAATCTCCCCATTAACCCTCTCTCCATGCTGCTTAACGGCATCGTGGATCCTGCAGTCATGGGAGGATTCACCAACTATGAGAAGGTAAGGTCCAAATTGCCTGTCCTGGCACTGCTTCAGCCTCTCCTGGGATGCTTGCTGGATTTAATGTCTTTCTGATGTTTCTGGGTAAATCTTTGCCTTTCTGCACGTGAGGTATGAGTTGGTATGTTTAGCAGTGATAGTACTTACACAGGGACCTGGCAGACAGTTGCTCACTAGCGTGAGACACAGACTGATGGCATTCCCAGCGTGTGTTCTCGTGTGCTGGGACATCAGAGCTGAAGCAGGAATTTCAGGGTGAGTTTCAGAGCCCAAAGTAACCGACTGCGGTTCTCTGCTTTGCTTTCTCATGTGTGAGTTTGTTAAAGGTTGAATTGAATGGCAGAGACTTCAGAGCTACTGCTCAGTTGCAAATACAGAATCTCAGAATTACAAGGTTGGAAAAGACCTTTGAGATCATCAAGTCCAATCATATCTGTCCTATGCTAAAACGTATCCCTGAGCACCTCATTTACCCCTCTGTTAAACACACCCAGGGTCAGTGACTCAACCCCCTCCCTGGGCAGCCTGTTCTAGCACCCGATAACCTTTTTGATGAAGAAGTTTTTCCTAATGTCTAGTCTAAACTTGACCTGGTGCAGCTTGAGTCCATTCCCCCTTGTCTTAACAACCACCTCTCTGCACCCTCCTGTCAGATCAGTGTAGGTGGTGATAAGGTCTCCTCTCAGCCTCCTCTTCTCCAGGCTGAACACCCCCAGCTCCCTCAGCTGCTCCTCAGAGGATTTGCCCTTCAGCCCCTTCCCCAGCCTGGTTGCCCTTCCCTGGACACGTTCCAGGACCTCAATGTCCTTCTTATGGTGAGGGACCCAAAACTGAACCCAGCACTCAAGGTGTGGCCTCACCAATGCCCCTACAGGGGCACAGTCACCTCCCTGGCCCTGCGGCCACGCTCTTATCTGATACAAGCCAAGATGCTGTTGGCCTTCTTGGCCACCTGGGCACACTGCTGGCTCATGCTCAGTTGGCAGTCACCCAACACCCCCAGGTCCTTCTCTGCCAGGCAGCTTTCCAGCCACTCTTCCCCAAGATTATGTCTGCATAACCTTTGCTGCGTGTTTACAGCGTGAGCTCTTCGAGTTCGATGGGATACGGTATTACCGCTGGGAAGCTACAGACACTGCATCTATTTGTGCTGTGAATATTAATCATATTAAGCAAGCATACACAAACAGCATCTGTTTTGTAACATAAATGGAGAAGGTACATGCTGATGGACTTGTTGTATCCATCCATGTACGTCCTGGGAACTAATGGAAAGACATTTCAGACACGTGCCTGGTCCTTGGCAGTGTTGCCCATGAGATCTGATCTTGATCACCATGTCCTCGTTTGCCTGCTTTACTGATCACAAAAGATTAATCCCTTAATTTTAAAACATTGTTAAACTTCTTAGCCCTTCCCTACATTTTCATTTTGCTTCTGTAGCAGTTCCTCCTTGTCTGCAGAACCTTTGGGTTGATCCATTTATCTTTGCTGTAGGTTATTCTTCCTCCATAGATGTTGACTCATTTTCTGGGGTAACTGCTCATTTCTCTCTCTTGACTAGGCTTTTTTTACTGAGAAGTATACACACGAGCATCCAGAAGATCATGACAAGATTGAAAAACTGAAGGATCTGATCGCTTGGCAGGTAAATACAAGACAGGTTGGTTGGGGCCAACAGCCATACAAAGACACAAAGACAGTTCAGTGTCACTTTTTAGAAAATTCAGACATTAAACTATTCACTCTGTGTACACGCCTTTGGCATTTAAAACTGGCTTGGAACTTGAGCTAAAGTTCATCTTTTCAAAGCTGACATCATTTGTCATTTGATAAACCCACAAGAAACAAACATGATCAACCTCTATTTTCTTTTTTTTTTTTGTGTAACCATAATACAGGGAAAATATTCCATCTTTATCATATAAGGAAATGGTTTGTAATAATGCTGGTTAGTATAATTGGCAATTTAGGTTTGCATTTTAATTTTCTAAGGCTGATTGCAGAAATCCTTCTCGGGCAGTAAGATGAAATGCCAAACCCTGAATCCCTCCTCCTGCTAAGCATTTCTTCACTTATTTCCCTTTTTTCTTCAAACAATATGTGGTGGTTTGGCCCTGGCTGGAGGCCAGATGCTCACCAAAGCCACTCTGTCACTCCCCCTCTCAGCTGGACAGGGCAGAAAATACCTATTCAGAGGCTCAGGAGTGGAGATAAGGACAGGGAGAGATCATTCCACAATCAGTGTCATGGGCAGAACAGACTCAACATGGAATAAAGGAAAGAAAGCTCTCTAATTGATGGCACTGCCCTGCACCCCCAGTGACACCAGAGTCAGGTGTTGAGAAGTGTGACCAGATCTTAAAGCAGCCTTCAGTCTAGTTAGGATTTCGCTCCCTTCTTCCCCCATCACAGCACAAGGAGGGGCAGGGACTGGGAAAATGGGGTTTTTGGTCAGTTCTTCATGAGATGGACTCCCCCTTAGCCTGGGGGGCATTCTTCACACCCTTCCTCTGCTGCACCGTGGGGTCCCACCCACGGCAGACGGTCCTCCACAAATGTGAGTCCTTTCCCACAGGGCTCCAGCTCTTCCCCAGCTGCCCCAGCGTGGGTCACTGCTATGGGTGCAGTCACAGATCATAGAACATCTCCCAGTCTCTCAGACCCAGACAGCTCCAGCCTGGTCCCCCATGGGGTCACAAGCCGCCACAGCAAATCTGCTTCAGTACGGATCTCTCTCTCTGTGTCTCTGTCTCTCTCCATGGGCTGCCAGTGGTGGCAGGGGCTTGCTTTAACGGGGGTCACAGCATCTCCTGTATGTCTCCCAGTGGTGGGGCCTCTCCACGGGCTGCAGGTGGGGTCTGGGCCTTTTCCATGGGCTATGGGGGGACACCCCATGGGTTTCTGCAGGGGCTGCAGGGACATCTTTCTCTCCGGCACCTGAGGCGCCTCCTCCCCCCCTTCCCTGGCCTTGGTGCCTGCAATGCTCCTTAAACTGTCTCACTCCCTTCTCTGTGGGTTTTTTCTCTCCTCACTGTGACTCCCAGAGGCGCTGTGACCGTCACTGCTGGGCTCGGCCTTGGTGAGCAGCGACTCAGGCCTTGAGCCGGCTGGTGTTTGCTCTGTGAGGCCTGCAGAGAGCTTCTGGCTGCTCCTTGCAGCAGCCACCCCTGCAGCCCCCCTTCTCCACCAGAACGTATTTTCCATTCATTACACTTTCTGTGTAGCCTCACAGTACCTGTTGGCACAGAATATGAGTTGTGAGAGTTGCAAAGATGAACTTGCACGCAAAATACTCAGTAATTTCATCTCGACCCTGTGAAACCTTTGCTTTGTTTGCTGTATAACTTCACATGGTCCAAAAAGGTTGTTGATTCCTAAAGCATGCGAAATGACCTGGTGTTTTCATGATGCCATGTTAGAGCAGGAATCATTTAAACATATGATTGCAGAGGTGAGATTTCCTGAGCTGGGAACCCAGGTTTCCAGCCCAGTACCCGAGACAGAGCAGGAACCCTTTTGCATGAGGAACTCCAAGGATGCATTTCTTCTGCGTGAAGAACCAAAGGATATTATTCAGGCCTAACAAGAAACAATTCCAATTGTGTTTCATAGTCATATATTGGACATTTTGTAGTGGTCTCAAGATGATTTTATACTAGCCAAAAAAAGTAGCAATATGATTAGAAGTGTTTTTCCCTTAGAAGAAGAAAGTTGTCTTTTTATATTCAATTTTGTCTTTATTATAAAGGAAATAATTTACATTTCTATAGGTTTTAAACTTAGGGGTGGTAGAACCAAAGATACAGAATTAAAAAAATATATATATCCTCTGAAGACCATAAAGCTATCGGTGAATAAAAATTCTCTTGGTCTGCAAAAAAATTTATGTATTTATTTATTTATTTTCTTGTGAGCTTTTACAGAAGATTAGATTTTAGGAGCTTTAAGTTTTATAGAGGAAAATAATTTGATCCCCAAAGACTAACTTCATGTCAGCTCTCTGTCTTTGCCTCTGATAGCAGAACTTCAAATGAATTACAAACACGGTTTTGCTCAGCAAAGCTTCACTTCGCTGACGTTTGTGTATTAAAATAATATTGCTATTTGAAAATATGTATGGCAGCTAATCACGCTGTATTTTAATTATTCAGTGGTTTTAAATACATAATTTCCCATCAATCTTGTTGTTTGAAAACAATAGGAACCAGAAAATTTTTATATATGAAAATTATTTTTACTATAAGACGTAGAATCATAGAATCATAGAACAGTCTGGGTTGGAAGGGACCCCAAGGATCACACAGTTCCAACCCCCCTGCCAAAGCCAGGACCACCAACCTCCAGGCCTGGAGCTACACAAGGTTGCCCAGGGCCCCATCCAACCAGGGATGGGGCATCCACCCCCTCTCTGGGCAGCCTGTTCCAGCCCCTCACCACTCTGTAAAAAACTTCCCCCTGATATCCAATTTAAACCTTCCTTCCTTTAGCTTTAAATGTAGCCATTTTGTGGTGGAAATCAGTGCTTTTCAGTCACTTGGGATGTTTCATATACTCTTAGTGTGTCCTAAGACTTAAACCTCCTCTCCAGTTGCTTCAGTTTTCAGAGCCCAGGCAGCGTAAATAGATGGGAGCAGGGCAGGAGCTGGTTGCCAACTACCGACTGGTGTGAGGAGAGGGAGTTGTTATGGAAACTTTCTGAAGTCAGGCAGTGGTCTGAATTCATCACAGGCTTGACAGTGATTGAAAGCAAAAATGAGTTTTCATTTTTCAATAATGTGGGGCTTGGAGTTTCGTAATCACACCGAGATTTTCTTTATGCTGTATAAATCAATCTGGATATATGAAATAGTAGCCTGACAATCATGTTATCAGCTGACTAGTTAAATTTAATTTCTTTTTTCTATCCCCTTTTTCTCCATCATTTTATGGAATTCACACTCTTCAGGGATATTATCCTTTTATAACTCCTGGGAACATTAAGCATACCTTTTTTTTTCTCTGTCTATTATTATTTGCAGATAAATATAATTAGTAAAGTGGTGTCCATTTTTGTCCAGCACAGTGCTTTTTCCACTTAAGGAAAACACATGTTTCCATGTACCTACATCATTTCAAGCAGATCTTTTATTTTAACAGGAAGATAATGAAATGATTGATTGAAATGATGGTAATGAAATGAATGATTGCTGGCATTAGTCACTCTGCGTTTAGCTAATGTATTTACAGCGTTACAAAAACCAGTTTGTCATGAAAGAATCTTGTGCTGCTTCTCCATAGATGAAAGAATTATAGCATGAAAAACTAAGTTTTTATGACTTTATTTTATGATACCGTTATGATGGTTTTCTCTTAAGATTCTCTTAAGATTTTAGGAGTTTATATTGAGATGTAGAACTGTTGGAGGGGGGTCAGATGAGCCTCGAAGATGATTAGAGGGCTGGAGCAGCTCCCCTACAAAGAGAGGCTGAGGGAGCTGGGCTGGTTCAGCCTGGAGAAGAGAAGGCTGTGGGGGGACCTCACTGCAGCCTGCCAGTCCCTGAAGGGAGCAGAGAAACAGGAGGGGAATCAGCTTGTTAAAGGGCAGAGACTGGCAGGACATGGGGGAATGGAGTGGAGCTAAAGGAGGGAAGGGGGAGATGAGATATTAGGGGGAAGTTTTTTACAGAGAGAGTGGTGAGGGGCTGGAACAGGCTGCCCAGAGAGAGGGTGGATGCCCCATCCCTGGTTGGCTGGGGCCCTGGGCAACCTTGTGTAGCTCCAGACCTGGAGGTTGGTGTCCCTGCCTGTGGCAGGGGGTTGGAGCTTTGTGATCCTTGGGGTCTCTTCCAACCCAGACCAGTCTGGGATTCCATGATTCTATGATTTTCATAATTTAAAGTGTGGCTTTTTCCTTCTCTTCTGACGAGCAGATCAAGACTGAAAAAGAAAGAGGAATCTGGGAATATTTTTAAGTTGGGATGGAAGTTTAAAAGAAATTAAAATGAAGAAAGATCAGAGTTGTGGAGTAAGTGCTGTCTTGGGCTGGTTTTCTTCTCAGCGAGCTCCTTTGTTTCTACTTTAGCTACTTAGGTTCCCTTTACGTTACCCAGCCTCTGCTCCAAAGCCAAATGGACTGGTAGCAGTTTGAATGAATGGGACAGAGTTCTGACTCTGCTTCCTGCAAACATGAAGTAGGGTTAAAATTCAGTGTTGCTCATCACCAGATTCCCCTATGGTGATGTCCAAAAAGGAGACCTAGGATGAATTTTGCAGTTAGTAGAAGAACTCAAAGCAGAAATGGTAAAACAGTCTGCAGGTACTTCCCTTCTGGAGTTGATAAATGTTTAGAAGATTAAGTGGTCTGAGACAGGGGGAGTCAGATCTCCTGACTCAGAAATCTCACAGCAGTTCTGCAGCAAAGCCTTGGGAAGTTGATTAAATTCAGCTTCTGCTAGGGAATAACAAGCTTTTTCTTATTATTACTCTTCTTCCACAGTTTCTGGTCGTCTTCCATTGCTGTGTAGTTGGTGCATCCTCTTGCTTGTTTGAGCTCACCAGTTCCATACTGGGAAGTACGAGCCTTTAGATGCTCCTCTTCTCATCCAAACCACACCCATGCCAACAGACCTGGCCACCAACCCTCCAATGATTTTGCTTCTCCAGGTGCCAGAAGCTTTCCATGGTTGGTGATACACACCTGCTGTATACCTCTGGTGCCTACCAACACTGTAACCCTCCTTGGCACCTTCAATTTGGGACACAGAAGGAAGCACCTCATTTTGTTTTTTCCCAGGGTGGGACATTTCTGTACAAAAAAATGTCATTTACTTCATATTGTTTGATTTTTAAGTTGGAGATGGCAGCTCCCTAGGACAGGCTCATTAGTGTGTTTTCTGCTCATAAAAACTATCTCAAAGCTGAAGCCTCAGACCCCATGTTACTTCATCTTGGTAATTTGATTTCTTTTTCTTGAAAAAAGAAGAAAAGCATCTATTTAAAAAGTCAGCAGGTTCTTTTAAATAAATGAGCCAAGTGACCACTTGTCCCTGCAAAATACGAGGGTGACAGTGGGGCCTGATAATTTAATTGATTTATCCAGAGCAGGGAAATATTTTTATTTCAGTGTTCAATTTTTGTGGAGTGCCAACCCATCTGACCACAAATAGAAGTGGCCACAGTAAAAACATTTTGTCATTATTCTTGCTTCCCTTTGTAGTCTTCTAGGGGAATCACAGAATCACAGGAGTTGGAAGGGACCTCCAGAGCTCATCAGGTCCAACCCCCTGCCCAAGCAGGGTCCCTAGGACAGGGCACACAGGTCGGTGTCCAGATGGGGCTGGAATCTCTCCAGAGAAGGAGACTCCACACCCCCTGGGCAGCCTGTCCCAGGGCTCCCTCACCCTCACTGGGTAAAAGTTCTTCCCCATATTGGTGTGGAACTTCCTGTGCTCCAACTTGCAGCCATTGCCCCTTGTCCTGTCTCCACAGACACTGAAAAGGGGCTGCCCATTTCCCCCTGCATCCCATACTTAAGATATTGATAAACATTAATAAGGTCCCCTCTCAGGCTTCTTTTCTCCAGGCTGAACATCCCCAGCTCACTCAGCCTTTCCTCACAGGGGAGATGCTCCAGCCCCTTCATCATCTCTGTCCCTCCTCTGGACTCTCTCCAGGAGATCCCTGTCTTTTTTATCCCAGGGAGCCCAGAACTGGACGCAACACTCCAGGTGGGGCCTGAGCAGGGCAGAGCAGAGGGGGAGGATCCCCTCCTGTGACCTGCTGGCCACACTCCTCCTGATTCCCCCCAGGATCCCATTGTCTCTCTCAGCCCCAGGGCACACTGCTGGCTCATGACCACCCTGTCATCTACTAGGACCCCCAGGTCCTTCTCCACAGAGCTCCTCTCCAGCAGGTCACCCCCAGCCTGTCCTGATTCCAGCAGTTATTCCTTCCCAGGTGCCAGACTCTCCACTTGCTTTTGTTGAACCTCATTTGGTTTCAACTGTGTCCCTTTTGATAGTGCCAAAGCACAGAGCATCAGTTCGTTCATCTGTAATCCCTCTGTGTATTTATTTTTCTCCTTACTAATAAAGCTGCTCCTTCTGATTGCTGCTCGGTCTTATTAGAAAAAAAATCTGGTTTTAATCAGTATTATGATTTAATTATGAATTATTAAGAAGAAGCCTCTTAGCTTGATTGCTGCAGAGAATAAGTCAGAATCAGAGCACTGTGTGGGCTGCAACGGACTTGGAAGAGGAAATATTTTTCCTAAGCTGGAGGTAGAAAACCCTAACAGTGTGTCTGGATAGCTGAGGGAATGAAAATGTCTCTCTTAAAACATTTTAAAAGGTCAGCTACACCTCCACACTATGAACTAATTATATAATCCTGTGTTGGCATGGATATTTTGTGACAGAAGCCTTGAAGATAAATGATTATTTTCAGTTGTGAAAGAATTAATTTAATTTTTTTTTCTCTTCTGTTTGGTTCCCAAAGAAAATAAAATCCTTTTTCTAAGGAGAAATGTGTAGCATATAAAGCTGTATGTTTTATTAATAAATGTCGCTCTGCAGTATATACCTGTCCAGGGATGCAGCTCATTTGCAGGTTTAGAAATAGGAGTTGTTGAAGGAAACGTGCAGTTATTTTCTCCTTCAAGGTTTTATTCTCAGGGATCTGGGAAAGGACTGATATTAATAACTGGGTGTGAGAGTCGTCGTTCAACCATTTGCCATCCCAAAGAGCAGCGTGTATGGGGCCTGTGAAGAATATAACACCAGAGGAACGTCTGTGCTACCTGATAAATTCATGTGTACCCCTGGTATATGTTTGCTGGGCAGAACTATGGGTGTGGTAATTGTAACGGGCTGGGGTTGACAGGTGGAACAGGAACTCACACAGAACAGATTGTCAGATCCTTTTTAGTATGTTGTGCTTCAGATACAGTGGATGATGATGATGATGATGCTGTTGTTATTCCATGAGATCTTTCACTCCTCTTGGGAGTACTTGTGGCAGTCTTGCCCTAAGGCTTCGCTTAGGGGGGCTGGCCAGACTGAAGCAGCCTCACTTCTTTGCCCAGAGAAGCTGGGGCTGCCCCTGGATCCCTGGCAGGGTTCAAGTCCAGGTTGGATGAGCCTTGGGGCACCCTGGTTTAGTGGGGGTGTCCCAGCCCATGGCAAGGGTGGCACTGCAGGCATCCCTGAGGGCTCCACCCACCCAAACCAGCCTGGGATTCCAAACTTCTACAAAACTCTGCTTTCCAGATCCCATTCCTGGCAGAAGGCATCCGGATTCACGGGGAGAAGGTGACGGAGGCGCTGCGGCCCTTCCACGAGCGGATGGAGGCTTGCTTCCGCCAGCTGAGAGACAAGGTGGAGAAACAGTACGGGGTCCGCGCTGTCGTAAGTGACCTGCCAGCTTTCTAGTTCCTAAAATACGTGGAATTTCTGCAAATTAGGGGCAGCACTGCATTCCTGTGTTGTAATTGCCACTGATTAGAGCAGCAGTGTTGACGCAGCGTCGCCTGCTTGTTCTCAGCTGTCATCAAATTGCTAAACGCTGAGCAGATGCTCTAAGAGATGTTCAGATGGTACTTTTGTTTTCTAGCATGGGAACAATTTCTAAATTGCCTGAATCGGTTCCCTGGAAGTCAAGGTAATTCTTCCATATTCTGTTTTAAGGAATTTGGTTTAAAAAAATACCAAAATTGCCTCTACAGCGGGATTTTTCTAGAGGGACTATCACCTTTCTCTAGGTGTACTTCACTCTGAGATTGCTGCACCGTAGTGTGCAGTCATATGTACCCTGGCACCACCCTAATGCTTCACAGAATCACAGGGTTGTAGGGGTTGGAAGGGACCTCCAGAGCCCATCAGGTCCAACCCCCCTGCCCAAGCAGGGTCCCTAGGACAGGGTACACAGGTCGGTGTCCAGACGGGGCTGGAATCTCTCCAGACAAGGAGACTCCACACCCCCTGGGCAGCCTGTCCCAGGGCTCCCTCACCCTTACCAGGAAGAAGTTCTTCCACATATTGGTGCGAAACTCCCTGTGCTCCAACCTGAGGCCTTTGCCCCTTGTCCTGTCCCCACAGACCTTGAGAAGAGGCTGACCATGTCCCCCTGCCTTCCACGCTTGATATATTTATAAACATTGATAAGACCCCCTCTCAGTTTTCTCCAGGCTAAACCACCCCAGCTCTCTCAGCCTTTCCTCACACCAGAGATGCTCCAGGTCCTTCATCATCCTTGCAGCCCTTGCTTGACCTTCTTCAGTAGTTCCCTGTCTTGAGCTGGGGAGCCCAGCACTGGACATACATCTCCAGCTGTGGCCTCAGCAGGGCAGAGCAGAGCAGGAACAGAACCTCCCTTGACCTGCTGGCCACGCTCTTCTCAATGCCCTCAGGTCCATCAGCCTCTTGCCCACAAGGGCACAGGGCTGGTCATGGAGAGCTTGTTGTCACCAGCACTCAGGTCCTTCCCCACAGTGCTGGGTCCCAGCAGGTCAGCCCTGACTTGTACTGGTGCCCGGGGCTATTCCTGCCTGGGTGCAGGACCCTGCTCTTGCCCTTGGTGAATCGCATTTGGCTCCTCTCTGCCCAGCTGAATGTATCTTCTCACTGCTCCAGCAAATAAAGCACACAGATTAACCAGAAAAGGCCTGTATATTCTGTAGGGCTGATGGGAGGTGGTGAGGGAGAGAGCTTCAGCTTTCTGCTCCGTGAGATGTGGAGCATCCTGGACCAAGGAGACAGGGAGAAAAAAACCACTCCAAGTGGTGTTGTTATCTGAGTGCCCAAAAGCTGGATGAAGTAGTACACACTGGGGAAGTATCCTCTTGTGCTTTAGGAGAGGCTTCCTTCAGAGATTAATTTTCCCTCTTGTCTGTAGAGATGACTTTTTTTTTTTAATGGGGACACTGAGATCTTACGTGGAATGTGTGCCAGCCTTTATGGTGTCCTTCTATGCTGTGTTCTGCTTGTAGTCCTTCAAATCCCATCTTACTAATATATTGAGGAAAAGTTCAAATAGTAATTTATTCCCAAGGAGAGGCAGAAATAATTGACATTAATGATACTTGCATGTCAGTCACTTCGATAATATACATTTACATCATCAGGGAGATGACTGGAAAGTCATATGCAGGTGGTGTTATCTTCCTAATTTCCCTCTCCCCACCAGTAAGAATTGTCAGGATTGATGGAGTTTTATCGCTTCTGTCTTCCCTGTACAAGGCCAATTTACCAGTAGTTGACAGGGTGGAAAATATACCTGTAATTAACCAGCATGAGATCCTTATTTGTTGACTGAAAGAGTTCAATTATTTTATGCATATATCAGTTATTAATGACTAACAAAGCTTGGATAAATATTCAGAGTGCTGAAATTGTATGAAACAAACAAAACAAAATATCTTTCATATATTTTCTTCTTAACCTAGATTTCTCTCTGTAAATTGGCTCTCTTTGACATCAGGTTCCTCTTAGTGGGGTTTGTTTTTTGGTCCTTTTTATTTTGTTTTTTTAAAAGCCCATTTCATTTAAATACACTGACAGGGCAGTCACTTCAATTGCAGAGGTGGGTTAAAGAAGTTGTTACTTGTAAAAAGCTCCTTCTTAAAGCCCAGATGTGAAAAAAGGGATGTAAATTCCATTGAAGCAAATCATTGGACTATGTATAAAATTATATGTACTTCCTCTTACTCCCTTAAATGGATTTTCTTGGGAATTTTTCTCTCTGTTGTTAAACTCGATGTATAATGAAATAATGAAAAATTCCACGTGGAAGAAAAGCCCTGGAAATCTCCCACATTTTTTTATAGTCAAATGGCAGCTGGTTTGTGATTTAAGAAGTAATATCTTCTGCTTCTCTGTTGCAGCTTTCAAGTCTGGATGACAGGCGAGGCAGTCGGCCACGGTCTATGGTGAGGTCCTTCACGATGCCGTCGTCTTCACGACCCCTCTCGGTTGCGTCGGTGTCTTCCATCTCCTCTGACAGCACACCGTCTCGACCGGGCTCTGATGGGTATGTAAGAAACAGCCATTCAGTGGGTTTTCTTGGCTGGGTCTTTTCCCAGAGTGTTTTATTCCAGATTTGGTTCATCTTAATGCCCCATAAATGTTAATTGGACACAACAGTGTAAGTGGAACCCACACCCAGGGGGGCGTGGAGTCTTCTCTGGAGATACTCAAGACTGGTCTGGATGCTGACCTGTGTGACCTGTCCTAGGGACCCTGCTTTGGCAGGGGGGTTGGACCCGATGATCTCTGGAGGCCCCTTCCAACCCCTACGATTCTGTGATTCTGTGTAACTGGGGTGGGGATGGTGCTTTTAAGTAACAGCCTAAAACCAGCTAAGAAAACCCCAACCTATATAGACGTTTATCTCAAGATACATTCCTTGTCCTTTATTTTTTAGCCAAGATAAATATAATGCTCTTCTTGGTCCTCTTTAAAACAAAGTTAAGCAGTAGTCCCTAATCATTCAAACAACTCCCCCCAAAAAAAATCTACAGGAGGTAAATTATCCCTTTTAAAATATTTCAAGTGTATTCTATCAGCAGTGATCCTTTGCCAAGGCGGTGATGAGATGGGTGTTCAGCGGGCCCGGTCGTGGTACACAGGTGGAGCTTGGGAGAAGGAAGGGATTAGCTAACTGCTCAGTCATTTCTTCTTGCTTTGGCTGCCAGAGGAAAAAGCTGCTTATGGCAAGATCATACTTCAAGACTTACCAAGATATTTCACCTGAGAACCGGGAATTCTGTTGATAAGCCCTGTCTCACAGTCGCATCCCTCAAAAGAACTAAATAATCTGTTTCTTTGTGGGCTTTCCAAGCAGCCTCAGAAGTCCCTTCTCCCCCTTCCTCCCCGCAGGCATTCCCATAATCCAGATGCTCAGTATTTGGCCGAGGCATCAGTTCTTTAAAGCCTCTTGCAGGGCTGCTGACTTACAGAGATCTGCTAGAAACGCTCATGTCCCTTGTGCACCTTCAGAGGGGGTTACTACCTGACTAGAGAGTAAAAGCATTAAATACAGCACCTAAGGACCAACATGCTACTCTCCTTGATTACAAACACTTTCCTTCCCCGCTGGGGAGAGCTGCACACAGAGCACAGTTCAGCTCTCATTACATTACCCTCTGCAACGTATACACGGGGACTCGTGTTCCTGTAAATGTAGGACAGCAGAGATGGTAATGTGCTTTGACTGCCTCATCCACAGAAGTTGCCTTGCTGGAACTTGGTGATAACTACCATCCCAGGGTTCTGGGCAACTTTATTTTATCTCAGAAGAAAAAAATATTGATTCTTTTCCCTGCCAGGCTCTGCCTTTTTCTCTTTTTCCCTTCAAAATCATTCTGTCATTTTCTTATTGAATCCTCATTCCCTAAATTTCACCCCTCCATCCTGGCTTTGTTGCAGTAGGTGTCACTTGGAGGGTTTGGAGGATCTCATGAGTCTACTCTATGTATATTTAAATAAACCCCACAACGATCACAGTCCAGCTCAGCTCATATAACATGCCCGGGGCGATACAGCTGTAATACACATGAGGAAACTATAATGAACTACTATCAGCACTGGGAAGACCTAGAAAAAACATATTCATTTGCTTGATTGGAGGAGCAGGAGAGGAAAACCCATCAGATGTAAATAATGTAATGAAAGACCTCAAAAATTCAAAGGGCTGTAAAAAATCCTGTGGGTGCTTTGTCACTACTAACCTGGAAGAAGTTCACCCATGTAACTTGGATAGTTGATTTGGTTTACTGTCAGCTGTCTTCTCCTGCTTTCCATTCCCAGCCCTCTCTTCATGCATTAATGCTGAGATTAGAGATGAAATTAAGAACAATTAAAAATTGAGCCAGCAGGCTGTCTTGCAGATCCCCCAACTTCTATCTAATGCCACCTCCAGCTTCTCCTGCTTTTTGGAGCTTTTAAACAGTAAAATCTCAAAGCAGACGTTGACATAGTAGGTGTTTTACAACTCCCAACTCTGTGTATAAATAAAACTCTGACTTTAAAAAAGGACCTCAGGTTTATTCACTGCTTAAAGTGGGACTTAGAAGTACAAATCTGAGCCCTTACAAGCAGTGGTAGGGAGCGAGGAAGTCCCAGAGTGTGATCTGCCATCTGTTGCAAGTCCCACTGTACCTCAGGTAGGAGCATGGCACACTGGCCTGCTTTCTCACTGACACATTTCCTGCAAATAATTAATAGTACTAATAATAGTCATGCCTGGAAGGGAAGCAATTAATCATTGTCTGAAGGATGGCAATTCCTCTTGTAAACTTACAGTCAGCCTGCAAGGCTGCTGTCGCTGCCCTCCAGCCCAGCAGAAGCAGCCAAAATACTCAGTTCAGGGAGCTAAAACTGTTGCCTGGTGTGAACTTTGTCACTGGTGAGCTGCATGGCCTTGAGCAAGTCATTGTCCTTGTTTTTTCCTGTATGTAAAAGATCAAAGAAGGTTGCAGGTTGGTCTCCCAACCCCTGTGGTTCTGGCTTTGGCCATGAGAGTAACAGTTTAGGGGCCAGTGCTGGTTTGAGCATCTTTCCATCAAATGAGCTAATTGAGGCTGAAAACTGAAGGTCCTTTAGTGCTTCAAACAACAACAACGATTTTGGGTGCTAATGGAGGTGATTAGGATAACTTCAGAGCAAATTGCCCGAGAAATGAGCCCTCCAGTATTTCACATCACAGTTCACACCCTGTATGTGGGTGCTCACCATGGTAAATACTTTTCCAGTGTCCAGAAGTAAGCTGGTTTTCTTTGCTTGGCTTTGTTGTTAGGTTTGTTTTCAGTAATGTAATGTTTTGAGACATCCTCTTAGAATCTGTCAGTGTAATTTTAACTAGGGCATGATTTTAGTAGTTTATTCAGCTTATAATATAAAATAAATTTAAAAATACATTGTCTCTCTAAGAGAAAAATATCTCTCTGCCTTTTAAACTAGTCATTCAGAAGAGGTGAGGTAAGAGAGATTCCTTTGTATTGCTGAGTAAAAATTAGCTAAAAAGAGTTCCAATATCACATAGAGTAGTGTTTTCCTTACAAAGTAAAAACTCAAAAAACTCAACTTTACCTGTAGAAGTTCATTGACCTCCCAAAGATCTTTTCCTTTGTGGCCAGAAAAACAGCAGCAATGGACTGTAAAATTTGCAGAGCTGATGGTATATATCAGCCTTGCCTGTATTCACACTCCTGAAGCATTCCAGGTGGGAAAACACATCTGCTTTTTGGAAACTAACCTTGCCCTTTGTTACTGCCTGACCCGTTTTTCATTCTGGCGTTTATCTGCAATACCAGAAGAAGCCAGCTCAGCCCTCCTGGCTCCCCCTCACCGGGACTGTATGAGCAGAGGTGCAGATCTGGAAGCACAAGTGTGCACAAGTGTGTATCTATCTTGGATGGAGATAGATAGATAGATAGATAGATAGATAGATAGATAGATAGATAGATAGATAGATAGAGTGATAGAGTGATAGAGTGATAGAGTGATAGATAGAGTGATAGATCACAGAATCACAAGGTTGGAAAAGACCTTTGAAATCATCGAGTCCAACTGTTCCATATCCCTAAGTACCTCATCTAACCTTTTTATAAACACATCCAGGGATGGTGACTCAGCCCCTCCCTGGGCAGCCTGTTCCAGGCCCTGACAACTCTTTCAGTAAAAAATTTTTTCATAACATCTGATCTGCCCCTGCCTTGGTGCAGCTTTGTTCTATTTCCCCTTGTCCCATCTCCTGTCCCCTGGCTGAAGAGACCATCGTCCACGTCTCTACAACCTCCTGTCAGGTCAGTGTAAGCAGTGATAAGGTCTCCCCTCAGCCTCCTCTTCTCCAGGCTCAACACCCCCAGCTCCCTCAGCTGCTCCTCAGAGGATTTGCCCTCCAGCCCCTTCCCCAGCCTGGTTGCCCTTCTCTGGACTCGCTCCAGGACCTCAATGTCCTTCTGATGGTGAGGAGCCCAGAACTGGACCCAGCACTCGAGCTGCAGCCTCACCAATGCTGCAGATGATAGAGAGAGAGATGGTAGAGTGATGGATGAGAGAGAGAGAGAGAGAGAGAGAGAGAGATGGATGATAGAACGGTAGGTAGGTAGGTAGGTAGGTAGGTAGATAGATAGATAGATAGATAGATAGATAGATAGATAGATACCAGCATAGGTGCATGGTGTTACAGACAGGAATGGTGCTCATGTCTGTCATTGCACCTCTATACCTCACGCCTTTGAGCAATGTATATAGGTGTTTCCTTCACTTCAAGGGTGATAGTCTTTGCCTCTGTCATTTTGGGGTACAGAAGGATCAGAAGGTGATGTATGTTGTGCATGGTCAAAAGCAACTCAGTACACCTCTGCAAAACAGTTTCTTAACCGTTACTCCTTCTCTGAGGAATAAATACATCCTCTTTCTCCAGTGAGAAAAAGGAATTAAATTGTCCAGGAGGAATGTGGGGCCTGGGCTGTTTTTTTAAAGAAATCCTTAAAGCCATTGTAGGCACACAAACTGCCCACGAGGTGCAGGGGAAGAAGAGGTGATGTTTCCTTAACCCATCCTAGTTACCTGTGCTCCGTGGTTTCCACAGGACCTTCCAGGAGCCTGCTGGCACGCCTGCCACAGTGCCCAGCATGCACAGTGGGAATGCTGGATGAGAAACTCATCTTTATGTAAACCACATACAGCAAAACTCAGGAGTTTCTGTAGCTGTACACCAGTAAATTTACTATGGAGCAGGGAAATGCACAGCACTGGTTCTTCAGCAGCTCTGCAGTAAATTTTATTGCAAGACAATTATGATTGTTATGACCTTCTGCCCCCTCTTTTTCTGTCTAATGAGTTTTCCTGGATTAGCAAAGCGTCGTTAACTCAAGTGAGATTTTTGGGGAAACATGTAAATGAAAATTAGGTGGTTTGAAAATTGCATTTTATTAAACTCAGCAACAACATTTTTCTTTAGGTTTGTGCTGGAGCCCCTCCTGCCAAAAAAGATGCATTCTAGGTCTCAAGATAAATTGGACAAGGATGACCTAGATAAAGATAAGAAAGAAAAGAAGAAGGAGAAAAGGAACAGCAAGCATCAGGAGATATTTGATAAAGAATTTAAATCAACTGATATTTCTCTGCAGCAGTCTGAAGCAGTGATCCTTTCAGAAACGGTAACTTTATTAGCAAGCAAAGCTTTCTCTAATTCTGAGCAGTGTTTTAAAACTTTATTTTTAAATAAAAATGTTGATTTTTACAATTTAGTTGATTTTTAAACCAAAAATAACTCTTAAGGGAGTACTCTATTAATATGTGATAATGAATCAAGATAAGATTTTATTTACAGCGTTAAAAAAATCATCACATCTTGTATGAAAATCTTACCAGGAGCTATATCTGACTATTTGGTAACAGTAACAGATGGTATATCCTAAGTAAAATAAATGCCACCATTTTAGCAGCTGTTTGAATTTACAGTCCCCAATAGATGGTGATGGGTTCCCTCATATTTCAGCTGGCTACTCAGGACACTTCTTGGTGGGAATGTTACAAGGTCATTCTGTGCACGGCAATTACGTTGTCTTGAAAGGCTATTTTGAGCAGAAAATCACAAGCAGTTCCACTGGTGGCTCTGTGTAAGAATATTAAGTACAGGGCATATCTCTCATAAGCCCTCTCTCTGCTCAGTGTATATTTAATTCACTGAAACTGTCCTAAAGGCTTTGGTAACTGGAGAAGTTTGAGCTGTGAAATTTAAAGCTGCTGAAGCAGGGAGTGTGTGAACTACCTGTAGCCTCTGAATCTCTGCCTGGACATCTGTTTGGAGGCCAATAGTTTGCCCTCCAGAAATAAATGTAATGTTCTTCTAGAGATTTGCACAAGTACTTGTGGAGCCAACTTGTAACTCAGCAGAGTCTTTTGTTTTGTCAGTGGCTGTGTCATTTACATTGGACTTTCAGAAGGATTCCTCTCCAGCCCATGACTGCTGGGTGCTTACAGACTTTCTGTTTGGTATTTGTAGCAGAATATTACTTACATATTCAGCCCTAGTTCTCCATTTTCTGGGTTTGCTCCTCTTTTTCCATCCAGAGATGAGCCAGTCTCTCAAGTGTGTCTTCTGATATCTTGAAAGATCAGAGCTGGTTTCTCTGATGTGGCCATAGACCCAGTATTAGCTCAGCAAGAAACTCATCTTAGCATCCCTTTCGTGCATCTCAGGCTTTTCAACCAAACTCTTCTGAAGCCAGGGAGTTTTTCCATTGACTCTCTGGATCAGCCCTGGTTTGTTTAAATGGAGATTCCTCCTGCCAGAGCCACCCAGGTGAGCACTGTTAGAGTGCTCTCAGACAAAAAAGAGGTTTTCCACATCTCCTTTTTGATGTAATGCATTCAGCTCTGTGTGTTGCAGCAGTTGTGTTTTGACTAAGCCTGATCATTGCAATGATCACACATCCCAGATCATCAAATGGACTAGCAGAACTAGCCAAGCATTACCCACAGAAGAAGAACATTGTATTTCAGGGTGTCTCAATCAACTGGACTTGCATCCTTCCAACCCATGCCATTCTATAATTCTATGATCAGACCAGACAGGAGGTGTCCAAGGATGCTGTTTGATGTCCCTACAAGGGCACTGTCATCTCTGAGAGTTCTTGGATATTGGAGAAGATTGCTTATGACTGCAAAAACGCAAATTCCAGCTGGAAAGGAGGACACAATAACCCTTCATGGCATATTCCTATCTGAAGAGCAAAAATGAGCAAAGTCCAACATGGTTTGACTCAAGTTTTCCACTCTTCCCAGTTAAGAGCTTTCAGTAGATGACTGGTACAACTAATTTCCTCCTTGCTCTGGAAAGGGAGGGCAATGACATGTCAGAACTAGTTGGTGGCAGTTACTTTGAGCTTCTTGAAATCTACAGAGAGAAAAACTCTCCTTTTTCACTACCTGCAAACTACTTGATGAGCTCCAAAATAACCAAGTCAATTTGTAATGCTTGCTGTTAGTGTGGTTCGTTTCCTCTTGTAGGTGAAACAGAGAAAACACTTTTGAGCTCAGTTTACAAGAGCAGCTGTACAATTCCCACTGCTGTCTTTGGGAATTTTGTACAGATAATGCCAAGCAGTTTAAAGATAAAATTTGTCTTGTCTTAAAATTCTTCCACTCTGGAGACATATGTCCCCTATTAACGATATAAAAGGGAAATTGTTATCTTCTGTAAGAATTCAGCTTGTCCATTGTTCTACATTTGTGGGCTGTGCTGTGTGCAAGTTCCCTTTTTAAGCTGAAATTGCTCCCAAAGCACTGTTACTGCTGTGTTTTATGAAGGAAAAGGCATTTTGATTTATCTTGCATTAGGATCTTGCAGGCAGAAAGTTTGGAGGCATAAAAAAAGGTGATGGTGAAATGGAGAAAGGGGAAAATTAAGGATTGTTTTTTCCCAAAGATCTTGGAATCCAGGTTTGGCTAGAAATGGAAATTAAAATAAAGATTTAAAGAGCTTTTAAAGTGAGACTTTAGTAATAAATTGTTATTTTCTATTATAGTTACGGGATTCCTTCTGCTGAGAACTGTAGAACTCACTTGTACCATCACTAATTCAATGACAAGATTTCTGTTATTTGGTGACTCTTCTAATGGATTCTTAGTTGTAACTTCTAAAACATTGGGAAGATTTACAGCAGAAGACAGGCTTTTTTGGGGGGTTCAATGACAGTTTCTAAGTGCCTTCAAGAAGAAGGATGAGAGAATAACAGCCAGCTTGCATTGGTCAACAGCAAATCAGCCAAGCCCTTCTTTCTTCTTGCTGCTCTGTGGGCAGGAATGACGTGGCAGGTTCCTGATGTGCCAACATCAGTGTGACGTCTGCCACATCGCACAGGATGTTCTCATGGGCAGGACGGGGCGGTGAAGGTGATGCTGAAGGACACACAGCAGCCTGGAAGAACTGCACTCAGTATTGTCATGGGTTAGCTGGAGTAAATGAGAGCCCGTGAGGGAATTGGGTAATGGGATATATCAAAATAATGTATGTGAGAAGCACAGTGCCTGGTCAGCCTCTTAATCACGGGCTCTGTCTCCTGTCTGTTAACAGAAGGGTTCAGAGTGTCTCACTTCTGCTCATCTGGGTGTAGTGGCAGTTTGCAAGCAGCCTGTCCCAGTTGTCACTGGCACAAAGCAGGTTTATGCTTGGCAGTTCCAAAGTCTGAGTTCAGATACCCCACACACACATACACATGATTATCTGTTGTCTAAGTTATTCTTTGTCCACCACAGACAAGTAGTGAGTTACCAGTGGTCTGCTGTAAGGAGAGAAGGCTGCATCAGTAACCTTGTGTGTGATTCTGTTCTTGATCCTGAGCCATTCGCTACTAATTGGCTTATGCAACATAATTGTGAGCACAATACTGGATTTTCAGAGAGTATCAGGTGAGGGGGCAGCAGGCAGCAGGCATTCCCATCTCTGCAGAGCTTCTGCTGCTCTCTATGGAGGTGATGTTATCTAACAAAATGTTTCCATCACTGCAATGGACTTTTTCTTCCAATCAAATGCATCTCTGTGGAAGAAGATGGGAAGACTGTAAAACTGCAGAATTGTTTCATCAAGCTTTTACATTCTCTTGAAAAAGGAGCATTCAGAGGCCATTTGGTCTAGCTGTATTAGACAACTACTGTTTGCCAAATGTCATTGTACTCATAATCAATGTATTGACTGATCAAAACCCAAGTCCTAATTACAGAGATCTTGTTGTACTATGATCTTATCAAAAGAGGAATTAAGCACTTCAGTTTGTGAAGATGATCAGTGGTGCCTTTCTAGTTTTCTAGAGATTTATATCTTCTTTTAAGGATCACATAAACCTCTTTAACTTAAATTTTCATCACTAGTTCTTTGATTCCATGAGCTGATAGCAAACATAATGCTGAAGCCAGGTAGTTAACAGACCACTCCAAAGCTTGTGTAAGAAATAAGAAGAACAGGCTGTATGTGCTATTGATTAGTGGCATCTAACATCACTTGCTATTGATCTTGCTTTTGTTAGACAAAAAAAAATTAGCAAGGGGTTCATTATGAATTAATGGTCTCTAAAGAGTTCATATTTCCCTAGCAGAACTGTGATTTTTATGAAGCTTTAAGGAAAGCATCAAGCTTGTCAATCACAAAAGAAGTTAAAATTTATTTGAGATAAGTAGCTGCAGTCCAGGTTAACTTGGGAACAATTTGTAGTTGTTAGATTTTCTCTTGATAGTGGCATTGCAGCTTTCCTAATCAATTAGTGTATTTTCCTCAGTGGCTTTTTTTTAAAATCATATTTTAAAAAGATACTTTATGGTCATTCATTTCTCAGAGGAGCATTTCAGGGTTTATGCAAACCCTTTTAAGGTTTGTTTTCTAAAAATACAAGGAAGCCCTCATACCTCATTTTTAGATTTCTCCACAACACAGTACATGAAAAAATTGTGAAATGACAAAATTCTGCCAAAAAACCTCATTCATTTCTGCTGGCATTTTTGGTTTTGTCCTGATGCAGCACCCTGGATGTAATTCCACTCAACTTCTGGCTGCTGCTCTATTTTCTGTGATTTCCTGGAAATCAAAAATTCATTTTTTCTCTGCAATTACTAGAGATGTGGAGGCCAGTGGATGGGTAACAAACAGTAAAGTTCAGAATTAAGCTCAGGAAAGGAATTACCTCAACAAAAGCATTAATTGCCCATCAGATTACACATATCATCTCAGGGTATCTGATGGAAAATGTCAATGGAATGTGAAGCAGCCAGAGCAAAACAGTAGGGATGTTTCAGTAAACTAAATACAAGCGCAAACGTGCCCATCAAGGAAGAGTTTCTGGACAGATGGTGTCTTCCTCCAAAGAGAGTTTGACCATGCAAGCAATTAAAGACATAAATTGTAAAAGAGAACAGAGCCCCATGAGAAGAAACAAACTCAAACCCTGTATCACCTTATGTAAGGATCTAGATTTCCTTAGCTGTTACTGAGCCAGTGTTGGGGGAATTGGCCTGCTGCTCCACAGAAAGATATTCCAGGTTATGAGAAGGTGTGTGAATTAAGTCTCATTGTGATTTCTGGGGAGAAAGGAAGAATACTTGGAGCTGTGAAATGTCGCACTGAATCAGTAGTATCCTCTATTGTCGTTGCCCCGTTACTGTTCGGGAGGTAGTGAGGAAAGCCTGGCAGCCCCAGGGTCTGCTGCTCAGTTACAGCCTGCGTTCCTTTACTGTCTCACTGCTTTGTCCCCATGCAGATCAGCCCACTGAGACCACAGAGACCAAAAAGCCAAGTGATAAACGTCATTTCAAGTGAAAGACGCTTCTCAGTCTCTCCATCACCTCCCAGCTCCCAGGTGGCTCCACCACCAATAACGCCACGGACGAAGCTTTCTTTTGGCATACAGCCCAGTAAGTCTTTAATTTTAACTGATTTTTTTTGCTTTTCCTAGCAAATTTCATGCAAAATAACTTCAGGTGGGGAGATAACCTTTCCTGGGCATTGCATTACACCCTGGTTTGAGTTCTTTGAGTTCATCTCTCTGCCATCACCAGGGGATTACTTGCAGGAACAAGAACTTACATCTTAATGTCATCCTCCTGGAATTTGCCAGTAAAACTTATTTCAGGGTTTTCCAAAGCAAGCAAAACTGATGCATTAAAAAAAGTTTCTTTTCCTTTTCAAGTAATCATTAACAATTCCTTAGGTATAGAGTGTCAAAAATCAGTTTTGTACTTGATTCTGTATTGGATTTAGGGTATTATGGAGTGTAAAGGCTGAAAAAATAGTATTTTATTGTATAAATAAGTTAAAAGAACGTTTATTTGCTTTGTAGTGAATGCAAGCCAGAACAGAGGGGAAAAAAGTCTTTTTTATGGTTTTTTTGTTGTTGTTGAACATGGACATCTATCACTTGTTTGCCCCTTACTGTGCTCTTGTGAGACCCCACCTGCAGTGCTGCGTCCAGCTCTGGGGTCCCCAGTACAGGAAAGATGTAGAGCTGTTGGAGCGAGTCCAGAGGAGATCCATGGAGGTGATCAAGGGGCTGAAGCTCCTACCCTATGAAGACAGGCTGAGAGAGTTGGGCTGGGACAGGACAAGGGTCAATGGCTTCAAGCTGAGAGAGGACAGGGTTAGGTTAGATGTTAGGAAGAAATTCTTTACTCTGAGGGTGGTGAGGCCCTGGCACAGGGTGCCCAAGAGAGGCTGTGGAAGTCCCATCCCTGACAGTGTTTAAGGCTGGGTTGGACGGGGCTTTGGGCAACGTGGTCTAGTGAAGGGTGTCCCTAGCCATGGAGGGGGGTTAGAACTTGATGGGCTTTGAGGTCCCTTCCATCCCAAATCAGTCTGTGATTCTATGATTTTTTTCTGTAAAATTTCATCTCTTTGCCTCACTCTTCAGGAAACCCTGAAAAACCCTGTGAAAACGGGTGCAATACACCACCTATTTCTTTTATGGTGCTGTTTTCCAAAATCTGTCCTTCAGAGTTTTTAGTTGACATAAACACACACACAAAAAAAGCCTGTTTAGATCCAGGCACCCAAATGCTAGGACAATAATCAAGAGTTTGAGGTTAGCAAAGAGAATAAGTGATCAGTTTTAAGGAAAAAAATCTTGTTTGATCAAGGTCACTTTGCTGTATTTGCTTTTTTTATACTCAAAACCCTTTCCATTAAATAGTGTTATGGAAAGTTCCTGTTGCAGATATATGTCCTCTGAGCAGGAACATGTTTATTCTACAACAGAGTTGTCTTCTAAAAGGCACGTGGCTTTGTACTAATGATTTGAGATGGTCGGTTGCAAACATG
The DNA here is from genome assembly GCF_964237585.1 of Gallinula chloropus. NCBI lineage: Eukaryota > Metazoa > Chordata > Aves > Gruiformes > Rallidae > Gallinula > Gallinula chloropus. Next base: position 79,534,742 of record NC_140090.1, read on the forward strand.
TGGAAGAGGGATAAAACAAGTGCAAGTCGATGCAGCACTGCTTCTGCATAGCTGGACACCCAAAAGAAGTATTTTGATAACTGAATTGTCTCCTTTTTTTACAGTTTTGATAGCCAAAACCTACCAGTGTGTTAAAAACTGAGAATATGGAGAAGTAGAGGACAAATACCCCTGCAGAAATGTTCCTTGAGCTGGATTATTTCTTCCTGTGTACATTTTATTAAAACTGGCTTGACCTCTTTATTCCAAAAGGATCTAAAATTAGTGTGCATTTTGGAGAATGTTTATGTCTTTATGCTGGATATGTCTTGTGTCCAGTTCTGGGCTCCCTGGGATAAAAAAGACAGGGATCTCCTGGAGAGAGTCCAGAGGAGGCTACAAAAAGATGATGAAGGGCCTGGAGCATCTCCCCTGTGAGGAAAGGCTGAGTGAGCTGGGGCTGTTCAGCCTGGAGAAAAGAAGCCTGAGAGGGGATCTGATCACTGGGGATCAATAGCTGAAGGGTGGGACACAGGGGAAATGGGCAGCCCCTTCTCAGTGTCTGTAGGGACAGGACAAGGGGTGATGGGCTCAAGTTGGAGCACAGGGAGTTCCCCCCCAACATATGGAAGAACTTCTTCCCAGTGAGGGTGAGGGAGCCCTGGGCCAGGCTGCCCAGGGGGTGTGGAGTCTCCTTCTCTGGAGAGATTCTGTGTGACCTCTCCTAGGGACCCTGGTTTGACAGGGAGGTTGGACCAGATGATCTCTTGAGGCCCCTTCCAACCCCTACGATCCTGTGGCTCTGTGATATTTGTGAGTATTTTTGGAAATAGGTTTGGTTTATTGCAAAATCCAAAGGATTTGTCCATCATCATTCGAGGAATTGTAGTGATAATTATTGCTTTTTTGGGAATTCCAAGGATAAAGAAGTTCCTCTGGGGCACAAATTGGCTAAAAGCAGTTAAAGGGTTGCTAAGCAATGCTGCTTGCTTGTTAGCTGGCAGTTTAGGAGAATGGAGTGTAAAATTTGGTCATTAGGTTAGAATTAAAATGAAAAAGTCATCTAACTGATCTCTTGCCAGCTCAAAGGTGCTCTCAGTGGCACATGTCCAGTAAGGAATAAACACTCAAGACCCTACTAGTCTGATAAAACACCTCGAATAATGATAGCAAACCAGAGATGAGCAATTCTTTGTATAGTGGCTGTGTTAGTGAAGGATATTTCAGCTGAATTGAGCAGGGGAAATTTAATAGCTTGGTAGCAAGTAGAAGCATGACTGAAAATGCCTGAAGTTTGTGTTCAATACCTGTAGGGTAGGTGACTCCTGGATTCCATTAAGCTGTGTCAGAGATCAGTTAGGCAGGGCAGTCATCATAGAAAGTGGTTGTTCTACACAACAGTTTACCAGATTGAATGTAAATAAGTTGTTCATGTATATTCTGAAATGTTGATGTGGATGGAAACGTTCTGTCTATGTTTACAGGGAATTACTGCTGTCTTGCAGCAGGATGAGGTTGTGAAGGTGCCACACTAAGGCTGTAGGACACGGTGCAGATAGTTAGAGCTGTTACAGGAGCCAGGGAACGTAGGGAAAGGGACAGAAGCAGAGCAGGGCACAGCTGCATGGACCATCCAGGTTGTTTAGAGTATTGCAGACCTTAGGGATGCTTCCAGATGCTTCTGCAGCTTCAGTGAGAACACTGCTCACCTGCCTTCCCATGGATGTTCCCAATGTCAGCCTGAAACAAGGGGTTTGTCTAGCTCCTAACAAAGTTTGTATTACCATCTTGGTAGCACCTACTAGTCTATGTGTAATGGCTTAGTGCCCATTACTACATGCTGTAATACAGTGTAAGATACAAAGATGAGGTTAAATTCAGCTACTAAAAGGTTGTTGGAGTAAATTTCTGACGTTTATCTATGAACTTCCCAGTACATTTGCAGCATTAATGTTTAATTACACATTTTCCAGTTGCACCTATTAATGACATGAGCTTAGCAGACACAGGTTCTGATGGAGATACTTAAAAGACAGTGCTGTGAATCTTTGGGGAATGGAGACATCCTGTCTGTGTGGAAAAGGAAGGATGAAAAACAAGGAGCAGTGGAAAAAGTGATGAGAAATTCAGGTCCTGGAGGACAAACAACACTTTTCTGTCTGATGTAGAAGAAACCACTGAAAGTTTGAAGTCCCAGGATGGAAAATATTCTTCTCTCTGGCTTAGTTGAAAGTTCAAGTGAAAGGATGAAGAGTAAAATTACAGCTTTCAGTGACAAATCAATACAGCCACCTTACAGTTAAATTGTGTTAGTGAGAGGCCGTTTTAGAAGACAATAAAAAGTCGCTTTTTGTAAGATATTGATAGGAACCTTGCAATAAAAATAATCTGCATAAACAAGGCCTCCACTTGTTTGGCAAACCACCCCAGTAAAAATGAAAATAACCTTTTTTTTTCACCCCCCCTCTTTTTTCATTTCCTAAATGAAAACACTTCCCTAATTTATCAAAAATAAATTAAGTTTCTTATCTTGTAGAGCTCACAGTGGGTTCTGCCGGTGTTAAAATGACTGAATTACTCTGAAATACACCGTGGGTGGAATTCTACACAAAAACCTATGTATCACTCAGGTCTCAATAAACTTTATTGTTCCTCAGGCTATTCGCCTCTCCAGCACGTACCTGCTAGGATTTATCTGCTAAGAAAAGGGAACTTTCAGCCCAGCAAACAGTAATAATAAATGTTTTGTACTTTCTCTTGCGTGATTTTATTTACTCAACAACTAATGACTGCTCATTTATTATAGTTACCTGGAGTTTGGAAGTTTTTGAGAGAGATGTAGTTAATTATAGGCTTTCATTTGTGCATTTTATTAGCAAGAAGCTTTTGGTTTATGGAGGGGAAATAAACAAAGCTTAGCTCGATTGTATTTTCTTGGTGAGCTTACCCAAACTTCTGTTGTGTGTTAATGTATGAGGTGAAAATGCAGAGCTTACAGCTGAGAAAATGATATTTGCTAAGCTGTGAATATTCTGGTGTGAAATCTGAAGGAAAAAATATATCAGAAATACATAAAATGTATTAAGAATATATTAAAAAGAGGGATTGTTCAAGTATTTTGAGTATATCCTAAAAATCAATCGGATGCAACTCCACAGTATGTACTTCCTTTCAATGTGGGGGTGGGTTCATTTGTTCTACTTGCCTTCAAATTGCTCATTAGATGAGCTGTGGATAATTATAGAGGCAGTGAAGAGCAGACAAAGATATCATGTGTGCAGCATTATCACAGTATCAGCGCTGTAAGGATTGGCACGGGCTGGATCTTTGGATTCGGGTCAGTTATTGAAGGAGTTAACTTGGTGTTGGTTTCTTACAGATCTGGAGCTGAATGGTATGTCCAGCTCTGACATCCCAGACGTTCCTCCTCCTCTGCCTCTCAAAGGAAGCATGGCCGATTATGGGAACCTCATGGAGAGTCAAGACTTGATCAGCCCGACCACCTCCCCCCCTGCCCATCAAAGGGTGAGTCCCAGACACTGTGATCATTTCCTATGGGTTTTCATTTCCTTCTGTGCTTTGTATGACCCAAAGCGAGGTGTAACCCAGGGATCTCTGCAGTGGCAAACAAGCCTCCAGAGCTTGAGGGAACGGCATCGCTCACGGAGACCGACCTGAAGGGAGGTTGGATTCCTTCTGGCAGAGGAGACTAAGCAAAACGTTGTTAGCTCTGTTGGTAAGGCAGCTCAAACAGACAGGATAAAGTCTCAGTGGCAAATTAGATTTAATAGCCTTTCAATCCTGTCTCAGGAAAGGGAATAAAACATGTATCTGACATCTTTCCTTTCTGGAGTGCCGTTCTGTCAACATTCAATCGCCACTTGTTTCCTAGAGGCACACACAGACGTGCCCCCTTTGAGGGAAGGAGCTCAGAAACACTCTTCATCATCAACAGGGTTTTCAGCTCTCTCTGAAGAAAATACGCTTCTTTTCAACTTTGTTTCCTGTATCCTGGAAGCTTTTAAAAATAATTTGGTCCTTTTCTTTAAAGCAGCACTTCTGAGAAGGGCCATTTATTTTCTTTTTAAGAAAAAAAAAAAATATGTGTTTAAAGAGGTTTTCTTTTCTTTGGCTTTGAAATGTGTAACTTTGGCCAAGCTGGTATTTTGTGGGAAAATTCTCAGCAGGAATGACTCTTTTTTTTTTTTTTTTTGTTTGCAAAGGTATCTGCCAGGATTTCTCTGAAGTTCATCATTCAAATGAATTTCTGTTGAGTAATTTGCTTTTCAGTAAATTCTCTAATGTCAGCAGAGAAAATCAGGCAGGACTTGAGTTTTAACTCCAGGGATAGTTTTGTTTAATATGGGCTATCACCATGTGCAACAGTACACAAGCCTGGCTTTCTCTGGGGTTGGAATTGTAACTGTGTTGTTGCAGGGACTGAGTATTTTCAGGCTAGATAGGGAAAAAAAAACCTAACAAAACAAACCAGATAAAGGAGTAACTTCAGGTGTGTGAGTAGTGTTACTCAAAACACAGTGTTTTACTCATTATCTGCATATAATGAAAAATTCTCCATTCCCATCATCTCTTGGAATCATAGAATTGTAGAATGGCATGGGTTGGAAAGGACCCCAAGGATTACAGAGCTCCAACCCCCTGCCACAGGCAGGGACACCAACCTCCCGGCCTGGAGCTACACAAGGTTGCCCAGGGCCCCAGCCAACCTGGCCTTGAACACCCCCAGGGATGGGGCACCCACCCCCTCTCTGGGCAGCCCCTTCCAGCCCCTCACCACTCTCTCTGGAAAGAACTTCCCCCTAATATCTCATCTCACCCTTCCCTCCTCCAGCTTCACTCCATCCCCCTTGTCCTGCCAGTCTCTGCCCTTTAACAAGCTGATTCCCCTCCTGTTCCTCTGCTCCCTTCAGGGACGGGGAGGCTGCAGTGAGGTCCCCCCACACCCTTCTCTTCTCCAGGCTGAACCAGCCCAGCTCCCTCATGACATAAGTTCCAGCCCCAGTCTGGTTGCTGTTGTGACCTTGCACAGCTCCTGTCAAGAGCAGGGTTTCCACATCATTAAATGGAAATTCATTTAAAAAGTAACAATATGCTCCCTTGGGGTTTTTTTTTTTGGCAAACTTTTATTTAGGTCTTAATATTTTTTCTCTTTACAGTCTTCACTGCTCAGACTCTTTTTTGTTTGTTTAAATACTTTGTCACTGTTGAAATGTGCTTCATTGTTGAACATAGAATCATAAACTCTTCATGGCTGGAAAAGACCTCTAAGACCATCAAGTCCAGCATGAAGCATTGCAGGAGCTCAGGATTTAAGCATACCTTAGAAATTCAATCAAAGATAACCAAACTTTTCTTCAGCATTGTATTTTTATAAACTTCTTTAAGCAAGGGAATATAGTTTCAAAGGCTGAAAAAAATGGATCTAAAGCAGATTTGTCTCAAAAGGACATGTATTAGTCTTAGAATTACTCTTAGGAAAGGCTTCTGGTCTTATAATAATCACTCCATGCATTTATTTCATCAGGTTTATAGGAAGGAGGCTGTTAAAGAACATAAAGCAAATGAGCAGTGCTGGGCATGAAAGATCAGATGAGTAAATTCTTCTTACTGCTGTGATTAAATCCCATCCACAGTTTTTAATGCCTTGAGTTTCATGGGTCGAACAGCTCCCTACTTCCTAACTTTATAATTCTCTGCTTAGTAAACTGATCATCTTTTAAATTACACATGCTTTGTAGCAGTGAAGAAAAATCAGTAAAAAAAATATGATAGATAAGATTATTTTAGTAGCTTTTAAACTGGAAATATCTCCTTGTGTGAGAAATCATTACCAGATTCACTCTGGCTGTCCTGCAGTCAGTTATTAAAACCAGAAAAGTGATGTAGCTAACAGGGAAGCATGCAGTGGTGAATGCATCAAGAAATACTTCAGCCTGCAGGCAGTCGTGTCATTGCATGTCTGAGAAGGTGATCTTAGCTTATTTGGAGTCCACTATTACCTCAGTCTACCTTAAGTCTTTATTCCAAGTGATCATCCAATTAAAAGCTCCTGATTGTCCTCTTACTCCTGGTTAACCGTGATAGCCTTATATATATTTTCTTGCACTGTATGAGTTGTTCTGCTAAAAATGTTCTTAATAATATATGGGGACATAAAAAAAGAAGTCTACAACTCCTGCAAGGATTATTATTACATCAAGGGATTCCTTGAGGCGCTTCTCATTCTTTATGGGTTCATCCCTACCCTCGCATTCAAATCAAGGGCCTGCTTAGTATTCCCAGCAAGAAGGGAAACTCAAAGAAAATAGACAAAGGAGCACTTACATTTATAATATTGGCTATAACACTTACTAAGCATCAGATATGGTTTGGATGGGGAGATCTCTAATGATCCCGGGTAGATAGAGAACTGGGCAAGGAGGGGATACAAAGAGAGGCTTCTTCAGCCTGGAGAAGAGAAGGCTGTGGGGGGACCATATTGCAGCCTTCCAGTCCCTGAAGGGAGCAGAGAAACAGGAGGGGAAGCAGCTTGTTAAAAGGGCAGAGACTGGCAGTACAAGGGGGAATGGATTGAAGCTAAAGGAAGGAAGGTTTTAATTAAATATTAGGGGGAAGTTCTTTATAGAGAGAGTGGTGAGGGGCTGGAACAGACTGCCCAGAGAGGTGGTGCATGCCCCATCCCTGGGGCTGTTGAGGTCCAGGTTGGCTGGGGCCCTGGGCAACCTTGTGTAGCTCCAGGCCTGGAGGTTGGTGTCCCTGCCTGTGGCAGGGGGTTGGAACTCTGTCATCCTTGGGGTCCCTTCCAACCCAGACCAGTCTATGATTCTATGACAACGATGCCTAATGCGAGGACCGGTATGGTCTCATATGGCTGACGGCTCTTATTTTGATTCTCTGGGATCCCTCGTTGCAGACCCGTTATTTGGATGTAATGGAAGTGTTTACAGAGAAGGAAAAATCCAGGGGGGTTTGATGTGTTGTGATGCATACGCTGCAGCGCTGATCATTATCTCTGAGGTTAGCCACAGCGAGCAAAAACTGACCTTAAAGGCTTCAGTGTACTCGTGTGGACAGAGAAAAAGACTGGAGGCTTCAAAACCCAGCTGAAACTACAGAGGCAGCAGGTAATTAGGGAGCACTGCTTCAGGGTTTGCAATTTTTCCTCCTTTGATGTTATTTCTCAGGAGAAATCCCCTTCCTTCCCAAAGTGCTGTGCCCTAGGGAAGCCTCTGAGCATCGTGGTGCCACCTCCCTGGGACCCCGCAGCTGGTTCAGTGCCTCAAGGCTCGCCCCGGGTTCGCTTACCATGGCAGTGGGAGGAAAGTCCTTAGCAGCATCATCCAGTGGAGATGTTGGAAAAAGTGAAATTGGAAAAAGTGCATTATTCATCCATTATGGTAAATTAGAAGGTTGATTTTGTGGACTGCATTTGCTCATAAATGGGAACAAATTTCTCCTCTTCTGTCTGATACTCCAATTTTTTAAAAAACAAACTCTCTGTCCAAAGCCTTTCCATGATGTGTAGAAGTATATAATGTGCCTGAAAGGAAAAATATTTAAAAATTAACATTTGGAGGTTGTTTTTTTGTCTGCTGGAGATGGGAAGCATTGCACAGTCTCTGCCACCTCCCGCCTCCGCTCGGCTGGGCTTTGGTGGGTTAAGCTCACGCCGAGCAAAGAGTTTCTAAAAAACTCACAATTGCTTTTTAATAAGTCTCAAAATCAATGGGCTGCCGCTGCTTATTACAGGATTTTGAGTGAAAAATGTGTTCTGGTGTCTGCCCAGCCATACAGAGCTGGTGACATGTCCCTGAGCAGCACCCGTGATGTTGTTTTGGGAAGGGCCTTGTCGCAGGCCCAGGCCGCGGGTTGTGCTCCGGACGATCGGTAATGCATTTGTTTATCGCTCTCACAGGGCTCAGGCCTTTGCTAAGAAATACAGTTTCTAGCTGGAGCCTAAACCTAATTCTGAGGGCATTGCTCATAACTCTTAAGGTCTGTTTGTGTACGGACCGGAGCAGAAAAGCCGTGCTTGGAAAATCGAGTTAGCCAGCGCGGTCTGAAATACTAATGGCCTCCACATGCAGAAGTGTGGTTCAACGGAGGGCAAATCGTGTTAGTCTGTGCTTTTACATGGCTGGCAGGCACCAGGAGCAAAGTCCTCCCTGCAGGAGGAGAGCAGACCACCCTGAGGTCCAGCTCTCCTAGTCGTCCCTGTGGGAGCATCCCCCCCCACTGCTCCCCACCTCACCAACCTGGTGAGGAAAATCTGAGATCGGGATTGAAGCACCTTGATGTTGCCTGTTCTGAGGGATCTTTTGCATTGCCAGAGGAGGGGATGCTTAGCACATGGCAGGTGGGAGCACACAGAGGGTGCAGTCCTCTGCAGAAGGACTCAAAATGACTTACTTTAATCAACACACTCCAGCAAGGGCAGCTTGTGACTGTGAGACAGAGTCAAATGAAGCTTCAATAGATGAAGCATGGCAACAGACTTTAAACAGCCAGTTTAACTTGGTTATCTGAGGTATTTTCCACATAACTTTGCTCTCAGGGTCAAACAGCTGAATAGCTTAAACCATCTGTAATTTGGTTCCAAACCCCACAAGTTGGGTTGATTCTCTTCACTAACACCTTCTTGCTCTCGCAGGGGTATTCCTGCAAGGCCTCACATCACGTGTTATTTTCCACTGTAGTTATTAAATAAGCACGTTGCTGCTTGTCAGGCAGCTCCTGTAAAAACAAGGGTGTAAGTGAGAAGGAACAATTCAGAACTTCTTATTGGAAAGCATTTACACAGCCCCATGTAGTTGGGAGCCTATTTACAGCTCGTTTCTACTGCTTCTGAGCTAATTAGATCAGTTAATCCTTCAAAGGAAAGTGGTTTTGATGGGATCCCCATACCTCATCCTATTGATGACCATTTAATTTCAAAGCAAAGTAGCTCAGAGGCAAAGAAATCTCTTGCAGCATCACAGGGACCACTTTTGGGAATCAAGTTTTGTTTGATTTTTTTTTTGTTGTTTATTTGATAGTATTTTATGATTGGGAAAAAAAAAATCTCATACCTTATTTCACTTCTTCACAGAGTAGAAAAACCATGTAGTTTTTCATCTTTAATTGATTTTTACTGTACAGTGTAGAGTAGCTTCTAAGAGAACAGAGACAAATGTTTTTAAACCTGAGTCTTTTCTGTATCAGGGAAAAAAAACAAACAAATGGGAGCAATTTCATGTTGGAAGCAGAAGGAACAGATTGCTTCTGTGTTGCAGATGTGCCTTTTACATAAGGTTTCTGCTTCCCCCGAGGTACCCGGGAGTTAAGGATTCTGCCCAAAAATAGGTTTGAACGTGACCCAGCAGTCTCTGTCCTCATGTCAGAAAGTAAAAGCGTGGTAAAAGGTTCATAATTAACCACTGAAATATAAACATGAACTCTGCAAAGTGGTTCTTAATTAAATGTAAAATCAAGGGAAGCTCTTCTTGTGTATCCAACTTTCCAAGGGGAAGAAGCGTGGCAAAACGCACATCCTAAGCCTGACACTGATTTTTGGAGGATGATACCAAAGGGAAGGGAGGAAGCATGCTTGCATTTCTTCCTGTGCTGCCATAAAAGGGAGCATGTATCAGCACTTGGAGCCATGGCCAGGTCTGGAGTTGCACCAGTTCCATGTTGGCACGTTTTGTTGTGCTAATTCCTCGATAATGTCGCCCTGATGAGCATTACATGTCCTACTTAATGTATTCCTTGGTAGCTTATTATATAAATGAACATGTGCTAAATTTATCCGACTTTCTAATGGAAATTGTAAATTGAATTATAATAATTATCTACCTATCTCTGTTATTTCTTTCTGCCTAATTTGCTTGCAGAATCTAAGCTCTGGTAGGTTTTGTGCTTGTTATTTATAGCGTATATATTTAGCTTATTCTGGTCGTATTTGCATTGTATCTGTTCTTCAGAAGCAGGTTTTCAGGGATAATTTGATTGTTCTCTGATCAATATGGAGGGCTCATTTGTTTGAGAAATGCCATTGAGCTAATTGAATTGAGAATTATTGCCAATATGCTGCTATTTAAATTCAAAATGGATTTTTACAGATTATGCTATCAGCAGAGTTAGGGGCTGGGTTTTTTTTTTATTTTCCTAGTGATAAATGCAAAGTTAAAGATACCATCTGAGAGCAAAACATCAAGGAAATTTTTTATGTCTTGTAACATATTTTAGAGGGGCCCTTGCTTTATTTAATTACAACATCAATGCCACCTCCATCAGGGGTCCTTGCACGGTGAACGCCGATGTTCTGTGAACCTGCAGCGTTTCCCTAAGCTTGCCCAGAGCCCCTGCCTGGATCCATGATTGTAACTGAGTGAAGTCTCAAAGATTTTTGAAATCTGCAGATCACAGTTGAACGTGTGAAGCTAAATAACATTGACTGTCCAGCTCTTATTCAGGTGCCTCCGCAGGGATTCAGGATCTAACCTAATACAAGGTCAGGAAAAGTATTTGATCAGGGAGAAGAAATCCTTAGTGGTTCTGATTGGAGGATGTAGAGACACATCAGCACTTGGCAGTTTATTTAAAAATGGCTCTGTGATCCCTGTTTGTTTGCCAGGAGGAACGAGAACACTGTAAAACAGATTGGAAACTATTTCTTTCCAGGTGGGATACAGGAAAGAAATATCCCAGCAAAAATCCAGCTCTGCCAGTCTCAGCCTTACCTTTCTGTTCAATCTGAGATTAGTAAAACTACCTAATGGAAGCTCTGGGTTTAGAATAGCACACTGTCTTAAAAGCTGCTTGGGTGAGGGCATTTGGTTAGCTTAAAGGTGCTTTTTTAACCTCGACGCTTACACATCATCCCATCAGAGGATGGGAGGAGTGTTGGGAGGCTCTCCGGGCTGCTTCTGCCTTGGGCAAAGACTGAAACCTCCTGGCATCACCCTAAACTGCTCTTCTTTGTGGATAGCAGCTTTGGATAGCTTCTGAAAGGGAGAGAGGCCTCATACTTTGTGCTTTCCCGTGGTTTATCAGTTACGTGTGTGCCGGTTTCTTAACTGTGATTGAGAAACCATCATTTGTAACCTTACCACCACCTACAACTACCTGACAGGAGGGTGTAGAGAAGTGGGCGATGGTCTCTTCAGCCAGGGGACAGGAGCTGGGACAAGGGGCAATGGGCTCAAGCTGCCCCAGGGCAGGGTCAGCTCAGATGTGAGGGGAAAGTTCTTCCCTGGCAGAGTTGTGGGGCTGTGGCACAGGCTGCCCAGGGAGGGGGCTGAGTCCCCACCCCTGGGTGTGTTTAACAGAGGGGAGATGAGGTGCTCAGGGATCTGGTTTAGCACAGGACAGGAACGGTTGGACTTGATGATCTTAAAGGTCTTTTCCAACTGTGTCATTCTGTGATTCAGTGCAAGCAGCAGGTGCAGTGTGGCATGAAGGCATCTCAGGTGCTTGAACTGGGCTCAGAGCAGGGATCAAGGAAGTTTGGCAGGGTCGGTGTGTGTCCTAAGGGTGTGAGGTGTGGGCACTGGGAGCCAGCGGTGTGTGGGGTGGTAAGGGATGGATACACCGAGTTGCAACAAGTGGGAGTGAAAAAGCTACTTTACCCTTTAGAGGGAAAAAAGAGGTGGTGGCTGAGCAGGAGAAGAATCCTAGGGAAAGACAAAGCCGAAGCAGCGTCCATGAGGTGTGATGCTGCAGTGATGGCAAGCACATGATGGCCACACAACCAAAAACACCATAGAAAACCAGAGTACAGAGTGCAGGAGCAGCCAGCAATGTTCTCAAGCTCTTCCTGAAGTAGATTTAATCATATATGTGACTGAACATTATGGAAAAAGTCCTAATTTCCATAATGACTTTTTTAATTTCCCCAATTATCCAGTGAAGCTATCAGAGGGTGTTCCTGCGCTGTTGTATGATATATGAAGGGATTTAAAATATATATATTTGAACAGACAGGCTTTCTGCTTTGAATGTTTTAGTTATAGCTGAATGTGTAATAGTAAATTGCAAGTTACTTATCTCTGTAAATGGTTTCCTTTTCTTTTTTTTTTAATTATTTGTGTTCTAAATGTGCAAAATAGAAAAATAACTGAAAAGCAATGAAGCCATTGCTTCAACTTGGCTTTTAAGCTCTGCAGTGTATAGAGGCTGAGGGCAGTCGATACAGACCAAGAAATCAATACCTTATCATGATATAAAGTGGGGAATTATAAACTTCTCCAGTGCTTTCAAAAGATTTTTCCTCAAACACTGAGCTAGTTAATCAGGGACCCTTGAGAGATTTGGGGTTTCTTTTCACTGTCAGAAGTAAAAGTTGTATTTTAAGCTAATGGCCAAGAGCATTTGGGTTTCGTGGTAGCAAATTCTTGCAGAGAAGCTTTCAGAAGTCCGAGGGCTGCAGACTTAGAGGCTGTCTCTCCCTGTTAGGTGTGAGCCACGGTCCTTTCAGAAAGCCATTCGTTGCTAACACGCTTTGTCCAAATTGGTTTCTTCCAGCACCTGCCACCTCCGCTCCCAAGCAAGACTCCCCCGCCTCCGCCTCCAAAGACAACTCGGAAGCAAACGTCTGTTGACTCTGGGATTGTCCAGTGAAGAAGGAAGCGTGGTGGTTTGTTTTATTTCCAAAGATAAAGCTGTAACAATTCATTTCCCTAAGTATTCTATGGTATATAATGTTTACCTCATTCAGGCCTGCAGTATCTAACATATAGTGCAATGACTGTAACTCCCTAAGAAACCCATTGCTAGCCGTGTGTCGGAAACAACACTACATCACCCCTCCTCCCAGGGTTATTCCTTCCTGAGACTTGCAAGAGATCTGGATTTCTACTTGAGCCTGGGAGGCATTCATCAACTGACAGTACCCTCTTCCTAAACCTTCTCCCTGCTTCTTCTGGATAACTTCAGGCACATAGGTAGCTGTGGACTTATAAAATGAGAGTTGAGTGTTTTGTACCTAAAACGTGTAGGTAACTATGGAGTTTCACATGAGCTGAGTGTTTTGTACCTAATCTCAGTGTATATAGGAATCGATGACGATATTCACATTGAATTCAGGGCACGGTGGAATAGGCTTCACAGGAAGGAGAACCTGCTGTAGGGTTTCCCCAGATAACGAGTTCTGTCTGGGGCTCAAAACTCACAGCCTGATTTGTGAGATGTGCCTTCTTTTTACTTGTTCTCTATTATAAATAAACCCATTGCTAATGGCCTTTAATTAGTCCTTGGTGAGCAGTCATCTCCATTATTGTTCTGGTGGCCCTTCCTCAGGGTGTTGATCGGTGAGTAGAGCGGGGAAGCCTTTTAGCTGCTGATGGGCACGAGCATATAGGAAAAGGGAGGGACTAAGCAGATAGGAAACTCCTGGTCCTTCTGAACTGAGGATGAGAACGGGAAGAGCTTCCTCTTTAATGTGTAATATTTCATGTGGATTAGGATGAACTGAACGGAGTCGTTTTGTCCTTGTGCCATCATTCTGTACAGCGTTTGTATATATGATGGTTTTCAGAATGTTTTAATTTTTATGGTGCCTGCTTTTCATGTAATAATGAATTAATGTGCCTGCAAAGAATGCCTTATGTATTTTTAATTTCCTAATTGCTGAAAGTGTAAAAAAAAAAAAATAGGCAATTTTTTTTTCCAGAGACTGGGCTCTGAGATGTACTGGACAATGATGGGGTGGGGTGTTGGGAGGGAGGAAGGAAACTAACTTTATATTCTAGTGTTTTATATTGTCATCACTCTTCCATTTTTTTTACTATCTACAATGTTTTTACTCTTACAGTAGATTATTTTTAAATATACCACTGACTCAAAAAATAAAATATTATTTTAAAAACTTGTCTAAGAAAATGAATACATTTCCTTGGTGTTTCTGATCTGCATTTCAGGAACTGTTTGTGCTCTGTAGAGGGCTATATGGACACTTAATGCTCTTTTTTTTTTTCCTGAACAGCTTTGGTGGATCCCATGCTAAAGCTGGACTCTTGCACAGTCCTGGTGTGTTTGTTCCTGTGTGTGTATGTAGTGCCAAGATAATACCCACCTCAGCACTGTCAGTGTCCATCTCTGTAGGCTGTCAGTGTTCATGGTGATAGCTTACTTCTCTTTGAAGTTGTGAGTTATCTCATGCTGAACACCTCAGAAAAGAAGATGGGGTTTAGGTAATATTTTCTCCCTGAAGTAGCTGCTACGTGGTGGAAGTAGCAGGCAGCAGCATGACTACATGTCAGTGAGCAGTAATGTCATTAGGTTCCCTCCTCATAAAAAGTGGTCAATAAGTTCTCATAGTTTTGCCTTAAACCATTTTTGCTGCTTTAGATCAAACAAGCACGCTTTCTTGTGCAGTAACAGCAGCTACCAGAGTGCCTCAGAATGTCCTGTTCAATACTGTCCTACAGGTCCCTGTTTGTTTTGTTATTAGCACAAGCTCCATGCAGGGGGAACAAGCTGGGAAGGATTCTCAGCTACAGTCGATCAGCTATTCTTTCCCTAGATGATTGATAGTGTATTACAACTTGAACTCTCTAAGTCTTCCATTTAATTGGCAGTTGCTTTAGAGGCTGCTCTTGATGCTGGGGAGGAGATGGTGCTGGTGTGACGGTGAGTTTTCCTCTTTCCTGTTCCATTTGCTCTCTGAAGGATGGGAAGAGGCTTCACATGGACCTTTGTGCAGATGTTTGTACATTTGGTTTCTGATGACATGTTTGTTTTCATGCTTCCTTAGCAAACTCCTGTGCTCACGTAGGGGTTACGGTTTGGCCCTGCAAGGCTCCTCAGACAGGAACTCCACTCTCAGACTGGTACTGCGGTGCAAACCCTGCATCTCACAGGGGTGTTTTACAGCCACACAAGCTGGGACTGGGAGTTGAAAAGCAGACTCTCAGATTCACTCTCAGGCTCAAATTGTCACCATTTTTACAATCTTAACGGCTTCTAGGCTGTAACTTGTGTAGAAACCAGCCAGAACAACTCATCACCCTCCTCAAAGTGCTGTAAAAACACACTTCAGCAACTCCAGAAACTAACTGGGTTACAGTCTCCGAGCCCTGTGTGCTTCTGCAGAGGCTGTGTCCTGGGGTGTGCTGTCCTTTGTACTCCAGTGGCATGGTACCAGAGCATCCCTGTGCAACATGCATGTCTGATAACATTGTTTGCAGCAAAGCTGGGCCAACGTGGAAGAGCTTGATAGGAGACAACGCAGAAAAAGGTGGTTATTTAGTGGTATCACTAACTCTGCCCTGTCCTGCTCACAAAGGTCGAGGTGCACGTGCCCAAGCGACAGGTCAGGGTTGCTTGTGGTTGTGGAGAGGACAAGAGGTGCCTCCTGTGAAGCCTTCATCCCATCTCCTGCGTGATTCTGAGGTTGGTAAACACGTGCTGGTGGTTGGGTGTGACCTTGGTCCCCTTTGGGAGTTGGTGGTGACTGTGATCTCATGTCTCTTTAGTCTGTCTGACTTGTGTTGGCTTTCCTAAGGCAGCACTCAGTGTGTTCCATGTCTGGTGTCTCCCTGCCCGGTGAGGATGCTCTGCGGTTCCAGTTCTGCTCTTCCTTTTCCCACCATCATCCCTTAAAGGCCTCACGTGCTTTCCCCACCTTGGTGCTACCTTGTGTTGGGATAACCTGATCCAGCTGTCACTGTTTTATCCTCCTGCCATCTCTCCTGGTGTCTCCATGCCAAGGGTTCAGACTTCATCCAAACCCTCATTTCTGCTACAAGAGGATGCCACAAGAAAGCTGCTGGGAAAGGTGATCCCTATGTGTCTTCCATAGCAGACCTTGCCATCCCTTCCCTCAGACTTGAGAGCAAAGGCTTTGCAATACAAAGTTTTCTGAAAGGAGATACTCAGAGGTGTCAAGTTTCTAAATACTATGAGAAAATGGGGATATTTATAACCAGTAATTTTTTTCCTTCAGCTTACTTACCACCAAGTTGTCTTGAACTGCCAATATAAAAAAGAGAAGCACTTGATACCATTTCTCTGAGCCTGAGCTTGGGAGTGAGGGGGAAGCTTTTGCAGGTGCACACATCAATTCCCATCAGTCCCATGCAAAACCACAGAAGAATTGGGCAGCAGTTGTTTGGGTTTTAATCAGATTTCTTTTCCAGGGGAAGCTCGATGCAAAGGTCAGTTCTTAAGCTGGTTTCCATAATTGACATTTATGATTACTGAGATGTCTCTGGTGGTACCACCAATCCTGAGTGTAAAAATGTTTTTAAATCCTGCTTTGTCCTAAAGTAGGTATCGTTCTTCACCATGGATGTCTGCAGCACACAACTGGGCAGGGAAGAAATACCTTGCAGAAGAAATACCTTGCAGAAAAAGCTTGCCAGTGCATAGATACATTTGTTTATGGTGTGAGAACAGGATTTATGTTGAAGCCTTGAAAAGCCCAAATCAAAACAATTACCTATTTTTAGTAAAAGTTCTCTGGAGAACATAGTCATTTCTTGTCTCCATCCTTGACACAACCAGGTGAAGTACACACTGTTTCTCACAAAGGTTAGGACTGGTGTGAGGTTTAAATACGTTTAGACCAGACTTAGTGTAGGGTGGAACATGAATCATCCTCCTCTTCTGATCCAGCAGTTCCATCCTGCATTGGGCTTTGGGATGGTTTTTGGATGCCATTATGAACAAAGAAACGTGTTGTAACCCCAAGCTGGAGATACAGGAAGGTAAGGCAGAAATTGTTTTCCCTGGACCTCTTCAGTTACACATCCACCTGTGGTGTTACACAGAGATGTTGCTCTGTATTGTCTGTAACTGCTGGGAGCTCACAATGTGTGGAAACAGGTTGCCCTTTCCATTGCCACTGCCTTCCAGCCCTTGCTGGAAACGTGATGGCTTGTGCAGCTTTTCTTCCTGGTCTCCTGCTCAAGTTCTTTGTGTTTCCTTGCAATGAAAAGCCTTGGGGTTTATTTTTAAGGAAACATGGGACACCTTTCAGGTTGTTTTCTTACTGCATCCCTTGAGATGCCACACTGATATTGACCTGCATGTGTGCTCAGCTGTGTTTTGGCAGGGGGGTTGGACCTGATGATCTCTGGAGGTCCCTTCCAACCCCTACGATTCTGTGATCTAAATTCCACACACGATGCTCAGGGTGCACACACAGACCAGAGCCATGGGGACATCCTTGAGCTGGACGTCTCCCAGGAGGATGGGTGGTGAAGGTGACCAAGCTTTGTGCCCCCTCAGCCCCGTGCAGCTGTGTGGCTGGGCTGGGGCTGCCAGCATCCCTCTGCACTAGGTGAATAAGGCATTTTTCAGTCTGCATCTACACCCTGACTTGTGATGAAGCGACAAACTGTAGCGTGTGGAGAATATGCCAGTGGAAAAAGGGACCAAGGGCTTGAGCGATGGAGGCCACTGAAATTCAGGGGTTTCCTTTGTCCTCAGCTTTAACACAGTAATGGGAAGCAGGAGGTCTGGCTGTGCTGAGCAGGGGTCTGAACTGAGTTCCAGGATTGCCATTCCTGTCTTCTTGGTGATGCAGAGACGTGCGGATCGGCCCAAGTACTTGGTTATTGTATGGGATCCAGCCAGCTGTTCTCCAGTGAGGCTATTTATAGGGGTTTTAATTTTCCTCTGTTTTGTCCTATGCATTCTGCAGACATGAATAATTACTGTAAATTGGGTTTCTCTATCACACAGCAGATGATGTATTTAATTTCCAGTGCGTGTGGTATTGTATTCCAGCACTCTCAGGCAACGTTGCTGAACGTTTTATCAATCATTTATCAAATCATCCCTAACAAATAGTTCATTTGACATCTTACTGGGCTGTCTGTGGACTGGTGTCTTAAGGGGATATACTGACCCCCTGGTGAGACCAAGTTGGGACGGTGACTCCATTCAGTCTCAGGTTGGCCAAGTGGTTTCCACCCCCCCAGTGCCACCTTGTTACAGCTACATGGTGAGGTATCATAGAATCATAGACTGGTCTGAGTTGGAGGGGACCTCAAGGATCACAGAGTTCCAACCCCCAGCCACAGGCAGGGAAGTTGACCATCTCAGATTCATTGCTACCCAACCTCCCTGTCTGCCATCCCGAACTTGTGGAGATTTTATTGGTGATGAAATGTTGCTATTTTGGGTTGAATCTGTATTGTTTTGGGCATTCCCTCAGCTATTCATTGCACAGTTTGCCTCTGATGCTGTTGAGCAGCCCAAACTCCCTTGCAGAGCTGAGGAACTAAAGAGAGGAACATTGGCCATAGCATATTAATCCTCCAGATTCAGTGATGAGACCTCCCTTTCTTCACTGACACCTTGTGTTTAATTTGCACTGTTTTCAAACATTTGCAAATTATTTTTATGCAGCTCCAGGCAGATTTCCTTAAGCCACCCATATCAACACGTTCTCCTGGTATTTACCCTCCTTGGTAGCCACCCCCATGTCCATTTTCAGGTTGTTTCACCTCCTTTAAATTGCAAGAAACTCAAATGGTGTTTGGATCTTCTTGTTTATCAGATGATTCCTAACAAACTCTTCTGAAAAGGGCAGTGGTCCCCAAAGATGGTGTGTGCTGCCCTGCCCTTTGTCTGTCACCACAGAGGTGTCTTTGCTATGAGCAGTGCCTGATGCCTGGCCTCATGTTCCTTGGGTTGCTCACCTCATATCACATAATGAACCTCTGAGCCTCTAATTGTCCTCATTATCACCAAGAATGAGCATGGTGGGTCGCTCACACATTTCCAGACCAGGAGGTCTGGCTGTTTAACAGATGCTGGAAAAGATGCTGGTTCTGCTGTTCCTGAGAGTTGTGGCCTCCTGCCAGTTTGCATCAGAGGGGAATATGTGGTGTCATCACATTTGAGGGAGTCCTTCACAAAGAGAAAGCGTAGACAAAACCAAATGTGACCCTGTTTCCTATAGATAAGGCATTTTTTGGTGTGTGCTGCTGCTGTTGGCTCTTCTTCCATGTTTTATTACTTATTCTCAAGCCTTATTTCCCCGTGGCTGGGCTTACACACCATAGTCCCTGTTTAAATAATAGGGCAATCCTCTGCATCAGTGCAGCCTGGGAGGGGATGTGCTGGAGAGCAGCCCTGCACAGGACTTGGGGGTGCTGGTGGACAAGCAGGTTGACATGAGCCAACTGCACAGTCGCAGCCCAGAAGGCCAACTGTGTCCTGGGCTGCATCAAAAGGAGTGTGGCCAGCAGGTCTGGGGGGGATTCTGCCCCTCTGCTCTGTTCTCCTGAGACCCCACCTGGAGTGCTGGGTCCAGTTCTGGAGTCCCCAACATAAGAAGGATATGGAACTGTTGGAACAGATCCAGAGGTTCATAAAGATGATCAGAGGGCTGGAGCACCTCTCCTGTGAAGACAGGCTGGGAGAGTTGGGCTTGTTCAGCCTGGAGAAGAGAAGGCTCTGGGGAGAACTTATAGCACCTTCCAGTCCCTGAAGGGGCTACAAGGAAGCTGGGAAGGGACTTGTTAGCAGGGTCTGGAGTGACAGGACGAGGGGGAATGGGTTTAAAGGGTAAATTTAGATTGGATATTAAGAAGAAGTTCTTCACTCTGAAGGTGGTGAGGCCCTAGGACAGGGTGCCCAGGGAGGTGGAGGCTGCCCCCTCCCTGGAGGTGTTCAAGGCTGGGTTGGATGGGGCCTGGAGCAGCCTGGGCTGGTGAGAGGTGTCCCTGCCCATGGCAGGGGGTTGGGACTTGATGATCTTTAAGGTCCCTTCCAGCCCTGACCATTCTGTGATTCTGAATTGAGTTCTCCTTCTACATCATTCCTCCTACGAGCAGTGACAGGTCACTGCACCAGCAGTGGGGAACCCATCAAAGGAACTTCAAAAAACATCTCTACTAAACAAACATATGTATATATAGAGAGAGAGATCAGGATATTGAACAGCCTGTACCCAGGCACTGATTTAGAGCAGCTTGACACGTGCTGTGGTGAATCACAGACGACTAATGTACAAGTGTAACAGTTTGAGAGGTGAAACAACCCCGCCAGCTTCGGTCTAGGCAAAACACTTCTTAGATTAGCATAAATTACCGAGTTTAAAATGCTTATTAACATTTCATTTAACATTATGAACGTTGGTTTGGGAAGTCTGATCCTGTAGCAAGAGAAGAAATCATCGTGGAGTGCAGGAAGTTCACTTAGGCTGTAATTATTGCTTCGCTGGAAATTATATGTGTGTCCCTGCTTTGGGATGGCATGTGCTCAAAATCTGTAGTAGGGAAAATAACCCGTGTAACTCAACGGTAAGTTCTCAGATTTCAAAAGAAACATGTCTTCTTTCAAAAGAGGAGGCAGTTATCTGCTGCCCACTGCTGCTACAGGAGGCCTGTCCTGAGGTATTTTAAAATCAGGTTGAGATCTAGCTCAGTCTACCAGTTATAAACGTCCTTCCATGAGTTTATTGCCAGGTACAGTTGGCAAATATATTTGGGGTCGTCGTTCTTCTGTGAAGGACATTATTGTTATTGCTCCTCAGGAGAAAGCCTGGAAGTAGAGGAATTATTTTGCTATAAAGAGGTCAGGTTGTGTGTCTAATTACTGACCTCGGGGTCTGGATGGAGGTGAGCAGAGGTCTGTGGATGGTGGCACCATGCTTTTGTGATGGACAATCCTTCCATGAACATGAGTCTGTAGTGCAGAAAGGGGTGAGCACTTCTGAAATGCTCTTGAGTCCCCACCCCTGGGTGTGTTTAACAGAGGGGAGATGAGGTGCTCAGGGACCTGGTTTAGCACAGGACAGGAACGGTTGGACTGGATGATCTTAAAGGTCTTTTCCAACCTTGTGATTCTGTAAAGTTTGCATCAGAAGCTTCTGGAGAGGAATCAGTCTCTGCCCTTGTCAGGGCTCCCATGGCTTTGGGAGCATGAATTTCCTTTCTCCAGTGTGAGGTTTTTCTGGGGATGTGGTGTCTGTGTCAGGTCAGTAGCAGAAATCATGCCGTAAGCAAGGCCAGGTCACTGGAACACCTGGAAGAGGTGACGTTCTGCTTTACTGGATGGCAAGTGCAGCACTGATCTCACAGCATTTGCAACCTCTCTTCCTTAGAGGCACCAAGGAGAACGTCCTCTCCCAAGGTACAGCTCAGCTCTGCTGAGCCCACTAAGCCACCCCGGCGCAGGTATCACTGCAGGCAAAGCCTGGTGTCCTGCTCCTGATGTTAATCATTAAGCACCCTCAGGATAATGAAACTGCAGGGTAGGTCCTGGGTTTGTACCCACAGCACTCACACCCATTGCTCCCTATCGCATTCCTATTGTTCCCAGTACAGGTGAAATGGGGTGAGGTGGCTTTCCTACAGCCTTGGTAGAGGGAAGGAGGAGAAGCCTTGCTGGCAAGGCTTAGTTTGTCCCTCCTGTGCACTGTAACACTCCAGCATCAAAAATTATGTCTTTAAAATGATCACTAAGCATGTGTGTCTTCTGCCTCAGTAGCTGATGTTGATAGGACAGCTGTTGGGACAGAATTACAGCTGGTGTCAGTGGGCTGTACAAAGTCAACTGAATTCTTTTAATACCTTATTGTTTAATAAAAGGACTTTGGTCCAAGAAACTACTCCAAATCCCAAGCTACAACTAAGTGTAAACAATAGATAAAGTTTGGATCAGTTTTAAGAGTCGATTTTGAGTGAAGATGAGTCAGTTGTAGGTGACGATGGGTCTCGATTCTCGGTGCTTTGTATCCTGTCACTGACAGGGCTGTGGCTTGGCTGCAAGTTCCCTTGACTGGAAATCATCTGCTATTAGAAAGTGTGTCGCTCTGAAACCATTAGAAATGGGCATAGTGGAAAGCCAGGCTGCTTTGGGCTGCAGAGACTTGGAGGCAACTGGAAGCAAAATGATAATTTAGCGTGGAAAAGCCGAGCCCACTGTAGCCATGAGCTGTGGGGAGCTGAGACTCCCCAGCCTGGGGGAAGGAAAACCCTTCCCAAAACAGGGCCGTGGCTGGCACGGTTTGCTGGTTTGTTTTATTCAGCAAACAAATCCAACTAGTAAATGGAATTAGCAGCAAAAGCTTCCCAGCATCCTACTGGGTGCTTTGGGACACTCTGGGCTGTGGGGTGAATG
The DNA here is from genome assembly GCF_964237585.1 of Gallinula chloropus. Classification (NCBI taxonomy): domain Eukaryota; kingdom Metazoa; phylum Chordata; class Aves; order Gruiformes; family Rallidae; genus Gallinula; species Gallinula chloropus. Next base: position 79,556,801 of record NC_140090.1, read on the forward strand.
GTCTGTGCCCCCATCCCTGGGTTTGGAAGTGAGGAGCTGGTGGGGATGCTGAGGGGGGCTTATGAGCATTTGGGGTGACACCCCTCATGGCATGTGAGGTGCCACGGGGACTGGTGTGGGCTCTGGAGGGGACACATGGTGCATCTGTCCTTCTTCCTGGGGAGGGCAGTTAAATCCTGCCTGAGGCACAGCAAGGCATGGCTGTTCTGCAGCAGAGGCTCCAGCAGCAGGTGGGACATGCAGGTGGGGTCAGGCAGATGGACATCTTCCTTCCCCAGAGCAATCAGCACTTTGCCCCACAGCAAACAGCAGCCTGACATCAGCATGAGCAGGGGAAGTCCAAACACAAATGGAATAAAACCAACAGGCTTGTTAGACCACAAGGAAAAGTGGAAGTCCTGTGATGGAGCTTTGGGGAAGCCTGGGTTGGGGTCTGTGGGACAGACCATGGATGGGCAAAACCTGCCCACGGCTGCGACTGCTTTCAGCAGATGCATCTCCAGGTGCATTTCATGATACATTTCCATTTCATTATAATC